>NC_054374.1:159230196-159860196 GCF_017654675.1 Xenopus laevis | reverse complement strand
AATCTGCCTGCCCTGACCCGGCCTGATCTGACTTTGTTTACTGTCTACACCTTGTACTGCGACCTTCTGCCCAAAGACTTCTGCTTTACTATTGTGCCCCTTTGCTCGTTCAGAACCCTTCACTTTGCACCTCTCTTAATAAGACCTGGCGGCATCCCGACTAGCCGAGGGCTCCTCCCGAGGTGAAAGGCGGCTGTTCAAGGCGGAAGCAAGAGCCGAGAATAGGATGCTTAGCATCGGTTCTGAATTTAGGGTGACAACGTGACAGTTTTACAGGCACGCCCCTCTTTATGGGGACTGTTTAATATTGATGTGCGGGTTGATCTGAAACCTGCGCGTTAGAGCTGGGTGAAGGTTCAACTGGGGAAGTACACTCCTCTACTGCTCCTGAAGATTCCATGTCCTGGAACCAGAGGTGCACATAGAAGTAGCGTACAGAGCGTGATGACAGGGGTCGGGTCCTACCATGGAAACATTTTGCAGGTTAGGGTTGGGTGCTTGTTAAGGTTTTGCAGGTTAGGGTTGGGTGCTGGTTGAGTTTGCCTGACCCAAACATCACTACTGTTGAAGGATGCAGATCCTTTATACTCTGCACCAGGAGTTTGATATAACAGCGGCAAGGGTGTACCAATGAATTTTGTCTTTACACTCCAATTACCAGAAGAAGATGTGTAATGTAGAGAAGAGGAGCACGAGCTTGGGGTTCAAGGTTAACAATGAATGCGGCGCTTAACAAACTGTCATCTATAACTTTCCTCTGACTCTGAAGCTTTACAGATAACTAACACCTGATTGAATGGAATTGAACAAAGTATAAATCAATACTATTCCGAAGAAGTGCCAGGGTGTATAAAACCTAAGGCACTTTCCTACAATATGGAGTAACTCAACATATGGACTTATGAAAAGGAAAAAGACCTCCTAGTTTTGCACATACAAAGTAGAGAGAGAAAGAGATGAATGTTTACTCCAGTGTGCCCTGGGTGGTTAGGGTAACCGTCATTCACATAATTGGCTTGAGATGGAAACACTTACAGTAAAGATAACAGAGCTAAGCAAGCAGCAAATTACCTTTTCCCTAGCCCTTTTGGAACCAAATTAAAGGCTCACTTTCCCACTGACCTCTGTTCCCTAACTTGCCCAGTAAAGGAAACACCTGTCTTTTAGAATAACGTATCTATGCGCAGCTTCTACTAGAATGGTAAGGATCTCACTTTTCCCAGAGCCTGGGGACAATATGGAACGGTACAAGCACTATCTCTCGGATTTTTATTATAAAAACATTCAAATGTACTATATCATAAATAAAAACTTATATATCTTCAAAGCAACAAGGAGCTATGGAGTGATAGCAGCTCAAATAACTGATTCCAGTACAAACAAAATCTAACAAAATAACTGCCTTTTGCACAAATCCTGCATGTAGAGAGACATGATGTCTTGTGATTTTATTAGAGTGAGCTCTAATACATCTTCTAGGCAAAAGGAGCCCCCCTATAAGATATATTGGGTCATTCATCTGACACCCAAGTCCTGAAAGAAGACAGAAGGAGGACAGAAGAGAAATAGATGTTGAGAGAGGAATAGTGAAGATTAACTTGATTATTTCAGAAGCAGTGCATTGTTTTAATTGATTGAATTTACAAAGTTTCTTATTTCAGTATGCTGAAGCTTATATTAAATTTTCATTTTGCAATAGTTCCCCTTTATTGACCCCCAAACATTGAATTCAAGCCACAGTACAGAGTGAGACCGGTGGCACAAACATCATTATATGGGGATGTTTCTCATACTATGGTGTTGGGCCTATTTATCTCATAACCAGGGATCAAGGATCAGTCAGGTCATGTTGCCTTATGCAGAAGAGGAAATGCCCTTGAAATGGGGGTTTCAACAAGACAACGACCCCAAACACACCAGTAAATGAGCAACATCTTGGTTCCACTCCAACAAGATTTAGCTAATGGAGTGGCCCAATCCCCAGACCTTAATCCAATAGAAAACCTGAGGGGTGACATCAAAAATGGTGTTTGTGAGGAAAAGCAAAAACTGCAGAAGAATTGTAGAATGTAATGGAAGTTGGTGGACTGTAAAGAAGACACTGCTATTTTTGGAACAGCCTAATTTTCCCCTTTCACGTCACTTTATGTAAACGAATAACACAAATTGGATCCATTTTCCTTCATGTTTTGCTTTGGAATAGAATGTGCAGTGTTCCCAATGCATTTGTGTACATGTAAATAAAAGCTATTATAAGGATTTAAACACACTGTTCTTATTCTGAACACAACTGCATATATATTGGCACCTGGTAATTCTGATTATTGTATGTAGTGGAAAGTAAAGAAGAGAAGCTTCCATCGCTTTCCCACCCTTTGTTTCACTCAGTCCCTATAAACCATTGTGACCTCGGCAGCTGTTTGTCCCGTCACTCACTGGTGTATAAGGGCAAGTGAGCTTGCATGTGTAAGTCCTCCCTATTCACTGGCAAACGATGTTGTTACTGAGCAACCACAGCAAACAGAGAGCAATTTAAATTAGTAGCAACTTGGAAAAAGGGAATATAATGTCACAGCAGAAAATAAAGATACATATATATATATTTGAAATCAACGCTAATGATAAATTCTGGGTGATTCCTGCTGTAGCACTGCTCTGCTTTATCTATTCTATATTATGATGATATTATAGTAGCTGTGCTAAATTTGTTCCTGTATGTTATTATGTTTACCAGCACAATCTTCATTACCACAGTCCTGCAGCACTATATAGATCTATTACACAGGCAATTCATTCCTTCATCAGGAAAGTTTCATTCAATCAAGCTAAAAAATGCAGCTGATGCAATGGTATGCCACCCGAATAAAGGTACCAGGTTAGATTTTTGATGGTTTACCGTATCCTTGCACCACTAGTGTATTCGATCTAGGAATGCACCGAATCCATTATTTTGGATTCGGCTGAATACCCGAATCCTTTGTGAAAGATTCAGCCAAATACTGAACCGAATCCTAATTTGCAAATGCAAGTTAGGATTTGGTTCGGCCAGGCACAAGGATTCGGCCAAATCCTGCTGAAAAAGACAGAATCCTGGATTCCGTGCATCCCTAATTCAATCCATATAAAAAACGGAGCACCATGAAAGAACAGTTTCAAAAGAAAAGTCAAATCTTTATTCGTCTATTTAAAAGCAGGTCCGGAATCGCTTACAAACTAAGGAACCATACGCTTATGGGTTTCTTAGCCCTACATCCACTTTCTCAAAAGCACAAATGTTTCACATACCATCAGGGATTTCAGCTCTTTTATTTGGAACTTTTCCTTTGTGGTCCTTGGTTTTTCATATGGATTGACTATATGCCATCCGGGGGCAGGACTTGACACTGTACCACACAAAGGTTGAGTAGTATCCGGTGTGCTCCCTGACTTCTCTTTATTTTGCATTGCATCACTAGTGTCCTGCTAACATTTTTCTCTTTTGCCATTTTCCACTAGGTTCTATGCTATTTGTCTTGCCTAAGCCTCCCTATTCTTAGGTTATCTGACCACATACTTTCTTATCTCCCCTAGCAGCTGAGCTGCTGTTTCTCAAGATACTCCTCACCAGTGGGGCAATTATCTGCTATTTTACAGGTTTGGGAGGCAGATAATTATAAAATAATGATGTCACACAAAGAGGTCTGTGGAGATTGTGGGCATGCTGGGGGGCAATAAAAATCTGCACATATTCAGACTAATGCACCTGACCCAAACCCACCTGCTCCCAACCCAATCCGCCAAGGCACCTCTATTTATAGACCTTCCCCCCATCTCTGATGGCACAAAGGAGACAAGCAGGCACATGCCTATAAATAGAAGCTGCTGGAAACCGGTAGAGTAAGGTCAAGGGTTGGGAGGGAGGAAGGGAAAGCTGAACCCAAACCTACTCGCAACCTTCAAATCCTGTGCAAATGTTGACCCAAACCCACCAAACCCATTGGTAAACCTGCTGGTTGCGTAGGTTTCAGGCTGGTCCACACAATACTAATCCATGTCATGGGCCTTGGGTTGGACAGCACTGACCTACAAGAAGCCAGTATGGCAGGGGTCCTCAACCTTTTTTACCCACGAGCCATAGGGAGTTAGGGAGCAACAAAAGCATGGAAACAGTTCCTGTGGGTGGCAAATAAGTGATGTAATTGGCTATTTGGTAGCTTCTATGTGAATGGAGTCCAAGCCAGGAATTAAATAATAAGCACCTGGATTTAGGCCACTGAGAGCAACATCCAAGGGGTTACTCACAAGCCACTGATAGGGGATCAATGCAGTATGAGGTAGGATTAAAGCTCAAAAACTTGGACTTGTGTTTTGGGGACATGGTCAAACAGAAGTGTCTGATCATGCAATAATACTCCATTCAAAGCACCACCAGGAACATCCTCAAGTTATCATAACCTGGACAGACCTATACCATACTGTATATGATGCCAACAAAAATATTAACCAGTACAAGGCCCAAAAAAAAGCATTGTACATGTATGCATGTTTCTTTTCCATCTATCACTGTCATTAAACAGGAGCCAAAGGCAGCAAAGAGCACAGTTTCTGGCGTAGGATGATGAATGAATTAATGTGAATATATATATACAGTAACAATAGCTTTTATTGGCCAAGTCATCAAAACCCATGTGGGTGGATTTTTTTTTGATCCAAATGTTCAGCCCTCATACCAATGAGCAGACCACCTAGATGGCTCATGAATCCCATTACTCACTCAGACCTGTGTATTATATGAGATTACCTTAGCGTGGGACATGACCAGGAATATTTTTAGTTATATAGCTGTGTCATTGCCATATAGGCTAAAAGAAAGATTCCTCACCACCATACAGAATGCAGAAAAGGCAGGAGGTGCAAGTCCTTTAGAAATGGCCTCAGGAGTTTGAGTGGCGCAGTGAAAATCCGGCATTAATTTGCGTGACGGGATCTGGTTTTCACATCTGCAAATGTTTTTGAAATGCACATTAGCACAAATTCGAAGCAGTGTAGCCTAATTGAGGAGCTATGTGATTTAGCCACAAACAATGAGCAGAAACAGAAGCACTGTAGTAAGAAACTTCTCTGAGTACGACTCCTGAAACCGCATGCTTTAGAGCTATAAAGTTCATTTGGTTAATGGAATGTGGTGGCTAACCATGCATTTTAATTATTTTCCTAAATAACGGCTGTGGTAATGGGTTACACACCTTACAGGAGTCTGTTTCAGGTCAGTGAGTAGTTTCACAGTAAACATAGTGAAAAGGGATATTTCTAAAGCAAACCAGATGCAAAAGTAACTATTTAAAAGGGGAACAATTCTTCATTCAACTTTCTAACGGGAACATTAAAGGGGCAGTATTCACCCCTGTTCACAATGAGTTCAATGGAAAGGGCTTGAACCAAACATACTTTTTGCTCATCATGAAAAATCTATGGTCTTGATCATTTCTTGAGCTAAACAATGCAAACAGGTAGTCTGAAACTACTCCATGTAAATTAGATCATTCGATTAGATTCCTAGTACAGGTATAGGCAGGACCGCCATCAGAAATCACAGGGACCCATACGACAAAATTTCCTGGGCCCCCTGGGCTGCGCCCACCGCCCTCCCCACCCCACCACACAGTAAAAAAACAAAAAAAATATTGGTGGCTAGGGTTCCCACATGTTAAAGGGATACACGGTCATGGGGAAAAAAAAAATTTTCAAAATGAATCAGTTAATAGTGCTGCTCCAGCAGAATTCTGCACTGAAATCCATTTATCAAAAGAGCAAACAGATTTTTTATATTCAATTTTGAAATCTGACATGGGGCTAGACATTTTTTCAATTTCCCAGCTGCCCCTGGTCATGTGACTTGTGCCTGCACTTTAGGAGAGAAATGCTTTCTGGCAGGCTGCTGTTTTTCCTTCTCAATGTAACTGAATGTGTCTCAGTGGGACATGGGTTTTGAGTGTTGTTCTTAGATCTACCAGGCAGCTGTTATCTTGTGTTAGGGAGCTGTTATCTGGTTACCTTCCCATTGTTCTTTTGTTTGGCTGCTGGGGGGAAAAGGGAGGGGGTGATATCACTCCAACTTGCAGTACAGCAGTAAAGAGTGATTGAAGTTTATCAGAACACAAGTCACATGACTTGGGGCAGCTGGGAAATTGACAATATGTCTAGCCCCATGTCAGATTTCAAAATTGAATATAAAAAATCTGTTTGCTCTTTTGAGAAATGGATTTCAGTGCAGAATTCTGCTGGAGCAGCACTATTAACTGATTCATTTTGAAAAAATTTTTTTTTCCCATGACAGTATCCCTTTAACATGTGGGAACCCTAGCCACCATCCCTTTAAGAAAAAATAAAAAGATATTGGTGGTCAGGGCCCCCCATAAAAAAAACATTTGTGGCCAGGGCCCTCCCACATTATAAAAAAATTGGTGTCCAGGGCCCCTTAAACGTCCTTGCCTTCCCAAAGTCAGCAGCTCTCAGAAAGAGGGCCCCCTACAACTCCCAACTGTCCCCCCCGATGGGTGCCCTGGGAATGGGATCTGTTATCTGTAAAGCTGTGATCCAGAAAGCTCCGAATTACAGAAAGACAGTCTCAGACTCCATTTTATTCAACTAATCAACATTTTTAAAAATGTTTAATAATAAAACAGTAGCTTGTACTTGATCCCAACTAAGATATAATTAATCCCTATTGGAAGCAAAACCAGCCTATTGGGTTTATTTAACAAAAATTACGGAAAGATCTGTAATCTGGAAAACCCCAGGTCCTGAGCATTCCGGATAACAGTCCCATACTGGTATATAGCTTCTGCCTTTTCTTTTTGGGGAAAAAAACAGCGTGACTATTTTTGTCAGTGGGAATTGTCTCTAGCAATTGTACAGGGATAGGACCTGTTATCCAGAATACTAGGAACCTGAGGTTGTAATTTAGAGCTTTCAGGATAATGGATCCCATACCTGTATTTATTTTCCAAGTTTATTAAAACATTTGACATGTTAAGCTTCATTGAAAATGAATGGAATAAGTTTTTTTCCTGCAACACAAACACTCGAAACTGATTCAAGTTTTTTCTTAAAGGGGCAGTTTACTGCCTTTTTCAACATTGGTTCAAAGAAGAGGGCTTGTGTTGAACATTCTTTTTGCCTATCCTTTTTAATCAGGAAGCATCTATGGTTTTTATTAAGTATAGCTCTATACAGGGCAAAATGTGAATATGAAGCTAAATGTGGCACTTTGAACTTTCAAATTCATAACGAAAGGACATTGGGAACCCAGGTTCAACACCTTCTTGGTAACGTTTCTGGCTGTTCTATTGTTATCTTATAATTTCGGACAATGAGATCTTGCTTGTCCCTGATTGCCACCTGCTTTACCTTGGGCCTCAATTGATGACTAACCTTTCAGATAATATAACCCAAATTAGGTGCCCTAATTCAAACAAAAAAATACTTTTTATTTTTCAACTATTAGCTGAGGTCTGACTAGGTCAGAACATACAATAGACTATAAAATAGAAAAAGAAACAGTAAAGAAATAGTTATAGTTCTAGAATTTTTTTCACTTTCAATTATTTAGGATAATTTCAAGTTATTAGAACGGCACTAGCACTTTAATTAACTTTTTAGTACATTATTTAATTGTCTTTATATAAGTAAGGTGTATCACCTATCTGAATTTTTCGTTGATTCTAGAACTACAACTATTGGTGGGGTTTCTTTCTTTTTCTATTTTTTTTTATAACCTTTCAGATACCTTGGTATTGGACGTTTCTTCTGGCTATTTCCTTGTGTCAGCTTCCTGCTTATTTGCAACTTCCTGGATCTAAAAGAACATTGGGAAAATTGGGTGAGAATGGGACACACATGCTAGATCAGTGATCCCCAACCAGTAGCTCGCGAGCAACATGTTGCTCTCCAACCTCTTGGATGTTGCTCCCAGTGGCCTCAAAGCAGGTGCTTATTTTTGAATTCCAGGCTTGGAGGCAAGTTTTATTGCATTAAAACCAGGTGTACTGCCAAACAGAGCCTCAATGTAGGTTGACAATCCACATAGGGGCTACTAAATGACCAATCACAGCACTTATTTGGAACTCCAGGAACATTTTTCATGCTAGTGTTGCTCCCCAACTCCTTTTACTAATGAATGTTGCTCACGGGTTGTAAAGGTTGGGGTTCCCTGTGCTAGATGATAGTTAATACCATGAAAAAAACGCTTGAGTTCGTTATTCAATCAATTTTGTTTTCTTATACAGAACTGATCTGGGTGCAACATCCAAGGGGTTGGTGAGAAACATGTTGCTCAAGAGCCAGTGGTGGGTGATTACTGATCTAACTAATGCTTTTCACACGTTGTGTTCTCTGTTTATGAATTATTTAATACTGAATAAATAACTTCAAAAAAATCTTCAAAGAAAACATCCCCTTGACGTCCATGCACATGCCACTGAGGCTCTAATGGGCAAATTCACTAAAGGGCGAATTTTTGCCTGCGAAGGCTTTGTCGGGCGTTAATTTGCTACCACTATGCTAATTCACTAAAATACGGAGTTGCGTCTGGGCAGCTGGTGAAGTTTCACTAGTGTAAATTTGTCAGCGTCAGCATTTCATAGCGAACTTTCAGTAATGTTCATTTCTAGCGAAACTTCTTTAGTACACATACGCTTAGGTCAATTTGAATAGGGCGGGTACATATAGGTCATATATATGTTGGTGCAACTTATTATTACACATGTCCAAGGAAGCAAAACAAAGACAACAGATCCTCTAATGTCCTAGAAATGAGCCTACCCTAAACAAATGTGGCCTGCCCCTCAAATGGTAAAAAAAATGTTCAAACAAAAAGTTTACAACTTTTAAAGACAATCACACTTTAAAATATGAAAAAACGCTGTTTTTTAAAATAATTTTTATGAGATTTTGGCTTACAGGATATGATGTCACTGACATAAGATTGAGGCGGATGTAGCTTCACCTTATCCGTTCACCGTGTCTAAGCTGGCGAAGGAAACTCTGGCGAAAGAGGTAACGTCATGTAACGCAACGTTCTCACTTTAGTGAATTTGCGGAATAACGCTCCTTCACCGGAGAGAAAATGCGCATGGTGAAACTGTGCTAGCTATGGTCTCTTTCACTAGTGAATTGTCCTCTACGTCTGTTAGTAAATTGCCGATGTCCCTGGGGATTAGATTTCTCGTGAATTTTCGCTAGCGACGGCCACTTCGCCCTTTAGTAAATCTGTCCCTCAGACTATTGGCACACGGGGAGATTAGTGGGATGGCATTTGCGTCGCTTTGTTTTCCAAACCGCCTGAAGTTTCCCTGTGAGGCAACTTTGGAAAACGAAGCAACGAAATTGCCATCCCACTGGCGATTCACGATCTTTCTGGGAAATTAGTCGCCTGCAGCAGCTAACATTTATCGCTTGGCGGCTAATCTTCCCGTGTGCCACCAGCCTAACAGGCAGTAACAGCTGCTGCAAAGAATTCAGTGAATAGGTGCACGATCAATTCCAGATGAAGGCAGTTTATGTAATGCTGAAATATTAATAATATGTCTTTATTCTTCAATATGTACCGTGCCAAGGATTGCTTTTTAGCCTTTCAACACATATTTAAAAAAAAATTCCTGTAAACAAAAAAAGGGCTGGAAGCTATTGTAAACAAATTAACTACTTTTGGCAGAGAGACCATCATTCCATGCCTATCATGCATACAAGATTACACATAGAAGGGTGGATAAATGTAAAGGCCACAAATGGAATGTGGTCTGACATAAAGACAAATGTTTAAATGATCAGCAAATGGATTAACAATTGTTTAAAATAGTTTAATAAACGGATTGTTTGCCACTGTTACGTTCTAACACAAATAAAGAACCATCGTATTTAGTCTAAAAACATTGAGCTCACAGCAGATTTAATGCATTGAGTTTAACCCTTTTATGATGCTATCTTTAATGGTACATAGTGAGCTTCTACTATTCCACTCTTCTAGTAGGCAGGCAAAACTGGGTACTTTCCATTGTAATAACGGTAGAGACTCGGAAACGTGGTCCACCTAATCCAGTTAAGGGGATACACCAATGGGGGTATCACTTGGTAGTACAATTATGCAAAAGAAAGGCACATGTCAGACCTGTCTTCTTCCTCTAGTTACGCCACTGTCTATTTATCAAAGGTACTTGTATCTGAAAACGCGGGACAGAGACAATGGGATAAATTAACTGAAGGGTGAATTTTTCCCACTATTCTATCTTCTAGTAGGCAGGCAAAACTGGGTACTTTCCATTGTAATAACGGTAGAGACTCGGAAACGTGGTCCACCTAATCCAGTTAAGGGGATACACCAATGGTGGTATTACTTGATAGTAAAGTTATGCAAAAGAAAGGCACGTCAGACCTGTAGTAAGTACACATAGGGCCTACATAGTTACATGTGTAGCATGAGCCGTCTCAAGAGACTACCACAATGATGTTTTGATATTGGACACTTTGCTTCTGAATCCACAGGAAAACATTGCACCAATGAGCCAATTTTCATAAATTGTTCCATTGTGGGTCAAACAGAGGCTCCAAAATGAACCAAAAAGCCTACATAACATATTTGTATGGCCAGCTTTACTGGTCTGTGATTTGAAGGACATCTGATTAGTTGCTATAGATCACAAAATGAAAACCAGGACAATGCCATTCCAACACAACCCTGCTGGGTTACGAAGACATAAGACGATTAAGATGTCAGAAGTAGGATGGCTAACTGTTGGGTACATGGGAATACTACAAACAACCTATGGTATCTATAATTATTTTCCCTTTGTATTTGTTTAGTGGAACAATTAGAAGTTGAATATAAATAAAATTTATCTGCTATGATGTTGCTACCATTTCAGCTATAGAGGAAGCAGACGTTGTGTATTGGGCCCCTCCTGTTCCCCCTACCCCTTTGCGACTGTGGGGTCTTCTTCCTCTATAGTTACGCCACTGTCTATTTATTAAATGTACCGTATCTGAAAACGTGGGACAGAGACAGTGTCAAATTCACTAATGGGCGAATTTTCACCTGTGAAAGCTTCGCCACACTTCAAGCTACTTCGTCAGGCGCAAATTCCCTACCACTATGCTAATTCACTAAAATGCGAGGTTGCATATCTGCAGCCGAATGCTGGCGAAGTTTCGCTAGTGTAAATTCGTCAGCACGAGCATTTCATATCAAACTTTCGCTAACATTTGTTTCTGCCTAATGAAACTTTTTTAGTACGCTTAGATCAATTTGAATAGAGCGGTACATAGAGGTCATATCTATGTCTTTAGAGATGTTGTTGCAAATGCTTAAAGTGGCCACTAATTATTACACATGTCCAAGGAAGCAAAATAAAGACAAAAGATCCTCTAATGCCCTAGACATGAGCCCACCCTAAAAAAAAACATGGCATCCCTCTCAAATGCTTAAAGGGATACTGTCATGGGAAAACATTTTTATTCAAAATGAATCAGTTAATAGTGCTGCTCCAGCAGAATTCTGCACTGAAATCCATTCTCAAAAGAGCAAACAGATTTTTTTATATTCAATTTTGAAATCTGACATGGGGCTAGACATATTGTTAATTTCCCAGCTGCCCCTGGTCATGTGACTTGTGCCTGCACTTTAGGAGAGAAATGCTTTTTGGCAGGCTGCTGTTTTTCCTTCTCAATGTAACTGAATGTGTCTCAGTGGGACATGGGTTTTTACTATTGAGTGTTGTTCTTAGATCTACCAGGCAGCTGTTATCTTGTGTTAGGGAGCTGTTATCTGGTTACCTTCCCATTGTTCTTTTGTTTGGCTGCTGGGGGGAAAAGGGAGGGGGTGATATCACTCCAACTTGCAGTACAGCAGTAAAGAGTGATTGAAGTTTATCAGAGCACAAGTCACATGAATTGGGGCAGCTGGGAAATTGACAATATGTCTAGCCCCATGTCAGATTTCAAAATTGAATATAAAAAAATCTGTTTGCTCTTTTGAAAAATGGATTTCAGTGCAGAATTCGGCTGGGGCAGCACTATTAACTGATTCATTTTGAAAAAAAGTTTTTCCCATGACAGTATCCCTTTAAAAAAATGTTAAAACAAAAAAAAAAATTTTGTTGGCTTCAGTGTGCATTTTTGAGCGAAAGCCCATTCCATGTGACTGCACCCAGGCCAATTAAGTATGCAGATACAACGGAACAATGAAGGCACGGTGGCTCATTATTATCTGGTTAAACTGACAGAGAGCTACATTGCCTTGTATACAAAACCCTTTATTATTATATTTTCATTAATTTCTTTTTATTTACACCCTATTTAATAAAACATGCCTCCAAGTGTACACTGGTAGCAGCATGCTTGCGGTGTGTTCGTTTTACACTGCATTTATGGATGGGATTGCAGCTTGGTTTTACACCAAAAAATCCAGTTTATAGCTATTTCTCAGTTTATTTGGCTTGTAGTAAACAAGATTGCCTGGGAGAGAATAAAATATTTGGCAAAGTTCATCAGGACCTATAAATAGAAGATTTGTGGCACAAAGGTTCCAAAAGCCTTTTTTGGTTTGTGATGTTATACACAGGTATGGTATCCGTTATCTGGAAACCCGGTATCCAGAAAGTTCAGAATTACGGAAAGCTAGTTCCCTATAGACTCCATTTTATACAAATTTTTAAAAATGATTACCTTTTTCTCTGTAATAATAAAACAGTAGCTTGTACTTGGTCGCAACTAAAATATGATTAATCCTTATTGGAAGCAAAACCAGCTTATTGGGTTTATTTAATGTTTACATGATTTTCTAGTAGACTTAAGGTATGAAGATCCAAATTATAGAAAGGTCCATTATCTGGAAAACCCCAGGACCCGAGCATTCTGGATAATAGGTCCTATACTTGTTTATGTTTGTCCTCTACTCAACTATCAGAATCTCTCCTGCTAATTATCAGCTTTGTACCAGATACATAGCCTTTGCATTTAATATCTTTTATTTATATAGAGATTGGTCAGGTTTGATTTTTCCTTTTTTACATTTTTCCTATTTTATGCGGTGCTACAAACGGTCGGCGCCCATTTGCATTGTTGTAATCCGATCACTTGGCCCTAGGGCCGAACGTTCAGATTAACGCGATATCGCCCTACCGTTGGTCATAACAGGGGAAAGATCCACTTGTTTGGCAACCTCGCCAATCTAGCAGATAGAATAGTGTATGGGCACCTTAATTGCAATTGCACACAGGGAGATTTGTCAACTGCAGTTAAAATGCGCTACCGCATGAGCGTCACATCTCCCAAAAATACCTTAGAATCGTCAAAAGTAAATTACATTACTCATTACGATTTACCAAACTGAACTGCTGCAAATAATCCAATTTACTTGAGGCAATTCTAAAGGGGTGGCTTCAACGGGCAACAGATCTCCCAAAAAATATACCAATTTGCCTATGATTTCTACAGCCACTAGTTGGTCTTGGGCCAAAAATCAGATCATAACATGCAGATATAGTCCTCGATCCTCAATAGACATCTGCCCAATTTTTGCTCAGATATTGGTTGAGTAGGCACGTCAGATACTCAGGAAGATAATCAGCCAAATTAGTCTTAAGAGGCCGAATTGGTAGATCAAATTTACCCATGTATGGCCACATTAAGCTGTTCCTTTCCAGTATTGCGATCCCTGGCATATGCAGTCAGAATACTTGACTGTGGTATAATCAGTGCAATAAGAGCAATTCAAATCAACTAAAGTTTCTTCATGTAATTAATCACATACACTATGTGGCCAGAAGTATATGGCTGGCTGCCTGCCTGTCCAAAGTCTCATTCTGAAACCAACATCTCATTCTAAAACCAAGGGTATTCATATATCAGACTGAATGGAAAAATATCCCACCAGCAGCGTTCCATCATATAGTGGAAAGCCACCCAAGAAGAGTTAGAGGTTGTTATAGCAGCAAAGGGAGAACCAACATCAAGTTAGACAAGTGTAAGAATATTTTCGGAATTATACTACAGTATTGTATTAAAAATGTATCTATGGCTATGGAAGGTATTGTAGGATTGAAGGAAGTTTCCTTTTAGCTTTTTGAAGACAGAATAAGCTTTTTCCCTTAAACTTCATGCATTCCCCCAACATCCTTTAAAATACCTTTTCTGACTCATGACCATTAAAGTATCTGAATTCAATGGTGGTACATAGAACAAGCTTTTTTATGTTTTGTCAGCTGAGTGTAGTTGTCCTTTTAACCTCAACATTAATATAGTACATGGATTCATTAAGCATATTTATTGCATAGGTTCTAATTAGCGTCTACAAAAAAACCCTGAATTAATAAGATTTCCTCACAATCAGATCTAGTAAAAGGAATTCCTTTCATAGTTGTCAAGAGTGTTTTTCAGATAACTCATTCAGTAATATCGTCTGTCTCGTGTGTGTGTGTGTGTGTCTTTAAATCTGTCTGGAAAAAGATTTGGGGGCAGATTTGTCAAAAGTCGAGTGATAAGAGTTTTATTGACCTCGAATTAACTGTAATGACTTCGAAACTTCAATGGTATGTTATTTAAGAAAAAACTGGATTGTCTAAAATTCTAATGAATATTACCAACCCAAAAAACTCGAATCAAATTGAGTTTTTTTCTGAATGTCAGGAAGGCTTTTAATATCTTCAAATTGGTCAACAGACCTCTGCCATTGACTTCTACATGAGCATGGCAGGTGGCGACCTATCGAATTCGAGTTATTTCCAGGGTCGAGATATGATAAATCTCGAATTCGACTTTGGATTGACCAAAAATTTAACTAGAAAATCGAATTTGAATTTAACATTGGAACATCATCATTCCCCGTAGTGTCATAACACCAGAGCTGTAGTACAGAAAACTTAGTTTTTGTATCAGAAGTCTAAGGAATATTCTGAAAAAAACCAAAACAAAGTTTTCTGAAAAATATATATTTGACCTGTAGCTCTGTAGTTTGTGCAAAGCTTAAGACGCCTTTGCCGTACACTACCGTTGTAATCGCTGCAAGTAGATTACATTACTCTTGGCAAATTGTTTTATCGCAGGACAATACCTGTTCTCGCATTTACCCTCGATTAAGCCAAATAGCCGCGAGTAATATAATTTACTGGTGGTAATTACAAGATTATTGATTGCCAAGGCGTATTCGGGGAAATTTGTCACCCAGGGTGTGATTTTTTTTAAAACGAGTGACAAATCTTCCCATGTGTCATTGCCCTAAAGATGATGGCAGATTGGGCTATTTCTAGCGTCGTTGCATGAGCATTTTCCCATTCCGTGGGAGGGGGCAAAATTCTATAAAATGCTCCCCCTCATTCATAGCCAATGGAAATCACCAGCAAATGTGACCTTGTGACAGGAGTGTCCCAAACATGCAGCTCAACACGTTTTTGAGCGATGTGCGCCTGTTACTGGACAGGGTCCAGTCCTTGGCACAGATTCCCATGCACTTTTTTTTTACGTTTTGTATGATCATGTGTGTAGTGGTAATGGCCTCCTGGATTTAGGAATTGGCAGGTGTGAAATCTTCATTTTGGGATGCACAAATGGTTGGAACAAAAGAAAGGCGCCCATGCTGTGCGAGGTGGTTCGATTGGCTGGAAAGCAGGCCTGAGCCCTGGGAATACTCACTTCAGGAGTAAAAACACATTATAATCAAAATAAAAAGTGTTGCATGAAACCAATGCAAGTGTTTAGTGAATAAAATAATCTAAATTTTACATTTTGTCGGTGTTTCTAGCTTTGTTGGCAATGGCACACAGGGCGATCCAATCGCCAAGGCAATTTCCAGCTGGGTGTTCAGATGCCAAAATGCTCAAAATTGCTGCTTATCAATCAAAAAAAATCTAGGAATCACCTAGACCCTCTTGTCAGACAGTTGTTGTTGTTGTTTAAAAATCCAGACTACCGCATTTACAAGTCAGTCACCTGTGGGTCCAGGCAGGCCCGGACTGGCAATCTGTGGGTTCTGGCAAATGCCAGAGGAGCTGCAATAAGGTGCCATAGAAAGTCACTATTTAGTGGGCTGGTTGGGCCTCTGTGTGGGCTGGTTGGGCCTCTGTGTATCTGAAATGCCAGGGCCTATTTTAATTCTCAGTCTGGACCTGGGTCCAGGCAAGAATGTTGGGTCTTTCTGACTTAAAACTGGATGAAAAAAAGCTCTGAATCACTCCAGGTCCAGTTTCCCACAAAGAGTCAAGAGGTCTGAAATATGTTTTTTACTTCAATCACAACACAACATTAGGGATGCACCGAATCCACTATTTTGGATTCGGCCGAACCCCCGAATCCTTTTGCAAAAGATTCAGCCTAATACTGAACCAAATCCTAAACTGCATATGCAAATTAGGGGTGGGAAGGGGAAAAACTGTATTTACTTCCTTGTTTTGTGACAAAAAGTCACGTGATTTCCCTCCACGCCCTCATTTGCATATGCAAATTAGGATTCGGTTCAGCTGGGCAGAAGGATTCGGCCGAATCCTGATGAAAAAGGCCGAATCCTGGCCCAATTCCGAACCGAATCCTAACCAAACTGAAAATCTTATATAAATTAAATGTAAAATAACATTTCTGGAGAAATATGTTTATTAACCAAAATAACCAGTGTCAACAAACACGACTATAGAAAATTACATACGGCTGCAATGTCCTTAAATGTATGTAATTCCTTGCTTGTGGAGAGAACAGTACTGGCTTTGTAGTTAAATTGCAAAGCTTTTGCCCCAGATCAGTGCTTATTTTCAGAATACATTTCACTGTTCCGGGGGAACTTTGTAGGGTACTGCCACATGGCCATTTTATCTGCATTTCCCACTCATCGTTTAGTGGCCTTAGACTTCAGGTTTGGAGGCAAACTGACAATAATGTATGCAGAAATCTTTAACCCTAACTGTAAATTGGTGGTGATGTTAAAAATGAGGTCTGGAGGTTGGCTATTACAGCCACAAGGGGGTTGTTTATTAAAGTCCAAATGGCAAAACCTTGAAAAATTCAAGATTTTTTTTTACTATAAGATCCAAAAGTTTACATTGCTTCAATTTATTTCCGTATCTGTTGATTGTGAAGAATGTCCAAGGTATTATAATTGAGGGAAGGGATAGTTCAGGTTGTTTCCAATGGTAAGTTCCTGGATCTCTCCCAATTGCGGATCCAGGTTTCATAGTTATCACAATTAACATTAGGACAATTGTTAATATTTCCTGTTCATATTGGGTGCAGTAAACAAACAGTGTAATATAATATAGAACAATACCATCTGGTGCCTCCTTCAACTCTCTCCATGGGGTATAATTATCAAAGAGTGAAGTTAGAGATCTCCACAGTCCGCAGTGTGAAATACCGCCTCTCTCCATTCATTTCTATGGGATTTTTAAATAAAGGGTGCTGGTGAAAAAAGATATGGGACCCACGGGTACTCTGTGCCAACCCGGCCTGGTACAAACTGTGCCCTGCTCTCTAATTAGGTAGGGAAATAACTAGATAAGGAGATAAATAATCACAGGAGAGGAAAATGGGTAATAACAGTTTAGAGAAGCCGGAGACATAGGGATATATTTATCAAATCAAATTGATTTATCAATCAAATCTCCACAGTCCGCAGAGTGAAATACCGCCTCTCTGCATTCACTTCTACAGGATTTTTTTTATCTCCTTATTTTTTTTCTGGATTTTATTTCTGTGATTATTTATCTCCTTATCTAGTTATTTCCACCAGCACCCTTTTTTCACCAGCACCCTTTGATATATACACCTTTAAAAATCCCATAGAAATGAATGGAGAGAGGCAGTATTTCACTTTGCGGACTGTGAAGATCTCTATCTCCATTCATTTCTATGAGATTTTTAAAGGTGTATTTATCAAAGGCTGCTGGTGAAAAAAGATATGGGACCCATGGCTACTCTGTGCCTCCCTGTCTGGTGGAGCCAGGGCCCCCCATAAAAAAATTGGTGGTCAGGGCCCCCTATAAGTTAAAAAAAATAATTGGTGACCAGGGCTCACCTATAAGTCAAAAAAAAAAAAAAAACATTGGCGCCAGGGCCCCCATACAAGTTAAAAAAGAAAAAATTGGGGCCCAGGAAAATATTTTTTTCAAAAAACATTGGTGGCAGGGGCCTATAGAGTTTTAAAAGACTAAATTGGTGGCCAGAGGATTAAAAAAAAACAACAAAACACAAGTTGGTGTTCAGTAGAATTGAACTCTTGGCTTCAGGACTTCAACTTCGCCTCCTTTCGTGACTTTGGGTCTTTTCACCGCTTCAGGACTTCAATAGCATCTGTTTCCGTGAATTCTGGTCATTTTGGCGCTTCAGGACTTCAATTTCAGCTGTTTTCGTGACTACGGGGCTTTTCGCCGCATCAGGACTTCAATTTCTGCTGTTTCCGTGACTTCGGGTCTTTCCGCCACTTCACCCGGTACAGCAATAACCCCTGTGCCCCCGATGATGGCCCTGGCCGGGATAGTACCCCTTTTGAGTTTGGGTAACAGATACATATCCTTTCTAACTAAGATCAGGTGAATGTACCTATTTCCCTGTATTTAGATTTCAAATAATGCTGTATCTGTAAATACCTGAACATTTCCCCAGGCAGAGGGGAATGAAGCTGTTGGATTCTATCCCATTGTAGCGGGTCTGTCAGACCTAGGGTTACCACCCGGCCGGTATTTTACCGGCCTAGCCGGTAAAACACCAGCCAAGGCCGGGGCCGGAATTACAAATTTACTGGCAATGTAGCTGCCGGTAAATTGTAATACCCTTAAAAAGACCCTCTCGGGCCGCCCCCAATCCCCTCTAAGACTTAGCTGTTGTCATCTGCCTTCACAGGTCCGTGCTGCAGCCTGCCCCTTTTCAACGTCACACAGCTCTGCAACATGGCCCGCCTCTTTTTACGGCATAGCCCCGCCCCTTTTGATGGCACACCCGCCCCTTTTTCTTCTCGTCCCCCACCATAAAAGTGTTTCAGCTAAAAATTGTGATTTTTAATAATAAATAAGGTCCAATTGTGGATTCTAATTTGGTCGGACTTTTCTGATTAAAATAGTCTGATAAATTCGGACTTTGATAAGTAAGGCCCAAGGTGTTAGTAAAAAGTGTTGCATTGTCCTTGTCCCAAGGCAGGAAGGTGTCAGAGAGAAATTCAGAGAAAAGTGTAAGAAATTTTGGCTAGATTCTTTTGAGTCTGCCTGCCTTGAAAAGAAAGGATTGATGGATCCATCCAATGATTTAGTAAAGTTGCACGGACAGTTACATTTGCAGATTAGGAACTAGAGTAATTTTCTCAATTATCATTTACTCAGCAGAATTCAAAGATGGCGTGGTGGCGACACAATGGCCCAATTTATGCCAGACAAACTGATGCCAAGGCAATTTGATCACAATATATGGTCGGACATATTGCCCTCATTAAATAGTCAGTGTTATAATATTGCCAGTTGAGTGCAGTCCATAATTTGTTTCTTTACTTTGGTGATCCAGTGCTGGGAGAACACTTACTGGTGCCTGACTCGTTTGACTTTTCAATCAAGTTCAAATCTCAAATTTATTGCCTAGCAATGCTGATCCTTAAGCTTCTTATACACAGAACCCTAAACTCATTTGGTGCAATGAATAGATATTGTGCCTTCTGTTTCCTGTTCTGTCCTTGGACCTTCAGGTGGCAGGCTACTTGGAGCCATTGGCCATCAACTCTCTTGGAAACTTCCTGGACCCCTGAATATTTTGCCATTACATTGAGAAGGATCTATTCGGAGTACTTGTACTGTAATCCTTTACCAAGAGACTATAGAGATAACTTCTAACTTAGTGGTTCCCATATATGTGAGGCTGTCCCCACCAGAGTTGTGTAGTCGGAGTCAGAGTGGGACTCCCTACTTTTAATGAAACTATGATGAGATTTGGGGTAAACATTTAGGGGCATATTTATCAAAGGTTGAAGTTAAAAAAAAAAACCTTCGAACTTCGAATTCAAAAAGACCGAATGGAGGTCGAAGGTTTTTTGGGGGCGAATTCGAATCGTACTTCGATTTGAAGTTTTTTTGAACTTTGACCTTCGATCTCCCAAACTCCCCTAATTGCCTCCATTCAGGTACTAGGAGGTCCCCCGTAGGCTAAAACAGCACTTTGTCAGCTTTTAGGTGGCGAATGGTCGAAGTCGAAGTTTTAAAGAGACCACACTTCAAAAAAATTCGACCTTCGAATTTCGACGTTTTTTCAAATTCGAATCGAAGTTGGACTATTCCCTAGTTGAAGTACACAAAGGGGCAGATTTATCGAGGGTCGAATTTCGAAGTTAAAAATACTTTGAAATTCGCCCATCGAATTGAAATACTTCGATGTCAACGTTTTTTTCATCAAATTTGGGTATCCTGCGGTCGAAGTAAAATCCATTTTAAAAACGATTAAATCCTTTGAATCGAACGATTCGAAGGATTTCAGCTAACGATTTTACTTTGACTTCCAAAAACGTAGAAAAGTGCTCTAGGTCCCCATAGGCTAACATAGCACTTCGGCAGGTTTAATTTGGCGAAGTATTGAAGTCGAGGTTTTTTTAAAGAGACAGTACTTCGATTATCGAATGGTCGAACTCATTTACTTCGAATCGAAGCTGAAGTCGTAGGATCCTATTCGATGGTCGAAGTATCCAAAAAATGACTTCAAATTTCCAATTTTTATACTTCGAAGATTCCCTCGAATTCACTTCGAAACCTTGATAAATCTGCCCCAAAAAATAGCTCGAAATTGAAAAAGTTTTTCAATTGGAAACCTCACCTCGACCTTTGCTAAATGTGCCCCTATAAGTGAGTCCGCGGGCACAGCTGAACTCTGAGGCACAAGCACGCGCGCGCGTTCCCGGCGTCCCAAGCTTGCCAGGGCTTTGCACGAGAGTAACCTGACGGAGCCGCGGATTGTACTGGAGAGAATCCCACTCCTCCTCCTCCTCCCTCTACCTCAGCATGGCGGCCCTGAGCAAGTCCATCCCGCACAGCTGCTATGAGATCGGTCACACGTGGAACCCGTCATGCTTCGGCTCTTACCTGCAGATCACACAGGGCGCCATGGAGGAGGCTTTCAAAATCTACGCGCCGCTCTACCTGGTGAGGCCTGACAGTGAGTGACAGAGGGGAGGGCGGCTGGGAAAAGGGGAGGGGAGCTAAGGAAGCCGAGAGGGGTCAATGATGTTGCTAACATCAATACTACTGTCATTGATTTCCTCATACTCTTGTTGTGACTGTTTATACTAATGTTTCTGGCTGTGTGACGTGTGCAGGGCCTCTGTATACTAGTGTGTAACCCGTGCAGAGCCTACTATTGCCTTTATACTAGTGTGTAACCAGTGCAGACCCTACTATTGCCTTTATACTAGTGTGTAACCAGTGCAGAGCCTACTATTGCCTTTATACTAGTGTGTAACCAGTGCAGACCCTACTATTGCCTTTATACTAGTGTGTAACCTGTGCAAAACCTACTATTGCCTTTATACTAGTGTGTAACCTGTGCAAAACCTACTATTGCCTTTATACTAGTGTGTAACCTGTGCAAAACCTACTATTGCCTTTATACTAGTGTGTAACCTGTGCAAAACCTACTATTGCCTTTATACTAGTGTGTAACCTGTGCAAAACCTACTATTGCCTTTATACTAGTGTGTAACCCGTGCAATGCCGAACTGTCACTACTGGGCCCCTTTATACTAGTGTGTAACCTGTGCAGAGCCTACTATTGCCTTTATACTAGTGTGTAACCTGTGCAGAGCCTACTATTGCCTTTACACTAGTGTGTAACCTGTGCAGAGCCTACTATTGCCTTTACATTAGTGTGTAACCTGTGCAGAGCCTACTATTGCCTTTATACTGGTGTGTAACCTGTGTAGAGCCTACTATTGCCTTTATACTAGTGTGTAACCTGTGTAGAGCCTACTATTGCCTTTATGCTAGTGTGTAACCTGTGCAGAGCCTACTATTGCCTTTATACTAGTGTGTAACACGTGCAGAGCCTACTATTGCCTTTATACTAGTGTGTAACCAGTGCAGACCCTACTATTGCCTTTATACTAGTGTGTAACCTGTGCAAAACCTACTATTGCCTTTATACTAGTGTGTAACCTGTGCAAAACCTACTATTGCCTTTATACTAGTGTGTAACCTGTGCAAAACCTACTATTGCCTTTATACTAGTGTGTAACCTGTGCAAAACCTACTATTGCCTTTATACTAGTGTGTAACCCGTGCAATGCCGAACTGTCACTACTGGGCCCCTTTATACTAGTGTGTAACCTGTGCAGAGCCTACTATTGCCTTTATACTAGTGTGTAACCTGTGCAGAGCCTACTATTGCCTTTACACTAGTGTGTAACCTGTGCAGAGCCTACTATTGCCTTTACATTAGTGTGTAACCTGTGCAGAGCCTACTATTGCCTTTATACTGGTGTGTAACCTGTGTAGAGCCTACTATTGCCTTTATACTAGTGTGTAACCTGTGTAGAGCCTACTATTGCCTTTATGCTAGTGTGTAACCTGTGCAGAGCCTACTATTGCCTTTATACTAGTTTGTAACCCGTGCAGAGCCTACTATTGCCTTTATACTAGTGTTTAACCTGTGCAGAGCCTACTATTGCCTTTATACTAGTGTGTAACCTGTGCAAAACCTACTATTGCCTTTATACTAGTGTGTAACCTGTGCAAAACCTACTATTGCCTTTATACTAGTGTGTAACCTGTGCAGAGCCTACTATTGCCTTTATACTAGTGTGTAACCTGTGCAAAACCTACTATTGCCTTTATACTAGTGTGTAACCTGTGCAGAGCCTACTATTGCCTTTATACTAGTGTGTAACCCGTGCAGAGCCTACTATTGCCTTTATACTAGTGTGTAACCTGTGCAGAGCCTACTATTGCCTTTATACTAGTGTGTAACCTGTGCAGAGCCATACTGGGCCCCTGTAATCTACTGTGCAACCTGCACTGTCACTATTGGTACCTTTATACGTGTGTGCTACGCATTCTAAGCCTACTGTTACTACTATCCCCTTTTCTAGTGTGTATCTATGCAGATCCTACTGTTACTAATATCCCCTTTATACTAGTGTGTATCTATGCAGAGCTATACTAGGCCCTTGTAATCTACTGTGTAACCTGTACAGTCACTACTGGTACCTTTATACTTGTGTGCTACATACTCAAAGCCTACTGTTACTACTATCCCCTTTATACTAGTGTTTAACCTGTGCAGAGTCATACTGGGCCCCTGTTATCTACTGTGTAACCTGAACTGTCACTGCTGGTGCGTTTATACTTGTGTGTTATACATGTAAAGCCTTTTGTTACTATCCCCTTTATACAAGTGTGTAACATGTGCAGAGCCATATTGTTCACTACTGGTATCTGTATACCAGTGTCTAATCTGTGCAGAGCCATACCGGGCCCCTGTATTCTACTGTGTAAAGATGCACTGTCACTACTGGTGCCTTTATACTTGTGTGTAACCTATGCAGAGCCATACTGGGCCTCTGTGTACTAGGGTGTAACCTGTGTAAATCTGTATTATCACTACTGTCCCCAGTTTATACTAAACAAAGTAATATAGTTTATAGGGGCCCTTCATGTCTACAAATATAATATACAATTCTCCTGGATGGAAATAATTGCCATTTGTTTCCGGGCTGTAAAGTGTTCAGTTTTTTGTATCACGAGTCAATCACAAGGCAGTGTTTCAGTTCCTTTATTAAATGCGGAGTGGAATGTATCTCTCAGTGAGCTTTTTATCTGCTGGCTTTAATAAGATTTCTTTTCTCTCGTTTATCTCCACCTACTATTCCTGCTGTAATTAAGGGGACGTAAACCCCCCCCCAAAAAATGTTTGCTCAGTTAGAGAAAATGTAACTTCAAGGAACTTTACAAACGTTAACTGACAGTAGCCTGCGTTATTCGCTTTCTGCATTTCTGGTTTCCCTGCAGTTGAGTGCCATTACCATCCTGTTTGGTTAGGCATCCCAAATATTACCTGACCACACCCCCACATGGCCACACCTTTCAGTTTCTTCTTTTTAGCAATAACAAAACAGGAGGGCCATGGCAGGTTTTAAAGGGGACAAACTCCTTTATATTAAAGGACAAGGAGAGGTGAATCTCTTTCCAACAGCAGCGTAACTAGAGTGTGCCGAGCCCCCCTGCAAAAAAAAATTTCAGAGGGGCCCGGCGCACTAGTGATGTGCCGGCCGACCCGATACCCGCGGGACCCGTGGGTTTACCCGCGGGTCGGGTTCAGGTCGACCTTGCAGTGTTTCGGGCGGGTTGAGCTCTTCTCCGGCTCTCCCCGCCCGCCTCCTTCAAATGCCGGCATCCGACTTCCGGGTTCCTGTTTTATAGTGTCTTGTCTGCTCGCCCAGCCCCTTTTGTTGGCGCGGGTCTATAAAAGGACCCCCGGAAGCGGGTGCGGGTGGGCGCGGGTATTAGCAGGGCGGGTTAGGGTCGGAAACTCTGACCTGCACATCACTACGGCGCACTACGATCCCAACCCTCCCACTGACTTCCCGCCCTGTTGACTTGCACCCCCCTTTCCCACCGGGGTAAGAGAACAGCTGTGGATGGGGGTTTCTTGTTAGCTATAGAGCTCTATGGGTGCCAATATTTATACACCCCTCCTCAATGTTTAGAATTCATTGTTGAATTTTAATTCTCTTATAAGGCTAAGGGCACAACAGAGATTAAGGGAAAATACTTCACATACAAAACATCTAAAATTATCCATTGACCTCTATGAGAATGAGTATGACATTATAATAAATATAAGACTAGGGTCTCCAAATTTGTAAGTGATTGCTCACCACCCTGAGCCCTCAACCGAAAATTCTTTGGAGTAGGCACTCAAAAAAGGCAATCTTTACTCCATTATAATCAAATAATACAAATGTTTAAAAATGATTTCCTTTTTCTGTGTAATAATAAAACAGTACCTAGTACATGATCCCAACTAAGATATAATTAATCCTTATTGGAAGCAAAACCAGCCTATTGGGTTTATTTAATGTTTATATGATTTTCTAGTAGACTTAGGGGCCGATTCACTAAATTTGAGTGAAGGATTGGAAGTAAAAAAACTTTGAATTTCGAAGTATTTTTTGGGCTACTTCGACCATCGAATGGGCTACTTCGACCTTCGACTACGACTACGCTTCGATTCGAAGTAAAAATCGTTCCACTATTCGACCATTCGATAGTCGAAGTACTGTCTCTTTAAAAAAAAACTTCGACCCCCTAGTTCGGCAGATAAAAGCTACCGAAGTCAATGTTAGCCTATGGGGAAAGTCCCCATAGTAACATAGTAAGTAAGGTTGAAAAAAGACACATGTCCATCGAGTTCAACCTTTTTTTTTTTTTTTTTGTTTATTAACTACCTATCTGCCAGTTGATCCAGAGGAAGGCAAAAAAACCCATCTGAAGCCTCTCCAATTTGCCTTAGAGGGGGAAAAATTCCTTCCTGACTCCAAAATGGCAATCGGACTAGTCCCTGGATCAACTTGGACTATGAGCTATTTCCCATAACCCTGTATTCCCTTACTTGCTAAAAAGCCATCCAACCCCTTCTTAAAGCTATCTAATGTATCAGCCTGTACAACTGATTCAGGGAGAGAATTCCACATCTTCACAGCTCTCACTGTAAAAAACCCCTTCCGAATATTTAGGCGGAACCTCTTTTCTTCTAATCGGAATGGGTGACCTCGTGTCAGCTGGAAAGACCTACTGGTAAATAAAGCATTAGAGAGATTGTTATATGATCCCCTTATATATTTATACATAGTCATCATATCACCCCTTAAGCGCCTCTTCTCCAGCGTGAACATCCCCAATTTGGCCAGTCTTTCCTCATAGCTAAGATTTTCAATACCTTTTACCAGCTTAGTTGCCCTTCTCTGTACCCTCTCTAATACAATAATGTCCTGTTTGAGTGATGGAGACAAAACTGTACGGCATATTCTAGATGGGGCCTTACAAGTGCTCTATACAGTGGAAGAATGACCCCCTCCTCCCGTGACTCTATGCCCCTTTTAATACAGCTCAAGACCTTATTTGCCCTTGATGCTGCTGACTGGCATTGCTTGCTACAGCCAAGTTTATCATCTGCAAGGACTCCAAGGTCCTTTTCCATAATGGATTTGCCTAGTGCAGTCCCATTAAGGGTATAAGTGGATATTTTTACATCCCAGGTGCATGACTTTACATTTATCAACATTGAATCTCATTTGCCACTTAGCTGCCCAGATTGCCAGTTGGTCAAGATCCTGTTGCAAGTGCCACATCCTAGATGGAATTAATTGGGCTGGATAATTTTGTGTCATCTGCAAACACTGATACATTACTTACAACACCCTCCCCTAAGTCATTAATGAACAAGTTAAATAAAAGTGGACCCAATACTGAGCCCTGGGGGACCCCACTAAGAACCTTACTCCAAGTAGAGAATGTCCCATTAACAACCACCCTCTGTACCCGATCCTGTAGCCAGTTTCCTATCCATGTGCAAACGACTTCATTAAGCCCAACAGACCTTAATTTAGAAAGCAGTCGTTTGTGGGGCACAGTATCAAACGCTTTGGCAAAATCCAAATAGATCACATCTACTGCCCCCCCACTATCCAGAATCTTACTTACCTCATCATAAAATGCAATCAAATTCGTCTGACATGACCTATCCTTCATAAAGCCATGCTGATTGTTGCTCATAATGCCATTCATTAGGACAAAATTTTGAATGTGATCCCTTAACAAGCCTTCAAATAATTTGCCCACTACAGATGTCAAGCTTACTGGCCTATAATTGCCAGGCTGAGATCGTAATCCCTTTTTAAATATTGGAATAACATCAGCTTTTCTCCAATCCATAGGCACCATACCAGATGACAGTGAATCTGAGAAAATCAGAAATAAGGGCTGGTCTAAAACTGAACTAAGCTCTCTTAGAACCCGGGGTGTATGCCATCAGGCCCCGGAGCCTTGTTTACATTAATTTGTATTAAAGCTTTTTGAATCATATCCTGAGTCAGCCACTGACTAGATTGAGCTGAACCATTCGTGCAGTTATTAAGTGAGCCTGTGAACCCAGACTCCTCTATTGTATACACTGAAGAAAAGAACTGATTTAACACATTTGCCTTATCTGTATCTGTTACAACCATACTGGTACCATTATTTAATGGAGCAACACTCTCAACCTGCATCTTTTTACTATTAATATATTTAAAAAACTTTTTAGGGTTAGTTTTCACCTCCACCGCAATTAACTCTTCATTTCTTTTCTTAGCCTTCCGGATTGCTGATTTACAACATTTATTACAGTGTTTATATTCATTAAATGCAGCTTCTGTCCCTACAGATTTGTAGTTTTTAAATGCCTTTCTCTTCTTTCCCATTAACATCTTTACCCCTGTATTAAGCCACACAGGATGATTCTTAGAGCTACGTTTAGTCCTTAAGGAAATAAATTGAGAACAGTAATGATTTAATATCATTTTAAAGGACAACCATTTCTGTTCTGTGTTTTTAGCTGAAAACCTAATGC
Organism: Xenopus laevis; assembly: GCF_017654675.1. Taxonomy (NCBI): domain Eukaryota; kingdom Metazoa; phylum Chordata; class Amphibia; order Anura; family Pipidae; genus Xenopus; species Xenopus laevis. The sequence continues at coordinate 159,832,611 of NC_054374.1, read as the reverse complement.
CCCAATCAATGCTCTGTAGGGCAGCCCTCAAGGCACTAAAATTAGCTTTGGCAAAATTCATGGTTTTTGTTGCCCCAGTATATTTTTGTTTTTTGCACCAGACATTAAAAGATATAACATTATGGTCACTATTACCCAGGGGTTCAATGACTTGCACATTTGCTATAAGTTCTGGGTCATTTGAGATCACTAAATCAAGAATAGCATTTTTTCTGGTAGGCTCCTCAACAACCTGTGCTAAAAAATTGTCGTGCAATAAGTTTATAAACTTGTTCCCATTAACTGATCTAGCAGTACCGTTGCTCCAGTCAATATCTGGGTAATTAAAATCCCCCATTATCATTCCTTTACCTAAACTAGCAGCCTTTTCTATTTGCATTAGGAGCTTTGTCTCTTCCTCCTCACGTACATTAGGGGGTCTATAGCATACTCCTACAATTAATTTGCTGGATTCTTTACAATTGGTGAAGAACTCCACCCATACGACTTCTGGCCCCTCATTTTCTAACACAACCTCCTCCTTTATATGAGCTTTTAAATCCTGCCTAACATACAGACATACCCCTCCTCCTTTTCTATTGCCTCTGTCCCTCCGAAACAAAGTATAGCCACTGATATTTACTGCCCAGTCATGCGACTCATTCAGCCATGTTTCGGCCACACCAATCACATCATATTTTCCTTCCATCACCAGCAGCTCCAGCTCTCCCATTTTACCAGTTAGACTTCTTGCATTTGTAAACATACATTTAATACTGGCACCATATTGAACATATGACATGTGGTCCTCCCTATCCTTAACAGTATCCCTAGCCAAATCTCCTCCCCCATTTTCCCTTTCTTTGCCCACTATCTCATCTAACCTGTCTACCACTGAATCTTTTACTGAACCCTCCCCCCCCACACCTAGTTTAAAATCTCCTCCAACCCTCTAGCCATCTTCTCTCCCAAAACAGCTGCCCCATCATCATTGAGGTGCAGCCCATCCCTAGCAAAGAGCCTGTAGCCGACTGAAAAATCAGCCCAGTTCTCCAAAAACCCAAAACCCTCCTCCCTACACCAATCTTTTAGCCACGCATTAATCTCCCTACGCTCCCGCTGTCTCCTTAGCGTTGCTCGTGGCTCAGGTAATATCTCTGAGAAAATTACCTTGGAAGTCCTCGCCCTCAGCTTTGAACCTAGTTTTTTAAAATCATTTTTGAGGACTTCACCACCTCCTCTAACTTTGTCATTGGTACCTATGTGTACCAAGACCGCTGGGTCTTCCCCAGCCCCTCCCAATAAGTCGAAGGATTTCAATTCCTAGTCGAATATCGAGGGTTAATTAACCCTCGATATTCGACCCATAGTGAATCAGCCCCTTAAGGTATGAAGATCCAAATTATGAAAAGATCCATTATCTGGAAAACCCCAGGTCCCGAGCATTCTGGATAACAGGTCCCATACCTGAATAAGTCAATGGCAAAGGTCCCTATCCTATTTCGAAGTTTCTGTGGTTTGCGCTGGAATTAGCCCAAATACCCGAATCGAGCAATTCGGGAAAAAACTTGAACGATCCAGGTTTTTGCTCTGTTTTATTGAGTTTTTACCCCAACTGGTTAAATCAAATTCTTTTAATAATATATAAGGTCAAATCATAGTGTTTGTTATCGTTCTTAACCCCTGTAGACGCAGCTCAGTGTTTCCCCTATATACACATACCCATATCTGTAATTTCGGGTGAACAACATATCATTTTGTAAGTTAAACCCTATGTTCAGAGTTAAACCCTGCCCTTTTTATGCAGAAACGTGTAAGAAATGGATACATACAAAATTGCACATTTCGGATGTGATTGGGAGAGCAGGGATATATGGCAGCCTTCCCTGAGACAGGATTGAACTATGGCCCATTCCCCAGAGAAAAGAAGGATCGTTTCCTCGCTGCGACGCTTTCCCATTTACTGACTGATTTATTTAGAGGGAAATCCAGCCAACCTGTGATTTTTCATATCACCAAACTACAAAAGCTCATCCTTATTAATCTCTAACCTCAACATTCTTTCCCGATTTTGGTTTTTGTAAAGCGTTTTATGACTTTAATATTCCAATTTGTCTTTATATTATTCAGCATGAATTTTTCATTTTTGTGTGTTCTTCTAATGTCCATGTTTGGCTTGAATTGAGTATTGTTGCCAAAGTTTTTTTGGGCTGTATGAAGTATGCAATCTGCAAGTGATTTTAGTATTTTTTTTTTTTTTTTTTTACAATCTTTTATGCACAAAAGGACAGATCACGCATCCTGTGGCATTCCCTCACATACCTGAAAAACCAACAAAATCTGCAAGAATCCATGACTCGAAAACAGCAGTTAAAGTTAAGTTTAACGGACAATTAAAGCTCAACAAATAATTAGGCTTTAAATTCTACACATACTATCCCAGATATAAGGGTTGGGTTCTACCAGGTTAAGTGCGTTCTGCATCAGAATTGAATTATTTGTTGATTTCTGACGTTCCCTAAGCTTAGCTCATTAATGGCAGCCCAGAAGCAACAGTCCTACCCTGCTTTTTGGCTGAGATTCTAGCTATCTGTATAACAGAACATTCTGTCCCCGTGATTGCACATTTCCTATCTAATCCTCATTGGAAGCAGCAGTCCTACCCTGCTTTATGGCAGCTGAGATTCTAGCTATCTGTATAACAGAGCATTCTGTCCCAGTGGCTACACAGATCCTATCTGATCCCCATTGGAAGCAGCAGTCCTGTCCTGCTTTATGGCAGCTGAGATTCTAGCTATCTGTATAACAGAGCATTCTGTCCCAGTGGCTGCACAGATCCTATCTGATCCCCATTATAAGCAGCAGGCCTGTCCTGCTTTATGGCAGCTGAGATTCTAGCTATCTGTATAACAGAACATTCTGTCCCAGTGGCTGCACAGATCCTATCTGATCCCCATTGTAAGCAGCAGTCCTGTCCTGCTTTATGGCAGCTGAGATTCTAGCTATCTGTATAACAGAGCATTCTGTCCCAGTGGCTGCACAGATCCTATCTGATCCCCATTGTAAGCAGCAGTCCTGCCCTGCTTTATGGCAGCTGAGATTCTAGCTATCTGTATAACAGAACATTCTGTCCCCGTGATTGCACATTTCCTATCTAATCCTCATTGGAAGCAGCAGTCCTACCCTGCTTTATGGCAGCTGAGATTCTAGCTATCTGTATAACAGAGCATTCTGTCCCAGTGGCTACACAGATCCTATCTGATCCCCATTGGAAGCAGCAGTCCTGTCCTGCTTTATGGCAGCTGAGATTCTAGCTATCTGTATAACAGAGCATTCTGTCCCAGTGGCTGCACAGATCCTATCTGATCCCCATTATAAGCAGCAGGCCTGTCCTGCTTTATGGCAGCTGAGATTCTAGCTATCTGTATAACAGAACATTCTGTCCCAGTGGCTGCACAGATCCTATCTGATCCCCATTGTAAGCAGCAGTCCTGTCCTGCTTTATGGCAGCTGAGATTCTAGCTATCTGTATAACAGAGCATTCTGTCCCAGTCGCACAAATAATACAGAGTATTTTAACAAGTTTGGTCTGAATCTGAAGCCTACATTTTACCTCATTGCAGGTATATATATATATGGAATTAGGATATGTAATACAATGCAAGAAGTTACTGTGCTTTTAGGCTCATTTCTGAATGTTTACGGTATGTTCTCTCGCAGTATATTACATTGTTGAAGGGCTTTTTGTATCCGGATTGATAAAGTCACGCAATCTTCTTACTCCTGTCCTATCCTGGCCAACGTGCTGACATCTCAGAACATTTGTAATTAATTCCTCATCTGGAGCTCATTACCAAATAAAATATCTGTTGCATTTATAGCTGCTCTTTACTTTGCAGTGTGTTATTTCAATAACTAGGGATCATGCACGCAGGGCAGAGTCATTATTGTGGGATCATGTACTTTGGGCAGAATTTATTTGCCAGAGTGAACTGGTAAGGGACCATTTTCCGTGCAGTCTGTTAAGAAGCCACTAATTACGGTATTTCCAGATGACGTTGCCCATATGAAATGTGGACGTACCACAAGAGTTATGAGTTGGAGTCGCTTGGAATTGATGCCACTGTCTTGAAGGTGAATGCGAATATGGAATCAAAATTAGGGATGCGCCGAATCCAGGATTCGACCTCTGAGCAGGATTCAGATTTGCCCGTATTCTTGTGCCTGGTCAAACCGAATCCTAATTTGTATATGTAAATTAGGGGCAGAAAGGGAAATCACATGACTTTTCGTCACAAAACAAGGGAATTAAAAAGGATTCCGGGATTCAGCTGAATCCAAAACATTGGATTCGTTGCTTACCTAATCAAAATAAACGTACTGTGGAATTCTGCTCATGGTTCAGTTCTCCTAATAGAAGATCATTGACACATATGACCAGTCGAGCCGTGGCCTAATTTGATCACTAACCCTATGAGCTAACGATCTGTTGACTTAAGGGTCCCTTTCCAGCCTTCCTAGCTTTGAGCTCTGATCCAAATTTTTAAAAATGATTTCCTTTTTCTCTGTAATTCTAAAACAGAACATGTATGGGATCCGGAAAACTGTTATCCAGAAAGCTCTGAATTACAGAAAGGTCGTCTCTCATAGACTCCATTTTATTCAAATAATCCACCTTTTTTTTTAAATGTATTACGTTTTTCTCTGTAATAATAAAACAGTAGCTTGTACTTGATCCCAACTAAGATATAATTAATCCTTATTGGAAGCAAAACCAGCCTATTGGGTTTATTTAATGTTTACGTGATTTTCTAATAGACTTAAGGTTTGAACATCCAAATTACGGAAAGATCTGTTATCCGGAAAACCCTAGGTTCCGAGCATTCTTGATAACAGGTCCCATATATGTGCTCCATCTCAAACCTGCTGAGGTTATGTAAAAGTCCGTGGCAGATTTCCCTTTTACATTTGGAAAATATTATGATCTGCGCTGGGTTTTGTACAATAATCCAAAGAATTTGTGGTTTTCAGGCGATAAATTGTCAAATCAGGAAAAAACTATTTTTTATGATTTAGCAAGCCTTTTCCCGCACCAGATTTTTTAATTCAATCATAAATACAGTAAAAATGTAAATGGAAGTTTGGTAGAAGTGGTTATAAGAAAATAATCAGAAATTTTCCGATTTTATTAAATAATCCCCTTAATCTGGCAATGCTAAAAGCGACCAGAGTGTAAATTGTGTCAAAACACAAGCTCAATTAGCGTACCTCCCAACAGTCCCGATTTTGACAGCTCAGCCCGCAGTCCCGGATTGTTACTGAAGTGTCCCGACTTTCTCTTTGATTTCCTGCACTGAACAGCCTGAAAAAGATACAACATTTCTAAAACATAATTGACTTTTGGCAGAGAGCCCAGAATACGTGACAGGTGTGCTTAGATCCTTTTGTAACAATTTAAGATAAGCAAGATATTATTACAGAGAAAAAAAAGGAAATCATTTTGAAAAATGTGAATTATTTCGTTTAAATGGGAGATGGCTAATTCAAAGCTTTCTGGATAACAGGTTTCCAGATAAAGAATCCCATACCAGTACTACTTAGCAGTTATTTCATTTACAAATAACTATATGGGCCTTTTTATCAAAAATCATAATTTTTGTGATTATCTAAATAAAAAGTTATACCAAACTAGAATCCATGATTTGACCTTATTTATAATTAAAAAAGCACAATTTAATCAGATCGAGCGAATCGTATGATTTTTTTTTCCAGAATCGTTCGATTTGTACGAGCTTTTTCCCTGGAAAGCCTGAATTTTTCAAATTTTTGCCTGAAATGTCCAATATAGACGGATTTTCTGGCTAATTCCACTTCCAAATAGGAAAGGGACTTCTCCTATTGACTTATATACAACCTCAGCAGGTCTGAGATGCCGAATTTTCAGATTCTGACTTTTCCTCGGGGTATAATAATTCTCAAAGAATTTGAGGTTTTTTTCCCACTAAGATTTTTTTGAAATCGTATTTTTCGAGTTTTTGGCATTCAGACTTTAATAAATAATCCCCTAAAACTTCCAATTTGTGATTAAGATATATTGGATAGGTGCTTAGAATGATTTTTACTTTAGGAAGCTTGTGTTTTGGGGTTTACATCACCTTTAATATTTGCAAGGTTACATTTGGTTTAACATCAGTTATTGTGGAAGATAACCGTGTTTAGCAAATTACAGTTTACACAACCTGCAGGCAATCATCTGGATGGCAAACACAAAGGGAGAATTGTAAGAGGGAGCTGATTCCTGCCGAGTGACAAGTAACTCAGTGTTCCTTGTAATAAACTTGATGCGGGGCACTAACTAGCAGCGAGTGTTTAATACATCCTTCCCCATGAACAAGATATTTACCACTTAATTACTTTAAAACTCGCAGGCAAGCAATCATAAAGTTAAGTTCTTTTTTTTTTAAATGTTGGTCATATAAGACCAGTGCTTTGGAATACTGAGCTCATACTTATTCTGCTGGTTTCTTACTGTGCCAGTTGCAGGCTTAGCTCCTATAATATCATACAGTGGTATATTGGCTGTCATTTTTGTGCAGTGAAGAGCACTATTTACTCCCCATTCCATTCCTGTATGGTATTTCCTATTCATTCTAGTTATATACTCTCTATTCTATTCCAGTATGTCACTCTCCTTTCTATGCACTTTCCATTCTAGTCCAGTAAGGTGCTCTCCAGTCTGATCCATTATGGTGTTCCCCATTTGTTCCTCTGTTATTGTGCTCCCTGTTCCACTCCATTATTGTGCTCCTGTTCCACTACATTCTGGTGCTTCCCGTTCCACTCCATTATGGTGCTCCCTGTTCCCCTTCATTATGGTGCTCCCTGTTCCACTTCATTATGGTGCCCCCTGTTCCACTTCATTATGGTGCACTCTGTTCCATTTCATTAAAGTGCTCCCTGTTCCACTACATTCTGGTGCTTCCCGTTCTACTCCATTATGGTGAACCCTGTTCCACTTCATTATGGTGCTCCCTGTTCCACTTCATTATTGTGCTTCCTGTTCCACTTCATTATGGTGCTCCCTGTTCCACTTCATTATGGTGCTCCCTGTTCCACTTCATTATGGTGCACCCTGTTCCACTTCATTATGGTGCTCCCTGTTCCACTTCATTATGGTGCTCCCTGTTCCACTTCATTATGGTGCTCCCTGTTCCACTTCATTATGGTGCTCCCTGTTCCACTTCATTATGGTGCTCCCTGTTCCACTTCATTATTGTGCTTCCTGTTCCACTTCATTATGGTGCTCCCTGTTCCACTTCATTATGGTGCTCCCTGTTTCACTTCATTATGGTGCTTCCTGTTCCACTTCATTATGGTGCACCCTGTTCCACTCCATTATGTGCTTCCCTGTTCCACTTCATTATGGTGCTCCCTGTTCCACTTCATTGCGGTGCACCCTGTTCCACTTCATTATGGTTCACCCTGTTCCACTGCATTATGGTGCACCCTGTTCCACTGCATTCTGGTGTTTCCCGTTCCACTCCATTATGGTGCACCCTGTTCCACTCCATTATGTGCATCCCTGTTCCACTTCATTATGGTGCACCCTGTTCCACTCCATTATGTGCTTCCCTGTTCCACTTCATTATGGTGCTCCCTGTTCCACTTCATTATGGTGCTCCCTGTTCCACTTCATTATGGTGCACCCTGTTCCACTTCATTTTAGTGCTCCCTGTTCCACTGCATTCTGGTGTTTCCCGTTCCACTCCATTATGGTGCTTCCCGTTCCACTCCATTATGGTGCACCCTGTTCCACTCCATTATGGTGCACCCTGTTCCACTCCATTATGGTGCTCCCTGTTTCACTCCATTTTGGTGCTCCCTGTTGCACTCCATTATGGTGCTCCCTGTTGCACTCCATTTTGGTGCTTCCTGTTCCACTTCATTATGGTGCACCTTGTTCCACTTCGTTATAGTGCACCCTGTTCCACTACATTATGGTGCACCCTTTTCCATTTCATTATGGTGCTTCCTGTTCCACTCCATTATGGTGCTCTTCGTTCCACTCCATTATGGTGCTCCCCATTCCATTTTAAAACCAGGAGTCACTTTAATGCAGACATAGGTAATACAGGCACTTTAAATTAAGTAGTGGCAGCAAGTACTACATGTTTAACTATTATCCAGACCCCAGTAGACACAATAACGATTGTCCATTTTTTTTTTGCAATTTTTAAATTTGATGTCTGCTGTGCCATGGGGTGCTAGGATGGAGGGCAAGGAGCTGTGTCCCTCTCTCTATGCAACATTGTCTGTGTTTGGCCCTGTTGCATACACAGATGATGGGATGGAGATGGCACATGGGCATTCCCTTGATATACCCCCTATTCAGAATATGCAGCTGGTGATCTCTGGAGACACAATGTATTTGGGAGCTCTTAAATTACCACTTACACATAGTACACCTTATGAACAAGGATCTTGTGACCTGACCTAAGCAGGGAACCCTGTTTTAATCCAGCACTGGACGCAAATCAAAGTAGCAGTTAAAGTTCATGGTGCAACTTTTTACTGCATTGGTCCTCATCTTCGCACCTCTTAGTATTCTTGCAGGGGCCTATAATATGGAAGCGGTAGGTAAAGATGCCAAAAAGTGTTGCCTGACCAGCAGCCCATAAGTTATTGTACAACTCCTAGCAGTCTTCTTGGAATTAGATCAGATAGCCTTCTGTTATATAAATTATAATAAACCTTTTAGTGCCATTCCATGGTTCCACCATTCTAAAGACAGATGTGTAGCTGTACTGGATTGGTATAGTGACCAAAAAAACATATATTCTACAGAAATGTACATCAGTTTTCTTTATCACTCTGTGTCTATCTGTGGGCAAGACAATAGAAAGAAGAGTGATGATTTTGTTCCAAGGCATTTGACTCACATTTGAAACTGCCGGACCCTTTGTTTCCTGAAAAGAAACGTGTTGCCTGGATAAGGACCTTGTAATGGGATCGGAATGTCGTTTCTAGTGTATCGCGATAGAACTTGGCATCCGATCCTCCTGCTACATGGTCAGAAACTTATAGGAATAAAAACAACATATTTTAGCTTCCAGCTTCCATGTGTAATGGGTTTATGGAAAGTCTGAGAAACGAGTGCAGACTGGGTTTAGCACAGAGCCTCCAAACCAGATTTTTTTTTGTGTGAACTTCTAATACTCTAAAAGACTAGGCATTAAATTGGATTCCTGGCCTTACTTATATGCCGAAACTGGCCCACAACAACTAATAATAACAATTTAAGCTGGTTTGCAGGGACTTTAAATTCCAGTAGGCTTTAATATTATGAGTTCAATGGCTTGATTCCCAACACAAGCTCTACAAAGCTTTTTGGACCTTTGTTCTAGTATTTATCAGCCTTAATTTGCTAGATTGACATGTAAAAGGGGATTTGGGGAATGTTTTAACCAGTGTCCCATTATCAGGGGCATAAAACGTGCAATCTTAGAATATCTTATTTCTTGTTACTTCTTTATTTCGCCCTGGAACATATGGTAATATCGTATATCATAATTTTCATGTAAAATAACCACAGAAAACATGGCAGGATAAATGCTGTGCCAACTTTATGTATAAAATCTCCATTGTCTTTGTTGTATGAAATCCAATGGTGTTGATTTGGGGAGTCCCATCCTCCCCAAGTCTTCTTTTAAATTCACCCCTGTATGGCACAGTGATGGGAGACAAATCTCTTCATTCTGAAAATGTAAAAAACACAAATTTTTCATGTGTTTTCTAAATGCCACCATGTCTTTGTACTTCTCATTGGGGATGCACCGAATCCAGGATTCTTGTTGTTTCGCGAACCAAATTTGCATATGTAAATTAGGAGCGGGAAGGGAAATCACCTGATTTTCGTCACAAAACAAGGAAGTAAAAAATAATTTTTTCCACTTTTTCCTTCCCCGCCCTTAATTTGCATTTGCAAATTAGGATTCGGTTCGGTATTCAGCCAAATCTTTCACAAAAGATTAGAAATAGTGAATTCGGTGCATCTCTAATTCTCATATAGGGAGTCCTTCCATACATGAAAGAGCAATTAATAAAAGATAACCTTTTTTACATTACTATGATGCAACAAATTCAGTAGTATAGACTAAAAGAAGAATTATATGCCTCTGTGGTTGGAAAATGGGACTTAATACAGACGCGTTTCGAGCTAAAGCTTTTTAAGTTTTACATTATCATATCAACTGCTGGTGGACAGGAGTGTTTTTGAATGTGTGTACTTTTTCAAGGACAATACTGTGTGGCACGAACTAAAACAGAAATGTCCAATGTAAGACCTTGTTGAGGACCATCTTTGTTCAGCATCTAAGATGCTTCTCTCCATGATATTGGGTCTCTGCCCTCATGCACTGTAGCAGACACTGCCTTGTGTTTGCTTTTATGATGTGGGGCGGTTGTGGTATTACCCATAAAATAAGAAAGAAAGCAGTTAGTAGTCTTCAGAGGGTTGTATTTACTTTCCTCGGGGCTTGGGTACAATTGGAAGCATCAGCTCTGTCCAATTGTTGACTTCCTTTATGACTTTCTGGATTGTTTGGTTTGATGACAGTGCTGGGTGTTGTAGTTCAGAGTAGCAGGAGGACTCTTTAAACCTATATTTGTAGAATCTGTTCCGCTGGCATAACCGAAAACATTCAAGACAATTCAGTATCCAAAGTAAGGCACGGAGAAGTCCTTTTTAATATAACAACAAAACAAGCTCATGATAACTGGCAGAACATTCCATAATTGTCCAGCACTGCAAACGTTTCCCATTTGGGTTTGGCTGTTATTACAGAAAGAGGAGTCTGAAGCCAAAAGGACACTGTCCAAGAAAATCAGGCTGCATGTACGGGCTTTTTAAAAATTATTTGTGCAAATGTGTCTGTAAGAAAGCAAGTGTCAGAACGATGATTTCCAGAGGTTCCTTTGCAGTAGGGAGAGATGGTGCCTATAGTAACAGTGGATAATAGTCTCTGGGAAGGGAGTGTGACTGTGGGATAGCAGGTATAGTAGGGAGAGATGGTGCCTATAGTAACAGTGGGATAATAGTCTCTGGGAAGGGAGTGTGACTGTGGGATAACAGGTATAGTAGGGAGAGATGGTGTCTATAGTAACAGTGGATAATAGTCTCTGGGAAGGGAATGTGACTGTGGGATAGCAGGTATAGTAGGGAGAGATGGTGTCTATAGTAACAGTGGATAATAGTCTCTGGGAAGGGAGTGTGACTGTGGGATAGCAGGTATAGTAGGGAGAGATGGTGTCTATAGTAACAGTGGATAATAGTCTCTGGGAAGGGAGTGTGACTGTGGGATAGCAGGTATAGTAGGGAGAGATGGTGCCTATAGTAACAGTGGGATAAAAGTCTCTGGGAAGGGAGTGTGGCTGTGGGATAGCAAGTATAGTAGGGAGAGATGGTGTCTATAGTAACAGTGGATAATAGTCTCTGGGACAGTAGTGTGACTGTGGGATAGCAGGTATAGTAGGGAGAGATGATGCCTATAGTAACAGTGGGATAATAGTCTCTGGGAAGGGATTGTGACTGTGGGATAGCAGGTATAGTAGGGAGAGATGGTGTCTATAGTAACAGTGGATTATAGTCTCTGGGAAGGGAGTGTGACTGTGGGATAGCAGGTATAGTAGGGAGAGATGGTGTCTATAGTAACAGTGGGATAATAGTCTCTGGGAAGGGAGTGTGACTGTGGGGTAGCAGGTATAGTAGGGAGAGATGGTGTCTATAGTAACAGTGGATAATAGTCTCTGGGAAGGGAGTGTGACTGTGGGATAGCAGGTATAGTAGGGAGAGATGGTGCCTATAGTAACAGTCGATAATAGTCTCTGGGAAGGGAGTGTGACTGTGGGGTAGCAGGTATAGTAGGGAGAGATTGTGCCTATAGTAACAGTGGATATTAGTCTCTGGGAAGGGAGTGTGACTGTGGGATAGCAGGTATAGTAGGGAGAGATGGTGCCTATAGTAACAGTCGATAATAGTCTCTGGGAAGGGAGTGTGACTGTGGGATAGCAGGTATAGTAGGGAGAGATGGTGCCTATAGTAACAGTGGATAATAGTCTCTGGGAAGGGAGTGTGACTGTGGGATAGCAGGTATAGTAGGGAGAGATGGTGCCTATAGTAACAGTGGATAATAGTCTCTGGGAAGGGAGTGTGACTGTGGGATAGCAGGTATAGTAGGGAGAGATGGTGTCTATAGTAACAGTGGATAATAGTCTCTGGGAAGGGAGTGTGACTGTGGGATAGCAGGTATAGTAGGGAGAGATGGTGTCTATAGTAACAGTGGATATTAGTCTATGGGAAGGGAGTGTGACTGTGGGATAGCAGGTATAGTAGGGAGAGATGGTGTCTATAGTAACAGTGGATAATAGTCTCTGGGAAGGGAGTGTGACTGTGGGATAGCAGGTATAGTAGGGAGAGATGGTGTCTATAGTAACAGTGGATATTAGTCTATGGGAAGGGAGTGTGACTGTGAGATATCATTTGCACTTCCACTTCGACGTGAAAGGATGCAATTGCGCTAAAAAATTTGGCAACACTTCTACAAGAGATTTGTGCTCCCTATTCTTTTCAACGCAACCGAAGTGTGATGTGATTGATAGAAGCTGCTTTGGGAACTCAGGAGCTACAGACTTGTTCAGAGGTGAAGTTAGAGCAGTGGTTCAATATGCACACGTTTGCTTTATTCAGAACAAGAACAACCAAGTGATGGCAGTACAAGGAGCAACTTTAGATGCAATTACCTATCAACCACAAATGCGGTAGTTTATGACCCCTTAAGAGTTAACTTTTGTTTGTAAAACCAGCACTACACAAAAGTTCCTTCTTTTGCAATTCCATTTGTAAAATGACTTAAAAAAACGCAATTCACTGGAAGCTGAAATTATTAAGACTTTCCAAGAAAATCCCTTACAGTAAAAAGCGTTTGTGTCATTGTGACTATTAGTTTAATAACGAGCAAGTCTGCCATCGCCAGTGTTATTCTTCGGCTGGATTAACAATTCATAGACAGTTAAGAAAACAACAGATGTGGAAGGCAATTTCCCATTAATAAAAGCCACATTCTAAACACTAATCCTGCGTTTTGTGCTAATCTGTCATTTATGTAATTGTGAAATGACAGGACGTGCGATACAGTTTCCACCCTCCGGGGTTTCTCTGTTTCCGCTCACCATTCCCATCTGAGATTCTACAGTTTCCTCATTCTATTGGAGGAAAAAAAAAACAAACACCTACTTTAAAGGGATACTGTCATGGGAAAAAAAACATTTTTTAAAATGAATCAGTTAATAGTGCTGATCCAGCAGAATTCTGCACTGAAATCCATTTCTCAAAAGAGCAAACAGATGTTTTTATATTCAATTTTGAAATCTGACATGGGGCTAGACATATTGTCAATTTCCCAGCTCCCCCAAGTCATGTGTCTTGTGTTCTGATAAACTTCAATCACTCTTTACTGCTATACTGCAAGTTAGAGTGATATCACCCCCTCCCTTTTTCCCCCCAGCAGCCAACAAAAGAACAATGGGAAGGTCACCAGATAACAGATCCCTAACACAAGATAACAGCTGCCTGGTAGATCTAAGAACAACACTCAATAGTTAAAAACCCATGTCCCACTGAGACACATTCAGTTACATTGAGAAGGAAAAACAGCAGCCTGCCAGAAAGCATTTCTCTCCTAAAGTGCAGGCACAAGTCACATGACTTGGGGCAGCTGGGAAATTGACAATATGTCTAGCCCCATGTCAGATTTCAAAATTGAATATAAAAAAATCTGGTTGCTCTTTTGAGAAATGGATTTCAGTGCAGAATTCTGATGGAGTAGCACTATTAACTGATGTGTTTTGAAAAAAACATGTTTTCCAATGACAGGATCCCTTTAATGTCTTATTTCTTACAAAAAAAAGGCATGTAAGACTTTTGTGACTTGTTTGCAGACATGTGCAAGTTTATTATTTGTTCTACTCAAACATTTACAGTAGAGACATACACATAATAATCGTTAGAGACAATTATAGATGGAGGAAGTTGAACTGCAGCCCTTTCACACACATTTCTTTCCCCAAAAAATGAATAGTGTGAGTTGTGCACGAGAGGTTTCAGTAAAGTCTTCTTTGTTTGTATAGATCAGATCTTATTTAATGGGGTTGTTCACCTTAAAACACTTTTTTCAGTTCACTTGGTTTCAGATTGTTCCCCAGAACTAATGATTTTTCCAGTTACTTTCTATTTTCTATTTGTGACCGTTTTTCTAATAGTGAAATGTAAAGTTTCATTTTTCACCTTCTAAGGCCAGAGACACACGATCAGCTTCGGGGAGATAAGTCACCGGCAGTGTCGGACTGGCCCGGCGGGACACCGGGAAAAAACCCGGTGGGCCCCGACCCTCGTGGGCCCCCGCCGGGCCAGACCCCCTCTAATAGTATAAAAAAATTTTAAAAAGTTTTCGGCGATGCGCATCGCATCACCGCTTGCGCATGCGCATCGGCGCTTGCGCATGCGTATCGGCGCTTGCGCGCCGAGAAGTGCGCTCGCGCATGCGCGCAGTAGGGGGGCGGGGGCCCTGGACCAGCAGTCCCGGTGGGCCCCGGTCCCCCCAGTCCGACCCTGGTCACCGGGCAACTAAGCTCCCCGAATCTGACCGTGTGTCTCTGCCCTAAAGCAGCTCTGGGAGTTGAGACTTTTTCCGAAGTCGCCTGAAGTTTCTAAGGCCAGAGACACACGATCAACTTCGGGGAGATTAGTCGCCCGGCGACAAATCTCCTCTTCTACCTTCCCGCCAGCTAGAATCTAAATTGCCAGCGGAATGGCACTCAGAGCGCTTCGTTTTCCGAAGTCTCTGCCCTAAAGCAGCTCTGGGAGATATTAAGACTTTTTTCCGAAGTCGTCCGAAGTTTCCTCGTGAGGCAACTTTGGAAAACGAAACGCTCCTAATGCCATCCCGCCAGCGATTTACATTCTAGCTGGCGGAAAGGCAGGGCGAAGGCAGTTTTGGGAGATTAGTCGCCTCGAAGAAGGGGGGATTTGTTTCCTCATGAGGCAACTTTGGGCGACTTCGGAAAACGGATAGCTCCGAGTGCCATCCCACAGGCGATTTACATTCTAGCCGGCGGGAAGGCAGTTCGGGGAGATTAGTCGTCCCGAAGAAGAGGAGATTTGTCGCCAGGCGACTAATCTCCCCGAATCTGATCGTGTGTCTCTGCCCTAAAGCAACTCTGGGAGTTATTAAGACTTTTTCCGAAGTCGCCTTAAGTTTCTAAGGCCAGAGACACACGATCAACTTCGGGGAGATTAGTCCCCCGGTGACAAATCTCCTCTTCTGCCTTCCCACCGGCTAGAATCTAAATTGCCGGCGGAATGGCACTCAGAACGCTCCGTTTTCCGAAGTCTCTGCCCTAAAGCAGCTCTGGGAGTTATTAAGACTTTTTCCAAAGTCGCCCAAAGTTTCCTCGTGAGGCAACTGCGGGCGACTTCAGGAAAACAAATTGTTCCGAGTGCCATCCCGCCGGTGATTTACATTCTCGCTGGTGGGAAGGCAGTGGAAAGCAGTTCGGGGAGATTATTCGCCCCAAAGAAGAGGAGATTTGTTGCTGGGCGACATCTCCCCGAATCTGACCGTGTGTCTCTGCCCTAAAGCAGCTCTGGGAGTAAAGACTTTTTTCCCCAACTTGCCAGAAGTTTCCTTGTGAGGCAACTTCGGAAAACGTATCGATCCGAGTGCCATCCCAATGGCGATTTACATTCTAGCTGGAGGGAAGGCAGTTTGGAGAAATTAGATGAAGAAGAGGAGATTTGTCGCCGGGCACCGGCCGTAAAGCAGTTCTGGTTGCTGACCCAGTAAACTGGTCTAAATTGATACATTTAGAGGCCCATTTTTCAAAGGTCAAATTTCGAATTCATGTGAATTATTTTTAACTCTACTAAATTCGAATATACTCGAAATTCGATTGGGAGGTTTTTTGATAAAAAAATTGAATATCTAAAACTCGAACGAATATTACCGACCCGAAAACTCGAATTGAATTTGCTAAGCAGAATCCCTGAATCTCATTACAGGCAGCTGTTGGAATTGATACAATAGTTGCTGATACTCCAGAGATGCTGCTGAGAAATGGATCAACTAAATGTTGCAAAATTGTAAAAGTTTCGAGTTGCCTGAATTACTGAGCTGACACTCAAACACCAGAGAGAGGGACATTAAACTTTAAACTTAGATTTTGAAAAAGGTTAAAAAATGGAAAGTTATTGAAAAAAGCCTTTATTCCTGGGGAACAACTGAAAACAGTTCAACTGAAAAATGTGTTTGGAAGATGAACCCCCAAGTACTCACCATAAAGCTGGCCATAGACGTCCAGATTTCACCCTTGTATCCGACAAACTATCAGATGTCCAATATTCCAACCTGCCACTAACTATTCACATTAAATAAAGTAGTAAAAGAACAAAGTTCTAAACTCACATTTTGATAAATCTGATAAAAAGTTAACTCATTGGTGAGCAGACTTTCCACCAATCAAGCAATGACATTTTATCATGGATTGAATATCATTTGTGTATATTTCTGTGTCCAATTTGATGAATATTTTTAAAAAATTTAATTAACCCTGGTCATCAAACCTTCAACCAATCAAGAAATGTCACGTCTTCATTGACTTCATCTCCCTCTTGTAGACTTTCCAATTCTTTTTGATGAGAATGAAAATTCCTGTTCAACAAACTTATAAACAATCAAGATATTCCATCAGGGAATTGATGTTCCTCTTCTAGATTATCCAATAATGGGCCATATTCATTTTGATGAGAAACAAACAAGGCCAGAAGAAAATATTAATATGTTCCTCAGACATTTAGGGGCAGATTTATCATGGGTCGAATTTTGAAGTTAAAAATACTTCGAAATTCAACCATCTAATTGAAATACTTCGACTCTTTTCATCGAATTTGGGTATCCTGCGATCTAAGTAAAATCGTTTGAATCGAACGATTTGAAGGATTTCAGCGAACGATCGAACAATTTTACTTCTACTTCCAAAAACTTAGAAAAATGCTCTAGAAGGTCCCCATAGGCTAACATAGCACTTCGGCAGGTTTCATTTGGCGAAGTATTGAAGTCGAAGTTTTTTAAAAGAGACAATACTTTGATTATCGAATGGTCGAATATTCGAACGATTTTATTTCGAATCAAAGTCGTACTATACTATTCGATGGTCGTATCCAAAAAATACTTAGAATTTTAAATTTTTTTACTTCGAAAATTCCCTCGAATTCACTTCGACCCTTGATAAATCTGCCCCTTAATCAGTCAAGTAATGCTACATCATCATGGAACATATCTTTCTCTTCTAGACTATTCGATAATGGGCCATATTCAATTTGGTGAGAAATAAATTAGGGGGCCAGTAGAAAATATTATTCAGCCCAGTTCCACAGGTTTTCAACTAATCCAAATTAGGGGCCATATGCAATTTGTGTGAAAAACCAAACAAAGCCAGCAGAAAATATTAATCAACCTTGTTCAACAAATTTTCAGCCAATTCAAATGTGTCTCGTCAGACTGGATTGTAGGTTCCTCCTGCAGACATGAGATAAAGCACTGCGTATCTTGACAGCGCTATATAAATAAATGATGATGATGATGATGATAAACCAAGGTTTCTCAAACTGCAACAGAGGTCCACTTGAGCCTTGCGAGGCTTTCAGACCTCATGGAATCTCATGGAAATACTTAGGGGAGCTTTTCCTGATTTACTAGACTAATAGAACACGTCTTTATTTGTTTTTGTTTAAAAATTATAAGAGCATAGGTGACCAAGTGCTAGGGGACAATATGGTCATCCTGATCCAACCAGAAGATAAGGCAAGGCTTAAAGTAGAACTAAAGCCTGACTAAAGAAGTATCTAGAAATGTTGTACATTATGTTTTGTGCTTCTGTACCAGCCCAAGGCAACCACAGCCCTTTAGCAGTAAAGATATTTGTCTCCAAAGATGCCCCAGTAGCTCCCCATCTTCTTTTCTGCTGATTCACTGCACATGCTCTGTGCTGCTGTCACTTACTGAGCTTAGGGACCCACTCACAATATACAGTACACATAGGGGCAGATTTATCAAGGGGTCGAATTTCGAAGTAGAAAAATCTTCGAAATTTGACCATCGAATTGGAATACTTCGCTTTGAATATCGAAGTCGAAGTTTTTTTTACATCAAATTTGGCCGTTTGCGGTCGAAATAAAATAATTCGATTTCATCCATCGATCAAACGATTTTTCTTCAACTTCAAAAAACGTTGAAAAATGCTCTAGAAGGTCCCCATAGGCTAACATAGCACTTTGGCAGGTTTAATTTGGTGAAGTATTGAAATCGAAGTTTTTTTAAAAGAGACAGTACTTCGATTATTGAATGGTCGAATATTCAAACTATTTTACTTCGAATCGAATTCGAAGTTGTATTCGATGGTCGAAGTATCCAAAAAATTACTTTGAATTTCGAATTTTTTTTACTTCGAAAATTCCCTCGAATTCACTTTGACCCTTGATAAATCTGCCCCATAGAATAGAAATGTCACAATATAAGGCTGATTAGTAATTCATACAGATAATTACTACATGGCAGCACAGAAACCAGTGCAATTAGCATCAGAATTTAATAATCAGCAAACCTGTAGCATCAGCTTATATTACAGCCAGGGAAGCTCATTTTCTGCTGGATAATTAGTGACGAGCCCTAAGCTTAGCTTCTCAACAGCCAATCAGAGCCCACTGAGCATGTGAGTGTCACAGACACTTTCCAAGATGGTGACCCCCTGTGACAAGTTTGAAGTCCTGGATCATTGCTGCTATTGACAAGCTGAAATTTAAGCCTCGTGCAATAAGTTCAGTATATAAAATATGCAATTTTTAGCCACATTCATTTTTAGGGTTTAGTTCTCCTTTAAATTTTGCAGATACTGGAATTTGTTAGCTAAAGCAATGCTGAATATGCCAGTAACACCTTCCTTCAGCTTAATGAAAAGGAATGAGGAGGAAAATAATTTTTTATAAATAAAAGTGTAAATAAAATGTAGCTTTAAATGGATACCTATTGTAGGACTGTCCAACCTTCAGCACGAAATCTATTCCATGTATCTCCCACAGACAATTATTGTTTATATCAATGTATAGCAACTTGATCAGTTGTAATGAGGGTTTGGTTTTAGTTTACAGCCCTGCCATGTGCTCGCCAACTTGTAGCTCTCCGGTCTGTATCTGCTTAAATTCATTTACATTTTTGGACGCTAAACACTTCATTCCAGTGGCCCAGGATAACCTAATATGTAACATGTAACTAATATGTAACATGCCCATATATCTATTACGACCAATGTATGTAGTCATGTTTCCAGCTCCCTACAATTGGGGGTCATTTATCAACACTGGGCAAATTTGCCCATGGGCAGTAACCCATTGGAACCAATCAGATTGCTGCATTCATTGTTCTACTTACAGCTGGCTTTAAAAAGCTAATCACTGATTGGTTGCTATAGGTAACTGCCCATGGGCAAATTTGCCCAGTGTTGATAAATGAGCCCCAGTGTTTAGATTGTTACCACTAAAGGCCAGAGGGTTCCATGCCCTACGGCAGTGTTTGCCACAATAACACATACAATGCATTAGTTGTGTCTATATATCAGTTAATGCTTTAGTTAATTTAGAGAACATATCATTGCAATGTCTCCTTTGAGTTTGCTGATGACTTGTTTGGAGTCTAAACTCCACTTGAGCGGATCATCTAGAAGCTGGGCAGGTTGCACCTGGAGAAATGGTTGAACTTGATGGACGTGGTCTTTTTTCAACCACTTTTACCGAGTAGTGTCAAGACGTACTCCTCACAATATTATCAATGAAATGCATGTTTGGGTGCAATGTTAGATTGGTAATTACTCCTCATCGCCATGCATTCATGTTACAGGTATGGGATCCGTTATCTGGAAAGCTCCAAATTACTTGAAGGCCGTCTCCTATAGACTCTATCCAAATAAACTAGATTTTTAGAAATGATTTCCTTTTTCTGTGTAATAATAAAACAGTAATTTGTACTTGATCCCAACTAAGATTTAATTAATCCTTATTGGAAGCAAAACCAGCCTATTGTGGTTATTTAATGTTTATATGATTTTTTAGTAGACTTAAAGGAACAGTAACACCAAAAAATGTAAGTGTTTTAAAGTAATGAAAATATCATGTACTGTTGCCCTGCACTGGTAAAACTGGTGTGTTTGCTTCAGAAACACTACTATAGTTCATATAAACAAGCTGCTGTGGAGCAAAGGGGGAAATTGAAAAATGGCTATATGGCACAGGTTAACTAATGGATAACAGATAACACCATTAGACAGACAGAGCTTATCTGCTATCTGCTGTGTAACTTGAGCTTTTTCTCCTTTGAATGGCTGCCCCCATTGCTACACAGCAGCTTGTTTATATAAACTATAGTAGTACTTATCTGTTATCTACTGTGTATCCCGTGCTTGAATGGCTGCCCCCATTGCTACACAACAGCTTATTTATATAAACAAAAGTAATGTTTCTTAAGCAAACACAGCAGTTTTACCAGTGCAGGGCAACACTGCATTATATTTTCATTACTTTAAAACACTTTTATTTTTTGACGTTACTGTTCCTTTAAGGTATGAAGATCCAAATTACAGAAAGACCCATTATCCGGAAAACCCCAGGTCCCGTGCAGTCTGGATAACAGGCAGTGGCGATCCTAGAGGGGGGCGGGCCCTGGTGCGTGACGCGCAGCCGGCCCCGCCCCCCTCTGTTTGGCCGCATATGCCGGCATTCTCAGTGGCGAACGGACTGCCGGGGGGCCCTGAGGGGGTGCGGACCCTGGCCCGCTCGCACCCCCTGCTCCCCCGGTAGTTCCGCCACTGATAACAGGTCCACAACCTGTACCAATTGCATATTTTAAGCCAGTCATACCAGAAAGATCGGCTCATTTTGCGGACTGACCAGATGAGTGGAAGCCCCACCAAGTGGGGGGATGAAGGAGCCTGAATATATTATTTGACCTTATGAACTGGAATATGGAACCACTGATGCAGTCCATGGCCAAAACAATGTCCCAGCCTGTCTGATCCATATTTAAATGAGCCCAGAGATGATATTAACTAGAGAGATAATCATTTTGGGTTGCCTTCCGTAATCTACCTCATTGAACCTTAATTATTTGGCCAACAGTAGGTGGGTCCTGCCAACAAGAATAGGGTCTCCAACAAAAAGAGGTCCTTGAATCCATCCTGGCCACACCCCATTATAAAAAAAATCCCCCTTTATCCATTCAAACCCTTTGTGCTCCCCACAAGTCCCATTACACCTTCTTTAGGCTCCATTTTGCCATGGGGCTTCTGACAACCCCCCACCGAAGGCAACTCTGGGGTCATCAGTAGGATACAGACTCATTCAAGAACGGCCGAGTTGGCAGCCACTATCTAACATTGTACTTTGTGAATGCCTACATTGTATGAACAGCTGATTATATTTCCCGCTGTATAAAAACTGTATTGTTCTGCTATTGAGCAAAGACAGACAGAAACAAACTTGAAACTTGTTTTGACCCAATATTTGATCTCTGAATCACATGTAATGACTGTGTTCTTCAATTGTAAGGCACAGAGCTGAGCTGCCATACTATTTACTTACCTTTCTCTTACGGATTGTGAGATCACGTTAACGGGGAGCATAACTGTCAGCTCCATTGTTTCATGGCGTGACTTTTTTTTTTTTAATGAAAAAAGAGAAGAATAATGGACATTCACTATGTCATTTGATTTATGGGACAATCCTCCTGCAGCCTGTGAATGACAATAGAAGGAAATGACTTGTCACCAAAAGGAGAGGACTTATTGTTTAACATGACAGTAACGCTCACAAAAGCAGCTCATTTTAAAAAAAATAATAAATAAATAAAATAAAAGTAAATTATTTTTTAACATACCTAAGATGAGCCGTTGCATAGACATATGAAGCTTTTAAAGGAGAACTATAGCTTAAAGGGATCCTGTCATTGGAAAACATGTTTTTTTCAAAATGAATCAGTTAATAGTGCTACTCCAGCAGAATTCTGCACTGAAATCCATTTCTCAAAAGAGCAAACAGATTTTTTTTATATTCAATTTTGAAATCTGACATGGGGCTAGACATTTTGTCAATTTCCCAGCTGCCCCAAGTCATGTGACTTGTCATGTTTTTTATTCACAGTGCAGGCTTTTTTTAATCAGTCTGGAACACAACAATTTTTCATGCTGAGCTTAGCTGTGGTTCAGCAAGTTATACCTATTATGTTTTGTGCTTCTGTACCAGCCCAAGGCAACCACAGCCCTTTAGCAGTAAAGATCTGTGTCTCCAAAGATGCCCCAGTAGCTCCCCATCTTCTTTTCTGCTGATTCACTGCACATGCTCTGTGCAGCTGTCACTTAGTGAGCTTAGGGACCCACTCACAATATACAGTATATATATCAACTATAAAACACAAGGAATTCATTGAGATTAATAATATATAGCAGCTCACAATGCAACCAGTTCATTTTGCATCAGAAACATATAATCAGCCCTGTAACATCAGCTTCTATAACAGAACCTAATGTTTCATTTGAGATGATGCCTAAGCTCAAAAGTAGCCTGGATCACACTGAGCATGTGCAGTGCCACTGACACTCCTAACAAAATCCAGGATGGAGCGCTCCTGTGTGTGCAAAACTTTAAAGGCCATGATCATTGCTGTTATTGGGATGCTGATTCTAAGGGCTGATGCTGTACATTCAGTGTATAAAATATAGCAATTGTAGTCTTATCCCGGTTTAGTTCTCCTCTATGGGATAATAATGTCCAAATATAAAGTGTTTTACTACTGTGGAAAATCAGTGTCTAGCTGAAAATATTACAGGTAAGGGACCTGTTATTCAGAACCCCAGTATCTATATCCTAATTATGGGAAGCTCACCTCCCACCGACTAAAATAATTTAAACATTTTTCAAAAAGTTTTTTTCTTTTTCTCTGTAATAATAAAACAGTAGCTTGTTTAAATCCCAACTGAGATATAATGAATCCTTACTAGAGGCAAAACAATCTTATTGGTTTTAATTAATGTTTAAAAGATTTTTTAGAAGACTTAGGGGGTTATTTATCAAAGTCCGAATTTATCTCAACGTGTTCGTCCAAAAACTCAGATTACATCCGCACGGGTTTTTTTTTCGCTTATTTATTATTAGATTTTCCCGAAAATGTGGTTTGCGGGAAAAAAATCTGAATTTTGTACCAGAAAACTCTGATTTAGTATGCTTTTTTCCCCGAAAACTCCAGAATCTTCAGGGTATTGCACGAAACCCAGCGCACATCAAAAAATCTTTGGGACTTCTCCCATTGACTTATATGCAACCTCGACAGGTCTGAGATTCCGGATTTTCTGATTCTTTTCTCACTTTTTCCATCCTCGGGGTTTAATAATTCCTGAAAATTTTTTGATTTTTTAAAAGTCTGATTTTATACTTAAAAAAATCACAAATTTTTTCGGGATTTTTGCATTCAGACCCCTTAAAAGTAGGGAGATCCAAATTATGGAAATACCCCTCATCCGGAAAACCTCAGTTCCCGAGCATTCTGGATAACAGGTCCCATACCTGTACTGTATTATGTACAGCTGCACCAGGGACTGTTTCCTAAGGGTCCAATGGGCAGGACTGGGTTATAATGGTCAGCGGCTGGCGGGGAGTAGGGCTTTAGTTTTTATTGAACCAGTAGAATTAGAAGTCCTGGCAGCTTGAGGATCCCCCCGGACTAAATGTGAGGGTGGAAGAGATAAGAAAGCTTAGGGCAGACGGAGGGAGAAGAACTGAACTTTACAAGCAATATAAATACGTAAAATCTGCGCCTGTAACATGACCGAAAATCACACACCACTGTTAAAACTTGTGCTGAGAATTAAACGGAATTATAATAAGAGGCCTTTATTATGTGACGACAGTATCCTTTAAATGGAAACAGTCTTAGTTAAAAATGTACCCACATTGCACTGGCTGTTTAAGGGCAATGTATCACCTCATAAAAAACATATTCATTTCTCAAAATGTCTATCTTGTTCTTTAACTGATTAAGAGGAGGGGGTCTATACTTTCTGTGAAATGCAGTTAAATGTTATAGGAAAATTGGTGACGTGATTATTCTTATTCTTCTGATTCTATAACCAAAATAATTGCTCCATAAGGCTTTAATTAGAACATACTAATGGAATGTTTGCTAGTAGTAGAAATGACCATTGACTCTCTGGAAATAAAGGCAATTTCATGCATGTAACACACAAACACCTCTAAGAATTAAACTGGTTTGCACCCACATTGATAAAGCATTGATAAAGCAAGTACAGATTGCACAATATTTTAAATCTGAGCAAAGAAACACATTTTGGGGAAAATAACATGTTGTGCTGCAAGCACTTGCTTTTAAAAGGCCCTTATGTATGTATATCTTGCTAGGTGCTTCTGTAATATTTGTATTCCAATGAGTGGGGATAATTCTCTCTGGGAAGGGAGTGTGGCTGTGGGATAGCAGGTATAGTAGGGAGAGATGGTGTCTATAGTAACAGTGGATAATAGTCTCTGGGAAGGGAGTGTGACTGTGGGATAGCAGGTATAGTAGGGAGAGATGGTGTCTATAGTAACAGTGGATAATAGTCTCTGGGAAGGGAGTGTGACTGTGGGATAGCAGGTATAGTAGGGAGAGATGGTGTCTATAGTAACAGTGGGATAATAGTCTCTGGGAAGGGAGTGTGACTGTGGGATAGCAGGTATAGTAGGGAGAGATGGTGTCTATAGTAACAGTGGATAATAGTCTCTGGGAAGGGAGTGTGACTGTGGGATAGCAGGTATAGTAGGGAGAGATGGTGTCTATAGTAACAGTGGATAATAGTCTCTGGGAAGGGAGTGTGACTGTGGGATAGCAGGTATAGTAGGGAGAGATGGTGTCTATAGTAACAGTGGGATAATAGTCTCTGGGAAGGGAGTGTGACTGTGGGATAGCAGGTATAGTAGGGAGAGATGGTGCCTATAGTAACAGTGGATAATAGTCTCTGGGAAGGGAGTGTGACTGTGGGATAGCAGGTATAGTAGGGAGAGATGTGCCTATAGTAACAGTGGGATAATAGTCTCTGGGAAGGGAGTGTGGCTGTGGGATAGCAGGTAAAGTAGGGAGAGATGGTGTCTATAGTAACAGTGGATAATAGTCTCTGGGAAGGGAGTGTGACTGTGGGATAGCAGGTATAGTAGGGAGAGATGGTGTCAATAGAAACAGTGGGATAATAGTCTCTAGGAATAGAGTGGGACTGTGGGATAGCAGATATAGTAGGGAGAGATGGTGCCTATAGTAACAGTGGATAATAGTCTCTGGGAAGGGAGTGTGACTGTGGGATAGCAGGTATAGTAGGGAGAGATGGTGTCTATAGTAACAGTGGGATAATAGTCTCTAGGAAGCGAGTGTGACTGTGGGATAGCAGGTATAGTAGGGAGAGATGGGGCCTATAGTAACAGTGGGATAATAGTCTCTGGGAAGGGAGTGTGACTGTGGGATAGCAGGTATAGTAGGGAGAGATGGTGTCTATAGTAACAGTGGATAATAGTCTCTGGGAAGGGAGTGTGACTGTGGGATAGCAGGTATAGTAGGGAGAGATGGTGCCTATAGTAACAGTGGATAATAGTCTCTGGGAAGGGAGTGTGACTGTGGGATAGCAGGTATAGTAGGGAGAGATGGTGCCTATAGTAACAGTGGATAATAGTCTCTGGGAAGGGAGTGTGACTGTGGGATAACAGGTATAGTAGGTAGAGATGGTGTCTATAGTAACAGTGGATAATAGTCTCTGGGAAGGGAGTGTGACTGTGGGATAGCAGGTATAGTAGGGAGAGATGGTGCCTATAGTAACAGTGGATAATAGTCTCTGGGAAGAGAGTGTGACTGTGGGATAGCAGGTATAGTAGGGAGAGCTCACTATTATTGTTATAGCTCTAAAGCAGGGATCCTCAACTTTTTTGACCCGTGAGCAACATTCTCATGTGAAAAGAGTTGGGAAGCACCACAAGCATGAAAAATTTTCCTAGATCAAGCCAAATAAGGGCTGTGTGTGAGGCTATTGGTAGCCGCTATGTGGACTGGCAGCCTACAATAGGTTCTGTTTGGCAGTAAACCTGGTTTTTATGCTGCCAAAACTTGCCTCCAAGCCTGGAATTCAAAAATAAGATCCTGCTTTGAAGCCACTTGGACCAACATCCAAGTATAGTATTCGTTAATCTGGAATAAAATCATTATGGAATTTTCACATGGAATCGTTGTTTAAACTCTGCATCTCGTGACTCTCCAGTTGTTGAACTCCCAGCATCCCACAATAGACGTCCATTTTTAGGTTTTCCCAGTAGCCTTTTGCGTTGTGTGACATAAGTGTGTGCCAGGCTGCTGCACCCTTAATTGGGAGGAAATTGTTGTTATGCAGAATACTCATGTGCCATTTGTATCAGCCATTCACATTCCCTTCCCAGGGCTGAAATTAGAAACCTAGTAAAATCCTTGGACACATTCCCCTCTATAAAGCAGAACACTGACTTGTATTCGAGGGTCCCCAGATCACTAGGTCTCAGCAGAGCCATGTCCTAGTCTTTCTCACGCTCCTGATTGTCCCTTAGGTTTTGGAGCCAGTGAATTTGGCTCATCGCTGTTACATTACATAAAGAACGATTCTGACCAACTGAAGGTTACCTGTAATACCTCTTCTTTTTTTACTAGGTAATGTACCCAGTGACAGAGTAACTCTTCTTATTTACAAGGCCTTGTACCTAATGACAAAATAATCCTCTTTATATTACTAGGTGATGTACACAATAAAAAGGTAATCCTACTTAGTTACTAGGCCATATAACCAATGACAGCGTAATCCTCTTTTTTACTAGACCTTGTAACCAATGACAGTGTAATCCTATTTCTATTTTCTAGACCTTGTAATTAGGGATGCACCGAATCCACTATTTTGGATTCGGCGAAAGATTCGGCCGAATACCGAACTGAATTCAAACCCTAATTTGCGTATGCAAATTAGGGGTGGTAAGGGGTAAACATTTTTTACTTCCTTGTTTTCTGACAAAAAGTCACACGATTTCCCTCCCTGCCTTTAATTTGCATATGCCAATTAGGATTCGGTTCAGCCAGGCAGAAGAATTCGGCCTAATCCTGCTGAAAAAGGCCGAATCCCGAACCTAACACTGGATTCGATTGCATCCTTGCTTGTAATGTAACCAATGACATAGTAATCCTCTTTCTTTACTAGACCTTGTAATGTAATCAATGACCGTGTAATGCTATTTCTATACTAGACCTTGTAATGTAACCAATGACAGAGTAATCCTATTTCTATACTAGACCTTGTAATGTAACCAATGTCAGAGTAATCCTCTTTCTTTACTAGACCTTGTAATGTAACCAATGACAGAGTAATTCTCTTTCTATACTAGACCTTGTAATGTAACTAATGACAGAATAACCCTCTTTCTTTACTAAACCTTGTAATGTAACCAATGACAGAGTAATCCTATTTCTATACTAGACCTTGTAATGTAACCAATGACAGTGTAATCCTCTTTCTATACTAGACCTTGTAATGTAACCAATGACAGAGTAACCCTCTTTCTTTACCAGACCTTGTAATGTAACCAATGTCAGAGTAATCCTCTTTCTTTACTAGACCTTGTAATGTAACCAATGACAGAGTAATCCTCTTTCTTTACTAGACCTTGTAATGTAACCAATGACAGAGTAATCCTCTTTCTATACTAGACCTTGTAATGTAACTAATGACAGCATAACCCTCTTTCTTTACTAGACCTTGTAATGTAACCAATGACAGTGTAATCCTATTTCTATACTAGACCTTGTAATGTAACCAATGACAAAATAATCCTAATTTTTTACTAGCCATGTTAAAAAAGTATCAAAATGACTGTAATCACCCCTTAGTACTAACCATGTAAGCAATGGTAGATGAATCGTCTTAGTTACTAAGTGATGTAACCAAAGAAAAATCATTCTTCTTAGTTACTAGCCATGTAACCAATGACAGAATTATCCTTCTTATCCTAACTATTACAGCCAAGCGGGTGACTCTGCCCTCAAGGCCAGTGTACTAGTGACCAAGTCTATCTTGAGAACAAAATCCATCCAACTCAGGGGGTTCACAAAGGAATCTGAATACAAAGAATTTTATTCTCTTTTATAGACCTTGTAGCCAGTGAAACAATTAATTAGATACAAGGCCATGTAACCAATGATAGATGACTCCTCCTTATCTACTAGGTGATGTAGCCAATCCTCCTTAGTGGATAGGGTGCATAAATGTGACTATTATGACAATATAGTCATTTCTAATCTTCGCTAGTTCCTAAGAGTTTTAGAATCCAAGGGGAGGCTTTACAGCCAAAACTTCAGTTATAGCACTAAAGAAAAGCTGTGTGAGTAAATGAGGAAGGTTTGGTAAGCATAATGAGAAAAATGGAGTACAGGTATGTGATTTTTTTTATCCAGAAACCTATTATTCAGAAAGCTCCAAATTACAGAAAGGTCATCTCCCATAGACTCATTATAATAAAATAATTGAGATTTTGAAAAATTATTTATTTTTTCTGTGTAATAATAAAACAGTAGCTTGTACTTGATCCCAACAAAGATATAATTAATTATTATTGGAAAGAAAACCAGCCTATTGGGTTTATTTATTGTTTTCATTATTTTCTAGTAGACTAGGGATAAAGATCCAAATTACAGAAAGATCCATTATCCAGAAAACGCCAGGTCATGAGCATTCTGAATAACAGATCCCATACCTGTATTTGTATAAAGTAGAATGTAAAAGTTGAGTCAGCAACACCTTTATGGAAGCAAGTGGCAACACAGCCAATTAGTATTATTATACTTTCATCTCTTAATATTTCCATTAGCTGAAAATATCATTTACAGGGCTGAAAATACTCTCTTCTCTCTTGTGCATTAGGGCAGAGACAGACACGAAGATTCAGGGAGATTTAGTCACCTGGCAACTAATCACCTCTTCTTCTGGCGACTAATCTACCCAAAAAACCTTCCTGCCGGCTAGAATCAAAATCGCCGGCGGGATGGCACTCGGAGTTGCCTCCCGATGAAACTTCGGGCGACTTCGGAAAACGCAGCACCGCGTGTGCTTTAGTGCAGGCGACATTTCATTATAGCGGATGGGAAGACACGCGGAGGCAGTTCGGGGAGATTGTCGCCCAGAAGAAGAGGCGATTAGTCGCCAGGCGACAAAATCTCCCCAAATCTCCTCGTGTGAACTAACCATAAGTTTTGGGCATTTTCCATCTAGGGTCGGACTGGGGGGGTCGTGGCCCACCGGGACTTCTGTCCCAGGGCCCCCCTCCAACCCCGCTCCCCTACTGTGACATGCCGAGCCGCTCGGCGCGCATGCGCAGCCGGCGCCACTCTGTGCGGCACAGAAAAAAACATTTTTTCTTAGTCAATCCCAATATTGGAAGAATGGGACTGGCCCGGCGGGGGCCCATGAGGGTCGTGGCCCACCGGGTTTTTTCCTGGTGTCCCGCCGGGCCAGTCCGACACTGTTTCCATCCAACACTGACCTTAATGTGACCTGCTAAAATTATCAGCCTCTTTGGAAGGTTTCAGTGGCCGCATACTTATTAGTGATGCATTTTCTGATTATCAGCGGCAGTTAACGCTGCAGCCTGCAGTGCATGTCAGAACCCTGTGATAAGACCCTAGGGCCTAAGTGAGTGAGATAAAGTCATTCTGAGCTGATTAAATCAGGGCCTCAAAGTAATGAAGTTGTTACCTATCAGGGCTCTTCAAAGCACACACATCCCTGCTCTAATGATTGGGACTATTCCCTGGGACCCCTGATAGGCCTAGAATTAACATAGGAAAACACACAAGTTTTGGTCTCTTTAAAGGGACAGCGCCATCAAAGGGCTAGTGAAAGCACTGAATAACTTTGAGTAACCTGTTTGGGGAAAAAAGCTGATTGGTTTCAGTTTGGAAAAAAATGTAAAGTAATACAGGTACAGGATCTGTTATCCAGAAACCTCCGAATTACAGAAAGGCTGACTCCATCTTATCCAAATAATCCAGTGTTTTAAAAAGTATTTTTCTATGTTATAATAAAACAGTAGCTTGTACTTGATCCCAACTAAGATATAATTAATCCTTATTGGAAGCAAAACCAGCCTATTCCGTTTATTTAATATTTACAGGATTTTTTCGTAGACGGGGAGGCACATTTATCAAGGGTCGAATTTTAAATTCATGTGAGTTTTTTTTTCTGAAAACTCCCATGAACTTGAAATTCGACCAATCGAATTATTAAAACTCGGGTGAATAGACTCGATCCGAAAATTCGAAATGAAATTGAATTTGATTAGAATTAAAGAAACTTGATTTCTCCAAAAAAACTCTATTGTCAGGAAGGCTGCAAACAACCCCAATCTGATCCCTGGACCTCTCCCATTGACTTAAACAGCAATTCGGCAGGTTTTAGGTGGCGAAAGTCGAATTCGAGTTTGTGTTGGGCCAAATCTCGACAATCAAAATAAAAATTTTTTAAAGACTCCAATCGAATTTGAATAACTCCCGAATCAAATTTGACAGTTTTTATCATAAAAAACTCAAAAATTCAAATTCAGATTTTCAATTTGACCCTTGATAAATCTGCCCCTAAAGGTAACGGCACACGCTAAGATTCGGGTAGATTTAGTCGCCTGGAGACAAATTGTCTCTTATTCGGGCGTCTAATCACCCTGATAAGCGAGGAAACTTCAGGGCGACTTCGTAAAACGAAGCTCTCCCAGTACCATCCTCCCAGCAATTTAGATTCTAGCTGGCGAGGAGGCAGTTCAGGGAAATTAGTGGCCCAAAGAAGAAGACTAATCTCCCCCAGTAGCTTTGTGTGCCCCTGCCCTTAATGTATGAAGATCCTATGATAAAAGGTCTACCCTACTATTGTTTTTTTTAAAATTTCTGTATTAAATATAATAATACAGTAACAGGGTTGGAATGATAATAATATACCTGTATATATTATGTATATACATGAACATATATGTAACGTTTTGTTTGACTGCACAGGTACAAACGGTGGTTCTTTTCAAGTTCCAGTAAGGCTGTAGGGCCCATATTTGAATATCAGATAAACTCCATAGAAAACAATGGCTTTACTAGTTTAGTGGAGATAAACAGGAGTCAGATGGCTCTTAACACCTATGGCTAAGGGCACACTAGGCGATAGCGCCGCGATTTGACTCGCGGCGACTTTTCGCCGCGACTTTTAATCCGCAATCGCTGTGGAAACTTTTGCGCTGGCGTCTATGGGGAATCACGAGCGTAAAAACACACGCGGCGATCTTTTTTCTATTAGAAAAAAGATCGGCGCGTGTGTTTTTACGCTGGCGATTTGACGCGATTCCCCATAGACGCCAGCGCCAAAGTTTCCCCAGCGATTGCGGATTAAAAGTCGCGGCGAAAAGTCGCCGCGAGTCAAATCGCGGCGCTATCGCCTAGTGTGCCCTTAGCCTATAGGATTAAAACCTTTCTCATGCAAAATAGTATTAAGAAATACTAGCAGGTGCTAGAGATTAAGGCAAAGGGCACACTCAGGGCTTGAATGTTCAGAAACAAAGGTGTGCGATCTGTTCAGCCTTGAAATGAGTTTAGTGAGAAGTAACAGTCCAAAAGGCCTCATACCGTCTCTTCTGCACGTTTTCCATTCAATCAGTGGTGGCCATGGAAGGTGACCATTGGCCATAACCTAAATAAACATTAATTCATACTATGGTGTTACCTGCCCTTTATGGTGATAACCTTCCAGGTTTAACCATCTTTTGGGCTAGCACAATATAAGATTACTAAAATAAGCATTAGATCAGATGTTAAACCAAACTTGCACATCATCTAACCCAGTGATCCCCAACCAGTTGCTCATGAGCAACATGTTACTCACCAACCCCTTGGATGTTCCTCCCAGTAGCCTCAAACAGGGGCTTCTACTTGAAATTCAAGATTTGAAGGCAATCCTACAGAGGCCTACCAAACAGAGTCTCCTGTATTCTGCCAGTACACATAGGGGCTATCAAAACGCCAATCAGAGCCCTTTATTGGCACTCCAAGGAACTTTTTCATGCCTGTGATGCTCCCAAACTCTTTTTACATATGAAATATGAATGTGGCTCATAGAACAAAAAGTTTGGGGACCCCTGCCCTAACCCAATAATCCCCAGCCAGTGATCCCAGTGGCCTCAAAGCAGGAGATTATTTTTGAAGTTTTGGTTGTATAAAGACCAGGTGTACTGCCAAACAGAACCTCCTGTAGGCTTCAGTCTACATAGATGCTACGAAATAGCCAATTGTAGGCTTTATTTGACATTCCCTGGAACTTTTTGCATGGATGTGTTGCTCCCTAACTATTCTTACATTTCAATTTGGCTCATGGATGAAAAAGAATCTGGAGGAAAAGAGAATTATAGTTCAGCTACATCTATAGGGCTTATCTAGTATTCTGCTACATGTTTCTTGGTTCTGACATTTTTTAACCTAATGTGTATTTGCTTTGAAGGTTGCAGCAATCCTACGGAGGAAGAATTTAGATTACTACATACACAAACTACTACCTGAACTATTGCAATCAACGTCCTTCTTAACCGCTAATGGAAGCCTGTACATTGCCTTCTTCTGCATTCTAAGGTAGGCGCACTTTTGTTTTTTATACCTGGCGTACCTTGTCTGCTTTTACCTATCCGATCTTAGTTCTAAATTCAGTGTGTTTAATGGGTTTAGATGATGTACCATAGACTGGTGAGGGTGACAACAGGACAACCATTGAGAATGGATCAAAGAAGGTTCTTACCATCAGCCAAGTAAGGGCTTTTCAGCTTCAAGGATAGACAAGTTATTGGATCCCCTAACACAGGATTTTTCGGGATTTAAAAAACAGCCTTGCGTTCTATTAGCCTTAGGTGGGCAAATAATCATTTCCCCCCAGTCTCAACCAAAATGTACTTCTACTGAACCCCCTATCCCCTCCAACATGTTTCCCATTTAGATGAACGGGAATGCAAGTTTAAGGGGAAGGGATGGTTCAGCCCCTGGCACTTTTGGGTTAGTTCAAAAGTGTAGTCAATGGGACCTGTTATCAAAAATGCTCGGGACCTGGGGTTTTCTGGATAAGGGATTTTTCTGTTATTTGGATCTTTATACCTTAAGTCTACTAGAAAATCCTGTAGGCATTAAATATATAGTGAATAAAGTACCCCCTTTTGTAAAATATAAGGATATTATAAGTTACCGAGGAGTTTCATGACCATATAAAAACACGAGGCCGAAGGCCGAGTGTTTTTATACAGGTCAGGAAACTCCGAGGTAACTTCTAATATCCTCATATTTTGCCACTGGGGGTACTTTATTTATTATAATACACAAGTTTCGGTGAGTCATGTGACAGAAATGACATCAGAACTCACCGTTTATAACTGATGACATCAGAACTCACCGTTTATAAGGATATAATTTACAGGATATTCATGGCTTTTGTGTATTATAAACCAATAGGCTGGTTCTGCTTCCAATAATGACAAAGGGGCAGATTTATCATGGGTCGAATTTCGAGTTCTTGGGAGTTTTTTAAAACTCCCATGAACTCGAAATTCGACCAACTGTAATTTATTAACAAAATCAAATTTTTTGAACTCAGGTAAATAGGATCGACCCGAAAACTTGAATCAAATTCGAATTGAATTTGATTTGAGTTTTTTCTCCAAAAAAAACTTGAATGTCAGGAAGGCTGCAAACAACTCCAAGCTGATCCCAGGACGTCGTCCATAGGCTAAAACAGCAATTCGGCACCTTTAAGGTGGCGAATAGTCAAATTTCATTTCTTAAAAGGACCAGTGCATGATAAATCTCGAAAAATTTTAACAATTCCCTAGTGAATTTGACAGTTTTGGCCATAAAAAAAACTTGAAAAAAAAAATTGAAATTGAAATTGAAATTTTCACTTCAAACCTTGATAAATCTGCCCCTTACATTTATATTTTTGTATGCGATACAACATTGTGTATTTAAGGTTGTGTTAGATCAACTACAGCTGGACTGTCACTGTTCCGTCATCCCAGACTAACACAGTCTTATTTATTAAGCTGGCCCTGGATACGGCACGTTATGGTGCTTGACCTGCTCACTATTACAAAGCCAGAA
This sequence comes from Xenopus laevis, assembly GCF_017654675.1. NCBI lineage: Eukaryota > Metazoa > Chordata > Amphibia > Anura > Pipidae > Xenopus > Xenopus laevis. Next base: position 159,798,277 of record NC_054374.1, on the reverse strand, counting down.
TGTTTAATTTATAAAAATACACTAAAATTTCCCAGTACAGGTATGGGACCCATTATCTGGAAAACCTGTTCTCCAGAAAGCTCAGAATTACCATCTCCTATACACTCCATTTTATCCAAATTTGTAAAAATGATTTCCCCTTTCCCTGTAATAATAAAACAGTAGCTTGTACTTGATCCCAACTAAGATATAATTAATCCTTATTGGAAGCAAAACCAGCCTATTGGGTTTATTTAATGTTTACATGATTTTCTAGTAGACTTAAAGGGCACCAATCATGACCACAATCATTTCCTAAGTAAATACATTATGTGAAAGTTCAAGAAATCCGATTTTTAAAACAGTTAGAATTGTTCGCATAATGTAAATGATCAGCTCACTATTCCTTCTGCAAGATCTCCCCTATCTCCCCTGCAGTTCTAGCTGAGGCAGCCATCTTGGATTTCACTGGCTCCTCCTACCTATATCTTCCCAGCCAACTGTAGCTCTGAAATCTCGCACATGCTCAGTTGAAATTCCTTGTTGCTTATCAACCCTTCTAAGCTATTTTCAAATCAGCCAAACCTGTGTGTTAGCTGCTGTTCAGTAGTGCTGCCACCTGCTGGAAGTTACTGTGTGTCCTTCATTTGCATAATGACTTTACCAGCAGGGGACAAGATAGGGAAAGCTCCTGATACTTCTAGTGGAGGAGTTTACTTAAACAAGGCATTCTGGGTAGAATACTAAAAGCAGTGTTACAATCTGAGCATGCTCCTGAAATTTGCATATTACAGTCTCTGTTATAGTTACAGTATGGCCTCCCTCAGTGAAAGAACCCATTTGACAAAGTAAGGGATTGTTTTAAACCTGCAGTTTTTTCAAAAAACTATATATGTAGTTTGATTAAACGTGTTTAGCTTATACTGGTTAGATTGTTCATATGTGTTTGATTTTGGCTGTGATAGGTGCCCTTTAAGGTATAAAGATCCAAATTCTGGAAAGATCTGTTATCCAGAAAACCCCAGGTCCCGATCATTCTGGATAACAGGTCCCGTACCAGTATTGGTACACACAATTAGAAATGACCTTGACCAGAGAGAACTTTTCTCCCTCCTAATTGATTTTGCATCCTTATTGCATGAATGGACATCTGCAGGATTTTTTTTTGACAGCCACAAAGTAATTAGTTAAAGGCCAAAACGTTGCTTAGAGGGTCACGACCAGAAAAGAACGCCTGGAGCTTGTGCATTGTTCCCCAGTGATGCCTTATTTCCTACAGTTTTGGGAATAGGCAGTAACTCTAATGGCCATTTCTGCACCTGCCGTACAGCTGATATTAATTGGACTTCCTGCTCCCTGCGAGCACATGGCTCTGCGCATTAAATCCATCTTCCCTGGGATTTCGCCTCTCCTATAAAAATACATTTGTATTTTATAGCCAAGTTTGGAAAAATGACTAACGGAAATCTTTCTGCTCTACCCCATGACTTCATCTTCTACATTTTATAGATTTAATGGAAAAAACTGTAATGAAAACAGAAATTAAACACTGATTATGCAAATATCTGTTAGTTTCCCCTCCCCCTTTTTTTATAGACAAATACCCAGAAATAAAAAGAAAAACAGAACATTTAAATTTAAAGGAAAACAGTCCGGTTTTGACCCGGACAGCCCGATATTTTGAAGGGCTACCCGGGTCAAAACTTCCTGCCCGGTTTTCCAAATAAGGAAAACCGGGCAGTATTCCCTTGATTGACACGGCGATCGGCCAATCACCGATCACTGTGTCATAGCCCCACCCCTGACATCACTGACACGCCAGCCTACATCACGGTCCCACCCTCTGAGATCATGGCGACGCCCTCTGCCCGGTCTCAGCCACTTTAAAAAGTGGTAATAGGTGAACGGTCATTGAATGTTTAAATGTTCTTCCTTTGTATGTTCCTGTACATTTGATAAAGGGCCTAGCCTGAAACATGTAGGGGCAGATTTATCAAAGGTCAAGGTGAATTTTCGAATGAAAAAAAAAAATCGAATTTCGAACTATTTTTTGTGTACTTCGACTAGGAAATAGTCCGAATTCGATTCGAATTTGAAAAAAATGCAAAAATTAGAATATCGAAATTTATCATGCATTGTTGACTTGACCATTCGCTATCAAAAACCTGCCGAATTGCTGTTTTAACCTATGGGGGACCTCCTAGAACCTATTTGGAGTCAATTGGTGGACTTTGAAAAACCTAAGTTTTTCTTTTGTAAAAACTTTGAATCAAATTCAATCGAATGCGCTATTCCTTCGATTCGTACGATTCGAATGCGGCCGAATACGGACCACGAAATGCGTTAGGCTTATGCATGTTCTAATAAAGTCTTTTTCATTTTGTAATACTTTGGCTACTCCTTTACTATTGGATGGTCTCTTCCCACATTTGAATTTTGTGACATTCAGTTCCCCAAATGAAAGATTATTTGCAGTCTAAGAATTGAACCTTTCTTGGACATGCCACAATCTGGCTTAATCGTAGGAAAATGGCTTCTTCCGCATTTTACGCAAATTGTCTCATGTAAAGGGTTAGTAAAGGCAGAGGTATTTTCAGGAGATTTGTCTTTCATGGCACTTGGCATTGTCCTTGGGCAAGGGCCAGACTGGGCCAAAATCAGATGCTGAAATTGGCAGGATGATTTCGGCTCCTCACCTTTATCAGTATCTGCTCCTTGTTTTGCGTACAGAAGCCTTGTGTCGGCTCTCGTGTGAACACATTCAGCTCAGAATGCAACATTTTACTAGGAGACTAGTTCCGGCTCCGTCTGGTAGAGACCTGCACGTGTCTGTTTTTAAAACCCGCACCTAACTTGTACCTGCTTTCCCCAAGCCTGACCGGATCCACTAACCTGCCTTGGCAAGTGCAACGCCACAAATTTTCAACCGACTGTCAGCAGTGCCCAATGGTGCTCTCGTCTCGGTCGGCGCGGCTCCCAAGATGGCGGTGCCCATGGCCACCACGTGGGTAGTGGCGCCGGGGTCTTGTTGCCAGCGCGATGACGTCACGCTTCCGGCGCAAAGAATTGAAATAAAAAGATGCCGGGGCCACGGGTTCGATGCTCGATAATAGGAATTCCCGTCTTGTGTTCCTGGGTTGTCTAAATTCCTATTTTGCTGTTTCCTGGATTCCTGCTGTGACCTTGATTCTGATCCTTGCTGCCTGCCTTATTGAACATTTTGCCTGAACTTGACTACGATAACGCCTGACCCTTTTCGATACCGTGAACTTGGATTTTTTACCCTAAGCTTCCTCCTTGGTCCGGACATCGCCTGCTGGGAGCCGATAGGCCCCCTGACACTGACCCACTCTCTGCAGTGTTCGTCGAACCTGGCGGAAGTGACATCACATTGACCGGAACTGACAGCACTGAAAGTGTTTTTAGCAGGGCTGGATTTACATAGTGGGTGCCCCTAGGCCCACTACTGTTTTTCGCCCCTGTCCCCTCCAGAGGGACAGGAGCAATGGGGATTGGTGCATGGGAAATGTTAAAAATATTGTATCTCCAGTGTTTTTGAACCAATGTGGGTGTGGTTGGGCAGCATGCCGCCCCCTAAAATCCTGCCGCCCTAGGCCCGGGCCTAGGTGGCCTTTCCACAAATCCAGGCCTGGTTTTTAGCAATAAGGACACTTGGATTTTTAGCTGTTTTCCCTGCATTGGCCATCTGTGCCCCCCACTGCAAAGGATCGGGTCCCGGGGGGCACCTGCACACTGGGCATAATCTGCCGGAGTCCCAATCATATTGAGGGTATTCCGTGGGTACCCGACACGATGCAGGACTCTACCGCTGGCCCTAGCGTAAAGGAAAATACATCATGAGGGTACCTTGACTTCTGAACCAGAATGAACCTGCAGAAGGACTATTGGTGCTAAAATACAGTGTAGATTGGGGACAGTTAATTCTGCCCCCACCGCAGAAAGGATAAACTGGGTGTTTATATGACAATATTCAGCCAGACATTGGATGGGCACACTATTGGTAGGCCGAGACAAAACAACTGCTGATTGGGACTGGTGGGGCCAAATCGACATCTTATATTTGCCCCTACATGGATATCTTTATTTTGCAAAACTTCAGCGAGTATTCCAATCAACTGCTATTGGGTATAAATTGACGAAGTGCCCAAGGCCTGTATGTTGCCATAAACTCACTGTGGACTGTCCAGATGCTGACAGTTCTTGTTCACTGACTGCTAATCTTCTACAGATTAGACACCCCTGTCTGAGTTTAAAGCTCACAAATTCTAGGCCTGACTCGTTGGAATCATAACACTACATCAGCCCAAAGCCGCCTGCCACCCCAAACTGTAGGAAGCAGCATTTCTATGGCCACCGAGTATGTGATCTAACACGGAAACAAAAATAGACCGTCAACTCTTGTTCAAGCGTATCAAACCACTAAAAAGGGGAAAGAAAGTGGCTGAACCTACTCACAGCTCTGAATATTATATATTTCCAAGGAAATATTTCCCACATAAAAGAGACTCTGCTCTGCCTGCCAGAGAGTGATGAAAGGTTATGCAAGAAATGCAGCAACTCTACCCAATGCTGTCTCGCTCAACAGGTAGGTGTGGGGTGGGCAACGTTGGTGGTCCAACAATCATCTCATGCAATAAGGTCTTCAAAATATCCTACAGCAAACGCCATAAACTTTTATAGTCCTGCTTTAAGAAATAATATCTTTAGAGCCTACTCATGATATCATTGATACCAGTCTGTGTCTGCAGATTGCAAACATGGCTTTATATACATCGAAATGATTCTGTAATTCTGTGGAACAATTAAGAGATAACACTGCAGTTAGTGAGTGTTAATGGGATACTGTCATGGGAAAAAATTTTTTTTCAAAATGAATCAGTTAATAGTGCTGCTCCAGCAGAATTCTGCACTGAAATCCATTTCTCAAAAGAGCAAACTGATTTTTTTATATTCAATTTTGAAATCTGACATGGGGCTAGACATATTGTCAATTTCCCAGCTGCCCCAAGTCATGTGATAAACTTCAATCACTCTTTACTGCTGTACTGCAAGTTAGAGTGATATCACCCCCTCCCTTTTTCCCCCCAGCAGCCAAACAAAAGAACAATGGGAAGGTAACCAGATAGCAGCTCCCTAACACAAGATAACAGCTGCCTGGTAGATCTAAGAACAACACTCAATAGTAAAAACCCATGTCCCACTGAGACACATTCAGTTACATTGAGAAGGAAAAACAGCAGCCTGCCAGAAATCATTTCTCTCCTAAAGTGCAGGCACAAGTCACATGACTGGGGGCAGCTGGGAAATTGACAAAATGTCTACCGATGACAGGATCCCTTTAAAGCAAACTTTAGGGCCCATAAGCTGACAATTTGCCCATTCGTCCTGATGCCACAATAAAAAGATAATCAGTCTTCACTTATTTAAAATCAAATTGCCAATTACAGGCCCAACTCTTTGGCAGATGCTATTACCCATTTAATTGATGATGATATATACACAATAATGAATATCAGCTGGAAGGAACTGGCAATATGCCCAACTGGACGAACTGGCCAACAATATCTGCCTGTGGGTACCCGTCTGTTATGGTATAACAAACTCAGGACTGGTGCAAGCTACATATAGAGTTTATATAACCCCTTGGGCAGGAGTTGGTCAGCAAATCAAACTTCACTGCTGATCTCTCAGTTGAGATCTCTCAGATATCGGGAACAAGCCCAAAAAAATTGAGCGTTTTGGGGAAAAAGGTCACAAAAAAACGTACAATTTGGATTTACATCGATTTTTTTCCACGTTTGTCCCCAAATCGATTAAATAGTGTTTTTTTTTAATAATGAATAAGCTCCAATCCTGGATTCTAGTTCGGCTGGACTTTTTTAATTAAAATAGTCCAAAAAATTTGGATCTAAATAAATAAGGCCCTAAGAGGCACATTTATTAAAAGTCGAATTTCGAATACATGAGAGTTTTTTTAAAACTCTATTAAATTAGAATATATTCGATTTATTATTTATAAAAAAAAATCGAATGTCGAAATCTCTGACTAATTTTACAGACTCTAATCAAATTCAAATTGAATTCGAGTTTTTTTCTCCGGAAAAAACTTGAATGTCAGGAAGGCTACTAACATGTCCAAATTGGTCCCTGGACCTTTCCCAGTGACTTATACATGAACTTTGCAGGTTTTAGGTAGTGAATTGTCGAATTTGAGTTCTTAAAGGGCCAGAGTATGATAAATCTCAAAATTCTAATTCAAAGTAAAACTCAAATCCAGTTTGGATAATTCACAATTCGAATTTGAACGTTTTGACTTTTGAAAAAAAAATTGGAAAAATTCGACTTCGGATTTTCAATTCAACCATTAATAAATCTGCCCCTTAGCGTCATGTTTATTGCTGCTGGGCTGGACACAATTTAAATGCTACCCAATCACCCCATGGGTTGCATTCCACAGTCAAGTGAATTGCCAGCATGAGAGTTAAATAAGGCAAGAATTTGGGGCCATTGGAATGCCAAAATTCCAATGAAGGTTCCTAGAAGGTAAGGGAAAATGAATGAAATTTAAGATTAAATTAACTGCTTTGTGCGGCTAGAGGTACAGCAGCTTCATGCTTTATGAGTCTCATACCTCACACCTGCTTCATGAGAAATGTATCAAGTTCTGTGGGCATAAAAAATTCTGTTGGTTTCACAAAAGAGCAGCAGGACATGGAGACTTGCACACTCCATACATTTTTGCCTGGTATCATCAGGAGCCACGGTACAAACATCTGTATCCGAGCTTCACATACCACAGAATGCAAAATAATCAAATTTAATATAATTATTGTTCCATGACTTTTCAATCTGAGACATGGCTGCAGTCGCTGAACGTAGGGCTTTTAGCGGTGCCAATCAATCAAGCCCAGGACAGCTTGGCAACAGGGAGAATTAATGATAGTTAGGAGGGCGGATTGAAAGGCAGTTGTAAAATTCCTTATAAAGTCTCAGGCTCTTTGTGTAATAAAGAACATCTGTTCTGGATTAAGATCTCGGAGTGTACAAAACCTATAGTGTGTCTTGTAATGTTTTGCTTTCGCTTATTATGTATTTCAAGGCCAAAGAACCGTTTTATGTAGTACCATGCTTCTCCTTTGCTTGCAGATAGTGATTCTCTCTTGCCTTCCAGGATGTAATGTGTTCTTTAGTGACCAGTCTCAGGCTAAAACCAACCAAAAGTGTGGCCACTCTCATTCACAGAATGTGTCTGAAGATGTCTGTTGGAACAAGGGATAAGTGTTGTAACTTGAATTCAAGTCAAACCCAACAATGCTCTAAAAATAATCTAATAATATTTCATTCTTTGGTATGGGATTGTAACATACCCTGGTGGTCTAGGGGGCCGGCGGGGACGCCCGCAGCTTGCTTCCTCCTCCATTGGTCCCGGTGGGCTCTAGGGCACACGCAGTGCGCACTTCCGGGTTTTACGTGCTGTGACACGTGCCGTGCCACGCCACGTTCGTAGCGTGGAATTCAAACTATTCAAAGGGGCTTTGGGCTTGTGATCGTTTCCCGTTGTTAGGTCTAACGATTTTGTCTTGATTCTCGTTTTGATCCCTGCCTGCCTGACTATTCTGAACTCAGCCAATTCTGACCCTTGCCTGCCTGACTACTCTTTGAACACTGCTTGTACCGACCCCGGCCTGTCTGACCTTGCTTGAACTCCGCTTGTACCGACACCGGCCTTCCTGACCCCATTTTTTGTCTACTCCTTGAACTGTTGCCTTCCGTCCAACCTTGTTAACATACGTGCCCCTTTGCCAGTTCAGAACATTTACTTGGCTCCTCTCAAGTTTAAGACCTGTCGGCATCTGAGTAGCTGAGGGCTCCTCCCGAAGCCAAAGTCGGCTACTACAGGCAGAAGATTGAGCCGAGACCAGGGAGCCTAGCACTTGTTCTGAATTTAGGGAGCCGTACATGACAGTACAACGGGCCATGATCACAAGGCCCTTTAAATAGTTTGAATTTTGTGGAGCGAATGTGATGATGTCATGCGCACGTAGGGTTTCCACCTGGCCGGTATTTTACCGGCCCGGCCGGTAAAAATGTTTCTTGATGCCAATGTTATTTATAGGGAAAAACCATAAAATATAGGAAGACCAGAAAAAGGTGGCAACCCTACGCGCACGGCGGGTAAAACCCGGAAGTATGCGCTGCACGTGCCCTGGGAACCACCGGAGGAGGAAGCACGCAGCGGGAGTCCCCGCCGGCCCCCCAGACCACCAGGGTACTTTACAGGGATGTGTCCTTGGGTGAAGTTGATACTAAATGTTTATGGGCCCTAATGGGTAGAAAATGTCTTCTCATTCAATATTTTACATTCAGTGGGACCCCAGAGGTTCTTTAATGCTTTTGCCAGGAATTGGAGTTCCTGGTTTTGGAAAAACAGAACAGTTGACGGGAATACACAAAGGGGAGTAACAACTGGGGAAGAAGACTCTGTGGTTGCTTGGGGTGGACCTTGTTGATTACAGCTTGCAGGGCCACCAGGAAACCCATTCGTAAAGCAATTACATATAGATAGTGCCAAATGCTATTTTTTTTTTAGTATAGACCCATAATGAAAATAAGGATGGGCTCATATGAATTTTCCTAGACTGTTGCCCATCTGGAGATCCTCCAGCCAGTCTGACCCTCCTTATTATCTTCTAGTTACACTGATGCATGAATGAGTGGGGTTGTAGAAGCTTTATGTTCATCGAGGTCTTGTCATTCTACTACATTTTCGAGTATAGTCTCCTTCAATAAACTACCCCGCAGCCCTGCTATAGTTAATGCTAGCTGCTAGCAATAAGTTGAGTCCATTAAGACTTCCCTTTCCAAAACATTCTACAATTATTAAATACCCAAAAGAAAGAAACTGCCAGAAGAGTTATTTGTGTTGCGCACTCCATTAATTCATTGGTGTGAAGTTCATTGTGTGAAAAAAAAGAACAAAAAAAAGAAAAACACAATTCATGTGTAAAATTCATTCCATAAAATTCATTATGTGATTTTTCTTTTCCCCCCTTTTTTTGTTTTTTCTTTCACACAATGAACTTCACACCAATTAATCAATGGATTGTGCGACACAAACAACTCTTCTGGCAGTTGCTTTCTTTTGGGTATTTAATAATTATTATTTATGGAGTTGTCAGCATATCTATAATTTTTGGACTTACCAATTGGCAGTGGTGATGTGTTAGGAGGTGCGGAAAACACATATTTTGTTGAACATTGTACAAAGTGATCCAATGGAAGGCAATCCGCCCCCTATCACATTAGCTGAGAAGTCAAGCTCACAATAACCTGACTTCTGTCACTTGCATTGTCCTATGGAGTTGGCTTTCCAAGATGAGAACTTAATAAACATGTCTTGTGACATATATCCATGGATATAGCCAACTTAGTAACTGGAGGCCTCTCTTACAGGAAACTGCTTGGAAGATTCTACTTCTGGACGCCTGGATTTGGTGCTGCCTTACCTGCTTCTTATGCTGCTATTCTGATTGAAAGGAAAAGCAGGTAAATACTCTTTAATGGCTAAAACACTTCTACCCGGGTTATTTTTTTGGCGCTTTGTTTATAACGTTTCATGTTTCAGTTATAGGTGCTGAGTGTGGTTGATCCCCTCCCCATTAAAATTCCAAGAAAAAAGGCAGTATCAAAAACTGAAGAATAGACTTCGTCTTATTTAAAGGAGAAGGAAAGGTTAAAACTAAGTAAACCTTATCAGAAAGGTCTATCTAAATATATCAGTAAACCCCCAAAGTAATGCTGCTCTGACTCCCCTGTCAAAAGAAACACTGCATTTCGTTCCTTCTATTGTGTACTCATGGGCTTCTGTATCAGACTTCCTGTTTTCAGCTTAAACCTCCAGGGCTAGGGCTTGAGCATGCTCAGTTTGTTCCTCTTCCCCCTCCCTTCTCTGCTGTAATCTGAGCCCAGAGCAGGGAGAGACTCAGGCAGGAAGTGATGTCACACCACGTTAATACTGCAGCTCCTATCCTAAACAAACAGAGAGTTTCTAGAGCTTTTTGCTCAGGTATGGGAAAACATTCTACAGAATAAATATAGCATTCTAGCTTGCACTATTGCAGCTAATATATTGGCAATAAAATGCCTCCGTAGCTTTCCTTCTCCTTTAAAGGAGAACTATCGCGAAAATGAAAATTTAATATCATCATACTGAAATAAGAAACTTTCTAAATACAATCAATTAAAAATTCTGCATCGTTTCTGAAAAAATCAAGTTTATGTTCACTCTCAGAATCTTTCTCTTCATGCAGCAGTTGGGTGTCAGATATTTATTGACAGTTAGATCCAATATATCTTATAGGGGGGCTCCCTTTTCTAGCAAATGTATTCAAATAACTTATTCCATTACAAACCGAATCTAACAACTGCCTTTTGCACAAATTCTGCATGTAGAGAGACATGATGACTGGTGAGTTTAATAGAGTGATCTCTAATACATCTTCTAGGCAAAAGGAGCCCCCCTATAAGATATATTGGATCTAACTGTCAATGAATATCTGACACTGATGTATTAGAGCTCACTCTATTAAACTCACCAGACATGTCTCTCTACATGCAGAATTTGTGCAAAAGGCAGTTATTTTGTTAGATTTTGTTTGTACTGGAATCAGTTATTTGAGTGAGCTCTAATACATCTGCTAGAAAAGGAGCCCCCCTATAAGATATATTGGATCTAACTGTCAATGAATATCTGACACCCAACTGCTGCATGAAGACAGAATGAAGAGAAACAGATGCTAAGAGAGGAATAGTGAAGATAAATTTAATTATTCCAGAAACTGTACAGAATTTTTAATTGCTTGTATTTAGAAAGTTTCTTATTTTAGTATGCTGAAGCTTATATTAAATTTTAATTTTCGCAATAGTTCTCCTTTAATAATGAAATAATGTTCAAAACACAGCAATAACTTGTGTTCGTTGTGTGAGTAATGTGCCCAGGAGTTAGTCTTTTATGTTGCACTGGAAGGATTGCCAGTATTCTTTCCCACCTAATGTGTTTGGACATCAGTAAGCCATATGTCTTCTTCTGACCCGTGACCCATCAGTTGCAACTCCTTTTCCATTCTTTCTCATGTTTCCCTGCCTGGCTAGAAGCAGTGTAATTCCAGGCCATTTGTGTTCTACACACAAATCATTTATCAGCTTGGAGTAAGTGAATAATGGCTCAGAGCAGGCACTTTGAGATTAGCTATTATTGATGGAGATCTGAAGGTGAGAAATTATAGAACAAATTGGGCAGAGGGATCACAGACCATAAAAGTGCTGGTCCAGTTGTTTCCCTGCAAACCTTTGATCCCTTTAGATCCTCTAATTTCTCTAATTCCATATCAATATCCACCAATAAAATGTTGCAGTGGCAGTGCACTATGGGGCACACGTGGGCCTCTATAGATATTCAACTTTGTTTGTAGTTAGTTGCCTAAGGGTAGGACTACGCGGATTTTGGAGTGATCCGACGCGCTTCGCAAAAATGCAGGCGTCAAATGTGATATGACGGAAATAAGGTAAGTGAATGCATTGTTGGATGGTGTTGCAGCGTTGATCTGACGCAACACGACTGTCGGATGCAGACGCAGCACGCAGCCATGTTGTTGTTAATTAACCCTCGATATTCGACTAGGAATTAAAATCCTTCGACTTCGAATATCGAAGTTGAAAGATTTAGCGCAGATAGTTCGATCGAACGATCGAAGGATAATTCCTTCGATTGAACGATAAAATCCTTCGAATCGAACGATTCTAAGGATTTTAATCCAACGATCGAAGGAATATCCTTCGATCAAAAAAAGTTAGCCAAGCCTATGGGGACCTTCCCCATAGGCTAACATTGAGTTCGGTAGCTTTTAGATGGCGAACTAGGGGGTTGAAGTTTTTTTTAAAGAGACAGTACTTCGACTATCGAATGGTCGAATAGTCGAACGATTTTTAGTTTGAATCCTTCGATTCGAAGTCGTAGTCGAAGTAGCCCATTCGATGGTCGAATTAGCCCAAAAAAAACTTCGAAATTCGAAGTTTTTTACCTTCGAATCCTTCACTCGAAGTTAGTGAATAGGCCCCTAAGTCTCTTTGCAGTATAAGGCATTAACATATGGGGGGGAATTCACTTCACCTCGGAAGGCTTTGTCACAGTTCGTGCCACTTCGTCAGACATTCATTCGCAGCGCATACGCCAGGGGTGCCCAGACTTTGTTACACAGGGATCTACTCTTGACACTTTGCTGGTGTACCTGTTTGGGCCCATACAGCAGCTTCTCCTGCGTCAGCTCTCTCCCTTGTCGGAAAAATCAAAATGGCGCCGGAGAATCCTTGGGGCAGGTTGCGGTCTACGTCGTGGGCACCCCTGGCATACGATAATTCATCAGAATGCGAAGTTACATCTCGGCAGACAAACGCTGGCGAAGTTTCGCTAGCACGAGCATTTAATAGTGAACTTTCACTAGCGTTCATTTATGCCTAGCGAAATTTCGTTAGTACACTTACGCTTAGGTCAATTTTAATAGGGGGGTACATATAGGTCATATATACGTCTTTATTAGAAATGTTGGAGCAAATGCTTGAAGTAGCCACTTATTATTACAAATGTCCAAGGAAGCAAAATAAAGACAAAAGAGATCCTCTAATGCCCTAGACATGAGCCCACCCTAAACAAATGTGGCCTGCCCCTCAAATGGTTGAAAAAATATCATTATTAAAAAAATGTATTTAACAGTTACAACTTTTAAACACAATTCCACTTTAAAATAGAAAAAACCGCCAACATTTTCTCTTTTATTTAATAACTTTTCGGCATACAGGATATGATGTCAGTGACATAAGACTGAGGAGGATGTAGCATCATCTTATCAGTTCACCAGGTCTAACTTGACGAAGTAGACTCTGGCGAAAGAGGTAATGTACTGTAAAATTCGCACTTTAGTGAAATTAGTAATGATCATTCGCCTGATGGAAAGGTTGCCTGCGAAAGGGCGCGCAACTTTGTTAGCAATAAACTCTTTAGCTAGCGAATTGTCCTCTAAGCTTGTTAGTGAATTAGCGATGTCCCTGAGGATTGGATTTCTGGCGAATTTTCGCTAGCGATGGCCACTTCGCCCTTCAGTAAATTTGCCCCGTAGAGTTATATCACCCTTATATTAACTTATATATAACAAGTGGTGACTGAGGCCATTGTATTGCATTAGGTGTCAGAATCCCCCTCGCTTCCCCCACTGTTTAGACAACTGGAGAGTCCAGATGGTTTTGGGGCTGGGAATGGAGCAGCTTTTCTGAGTTGCTGTAGTGAGTGTTTTGCACTTCCAGCAGTAAAATGTGCAGTTCAACTCATATTCCTCCTTCAGATGGCTAATTGTCCCCCCAATTAGCAGTGTCACTCTACTTTATATTAGCAGGGTATTATATGGGTGATTTGCTATGTCCCTGGATGCAAGTGGACTAGTCCGATTGCCATTTTGGAGTCAGGAAGGAATTTTTCCCCCTCTAAGGCAAATTGGAGAGGCTTCAGATGGGTTTTTTGCCTTCCTCTGGATCAACTGGCAGATAGGTAGTTAATAAAAAAAAAAAGGTTGAACTCGATGGACATGTGTCTTTTTTCAACCTTACTTACTATGTTACTATGTTACTATGTAAGTGCTAAAGCACTAAGATGCACAAAGGCACTCGGTACTCATTTAAAGAGTGCTTGCATCCAAATTAGGTGATGGGTCGGGGACGGGCCCTTTCCAGCCCAAATCCGGCCCTGATAAATGCAGAATTGGTAAACGCAGACGGTGTCGTATTTATGGGGCACACACAGATATCTGTGCCCCATTTTCGAGGGCAGAGACCTATCTATATACATATAGGCTAGTGTAAATCCTACTTTACATTATGACATATATATACCAATATAAACACTAACACCTACATTATACAGGTGTGAGAGACATTATCCGGAAACCCGTTATCCAGAAACTTCCAAATTACGGGAAGGCCATCTCCCATAGACTTCATTTTAATCAATTAATTCTCATTTAAAAAACAAAAGATTTTGTTTTCTTCTGTAATAATAAAACAGTACCTTGTACTTGATCCAAACTAAGACATAATAATTCGTTATTGGAGTCAAAACCTTTTTAAAAAATTTTAAGGGGCTCCTTGTCTTATCCTTGAACTCCTCCAAAATACCCTCCCAGAGGAACAGGCAGTCCTTAAAGGAATTCAGTCATTATTTTTATGATGTAGTTTTTATTTCTAAATGACACTGTTTACACCGCAAATAATTCACTCTACAATATAAAATGTCATTCCTAACCCAAAAGTGTAATTTTTTTAGTTGTAATATTGGTGTGTACAGTGTCGGAATGAGACACCAGGGGCCCACCAAAAACCTTTAGACCATTGGCCCACTCTAAGTATTATTTTCTTCATTTCCTTACTCAACCTCTATTTCCCTATTCTATTTTGTTTACATACTATAACCTATTATTCCATCTATTTAGCCTCTTTGTTTTCATAGAAATGGGGAATGGCCATGAAATAAGCCAAATGTTTAGAAGAAGGAGGGCCCACTGACACCGTGGCCCACCGGGAGTTTTCCTGGTATCCCGGTGGGCCAGTCCGACACTGGGTGTGTAGGTGCATCTCAGGTCATTTGGCCTGGTCATTTGCTTTCAGAAAGAGCCAGCACTTTAAGGTGGCCATACACATAGAGATCCGCTCGTTTGGCGTTTTTATCGGCTCGTGTGTGGCCAGCTTAAGGATGGAACTGCTTTCTGACAGGCTATTGTTTCTCCTACTCAATCTAACTGAATGTGTCGCAGTGGGACATGGATTTTATTATTGAGTGATGTTCTTAGATCTACCAGGCAGCTGTTATCTTGTGTTAGGGAGCTGCTATCTGGTTACCTTCCCATTGTTCTGTTGTTAGGCTGCTGGGTGGGGGGGAGGGGGTGATATCACTCCAATTTGCAGTACAGCAGTAAAGAGTGACTGAAGTTTATCAGAGCACAAGTCAAATGACTGGGGGCAGCTGGGAAACTGACAGTATGTCTAGCCGCATGTCAGATTTCAAAATTAAATATAAAAAAATCTGTTTGGTCTTTTGAGAAATGGATTTCAGTGCACAATTAACTGATGTGTTTTGAAAACAATTTTTTTCCCATGACAGTATCCCTTTAACGTGCAGTTTCTAGAGAGGATTATTTGGCAGTACTGGTCCCCCCATGAAGAGTCCAAGGGACAGAATGGAACGTCTCAACAGGTGCACCCTGTAATGTGGGAGCGGTGTCTGAAATAGCAGCGGGCAGCACACTCAGCATTTCCCATCTCCAAGAAAGTTGCTCTTCCCATGCACCGGGTGTAACTTTCATTAAGGATGGGGATCAGTGTGGATACTTGACAGAGACATCTGTCTCCAGTTACCACATTCTGACTGCATCTGCCTGGGGGTGCACCAGCTGGAACCCCTAGGCAGAATTTAGTGTAGATACCTCTGGGCAAGTTCATTAGCCGGTGTAACTGCTGGAGAGGCAAAGAGATTATCTGAGGCCACTGGGATTTGAAAAAAGCAGCTCTGTCCCTCCTTCACTCACATGTGCTTCTCAGACTCTTTGGCTACCAGTAGGGCCACCATCAGGGGGGCACAGGAGGTACTGTCATACTGGGCCTAAAGGGGGGCCTGGCTATGCTGCACTTTTCGAAATAGCCGGGCAGAAGCCATGCCAAACCTGCTGAATTCCTGAACCGCCAGAGAGCCGAAGTCCGATAGAGCCGAAGTCCGATAGAGCCGAAGTCCGATAGAGCCGAAGTCCGGAAGAGCCGAAGTCCCGAAGAGCCAAAGTCCCAAACAGCCGAAGTCCCAAAGCCACAAAAAGACCCGAAGCCACAAAAGGAGCCAAAGTTGAAGTCCTGAAGCCGCGAAAAACCCAAAGCCACAACAGGAGCTGAAGAGCCAAAGTCCAGAAGAGCCGAAGTCCCAAAGAGCCAAAGTCCAACAGAGCCGAAGCCATAAAAAAAACCAAAGCCACAAAAGGAGCCAAAGTTGAAGTCCTGAAGCCGCAAAAAAACCCGAAGGAGCCGAAGTCCAAAAGCAACGAGTTTGGTTCCTATGAACACCAATTTATTTTTATTTTTTAACTTTATTAAAAGTTAAAACTCTATAGGCCCCTACCACCAATGTTTTTAAAACAATATTCTTTGGGGCCCCAATGTTTCTTTTTAACTTGTAAGGGGGGGCCCTGGTGCCAATGTTTTTTTAAAAAAACTTTTATGGGGGACCCTGGCGCCAATGTTTTTTTTAAACTTATAGGGGGGCTCTGGTCATCAGTTATTTTTTTAACTTGTAGGGGGGCCCTGACCACCAATGTTTTTTAAAAAACTTTTATGGGGAGCCCTGGTGCCATAGTTTTTTTTAACTTAAAAGGGGCCCTGACCATCAATGACTTTTTATAATTTGTGTGTGGGGGAGGGTTACAGTTTTTAGTGCTGATGTCTGTGTGGTCTTTCAACTGTGGGGTGGGTGGGATCTGGGGTGGGGCTTGGGGGCCGGGTGGTTGGGGACCCAGAAAATTTTGCTGTACGCAGCCCTCGTGATTTCAAATGGCAGCCCTGCCTATGTTATGAAACAATGTAGCAGAAGCCGCCTGATTAATGCACCTGGGAAAAGCATATAAGGACCAGAGTTTCCGCAAGGTTTTTTTGGGGGGTTTATATTCCCTTTGCGTCTCACAGTTTAGGAAGAGGCTTGGGAAGAGCTGTTGAGTTGCACAGACTGGCAGATGGAGCAAGGTCACGCTACCCGCTGATTCTCACTTATAAGGTCAATGACATTATCGTGTTGTCGCTCCTTTGACTTGAGAGAATATTTAGCTTCCCAGTCGTTACATATCTATATAAGAGACTGATTGGTTTTCTCTGATCTCCTATTTACTGAATGACAGCGGGAGAGCCTGGTGGAGCCGGAGATCTGTCCAATCTGTCACATAGCACATGACATATTTTAGCCGGGGCGTAGCGCTGGATACTTGCACTCTCTCTCTCTCTCGTACGCTGATTAGCCACCAAGCCTTCAGCAGCAGGAAGGGTGCCGATGGACGGATCTATTTAAGTTATTGGAGTATATACTGGACTAGGTTAGGGATGACATTTATGCGGAGTGATTAGGTTATTCCTACAGGAGCTAAGGCCCTTCAACTGTTATTGAACTACTTCTTCCATCTAGCCCTATGTGTTTGTGATAGGGAAATAGATTGTAAGCTCTACGGTTGAAACTTCAGAGGAAGCAAACCAGTGGCGTAACTAGAGTGCGCCGGGCCCCTCTGCAAAAAAATCTTCAAAGGGGCCTGGAGTAGTGATGTGCTGGTTGGGTTTTACCCGACCTGCACCTGGCCTCCGTGAACCCGCCCTGATGATGTCACAAAAAGGGACAGGGCGACAAAGTGCGTGTTTATTTAAATAGGAAGCTGGCAGACAGGCAGTGCAAGGTGTTGGGTGGGGAGAACAGGAAGAAGAGCTCAACCTGGACCCGCAACTGGAGGTGCGTGGCCGGCCCGCACATCACTAGCCTGGAGCACTCTGATCCCCATCCTCCCGCCCACTTCCTATCCCGCCTCCGCCCTGCCCACATCCCGTCTCTGTCTCAACCCCACCTACTCCCACCTGACTTGCATCTCCCTTCCTCACCGCTTATAAAAAAGGGCCTGTGGAGGAGGTTTTTTTATTAGCTATAAAGGAAGCAGACCCCACAGTCCGTGCCCCTCTGTTGCCCGGGCCCCTCTGTTCCCTGGCCTCCCCTGCGAATGCGGGGTCTGCGGGGCCTCTATAGTTACACCACTGAAGCAGATCCGGCAGTTGCAGAGGAGCCCAGGAGCAATAAAGGTGGTTTACTTTAAAGTTAGATTTTAGTAGGTTGTAGAACAGCCAGTTCTAAGCAACTTTTTAATTGGTCTACATTATTTCTTTTTTATATATAGTTTTTTAATTATTTACCTTCCTCTTCTCGGTCTTTCCAGCTTTCACTAACCCCAGCAGTCAAAAAAAAAAAAAGATTGCGCTGTGCGGCTACAATTTTATTGTTACTTTTTATCACTTGTTATATCCCATTGCGATTCATTTTCCTGCCTCTCGTTCAAATGACTGCCTTGTTGCTGAAGTCATTTCGACCCTAGCAACTATGCTGAGAGTCCCAACTGGAGAGTCGCTGAACAAAAAGTGAAATAGATTAAAAAAAAATACACAAGTAATAAAATATGAAGACCAACTGCAAATTGTCTCAGAATATCACTCTCTACGTCATATGAAAAGTAAACTCAAAGGTGACCAGCAATTTATATATATATATATATATAAACTCAAAGGTGACCAGCAATTTATATATATATATATATATATATATATATATATATATATATATATATATATATATATATATATATAATATATAAATAATATATAAATTGCTGGTCACCTTTGAGTTCATATGACGTAGAGAGTGATATTCTGAGACAATTTGCAGTTGGTCTTCATATTTTATTACTTGTGTATTTTTTGTATATATATATATATATATATATATATATATATATATATATATATATATATATATTGGGAAAACAGTTCACCTCTGGACATTTTGGGGGCCCTAAAAGGAATTTGCCATGGGACCCTGTAACGTCTTGTTACACCACTTGTAAGGGGCATTGCTCATAACAGTGTAAATGGGCCGATATAATCGGCAGACTTATTACTCGGCAGCTTATTGGGCAGTTTATGGGGCTCTCCAATGGGCTTCCCTGAATGATATCTGGCTGTAAGTTGGCTAGATACCGATTGGGTGGGTTTAAAAAACCAATTGGATCAAGGACTGCATCTGTTTGTTGATGCGGCCCTCAATCCGACCGCCCGTCCGTATACTTTTTTTTTGTTTTAACCCGATCGTTGGGCCCTAGGGCCCACGATTGGATCAGCCGTCTACCTCAAGGGGGCATATCGGGCAGAGATCACCTCTTTTTTTTTTTTATGATGTTGACAAACGAGCGGTTCTTCCATTGTATGGCCACCTTAAAGGTGGTGGGAGTTAAAGTTCAGATAGTTGGATTGGATATCACATAAATGCATATTATAGGATATGTAATTTGCAGTATAAACTAGGGATGCACTGAATTCACTATACTGGATTCGGCCGAACCCCCGAATCCTTCGTGAAAGATTCGGCCAAATACCAAACTGAATCAGAATCCTAATTTGCATATGCAAATTAGGGCTAGGAAGGGGAAAACATTTTTTATCTCCTTGTTTTGTGACAATGTGTCATGCAATTTCCCTCCCCGCCAGTAATTTGCATATGCAAATTAGGATTCGGATTTGGTTCGGCCTGGCAGAAGGATTCGGCTGAATCCGAATGCTGCTGAATGAGGCCGAATCCCGAACTGAATCCTGGATTCCCTAGTATTTTCAGGACATCCCTAGTATAAACAAGGACATTACATTCCCTGCCTGGCGCCCTACATTGTTTCTTTCTAAGCACTTGGTTTCTCCCTAGGTGTTAGTGAGTCACCTTGCAGTTTCAGCCTGGTGTAAGCTTTCATTGTTTACTCACTGTCTCACAACAACCTTACTTATTGCCTAATCCCCTTCCAACAAGCCAGCCGGGACTGTTGTGTAGTGGGCCAGGTAGAACAGGACAGGCATAACATGGCATTTATAATATAATGTTTCTTTTGTATACCTGCATCTGGAAATAGCCGAGCTCATTTGCACATACTTTATTTTAACTCTAGAAAACACTTTCCTTCTGACTTTAAGAAGACAATGAATTTCAAATGTTTTTTTTTTAGCTGGAACCCTCTGCCAGATATGACACAGGGACTGGAAAATGTCATTCTCTCTGGCAATACCATGAAGTGAAGACCGTCCCTCTGTAAGAGCAGAGGATGAGTTACTGGCAGCCCCTGTTTCTCCGTCCATGAATTCTGTTAAAGCTTCGGTGCAGGACCGATTCCTTGGAAAAGGAATATTCTGCTTAAAGGAGAGCTAAACCCTTAAAATGAATGTGGCTAAAAATGCCCCATATATTGAACTTACTGCACGAGGCTAAAGTTTGAGCTTGTCAATAGCAGCAATGATCCAGGACTTCAAACTTGTCACAGGGGGTCACCATCTTGGAAAGTGTCTGTGACACTCACATGCTCAGTGGGCTCTGATTGGCTGTTGAGAAGCTAAGCTTAGGGCTCGTCACTAATTATCCAGCAGAAAATGAGCTTCCCCTGTAATATAAGCTGATGCTACAGGTTTGCTGATTATTAAATTCTGATGCTAATTGCACTGGTTTCTGTGCTGCCATGTAGTAATTTTCTGTATTAATTACTAATCAGCCTTATATTGTGACATTTCTATTCTATGTGTACTGTATATTGTGAGTGGGTCCCTAAGCTCAGTAAGTGACAGCAGCACAGAGCATGTGCAGTGAATCAGCAGAAAAGAAGATGGGGAGCTACTGGGGCATCTTTGGAGACACAGATCTTTACTGCTAAAGGGCTGTGGTTGCCTTGGGCTGGTACAGAAGCACAAAACGTAATGTACAACATTTCTACCGGCTTCTTTAGTTAGGCTTTACCATCTCCTGTAAGAAGTGTAAAAATGAACCTTCTCCCAGACACTGTTAAACTGCAGCTCCCTGCATTCCAGTCATTGCCATGGATAGAAAATATTATTGTTTCAACTGCCTGTTGTGCTCCCACAAGCATCAGATGGACACCCCCGGCTGTAAGAAACATGCGGAGTGCAAGAAAGGCCGGAACATACCAATTAACTTGCTGACAGGGTGGTCTCTGCCATTTGTTAACTTTCACCTTTTTTAGAGGGCAGATGCACTTTGCTATTTTGAGTGACAGGTGCCCCTTGCTTCCCATGCTTCTCTCTGCACTCGCCCACCCGTCTGTTCATCCGTTTGTTCATACAGCTTAAAGGGGTTGTTTACTTTTAAATAAACTTTTAGTATGATGTAGAGAGGGATATTCTGAGACAATGTGCAATTGATTTTCATTTATTATTATTTGTGGTTTTTGAGTTATTTCGTTTTTTTATTCAGGAGCTCTCCAGTTTGCATTTTCAGCAGTCTGGTTGCTATGGATCTAAATACCCCTAGCAACCAACCATTGATTTGAATAAGAGACTAGAATATGAATAAGGAAGGGCCTGAATAGAAAGATGAGGCATTAAAAAAAGTAGTCATGTATTCAGGAAAAGAAGTTCAGGAATAATTCGAGCAGCGGTTCCTTAAAATCAAAAAGCTTTATTCCAGGTTGCATTTAAAAACAGTGGACAGGGCTTCACAAGAGACATAGGGGCAAATTCACTAAGATTCGTAGTTGCGCCAGGCGTAACTTCGCCGCACTTCGCCACACTTCGCCAGGCGTAGTTTCGCCAGCCCTCCGCAAATTCACTAAAATCCGAAGTTGCGCATAAGGGTAGCGTAAGGTTGCGAAGTTGCGCTAGCGTTGATTCGCTAAGCGAAGCGAAGTTACGCTAGCGATGGTTAATTTGCATACGGCGCCAAATTCAAATTTCAATGGAGGAATACGTAGAATCACTACAAATGCCTGGGAAACCTTCAAAACATCAAATAAATTTTATTTTGCCCTACACATGTGCCCACTGTATAGTTAAGTTGCCATGAGTCAGGAAATGTAGGGGGGAAGGAGGGGAGCCCCAAAAAAATTTTCAATCTTTTTCAGCCTATCACCCATAATATAGAAAAAACGCCAGCGTTTTTTGGGACTTACAAAAAATTTGAACTTTTTTTGAAGCTATCCCTATCTACTCTATTGCGCTTCACCTGGTCTGAGGTGGCGAAGGAAGTCTAGCATAAAAGGTAGCGTTCAGTACACTGTGCGCGTCAGTGAATTTGCGTAGTTACGTCCGTAGTGAAAATTCGCCAGGCATAAGGGTGCGAAGTAACACTAGCGAATTTATTCCAGCGTTCGTTAGTGAATTTGCGAAGTAACGAAAATGCCCAACGCTAGCGAATTGACGCTAGCGTTAGGCGCTTCGGCGCTTAGTGAATTTGCCCCATAGTTCCTGTTCTATGACAGTGTGGTTGCAAATAAAGGAATAAGTGCGGCTCACCAAAAGTCCTTGTTGGTTTAATTCCACGGGTTATCCTGTGTTCGATATCCCAAATCAATGTATCAATAATGCAATTAGTTGTGGAACAAATCCAGGGCAGCAAGCTCGACTGCAATACTCTTTATTGGGAAGCAGAGTTACACAACATGTTTCGGGCAATGCCCTTTGTCAAGTGTAAAGGAACATTCAAGAAAACAAACATTTAAAACCTCATGTGACTAATCCAGTGCATCATGGGTAAACCATTTCCATTAACCATTTAGTTAACCATTAAGTATAACATTCAATTAAAGTGCATTATACTAAAGTGCAACGTGAATAAATACATTTATCTCAAATACATGAATAAAAATGCATCAAATAACCACTGCATTAATTAACATGACCTCAATCCATATATAATACATAAAAATCATTAAAGTGTTGCGTGTTATTAATCCATTAAAATTCCAATTAATGTAGTGAGTACATATTATTATCCCAATAAATTTCATAAAAATACATTTAAATTTCAGGTAACTGCTTGAACCGGCCTAACCTGTAAGGAAAATAAGGAAAATGCCATTAAGGCCTATCCAATCACTTGCGTTTTGTAACTATGTTGTGCCAATTTGACATTTATATTTGTTTTTGCAACATTGTTCCTACTCTATTATACGCTCACAATTTTTAGCTACAGAAACTTGTATCTATGTATTATCTATTTGAGCAACTATATTGCAAAATTGTTGCAATCAGCGTAACGACAAAAACTAAAAAGTTATTCTCCTGATAGAATGGACTCACCCATACATGATTCAGCTGGAGATCCATGACCTTACGACTAGCTGACTAGTTATACACTATGACAGTGTGGTCACCTGACGCGTTTCATGCCTCGTTCTGGCACTTCATCAGAGGTCCTCAGCCCTGTCCACTGTTTTTAAATGCAACCTGGAATAAATCTTTTTGATTTTAAGGAACCGCTGCTCAAATTATTCCTGAACTTCTTTTCCTGAATACAGGACTGCTAAATGGCTGGAGCGGAGACCAGCGTGTAAAGGAATTAAGGAGAACGGACATGTGAGTTGTATAGGAATTAAAAAAAGTAGCAAAAACAATACATTTTGTAACCCTATAGAGCATTTGTTTTTTTAAAGATGGAAAGAGACTGGTAAGCTGAGCTGCATATTTTGCCCTGTGCATTCATTGCTTATCATCTTATTTGTATTACTGACCCGCTGATGAATGTATTAATTAAAGTAGCACATTGCAATATTGCATACAATGCAGTGCAGGTATGGGATCTGTTACCTGGAAACCTGTTATCCAGAAAGCTCCGAATTACAGAAAGGCCATCTCCCATATAATCGAAAAATCCAAATTTTTAAAAAATGATTTCCTTTTTCTCTGTAATAATACAACAGTAGCTTGTACTTGATCCCAACTAAGATATAATTAATCCTTATTGGAAGCAAAACCAGCCTATTGGGTTTATTCAATGTTTACATGATTTTCTAGCAGACTTAATGTAGAGTCCTGCAGTGGTTCGGGTACCCACGGGTTACCCGGAAAAACCTGCGGGTTGCGGGTGGAATTTCCGGGTGCAGGTATAGACCCGGGTCGGCGGTTCTGCGGGTCGGGCCGCGGGTCTTCTCAATAGCGATTTTTACTCCTTTTTTTCCTGATCACGCCTACTTCCGATGATGTCACTTCCGGTTTACAATGACAGCACTTCCTGATTCTTGATGGTCAGCGGGTTGCGGGTCCGGGTTGTGGATCAGGTACTTCTGGGTCGGTTCGGGTAGCGGGTCCAAGCGGGTAAGAATGCGGGTTACGGTTACGGGTTGCAGATTGCAGCTTGTGGGTACGAGTCCGGTACGGGTTCCAAAAAATGGACCCGCGTAGGACTCTAACTTAAGGTATGAAGATCCAAATTATGGAAAGATCCATTATTAGGAAAACCCCAGGTCCCGAGCATTCTGGATAACAGGTCACATACCTGTACTGCAGTGCCAGCTGCAGTGTGACGTCAAAGATATGCATTTGAACCCCAGGGTATCACTTCAATCTATAGCAAGTATCTTATTGGCAAGCTATTTTTGCTGTTGTATTTTTCTTCACTGACTGTCAAATAGTAACGGCAATTAATTTTACAGCTAATTGGTACTTAGTCTGTCTGCACATGCCTCGTGTGTGAGTCACACACACACTTTATAAATGCGGTTCAAAGCTGCAACGAGTGAGTAAATGCAGATTTTATACCCGAAATACTAATTACAGTTGTTCAAATATCACAGTTGTGCTTTTAGATTGACAGCACTGTGGTAAAGGGAACTGCTCTTTATCAGGACACAGATGGCAGTTTGAACTTGATGGACACGTGTCTGATTCTGCTTTACCCTCCATGCAACCATTCATGGTTTTTGCAGGTTTTTATTGCACTTAGCAGTTGGCATGTAGTGTATCAACAGGGAACCTGAAATAGAATTCGAAAGAGGGGTGCAGCTCCAGTGAAGCCCTAAATGCTTTTAAGTGAAGCGGTAATGAGTGTGGTGTTGAGGAGCAGATTATTAGCAGAGCAGGGGAAGTGGTTTGGGGAGTACTTGGAGATATAGGGCAGGATTGGGAACTATTTTAAAGGAGAACTAAAGCCTAATTAAAGAAGTAGCTAGAAATGTTGTACATGATGTTTTATGCTTCTGTACCAGCCCAAGGCAACCACAGCCCTTTAGCAGTAAAGATCTGTGTCTCCAAAGATGCCCCAGTAGCTCCCCATCTTCTTTTCTGCTGATTCACTGCACATGCTCTGTGCTGCTGTCACTTACTGAGCTTAGGGACCCACTCACAATACAGTACACATAGAATAGAAATGTCACAATATAAGGCTGATTAGTAATTAATACAGATAATTACTACATGGCAGCACAGAAACCAGTGCAATTAGCATCAGAATTTAATAATCAGCAAACCTGTAGCATCAGCTTATATTACAGCCAGGGAAGCTCATTTTCTGCTGGATAATTAGTGACGAGCCCTAAGCTTAGCTTCTCAACAGCCAATCAGAGCCCACTGAGCATGTGAGTGTCACAGACACTTTCCAAGATGGTGACCCCCTGTGACAAGTTTGAAGTCCTGGATCATTGCCATTTTTAGCCATGTTAATTTTTAGGGTTTCATTCTCTTTTAAATGCCAGGTTCTGTAGTTTCAATGTATTCCTGGATGGTAGTAGATGCCAATGTAGGGATTGGAAGACTGGTATGGCATGGAAGCAGTTGGTTTAGGTGTTTATGTCTGGAAGCTGAATTTATGATGGACTGGAGTGGTGACAGCCATTGGTGTTGTAGGCCAATAGGTAGGTCAGTTGGGAAAATGCTTTGGTCAATAGATGAAATAATGAAAGATTGAATAAGAGCTTTGGTGCAATCTTGCATGATGACAAGTCACATGTTGGTAATATTTTATAAGTGAAGCTGGCATTGAATATGAGGCATGGAGGAGATGACAGAACCAAAATCCTCTCCAAAGCACAGTCCTTGGAGAGAGTGGGTGAAAGTGGTGTCATTAATAAGGAGCCTCTGTCAAAGCCTTGAGGAACGTCAACAGAAAGAGCTAAAGGAGAAGATGTTGGAGACACTAAACAAGATATTAAGAAAGGTTTAAGGACACCCACAACAAAGCAGCTTTATGTATGCCAAGGGAATGGAGGGACAAGGGCAGGAGAGGGTGATGAGCATTGGGAATAGCTACTGAGAGATCTAGGAGCTTCAGTGCAGAGAAGTGGTTTTTGATTTTTGCCGCTAGCAGGCTGTCAATGAGTCATGTCAGAGTAGAGAATGTCTGTAGAATGTTGTGGTCGAAACAGAGATTGTAACAAGTCAAGCAAACCATGACCAGAGGGAAACCAGACCAGCTGGTTAAAGGCATTCTGTCATGATTTTGATGATGTAGTTGTTATTTCTAAATTACACTGTTTACATTGCAAATAATTCACTCTACAATATAAAATTCCTGAGCCAGCAAGTGTATTTTTTAGTTGTAATATTGGTGTGTAGGGGCATCTAGGTGCATGTGCTTTCAGATAGAGCCAGCACTTTAGGATGGAACTGCTTTATGGCAGGCTGGTGTTTCTCCTACTCAATGTAACTGAATGTGTCTCAGTGGGACCTGGAATTTACTATTGAGTGCTGTTCTTAAGCTGGCCATAGACGCAAAGATCCGATCGGTCGAATCCTCGAACAATCAGACTTCCCCATCTCCAGACCTGCCATTAACCTTTCAGTTTAAATAAAGTAGTAAAAGAACAGATCAGCCGATGTTCTGCCCCTACAGCAATCGAACGAAAGTTATGTCCGACAAAAATTAGTGACAGTCTCCCACTGAAAAATCGTCCGATCGGCAATACACGCAGAGATATTATCGGCAGCCGACAGAAATCTTTTAACCTGTCCAATCGACCAAACGACCGATCTCCATGGGACAAAAATGACGGGACTCTTCACACATGGTCTGAAAATCGTACAAATCGAGGATTCGTATGATCGGATCTTTGTGTCTATGGCCAGCTTTAGATCTACCAGGCAGCTGTTATCTTGTGTTAGGGAGCTGTTATCTGGTTACCTTCCCATTGTTCTTTTGTTTGGCTGCTGGGGGGAAAAGGGAGGGGGGTGATATCACTCCAACTTGCAGTACAGCAGTAAAGAGTGACTGAAGTTTATCAAAGCACAAATCATATGACTGGGGGCAGCTGAGAAGCTGACAATATGTCTAGCCCCATGTCAGATTTCAAAATTAAATATAAAAAAAATCAGTTTGCTCTTTTGAGAAACGGATTTCAGTGCAGAATTCTGCTGGAGCAGCACTATTAACTGATGTGTTTTGAAACATTTTTTGAAAACATTTTTTCCCATGACAGCAAAGACATGGGATGGAGCCTACTAAGACTGGAAAGATGAAGAGAGGGGGTTTTCATGAAACAGCTGGTATTTAGCAGGTAAAAGTGGTTCAGTTGGCATTAGGGATGCACCGAATCCACTATTTTGGATTCGGCCGAAACCCCGAAATCCTTCCCGAAAAATTCGGCCGAATACCGAATCAAATCCTAATTTGCATATGCATTTGAATTTTTACTTCCTTGTTATATGACAAAAAGTTACACGATTTCCCTCCCCACCCCTAATTTGCATATGCAAATTAGGATTCCAATTCGGTTTGGCCGGGCAGAAGGATTCGGCCGAATCCGAATCCTGCTGAAAAAGGCTGAATCCTGGATTCGGTGCATCCCCAGAAGAAACAAAGGTGGGAGATGCAAATCACCACCCTTAAAAATCTATATTCTCTGGCTTGAGGCCAAGTGCAGGCTCCTGACTGGCGGAAAGTGCAAGTGCCATATTGGGTTGCAAAAGGAACCCCTTAAAATCCCTTTGATGCCAACCAATCTGAATAACTGTACGTCTCGTTATCTGAGAAGCTTGTGGCCTTTTCCAAATGTGTTTTATAAGCGCAGGCAGCCATTACATACATACAACTCACGAGGCTGCTCTGATTGCAAACTGTGTTTAAATGACATACAATCAGATTGTGTCTTGTTGCCAGATTTGGTGGAAGCCTCGCCAGTTTCTGATAATGTTACCCCTACATTCTCCATGAGTCAATTGGATCCGTGGGACATGTCTGGAGCATGAGAAAGTGAACGCTCCTTAAGTCCGCGTCGGTTTGCTTCCCTATCCGATTTCCAGCAAGACCGGTCAATCTCCATGGTAAGGTTTACAGTAAATACGAGACTGGACAGAAGTGTTAAGTGCAAACAAATGCTCTCGTTAATGTAGAATGCGAGTGACAGCAGAGGATCCTTCTACATCTTAAGAATGTCCTCCAAGCCCCCAGCTGTCATTCAAGTGATACCAGGATTACCAGGGAACTTGTGTAAGAGTAAAGGATACGCAGCAGAGGTCACAAAAAGATCTATTCATCCCGCTCACATATATCCTGGGAGACTGGCAGGAACGTAGGCTGGAGCGCTGGAGAAACTCTTTGGAATGCAGTTTGCCTTGCTGAGGGGCATGTGATTAGTTCTCAGGTTGGATATTTTCTCTGGTTGTGTTTGCTTTATAGTTTGAAAACAATGTTTAAATATTTTGATTTTAATCAGAACATCACATACACAATGGTGCAAAACAAGTACAGTACATCACTATCTGATATGGCCATTCTGTTGGCTGATCTGAATGTTTGTCCTTCAGACCAATTTTTGGATCATAATAGGTAGCTGTGACTGTGCTATAGCAGGTATAGTAGGGAGAGATGGTGTCTATAGTAACAGTATATAATAGTCTCTGGGAAGGGAGTGTGACTGTGGGATAGCAGGTATAGTAGGGAGAGATGGTGCCTATAGTAACAGTGGATAATAGTCTCTGGGAAGGGAGTGTGACTGTGGGATAGCAGGTATAGTAGGGAGAGATGGTGTCTATAGTAACAGTGGGATAATAGTCTCTGGGAAGGGAGTGTGACTGTGGGATAGCAGGTATAGTAGGGAGAGATGGTGCCTATAGTAACAGTGGATAATAGTCTCTGGGAAGGGAGTGTGACTGTGGGATAGCAGGTATAGTAGGGAGAGATGGTGTCTATAGTAACAGTATATAATAGTCTCTGGGAAGGGAATGTGACTGTGGGATAGCAGATATAGTAGGGAGAGATGGTGTCTATAGTAACAGTGGGATAATAGTCTCTGGGAAGGGAGTGTGACTGTGGGATAGCAGGTATAGTAGGGAGAGATGGTGCCTATAGTAACAGTGGATAATAGTCTCTGGGAAGGGAGTGTGACTGTGGGATAGCAGGTATAGTAGGGAGAGATGTTGCCTATAGTAACAGTGGATAATAGTCTCTGGAAAGGGAATGTGACTGTGGGATAGCAGGTATAGTAGGGAGAGATAGTGTCTATAGTAACAGTATATAATAGTCTCTGGGAAGGGAGTGTGACTGTGGGATAGCAGGTATAGTAGGGAGAGATGGTGTCTATAGTAACAGTATATAATAGTCTCTGCGAAGGGAGTGTGACTGTGGGATAGCAGGTATAGTAGGGAGAGATGGTGCCTATAGTAACAGTGGATAATAGTCTCTGGGAAGGGAGTGTGACTGTGGGATAGCAGGTATAGTAGGGAGAGATGGTGTCTATAGTAACAGTATATAATAGTCTCTGGGAAGGGAGTGTGACTGTGGGATAGCAGGTATAGTAGGGAGAGATGGTGTCTATAGTAACAGTATATAATAGTCTCTGGGAAGGGAGTGTGACTGTGGGATAGCAGGTATAGTAGGGAGAGATGGTGCCTATAGTAACAGTATATAATAGTCTCTGGGAAGGGAGTGTGACTGTGGGATAGCAGGTATAGTAGGGAGAGATGGTGTCTATAGTAACAGTGGATAATAGTCTCTGGGAAGGGAGTGTGACTGTGGGATAGCAGGTATAGTAGGGAGAGATGGTGTCTATAGTAACAGTATATAATAGTCTCTGGGAAGGGAGTGTGACTGTGGGATAGCAGGTATAGTAGGGAGAGATGGTGTCTATAGTAGCAGTGGATAATAGTCTCTGGGAAGGGAGTGTGACTGTGGGATAGCAGGTATAGTAGGGAGAGATGGTGCCTATAGTAACAGTGGATAATAGTCTCTGGGAAGGGAGTGTGATTGTGGGATAGCAGGTATAGTAGGGAGAGATGGTGTCTATAGTAACAGTGGATAATAGTCTCTGGGAAGGGAATGTGACTGTGGGATAGCAGGTATAGTAGGGAGAGATGGTGTCTATAGTAACAGTGGATAATAGTCTCTGGGAAGGGAGTGTGACTGTGGGATAGCAGGTATAGTAGGGAGAGAAGGTGCCTATAGTAACAGTGGATAATAGTCTCTGGGAAGGGAGTGTGACTGTGGGATAGCAGGTATAGTAGGGAGAGATGGTGTCTATAGTAACAGTGGGATGATAGTCTCTGGGAAGGGAGTGTGACTGTGGGATAGCAGGTATAGTAGGGAGAGATGGTGCCTATAGTAACAGTGGATAATAGTCTCTGGGAAGGGAGTGTGACTGTGGGATAGCAGGTATAGTAGGGAGAGATGGTGCCTATAGTAACAGTGGATAATAGTCTCTGGGAAGGGAGTGTGACTGTGGGATAGCAGGTATAGTAGGGAGAGATGGTGTCTATAGTAACAGTGGGATGATAGTCTCTGGGAAGGGAGTGTGACTGTGGGATAGCAGGTATAGTAGGGAGAGATGATGTCTATAGTAACAGTGGGATAATAGTCTCTTGGAAGGGAGTGTGACTGTGGGATAGCAGGTATAGTAGGCAGAGATGGTGTCTATAGTAACAGTGGATAATAGTCTCTGGGAAGGGAGTGTGACTGTGGGATAGCAGGTATAGTAGGGAGAGATGGTGCCTATAGTAACAGTGGGATGATAGTCTCTGGGAAGGGAGTGTGACTGTGGGATAACAGGTATAGTAGGGAGAGATGGTGCCTATAGTAACAGTGGATAATAGTCTCTGGGAAGGGAGTGTGACTGTGGGATAGCAGGTATAGTAGGGAGAGATGGTACCTATAGTAACAGTGGATAATAGTCTCTGGGAAGGGAGTGTGACTGTCGGATAGCAGGTATAGTAGGGAGAGATGGTGCCTATAGTAACAGTGGATAATAGTCTCTGGGAAGGGAGTGTGACTGTGGGATAGCAGGTATAGTAGGGAGAGATGGTGCCTATAGTAACAGTGGGATAATAGTCTCTGGGAAGGGAGTGTGACTGTGGGATAGCAGATATAGTAGGGAGAGATGGTGCCTATAGTAACAGTAGATAATAGTCTCTGGGAAGGGAGTGTGACTGTGGGATAGCAGGTATAGTAGGGAGAGATGGTACCTATAGTAACAGTGGATAATAGTCTCTGGGAAGGACTGTCGGATAGCAGGTATAGTAGGGAGAGATGGTGCCTATAGTAACAGTGGATAATAGTCTCTGGGAAGGGAGTGTGACTGTGGGATAGCAGGTATAGTAGGGAGAGATGGTGTCTATAGTAACAGTGGGGATAATAGTTTCTGGGAAGGGAGTGTGACTGTGGGATAGCAGGTATAGTAGGGAGAGATGGTGTCTATAGTAACAGTGGATAATAGTCTCTGGGAAGGGAGTGTGACTGTGGGATAGCAGGTATAGTAGGGAGAGATGGTGCCTATAGTAACAGTGGATAATAGTCTCTGGGAAGGGAGTGTGACTGTGGGATAGCAGGTATAGTAGTGACTAGTGAAATGTTTGCTTCTATAAGATTGTTGTGCCTGTAGGATGCATCTGTGCATTGTAAATCATACTCCGCATACCATATGAAAGGTGTGTAAAGTTTGACAGCTATAGAATGTCATTTAAGCTGTTTCTGATCAGGGCTCTGAATGTACCACACACATTTATGTGTAATTGGGAATGCTTATATATGTTACTTTCTTTAGTAGTGTCCTGTGTTAGGGGTCAGTGCCTATTATTATCCCAATTTAGTGAAGATATTTCTTTTTCTGGCTGTTCAGTGCAGAGAAAGTAGGGTTTTCCAGTACAAACCCGGGACTGTCCCACTGAAAACAGGACAGTTTGGAGGTATGCAATATGCCGCTCCGGGGATTAGGTTGGACTAGAATTCTCAACACTTATAGAAGAAGTAAAGATACTGAGGCCGATTATTGCCAGTAGATTAGCCAGAATAGTACAAGCTATAACACTATATTTATTCTGTACAATTCTTTACCATACCTGAGTAAACGGCTCTAGACACTTTCTCTGTTTGTTTAGGATAGCAGCTGCCATATTCACATGGTGTGACATCACTTCCTGCCTGAGTCTCTCCCTGCTCACTCATAGCTCTGGGCTCAGATTACATCAGAGAGGGGGGGAAGGAGAGAGAGGAGCAAACTGAGCATGCTCAAGCCCTAGCCCTGGAGGTTTAAGATGAAAACAGGAAGTCTGATACAGAAGCCCATGAGTACACAATAGAAGGAAAGAAATGTGCTGTTTCTTTTGACAGGGGACTCAGAGCAACATTACTTTGAGGATTTGCTTTTTTACTTTTTTTTCTGATAAAAAAAAAAATGATTTTCTGATAAAGCTGGCTTAGTTTTTAGCCTTTCCTTTATGAAACCCACATGGTGCTCTCTGTCATAGGGAGACAGTCAAAGGATCCTGCTTCCTTGCACCGACCCTAATTAGTTCCTTGATTTAATTGCAGTACAAATGCCTAAGCATGTGGGCTAATCAGAGAGCTTTAGAGAACAGAGAGAAGGCTTGTGGGACCTTTCATCACAACTCCATGAAGTACAATTAGTCACATTAGCATTAGAGGAGAGAGTGCGCTGAATAATGGGTTGTGCCCGTGGTGCAGGAAGGCCCAGGGATTGGTTCTGATCACTTACTAATTACCTGTAATTGCCTAATAGAGACGTTCCTCGTCTTCCACATTACGGCTGATGAAAGTGCTGCCGGGGATTCACTCCAATGCTTGGACCGGCTGTACTTTATCCTACAGAAATACACACGTATGTGCAGCAGTCTCACAGACACAGCCTGGCAGTTATGTGGTCCCTCACTGTGCTGCTGTCACTATAACATCTCTCCCATAAACTGTATCTCATAGGCACATCCAGATGTCTCTCCCTTAGTCACATACAGATATCTCACCCACTATACCTGATATCCCACAGTCACAGTCTCTTCCCAGAGACTATTATCCACTGTTACTATAGGCACCATCTCTCCCTACTATACCTGCTATCCCACAGTCACACTCCCTTCCCAGAGACTATTATCCACTGTTACTATAGACACCATCTCTCCCTACTATACCTGCTATCCCCGAGTCACACTCCCTTCCCAGAGACTATTATCCACTGTTACTATAGGCACCATCTCTCCCTACTATACCTGCTATCCCACAGTCACACTCCCTTCCCAGAGACTATTATCCACTGTTACTATAGACACCATCTCTCCCTACTATACCTGCTATCCCACAGTCACACTCCCTTCCCAGAGACTATTATCCCCACTGTTACTATAGACACCATCTCTCCCTACTATACCTGCTATCCCACAGTCACACTCCCTTCCCAGAGACTATTATCCCCACTGTTACTATAGACACCATCTCTCCCTACTATACCTGCTATCCCACAGTCACACTCCCTTCCCAGAGACTATTATCCCACAGTTACTATAGGCACCATCTCTCCCTACTATACCTGCTATCCCACAGTCACACTCCCTTCCCAGAGACTATTATCCACTGTTACTATAGGCACCATCTCTCCCTACTATACCTGCTATCCCACAGTCACACTCCCTTCCCAGAGACTATTATCCCCACTGTTACTATAGACACCATCTCTCCCTACTATACCTGCTATCCCACAGTCACACTCCCTTCCCAGAGACTATTATCCCCACTGTTACTATAGACACCATCTCTCCCTACTATACCTGCTATCCCACAGTCACACTCCCTTCCCAGAGACTATTATCCCACAGTTACTATAGGCACCATCTCTCCCTACTATACCTGCTATCCCACAGTCACACTCCCTTCCCAGAGACTATTATCCACTGTTACTATAGGCACCATCTCTCCCTACTATACCTGCTATCCCACAGTCACACTCCCTTCCCAGAGACTATTATCCACTGTTACTATAGGCACCATCTCTCCCTACTATACCTGCTATCCCACAGTCACACTCCCTTCCCAGAGACTATTATCCCACAGTTACTATAGGCACCATCTCTCCCTACTATACCTGCTATCCCACAGTCACACTCCCTTCCCAGAGACTATTATCCACTGTTACTATAGGCACCATATCTCCCTACTATACCTGCTATCCCACAGTCACACTCCCTTCCCAGAGACTATTATCCACTGTTACTATAGACACCATCTCTCCCTACTATACCTGCTATCCCACAGTCACACTCCCTTCCCAGAGACTATTATCCACTGTTACTATTGACACCATCTCTGGATGTAAAGATGTAGGAGAGCGCTGTACAACTTATCACATGCAGTGAAGCAGTTAGCAGACATTCTAGATGTGGCTGATAATATGAAAATGATGATATCCAACACAGCAGTCTTTGCCAATCATACACAGACAAATTACCATACGAGTATATTAAAGGGCCACATCAGACCTATGATTTTCCAGCTGTAGTAAACAGAGCAGAAGGTTAGGACTCAAGAGAGAATAAGGACAGTATTTAAAGCTTATTTCAGCCTCAGGCTATAGTTATGGCTCAGTGTATCAGGATTGTGTAGTCTCCTGTGCAGAATTGTGCAGTTTCTGGTGAATGATTGTGAGCTGGAAATGTGAAGTTAACAGTCACACGTGAACCATTATAGATTTGCTGTGTATCCTGAAAATGAAGTGAAGCTGAATCCCTTCCAAATCATCGACGCAGAACCGGAAATTCAAACCCAGCAACGTCTACAGCTGAGCCCTTGTGGTTAAGTTACACATGTCCAGAGATTTAGGCTTCCCCAGCAGCCACATGTCTGCACACAATGGGTTGGATGAGTTATTTTTATTTGCTTATAACTCACATCCTCAGAGGGAAATTCTTAGCATGTTTCAAGTATTAGGTTTCCCTCCTTAATTATAACTTGGTGTAAAGCTCTTAGTAAAATCATGGCTCAGGAGAATGCACTCATTCTGCACAAAGTACCTCCCAGATTTTTTAAGTAAAAAAGGTCTGACCAAACTAGAATCCACGATTTGACCTTATTTACTATTGAATAAACACAATAAAATTGGTTCAGAAAAAAAAAAACCCACAAATTTTTCAGGTTTTATGGCTAAAATGCTAAATTTTTGTTGTAAAATTGCTGGAACCCCCCCCCCCCCATTATTCAGATTTTTGGCCAAAACGCAGGGCAGACCATGATATCTTCAAATTTGAAATGGGACCTTTGCTATTGACTACTACAGTTCCCCGACAGCTGTATTTTTAGATTCTGACTTTTAGGAGCCTCGAGGTATAATAAATCACAAAAAATTTGAGGCTTTTTTCCCACTAAAAATTCTGATTTTATAGTAAAACATTTTTTTTTGAGTTATTGGCATTCAGGCTTTAATAAATAACCCCCTAAAACTTGCATTGTCTCCTTCTGGTTCTGTTAAATGCCTGTATAAAAATGCAGTGCTCCTTAATTATAACTTGGTGTAAAGCTCTTAGTAAAATCATGGCTCAGAAGAATACACTCATTCTGCACAAAGTACCTCCCAGATTAAGGGGGTTATTTACCAAAATCTCGATAAAATTGGTTCAGAAAAAAACTTGAATCATTCAGGTTTTATGCCCAAAATGCTCCAATTTTTTGTAAAATCGCTCGAAATGGGACCTTTGCTATTGACTACTACAGGACCCGATAGCTTGGAGATGGAGTATTTTTGGATTTGGACTTTTAACAGCCTTGAGGTATAACAAATCACAAAAAAATTTTAGTTTTTTTTTTCCACTAAAAATTCTGGCCCTGTCGAATGCCTCTATAAAAATGCAGTGCCTCGTTCATGACTCTCAAACAACTGCAAAACAAAACGATTTCAAAACTGGGGGGGTGCACGTATAACTGTGTCTCCTTAAAGGGGTTGTTCACCTTTGAGTTAACTTTTAGTATCATGTAGAGAGGGATATTCTGAGACAATTTGCAATTGGTTTTCATGTTTTATTATTTGTGGATTTTGAGTTATTTAGCTTTTTATTTGCAGTTTCAGCAGTGTGGTTGCTAGGGTCCAAATTACCCTAGCAACCATGCATTGATTTGAATAAGAGACTGGAATATGAATAGGAGAGGGCTGGATAGAAAGATCAGTAAAAAAAAAAGTAGCGATTAGAATACATTTGTAGCCTTATTTTAATCAAATATCTATAATTATTTATCTGTAATAACAAAACAGTAGCTTGTACTTGATCCCAACTAAGATATAATTAATCCTTATTTGAAGTCTATTGGGTTTATTTAATGTTTATATGATTTTCCAGTAGACTTAAGGTATGAAGATCCAAACGGCAGACAAAATCCCTTATCTGTATAAACAAGTTCCTCCAGCTGGAACCCCCATCAGACTCTGTGATAAGGCATACCTCCCAACCATCCCGTTTTGAGCGGGACAGTCCCGCTTTTGACAGCTCAACCCGCAGTCCCATATATGTACTGATATGTCCCTAGTTTCTCTTTGATCTGCTGCACTGAACAGCCAGAAAAAGATACAAAGTTTCTAACTTAATTGGCTCTTGGCAGACAGCCCAGAATACACACTTAACATACTTTTGTAACGGTTTTAGATAAGATAAGAACTTACACAACTTAAAGGGCAATTCACCTTCATTTGCAAAACTGTAATAACACATATAAACCACAGAAATGTGTTCAAACTTTAATAACCTGCCAAATTTTGTAAAATGGACATGGTAATTGGAGGTGTGGCGACAAAAATGGGCGTGGTCAAAACATTTTTGCCGCACTACCCGCGCCAAATCTTTTTGGTCCTTCTTTTTGTTTCCAAAATGTTGGGAGGCATGGATAAGGAGCGGTTCATAATAATAATAATAATAATAATATATGAATACTATACTTTAATCATAAAAATTATGACTACTTTCAGTTTCAATAAATGTATTTCGTCATGAAAATTGGTGAAACATATATTCAGGATAAACCCAGTTTGTGGAACTCTTGCTGAGCAAGGGGGGTTTAACCTGAGTAGGTTTATAGAACTACAAATCCCAGCAGCCTTAGCAAGGTCCAAACAAATCTTCATACCAGGGCTGTTGCTTGTATTCCAAAGACCCGTGCAGATTCCCACCCACTGATATAACTTTGTACACTGGGGTATTATGTGATATTTTTAAACCATTATTTACAGCAAAGGAAGTAGGAGAGACTCTAGTGGGATTTATTGCGGAAGCCTGAGCTATTAATAATAATAAATACAAAAAAATGGAGAACAACTATTAAATTAAAAAAAAAACAAAACAGCATTGAACAAACAAAAAAAGTGTAATAAATTTGCTCCAAGGGCAGAAAAATGTGTACTGCACCCCTAAATAGGGTCATTAGACTATTGTTTATGGTTTGTATACTTTCTTATATAGGTATGGGACCTGTTATCCAGAATGCTTGGGACCTTGGGTTTTCCTGATAATGGATCTTTCTGTAATTTGGATCTTCATACTTTAATGGGTTTATTTATTAAAGTCCGAATGCCAAAAACTTGAAAAATTCAAGGTTTTTTTCCTTTTAAGATCTGATTTTTTTTTAGTGGAAAAAAAATTTAAAAACTTGAATTTTTCTAGATTTATTATACCCTGAGGATGCAAAAAAAAAAAAAAATCAGAAAATCGTGCATCTCAGACCTGCTGAGTTTGTATATAAGATTAATGTGAGAGGTCTCTATCCTATTTGGATGTTTACGTGGTCTGCTCTGCACTGGAATTAGCCTGAAAATCTGACTATTTTGGTCTTTTTAGGCAAAAATCTGAAAAATTAGGGTTTTTTTTGGGAAAAAGCTTGAATTAAACAAGCGATTCAGGAAAATCCTCTGAAAAAAATGCACGATTCTGGGTTTCACTCAATTTTATTGAGTTTTCCCCCACGATCCGATTGAATCAAACTTTTTTATAAGGTCAAATCGTGGTTTCTAGTTTGGTCAGACTTTTTCTATTATAAAAAATCAGAAAAATTCGGATTTTGATAAATAACCCTTTACGTCTACTAGAAAATCATGTAAACATTAAATAAACCGAATAAGAGAAGAACTATTTATGTACCTTATGATCCTATTCGAATATGAGAAGAACTATTTAATGGGAAGGGGAAGAAAAAAACTGGGGGGGGGAGGTGAGGGGAGGGGGTTCGGTGGTTGAACCGCTATATCTGTCTATGTATTAAGCCTTCTCAATATAGCCAAATATAGAGTTTATAGTTTATGTGCCATATGTTAGAAAATGTATGGGGGAACCCGGTTACCCAAAAAAAAATGTAAGGACTTTTGCATGCTATCACCCTGAAAAAAGGAAAAGACGCCAACATTCGAATTTAAAAATTAGATTTTTCTATTCGACCCTTGATAAATCTGCCCCTAAAAGTTAATTTAAAGGAGAAGGAAAGGCTAAAATTAATTAAGCTTTATCAGAAAGGTCTATGTAAATACACCAGTAAACCTCAAAGTAATGTTGTTCTGAGTCCTCTGTCAAAAGAAACAGCACATTTCTTTCCTTCTATTGTGTACTCATGGGCTTCTGTATCAGACTTCATGTTTTCAGCTTAAACCTCCAGGGCTAGGGCTTGAGCATGCTCAGTTTGTTCCTCTTCCCCTCCCTGCTATGAGCGAGAAGGGAGAGACTCAGGCAGGAAGTGATGTCACACCAAGCTAATATGGCAGCTGCTATCCTAAAAAACAGAGCTGTTTACTCTGGTAAAGTATTCTGAAGAATAAATATAGTGTTATAGCTTGCACTATTGTGGCTAATCTGTTGGCAATAAACTGCTTCAGTAGCTTTCCTTCTCCTTTTAAGGTGAACAGCCCCTTTAATCATTTACCTTCC
Source organism: Xenopus laevis (assembly GCF_017654675.1). Taxonomy (NCBI): domain Eukaryota; kingdom Metazoa; phylum Chordata; class Amphibia; order Anura; family Pipidae; genus Xenopus; species Xenopus laevis. The sequence goes on along the minus strand of NC_054374.1, from coordinate 159,759,535 downwards.
TCCTCTGCCTCTTTCCAGCTTTTCAAATTATTTCTCTGTGAGGCCACAGGCTCTCTCATTCATACCACTGTTTGATTAGAGTAAATAAGACCCTAGCAATCAGATATCTGCTAAAATACCAAATTGGAAAACTGCTGAACAAAAAGTTAAATAACTGAAAAAACATAAAAAAATTAGGGATGCACCGAATACACTATTTTGGATTCGGCTGAACCCCCGAATCCTTTGTGAAAGATTCGGCCGAATACCGAACCGAATCCGAACCCTAATTTGCATATGGAAGGGGAAAAATGTTCCTTGTTTTCTGACAAAAAGTCACGTGATTTCCATCCCCGCCCCTAATTTGCATATGCAAATTAGGGTTCGGGCTCGGCCTGGCAGAAGGATTCGGCCGAATCCGAATCCTGCTGAAAAAGGCTGAATCCTGGCCGAATCCCAAACCGAATCCTGGATTCGGTGCATCTCCCTAAAAAAAATGAAGACTAATGGCAAATTGTCGTAGAATATCAAGGTCTACATCATACTAGAAATTAATTTAAAGGCAAACAACCATTTATTGATGTATCTGTTTTGTACGTGGCACTTGTGTTTCTCTACCTGCTCAGCTTGGGTTGTACGAGGCTGTGACTGGACCAGATAAATACACAAATAAAATAAATCATCAACCATTTTTACCACAATTAAAGGCAAATCAGATCCCCTATCAATAAATAAACTCATATTGCACTAAGCGTGTCCTTCCTCCTGAATCAGGCCAAACACAATGCAAAAGAAAGTGCCGACCACAACGTGAGATGTGTATCTGCCATTGTGACTCTGCGCTGATGTTTAAATCTTCCTTAATCTTTTCCACCCTCCAATTTCCTTCTGACAGTTGGTGTCCAGCTGAGAAGCAGCAGTGGAAAGTTCAGCTCAAAGCGACAGGAGCAGATTAGCTTTCATAATAACACAATATAACACAGAGAGACGACTATACACAGACATGGATTATACAGGCAGAGACTGCTGGGCTTGTTTGTGTTGCTCTGTTATTTCTCACAACATTTATACTTTGTCTCAGCTGGACATTTCTTCACTGTTTATTGCTTGGGGGGGGGTATTGAACAACTTGGTTTAGTAGACTCACACCACAAAATAGTCCTGTTCTTTATCCTTTTAATTGAGTCCACATATGTAATCCAAATTCTGCATGGTACCTACTTTGTACCTCCAGGTATGGGACATTAGTTAGGAGCAAGAACAAGGTGCTGTTTTATTATTACAGAGAAAAGGGAATTATTTTTTAAATATTTCAATCATTTGATTAAAATAGAGTCTTTGGTAGATGAAATTCCCATAATTAATACATTTCTGAATAATGGGTTTCTGAATATCGGATCCTGTACCTGTGTAGGCATGCTGCAGTGTGCACTGGGTTCTTGGGAGACAAACCACATTTACTAAACTGGGAATAGCCTTTGGGAAGGGAGTGTGACTGTGGGATAGCAGGTATAGTAGGGAGAGATGGTGCCTATAGTAACAGTGGATAATAGTCTCTGGGAAGGGAGTGTGACTGTGGGATAACAGGTATAGTAGGGAGAGATGGTGTCTATAGTAACAGTGGATAATAGTCTCTGGGAAGGGAGTGTGACTGTGGGATAGCAGGTATAGTAGGGAGAGATGGTGCCTATAGTAACAGTGGATAATAGTCTCTGGGAAGGGAGTGTGGCTGTGGGATAGCAGGTATAGTAGGGAGAGATGGTGCCTATAGTAACAGTGGATAATAGTCTCTGGGAAGGAAGTGTAACTGTGGGATAGCAGGTATAGTAGGGAGAGATGGTCCCTATAGTAACAGTGGAGAATAGTCTCTGGGAAGGGAGTGTGACTGTGGGATAGCAGGTATAGTAGGGAGAGATGGTGCCTATAGTAACAGTGGATAATAGTCTCTGGGAAGGGAGTGTGACTGTGGGATAGCAGGTATAGTAGGGAGAGATGGTACCTATAGTAACAGTGGATAATAGTCTCCGGGAAGGGAGTGTGACTGTGGGATAGCAGGTATAGTAGGGAGAGATGGTGCCTATAGTAACAGTGGATAATAGTCTCTGGGAAGGGAGTGTGACTGTGGGATAGCAGGTATAGTAGGGAGAGATGGTGCCTATAGTAACAGTGGATAATAGTCTCTGGGAAGGAAGTGTGACTGTGGGATAGCAGGTATAGTAGGGAGAGATGGTGCCTATAGTAACAGTGGATATTAGTCTCTGGGAAGGGAGTGTGACTGTGGGATAGCAGGTATAGTAGGGAGAGATGGTGCCTATAGTAACAGTGGATAATAGTCTCTGGGAAGGAAGTGTGACTGTGGGATAGCAGGTATAGTAGGGAGAGATGGTGTCTATAGTAACAGTGGATAATAGTCTCTGGGAAGGGAGTGTGACTGTGGGATAGCAGGTATAGTAGGGAGAGATGGTGTCTATAGTAACAGTGGATAATAGTCTCTGGGAAGGGAGTGTGACTGTAGGATAGCAGGTATAGTAGGGAGAGATGGTGCCTATAGTAACAGTGGATAATAGTCTCTGGGAAGGAAGTGTGACTGTGGGATAGCAGGTATAGTAGGGAGAGATGGTGCCTATAGTAACAGTGGATATTAGTCTCTGGGAAGGGAGTGTGACTGTGGGATAGCAGGTATAGTAGGGAGAGATGGTGCCTATAGTAACAGTGGATAATAGTCTCTGGGAAGGGAGTGTGACTGTGGGATAGCAGGTATAGTAGGGAGAGATGGTGCCTATAGTAACAGTGGGATAATAGTCTCTGGGAAGGGAGTGTGACTGTGGGATAGCAGGTATAGTAGGGAGAGATGGTGCCTATAGTAACAGTGGGATAATAGTCTCTGGGAAGGGAGTGTGACTGTGGGATAGCAGGTATAGTAGGGAGAGATGGTGCCTATAGTAACAGTGGATAATAGTCTCTGGGAAGGGAGTGTGACTGTGGGATAGCAGGTATAGTAGGAAGAGATGGTGCCTATAGTAACAGTGGGATAATAGTCTCTGGGAAGGGAGTGTGACTGTAGGATAGCAGGTATAGTAGGGAGAGATGGTGCCTATAGTAACAGTGGATAATAGTCTCTGGGAAGGGAGTGTGACTGTGGGATAGCAGGTATAGTAGGAAGAGATGGTGCCTATAGTAACAGTGGGATAATAGTCTCTGGGAAGGGAGTGTGACTGTAGGATAGCAGGTATAGTAGGGAGAGATGGTGCCTATAGTAACAGTGGATAATAGTCTCTGGGAAGGGAGTGTGGCTGTGGGATAGCAGGTATAGTAGGGAGAGATGGTGCCTATAGTAACAGTGGGATAATACTGAGGGTGGAATAGTAGCAGTTTGCTTTTTACATTACATTTTATTCAATCTGTATTTTTTATTTTTACTTGAGTCCTGTTGGTTAGACACTTACTCATCCAATAGGCCCAGTATATAAATGTACATATAAAGATGGGGTCATTTTTACACCAGTGTCATTTGCAGGGATATATTTGGGGTAGATTTATAAATGAAACAAAAGGTCACTATCCATGGTAAGGTTGGCTGCAGGCAGAGGATAATTTCATAAATGCTCAGTGTGACTCTTGAATGTATTTCTCCCCAGCGGATGTTTTGCAGCATAAAGATTAATATAACTGATAGAATTATATATGGGTCCTAGGCCGGGGTCTGAGGAAATCGGAGGATTCTTTGTTGAGCTCCATTGTGACCTCTGATGCACATAATAACAACATAATAATAATAATAATAATAATAATAACAAGGTGATTCATCCTATTCTCATGTCGTTTATGTCCTGTTTATATAAACTTTCTATGGCAGGATGTTACACAGCTCGTCTCTATCTGACAGTTGTACATTTGTGCTCTGGTTTCCTCCAAATGCATTTTTATTGGAAATCATTCACTCAATTTGCTATAAATATATGTCCAATATGTGCACAGGCCAATAAATAAAATGAAATTCATTGTACAGGGTGTAGGCCCCAGATGTTAGTCAGTTTATTGCTTAATGAGTACAGCTGGGAGATACTGTAGGTTCTTGTATTTATTAGAATCACATGGTTATGGAGTTCTTAGAGCTCAGACTTGGGGCCAGTCATACATTCGACTCTTCCTAGTCTCTTAACACTCCTGATTGGTGGAACCAAAGGGTGTGGGGTAATGATGTGCGGGTCGGGCCGATACCCGTGGGTTTACCTGTGGGTCGGTTGGGTTCAGGCCGACCCCGCGCCCCCCTTTGCAGGTGGCAGGCGGTAGTTATGTGTGGTCTGGACTGGACTTCAGTTTATAGACCTACGCCGACCTGCCCTGCCGATGATGTCACAAAAGGGGCGGGATGAGCAGGCGCACGTCTATAAAAATTCATCCCTGAAGCCGGCATTTGGAAGGTCGCAGGCAGGGAGAAGAGTCAGAATAGCTTAACCCGCACCCGCCCGCTACCCAGAAGAGGTCGGCTTGAACCGACCCGACCTGTGGGTCCCAGGGGTATTGGGCCAGCCTGCACATCACTAGTGGGCGGGTGCAGGACAAACTCTCCCTGCCCTTCACCTTCAACTGCCGGGTTCTGGCTTTATAGGCGTGTGTCTGCTCACCCCGCCCCTTTTGTGACATCATCGGCGGGACAGGTCAGAGCGTCTATTTAGGGAAGCCGGAAGTCGGGCACAGGTGGAGGTAGGGCAGGTGCAGGTCGGAAAAAACCCGACCTGCACATCACTAGTGTGGGGCTTAATTGAAATAGGGCAGATTATAGGATGGATCAAGAAGGGACCTTGTATAGTCTTCGTGTTGCATCATGAGCCTTTACCTTGGAACCAGCTCGCTCTGGGGTTCAGGGGTGTAACTACAGAGGAAGCAGATCTTGCTGCTGCAGGCGGACCCAGGAGATTCAGGGACCCCCATGAGGCCCTAATTAATGGGCAATTCCAACATGTACTGGTAAAACAGAATAACCTCTAGATATTTTGGTGGCCCTAAAATTAATTTGCTGTGGTGCCCAGTTACATCTAGTTACACCAATTTCCAAAAATTTTCTTAACGCCTGGGCTGTGGTGGGTGGTGACATGAGGGGGCAGGCAATGGTGTGGGGTGTTGACATGAGAGGACAAAGTGATGATGAATAGGGTGGACTATGAGCAAATTCTGGAAGAAAAGGGGTGAAGCTGGCCATACACGGGCAGATTAAAGCTGCCGATATTGGTCCTTTAGACCGATTAGGCAGTTTATCTGCCCATGTGTGGGGGCTCCCGACGGGTCCTATCGAAAAAATATGCCAGATATCGACTGGTCAAGTTTGATTTTTTTGTACGATCCAGGACCGCATCTGATAGTTGATGCGGTCCTGCGACCCGTCGGAGCCCATTCGTACTATTGTAATCCGAACGTTTTATGACTCATCTGATATTGCCCAGCCGTTAGTGGGCATATCGGGTTAAGATCCGCTCGTTTGGCGATCTTGCCAAACGAGCGGATCTTATAGTGTATGGCCACCTTTAGATACGATTCAGGCAGATCAGGGCTTAAAGGAGAACTAAACCCTAAAAATGAATATGACTAAAAATGTCATATTTTATATAGTGAACTTATTGCACGAGGCTAAAGTTTGAGCTTGTCAATAGCAGCAATGATCCAGGACTTCAAACTTGTCACAGGGGGTCACCATCTTGGAAAGTGTCTGTGACACTCACATGCTCAGTGGGCTCTGATTGGCTGTTGAGAAGCTAAGCTTAGGCCTCGTCACTAATTAATTATTCAGCACAAAATGAGCTTCCCCTGTAATATAAGCTGATGCTACAGGGATGTAAACTGTTCTAAATTGATACATTTAGTTGATACATTTCTTATCTTTGTCCCTGCTGAGCAGAATCTCTGGGTTTCATTAAATGCAGCTGTTAGAATTGATACAATAGTTGCTAATACTCCAGAGATGCTGCTGAGAAATGGATCAACTAAATGTTGCAGAATTGTAACAGTTCAGAGTCTGCACCTGAATTACTGAGCTGCCAGACTCAAACACCAGAGACACCAACATTCAACTTTAAACTTAGATTTTGGAAAACCAGTAAAAAATAAATATTGGAAAGTAATTTAAAAAAGTCTTTATTTCTGGGGAACAATCTGAAAACAATTGAACTTAAAAAAAGTGTTTGGAAGGTGAACAACCCCTTTAAGTCTACTAGAAAATCATATAAATATTAAATAAACCCAATAGGCTGGTTTTGCTTCCAATAAGGATTAATTATACCTCAGTTGGGATCAAGTACAAGCGACTGTTTTATTATTACACAGAAAAAGGAAATCATTTTTAAACATTTGGATTATTTAATTATAAGGGATTGTAAGGGAGACGGCATTTCCATAATTTACAGCTTTCTGGATAAGGGGTTTCCGGATAACGGATCCCATACCTGTATTTGTTTATCCCTTTCTGTTCTCTATTTCCATCTCTTCTTTATATCAGCTGCTTTTGCTACATTGTTTCAGGAGTCAGAACCAGAAGTGTTGAGAGTGGAAACACATTCAGACACATTCTGATTCTGAATTGCAATTACATTTCCATTGTGAAGCCATTGTGTATTGACATGTGTCTTAAATTATATCTTCTTTCATTATGTAAAAACAGTTTTTTGTAGGCTGAGTTCCCCTTTAGGGTAGAGACACACGGGGAGATTTGGGGAGATTAGTCGCCCGGCTATAAATCGCCTCTTCTTCGGGGCGACTAATCTCCCCAAACTGCCTCCCTGCCGGCTAAAATGTAAATGGCACTCAGAGCGCTTGTTTTCTGAAGTCGCCCGAAGTTGCCTCACGAGGAAACTGCGGGCGACTTCAGGAAACCAAGCGCTCCGAGTTCCCCCCGTGCCTGGGATTTAGATTCGGGAAGGCAGTTTGGGGAGATTAGTCGCCCGAAGAAGAGGTGATTTGTCGCCGCGTGACTAAATCTCCCCAAATCTCTACGTGTGTCTCTGCCCGTAGCCATTATTTGAGAAGCTCCTGCCCTGATACTCTGTATCTTTTCTTTCAGTGAAACTGCTTAGTCACAAGTTTGCCTGTAAAGTTTGTTTTGTCCTGTCGTGCGACACTAGAACAACAATTCTCACTATGACATTTACACACTCATGTTTTTACAAGAGCAGCCGCTCTAACTGGTTCACGGCAAAACAATCCCTGGTTCTCCCACAGTTCATATAATCCGTCCGGGCCCCCGCTAGCCATTAATATTATCCTTAATATAGCAGGACTGGTGTACAGAGATTATACATCAGTCCCTGCACCAGTAGAGTTTACGATCTAAGTTCCTATCACATTCACACACTCTAGGGATAGTTTTATCAGGAGTCTGTTTTTTATTTATTGTGGGAGGAAAGTGTAGTAGCTGGAGGAACCCATGCAGGCACAGCTTTATTGCTCATCACAATTTCTTTCTGATTAGCCACAATGTTACCCACTGGATCTGAGCAACCAGGAGAAGTTTATGGGCTGATTTGCATAGGAGACATTGTTGGGCGATCCTATGGGGCAGATTTATCAAGGGTCAAATTGAAAATTCGAATTTGAAATTCTTATGGTCAAAACGGTCAAATTCCACTATTGAGTTATTCAAATTCGATTCGAGTTTTTAAAAAAAATTGGAATTTCGAGATTTATCATACTCTGGCCCAGGGATTCTCAACTTTTTCACCCGCAAGCCACATTCAAATGTAAGAAGGTTTGGGGAGCAACATAAGCATGAAAATAGTTCCTAGGGATGCCAACGAAGAGCTGTGATGCACTTCCTGTGTCCTGTGAAAGAAGAGCCAAATTTCCTGGTTGAAAACCGGAAATTCGGCTCTTCAAGTTACGATGCCGCATGAGGCGAGTCTTTGGTTGAAGCCCTTTTGAAGTCTGCCCCCATTAAATTATAACAAAGCAACATATATAAGTGAAAATACTGATCTATTATAGTGCCAGGAATAGCTAAGACAGCAAATTTCACCCTAATTAGCCTCCGAGCTGGGCTTCTAGCAATACACACTCTAGTGCAGTGATCCCCAACCAGTGACTCGTGAGTAACATGTTGCTCCCCATCACCTTGGATGTTGCTCCCAGTGGCCTCAAAACAGGTTCTTACTTCTGAATTCCAGGCTTGGAGGCAAGTTTTGGTTAAAAAACCAAGTGTACTGCCAAACAGAGTCTTGTGTAGGCTGCCAATCCACATATGGGCTACCAATAGCCAATCACAGCACTTATTTGGCACCCCAGGAACTTTGTGCATGCTTGTGTTGCTCCCCAACTCTTGGTGCATCTGCTCACATGTACAGAAAAGTTGGGGATCCCTTCTCACCCTAATGGTATTAAATTTGGTCCCCCCAGCAACTACTCAACCTCCCCCCATAGGGAACCCACATTTCTATATGGTGCTGCTGCTAGGGTTGCCACTCAGTCGGTATTTTGGCGGCCTAGCCGGTAAAACACCTGCCAAGGCCGGTGCTGGTATTACAAATTTACCGGCAATGTAGCTGCCGTTAAATTTGTAATACCTTTACAAAGACCACTCGGCCCGCCCCAAATAACCTGAAAACGTAACTTTTGTTCTCCGTCTTGAAATCTCCTCGGCCCTGCCCCCTTTTAAATCACAGCCCGCCCCTTTTGACATCACACTCCATCCCTTTTTGTTCCCACCCCCCACCAGCCGGTAAAAAATGTAGTAAAAGGTGGCAACCCTAGCTGCTGCTGAATGCATACCTCCCAACTGTCCTGTTTTTAGAGGGACAGTCCCTCTTTTGACAGCTCAACCGTCCCTCATTTGTACTGGAAAGTCCCGTTTTCCTCTGCACTGAACAGCCAGAGAAAGAAACAAAGTTTCTAACTTAATTGGCTTTTGGCAGAGAGCCCAGAACAGCCACAGCAGCAGATAAGATACTTTTGTAACAATTTCATGAAGAAAAAAAAGCAAATAGCAAGTAATTGTAACAATTCAAGATAACAGGTCCCTTTGCAGAAGTTAGACTCACAGCTTAATGGGCAGTTCACCTTCATTAAAAGAAACACAGAATTATGTTCAAACTTTTATAACTTGCCAAATGAACCTGGTTATTAGGGGGTGTGGCCACACAATAGGGCGTGGTCAAAAAAATTGCCGCACTGCGCGCGGCAACTTTTTTGTCCCTCTTTTAATTTCCAAAATGCTGGGAGGTATACTGAATGCTCCCAGGTTTCCAGTGACCAATTAAATGATTTGCCGATTGCTGCTTCTCTGGTTTCCCGATGTGCACCTTCTGGATATTTTCTGCTTTGCCAATGAGCTGACAGTTGTTAAACTGCCCTATCTATCAGCAACGCAGGATACGGCAGTACAATGCGCGGTCAGTCTGTTTTTTCCATCGTTTATTTTTATCTGTGAGTGTTTGGAGCGAAACAGAACATTTTTCACAGTCAGGTTTTCCTTAATGATCCTCTGTGCCCTGCAGCTGTATCCTCCAGAAATCCCCTGCTTGGAAGCCTCATTTTCTCTTTCCAGGAAGAAAAAGAATAACTTTGGAAAACTTGCCCTTTACACTAAGACTTGAGCACGCCTGCATTGTGCTGCCAAATTAATATTCAGGAATAAAAACCTAGGCTTGTAATCAGTTGGAAGTCCTTGGCCTATGGAAGGACAGTATTGCAGTGACATCATGGGGGCCACCAACTGATATCACAGATCCCACCATAACCCCAAGTCTTTATTCCTTAAAGGACCCACAGGTCCCGCAGGTATCTGGCCGGCCCGCACATCACTAACGTGGATATCCGCAGCGCCTATATAGATGGGGCTGTCATTTTAATTTTTACCTTATTTTGAATTGACTGATTTTAATTTGTTTTCACAGGAGAGGACTGCTGACAATTTATATGGCCAACCAGGTAAGTGGACATCTCTCCTATAACTGTGCAGATACTCTCGTATGTGGTAGGTGCGACTCCACTTCTTTTAGATTTACCATTGCATGTTAAAGGGATCTGAATAATGTGCAATGAAGAATGTGTAATAGTTGTTAGAGTAGTATCGTTTTAGGCAAAGTGTATTTTCTGGTACTTGTTCCTTTTTCTGATTGCAACAGCACTGCCTTGCTTTATGGCAGGGATTTCTGTCCTGGGTGTGCAGGGTGACGTACAGAGGCCATGGGAGCCACTAGTAACAGACACACAGGCACTCGCTTTGCCGTTGGTTTAATAAAGTAACAACAGTACACTTTTAAAGGGTATATAAACCCTATAAATTTGATTCTGAGCAATGTTGCAATGTAACAATTTCAATGTTTTTTAAAGGCGAATTTTTGCGAAAAATTAAAATTGAATTTAAGCTTCCTCATACTGAAATAAGAAACTTTCTAAATACAATCAATTAAATATTCTGCATTGTTTCTGAAATAATCAAGTTTATCTTCACTCTCCCTCTCTCAGCATCTGTTTCTCTTCATTCTGTCTTCATGCAGCAGTTGGGTGTCAGATGAATGATTTATTATATGATATAGGGGGCTCCCTTTCCTAGTAGATGTATTAGAGCTCACTCAAATAACTGATTCCAGTACAAACAAAATCTAACAAAATAACTGCCTTTTGCACAAATCCTGCATGTAGAGAGACATAATGTCTGGTGAGTTTAATAGAGTAAGCTCTAATACATCTTCTAGGCAAAAGGAGCCCCCCTATAAGATATATTGGATCTAACTGTCAATGAATATATATAAGAATTTTTAATTCATTGTATTTAGAAGGTTTCTTATTTCAGTATGATGAAGCTTATATTACATTTTAATTTTCCCGATAGTTTCCCTTTAAAGTTAATTGTAAATGTCATTGATATTGAAGGTAGCATTCGTCTGGCTCTTTCTACTTGTCCCAATTTTTCAGAAATCAAGCTTCATAGGTCTGTTAATTAGGGATGCACGTAATCCAGGATTCGGTTCGGGATTCGGAACCGAATCAAACCGAACCCGAATCCTAATTTGCATATGCAAATTAGGGATGGGGAGGGAAATCACGTGACTTTTTGTCACAAAACAAGGAAGTAAAATTATTTTCCCCTTCCCACCCCAAATTAGGGTTTGTATTTGGTTCGGTTATTCGGCCGAATCCTTCACAAAGGATTCGGGGGTTCGGCCGAATCTAAAATAGTGGATTTGGAGCATCCCTACTGATAATCATCTTCATCTTCTACATAGTTTCTTCTGCATGTCTGTTAATGCACTGGTTTCTGCTACTTTGTTTAAGAGCAGGACTTTCCACTTTCAACAGCAATTACACTTAACTATAAAACCATTGAAGATGTCTAATATATATATATATTTTGGAAAACGTGCTTAAAAATGCAATTTTATTAATTACTCAATGGTTTTAACTATAAAACCATTGAAGATGTCTAATATATATATATATTTTGGAAAACGTGCTTAAAAATGCAATTTTATTAATTAGGCAAAATGTTGTTTTTTGTGTTTACATCCCCTTTAAACTCGTGACCCCTTCCAGCTGCCATAAATCACAGTTTCCAGCGGGAGCAGCTGTACCTTTTAAGGCTGACATGTTTTGCAGATGATTGACAGGACAATGTGGGTCTGGGAGCCATAAAGTCATAAATAAGTGTCATTACAGGCATTAACTGTCACCTGGGATTTCTCTCAGTGCCCATTGAGAGGTAACAATCTAATAGCAGCTGTTAGTGGGGCTCATATGTGTCTGCTATAATGTCCCTGAATGCAGAATGTCTGACTGACAGCCAATCAGATTGTCAGACTTGCTCATACATGTCAGGTTGGGGTGTGATGCTTCCCATTGTGCAGGGGGCTCAGCATGAACCTGGTGCCTGAATTTTATAATATATATATATATATATATATATATATATATATATATATATATATATATATATATATATGTATATATGTATATAAAGTTGTTTGTCTAGTGAAGGCCCTGCAGAGGAGAATTGCAGTAGCAGAAAGTGTTGTTCCAGACATAGTTGGCAGGATAGTGGTATATGCATGACAGCCGCTAACTCAACCAACTGGCGGAACAGAATAACTGAAACCCGCGTGTATTCACCCCTAACTGCCAGTGAACCCACATTAACTGCATTTTCCCCTGTGATTCCTCTCTGTCCTACCCTAATACCAACCCTGGACCCTTAACCCCCAGCCAGAGGGTGCCCCCTGTGCCTGCAAATGTTAACAATCCAAGCGTTTCCAATCCGAGACCGTGTGGCGTTTATTAAGTTGCCTCCATCTCTTATTTCCTTCATTCCTCACTGTCTATCACTCAGACGTGTCTTTACTTGAATATCTTGTGAGCCTTTCTCACACGCTTCACCCTTATACAGTAGCCTCACCTTTCCTTCTGACTGCTGCAACCTATTAAAGGGATGTGCTGGTTTAAAGGAACAGTAACACCAAAAAAATGTAAGTGTTTTAAAGTAATGAAAATATAATGCAGTGTTACCCTGCACTTTGTAAAACTGTTCTGTTCACTTCAGAAACACTACTATAGTTTATATAAACAAGCTGCTGTGCAACCATGGGGGTAGCCATTCAAGCACAGGATACACAGTAGATAACAGATAAGTACTACTATAGTTTATATAAACAAGCTGCTGTATAGCCATGGGGGCAGCCATTCAAGCACAGGATACACAGTAGATAACAGATAAGTACTACTATAGTTTATATAAACAAGCTGCTGTGTAGCCATGGGGGCAGCCGTTCAAGCACAGGATACACAGTAGATAACAGATAAGTACTACTATAGTTTATATAAACAAGCTGCTGTGTAGCCATGGGGGCAGCCATTCAAGCACAGGATACACAGTAGATAACAGATAAGTACTACTATAGTTTATATAAACAAGCTGTTGTGTAGCCATGGGGGCAGCCATTCAAGCACAGGATACACAGTAGATAACAGATAAGTACTACTATAGTTTATATAAACAAGCTGTTGTGTAGCCATGGGGGCAGCCATTCAAGCACAGGATACACAGTAGATACAGATAAGTACTACTATAGTTTATATAAACAAGCTGCTGTGTAGCCATGGGGGCAGCCATTCAAGCACAGGATACACAGTAGATAACAGATAAGTACTACTATAGTTTATATAAACAAGCTGCTGTGTAGCCATGTGGGCAGCCATTCAAGCACAGGATACACAGTAGATAACAGATAAGTACTACTATAGTTTATATAAACAAGCTGCTGTGTAGCCATGGGGGCAGCCATTCAAGCACAGGATACACAGTAGATAACAGATAAGTACTACTATAGTTTATATAAACAAGCTGCTGTGTAGCCATGGGGGCAGCCATTCAAGCACAGGATACACAGTAGATAACTCGTACAAAATGTGCAAAAAGGGAGCACAGCAACTCACTCCCAGAAAACGTGTTCCCTCTGGGTCTCAAGTCATAATGAGCCCTTGTCATTAGACGGATTCCCGAGTCATCCGCCTGTTCCAGAATTCCTTCTCAGTGGCTGGAAAAAAGATAAAGGAAGGAAAGGGAGTGAATTCTCTTCCTGCAGAGGGTGGAGATACTATCTTGTCAGGCTGCCCACCTTCCCCAAAAAAAATCTCATTCAAAAAAAGTCTAATAATACAGAAGTACAGAGTCATAATGTCACAATACAATGTAATTAGGGGGTAGGGCCACAACAACGGGCGTGGTCAAATAAATGTCCGCCACGCTCCGCATGGTAAATCTTTTTGTCCCTCTTTCTGTTTCCAAAATGTTGGGAGGTATGTTAATGCATAGTTGCTAGGGTTATTTGAAGCCTAGCAACCGGATTGCTATTATTCCAAACTGGAGAGCTGCTAAATAAAAAAAAACAACTCAAAAAATAATACAAATAATAAAAAATTAAAACCAATTGCAAATTGTCTCAGAATATCAGTCTCTACATCAGGCAGCACATTTGAAATCTTATCATAGAATCTCTAGGCATATTAACAGATCCAAATAGTGTGGGGCTGTCCTTTAATTTGGGTAAGGTGTAGTAGGGTGGACTAGGGGTGCATCTGAGATAATTTAGTGTTGCTTAAATCTGCACACCTTGATCACTACTTTCACATAATCATGTGCATTTCTAAATCTTTAGCCAAAGTGCTCATGATTCTGTGAAAGTGGTGATCAAGGAAAACTGCTCAAGGAGATAAACATTGGTACTACAATGACCGATCTCCAATACTACTGTAAACTACTGGATCATAGGTTGATAGAGGGGAACTCTAATAAAAGCTTTATGAATAGAATCACAAATTAGGAAACACATACAACCAAAAATCATTTTTATGTGTGCCGAATTAAAATATTTGTTCTCTGTCCTCTTTAATGGAAGATGCAGTCCTGATTGGCTTGTTGTAAATGATGTTGTTCCAAGCAAAGCAAAACATGATATGGAAGTGACAGTTTTACTGAGTGTCACTGTACATTGTAGCTGGGAAAGTACAGGGTGCCATGGGCACTCTTGCCTGGAGTTCTCATATGTTCCTTCCCTATAATGCTCCTCTGCTTCCCAGGACCTCTCAGCCTGAAGCCCCTTTTAATCCGAACATTTGTTTATTGAGTTTTTTGAGCAGAATGAGCCTCTCGCTGATTCCCACCAATGATACACTCGCTTCTTAACACCACTTCCCAAACCCTCGGCAAGGGATTTCATTGACTTCTTAGGTGGAAGTTGGAAGCCGCTGGAGATGTGATGCAGATGGGACGGACACTGATACACAACTTCTCTCTGATAATGGAAGAGTCCATATTATGGACATCATACCAAAAAGTTGTTTCCCCTTAAGGGAGGCCCAAATTGTGGACTGAATGAAATGAGACAGATGAATGAGTCTAGCGGCCGCATTTAGAGCAGATTGGAGTTGTGAAAGGTGACTTGTTGGAATACCTGTGAGGAGTAAGTTGCAGTAATCAAGGCGGGAGATGATGAGAGACTGAATAAGTGTTTTGGTTGATTCTGAACTGAGATATGGTCGTATTCGGGCAATGTTGAATACGACAAGATTTTGCAAGTGTTTGAATGTGTGGTGAAAAAGACAGATGCCAGTCTTGTATAACTCCTAGGCAGCCTGTGTGGTGGAGTGAAAGGTTTTGTTGTTTGCTGAGTGATATCTGAGGGACAGGGGAAGATCTTGGAGGAAATATAATGAGTTCTGTTTTTGAAAGCTTCAGTTTCAGTTCCAGAGTTAAGGCCCCCATACACGGGCCAATAAAAACAGACCGAGTCAGCAGCTTATTGGCCCGTGTGTGGAGCCATCCGACGGGCTTCCCTGATCAATATCTGGCAAGAAGTCAGGCAGATCTCGATCGGGCAGGTTACAAAAATCCCTTTGGATCTCAACCGTATCTATACATGTATGCGGTCCCGCGATCCATTATGATTCTAGGGCCCACGATCAGATCAGCCCGATATTGCCCACTTCAATGTGGGCATATCGGGGATAGATCAGCTCATTTGGCGACATTGACAAATGAGTAGATCTCTACGTCTATGGCCACCATTAGTACCTTGGGAAGCCCTGGCCCATACTTTCCACCTATAAGAACCCAGAGACCCACTGAAAGTAGTTCCCACACACTTAATATTTATAATAATGACTTTTTGTACATGCAGAAGGGAGTAAACTTTCAAAACATTGTTCTACTATTGGACACATCTTAATAACTCAAAATAAACGGTGCTCTTATTGTGTTCTAATGTTTGTGTACTACATACAGTATAGCCAATCTGTGGAGTCTTCATCCTATAGACAATTGCATAGGTCCGGTATCCTCTGCTTAGTTTAGGTTTAGGCTCTCGACTTCCTTTACAACACTGTTTGTGACCCATGTCTTCCTCCAGGCAACATCATGGGATGTCTGACCTCCATCAGTTTAGCATCTGTTGAGTGGCCTTTGGCTTTCACTTTTCTGTCTAGCCATTGTGTGTGGCCTTTGACCTTCACCAGGCCAGGAAAAAGGCTCTTTGTTTTTTAGCTAGGCCAGCATCATGCGCCTTTAACCGTGCGACTTTGCCTTTAGCCTCAGGACTTATCAAAGGGTGTGTGTCTTTGCATCTAGCTACAGACTGCATCAGTTTGCCTTTATTTAACTTTGCATTAATATGTTATGAATAATATACATACCAATGGACCCAAGTTGTCATTGGTGCAACTTTTTGGCTTTTTCCAAGAAGTGGCATGGTGCATTGTGTCCGACTCCTAATAAATGAGCCTTGTAACCCAACGTTCTTTACCCGGCATCACAAAGTATAGCATGAAGATATGGCAAACAAGACAGAATAATATACATGCCAATGGACCCAAGTTGTCTAAGGTGCAACTTTTTGGCTTTTTCCAGGAAGTGGCATTAAGCCCGTCTCCTAATAAGCCTTGTAACCCATTCCAACGTTCTTTAACAGGCATCACTAGGTATGGCATGGAGATATGGCAAAGAAGAAGAACCCAGAAACATAACCTACAGTGCTGGCAGTCATGTCCAATTTGGAAGATTTTAGGATGGAGATCCCATTTAACACAAACTATATATAGGCTAGTGGTGCTTGTTAAGAGTGAGCTGACCATCCAGGCACAATAGAATTCTTAACAAGCTATTACATTATATGGCATAGGGTTCTGAATATAGAGCACCGTTATGTAAGGCGTAAATTAAAAATGACTGGGGGAATTTTGTCTAACAAGGCAGCTAATATTATCAGACTTTGACAAATGACTTTCAGCCTTGGAAGCTTCTTAGTGGCCTTTAAATAATTCCCATGGAATTCTGGGGAAACCAATGCCTCCTCTGAAATTAATATATCAAATAGGATGATACTGCTGCTTGTGGCTTTCCTGTTGTTGAAAAATATTTGCTTGTCATTATATTAATTTGGGGTGCCAGACATACATCTCCAGGCCTTGTGTGCAACTCTAAGCACAGATCATTGGTAACAGTCCCTAAGTTTGCTCATAGTCTGTACAAAGAGATCCCATAAAACTATGGCAGCATAGGAAATCCCCTGTACTAAGCACAATTAAGCAGGAACAGTCCATAAATTTGCTCATAGTCTGTACAGAGAGATCCCATGAAACTATGGCAGCATAGGTATTCCCCTGTACTAAGCACAATTCAGCAGGAACAGCCCCCTAAGTTTGCTCATAGTCTTCAATTTCTACCTTTGAAGTATTTACCAACCACTTGTGGAGCTTGATTCCCCGGCTTGATAAGGTGGGTGGTCTACCTAAAGAGCAACAGGTGTATCATTGTTCTTCTCGAATGGTAAACCTTGTAGATAGATGTTGATGGTTTCAGTGTTGAAGCCATATATACAGTTGTGCATGGAACCACACATTAAACCAGTAAATTAATGAAGCATTACTGAACATCTAATACTTACTAAGTCCAACCTGTGGTCCTCCAGCCAGCATTCTACCTACAGTTAAACTCAAGAACAATATCTCACATCTGCTGGACTTTTTATGGTATGCATTCAGGGTCGGACTGGTGGGTGTAGGGTTCACCAGAGCTGCTGCCCAGGGCCCCAGCACCCACGCA
This sequence comes from Xenopus laevis, assembly GCF_017654675.1. Classification (NCBI taxonomy): domain Eukaryota; kingdom Metazoa; phylum Chordata; class Amphibia; order Anura; family Pipidae; genus Xenopus; species Xenopus laevis. The sequence goes on along the minus strand of NC_054374.1, from coordinate 159,741,981 downwards.
CCCCCCTACAGGGGCTGCCGCCACCTACCCTAAACTCCTCAGAGCATACTTAAATAAAACTTTGGCGCTTTGGAGGAGGGAGATCATCGGCCTGGGGTGCGCCTAAAGAGATTGGTTCTTGGCTGGCTGGGCCCACCGTTTTTCTTTCTGGTGTCCCACCAGCCCAGTCCAACCCTGTATGCATTAACACTGTAAAGATTGCACCACTTTGGAAACGTAAATCAACCAATTAGATGATTGCTTTTATTACATCAAATAGCCGCAGTAGACCAGTAGAAGCTTAATGTTTCCAATGTTATGGCACATACATTAATTGTAGTTATCAGCCATCCCCATTTTAAGGTGGCCATACACTGAGAGATCCGCTCGTTTGGCGATGTCATCAAACGAGCGGATCTCTCCCCGATATGCCCACCTTGAGGTGGGCAATATCGGGCTGATCCGATCGTGGGCCCTAGGACCCAATGATCGGATCCTAACGAATAGCAATGGGCGGTCGGATCACGGAACCTCATCAACGAATAGATGCGGCCGCGATCCGACGGGATTTTTGTGTCCCATCCGATCGAGATCTGGCCGACTTTCGGCCAGTCCTCGATTGGTGAAGCCCGTCGGTGGGCCCCATACACGGGCCAATAAGCTGCCGACACAGTCTGTCGGCAGCTTTGATAGGCCCGTGTATGGCCACCTTTACTCTACCCCCATTCTACTGATCTAATACCCCCTAGGTGGGGGTCTGGAATGACTTCCCAACTTTTGTGATTAATTTCGGATGGACAGAATCCTCTGTATCTCCACAACATTCTACACATTCACAACTAATTGAATAGATATGGGACAAAAGTGGAGAAAAGGGGCGTTTGAAGGAACGTTAAAGAGAATCGAATACCGACCCTAAGTGAAAGATCCCCTGTGTTTGCCAACGAGTACTCGCCCAATGAAGATTCTGAGTTTCCTTTAAAAGTTATTTAATCTGACCTGCCTGTCAGTATATGTATATTATGTGTCTTTTTATAATGTACTAAATGAACAGTTTGTATATCACATATATCACTATATTATTCAGCTGCTCTTGCCAAGTTTCCTTCCAAACAGCTTTTTCTCAGCCCCCTACCAACCCCCTTTATTTTATGTAAAAATCCCTCATTTCATGTTCATGAAATCTCTCATTTTTTTAACAAATGATAACAGTCAGAACCAGAACCTTTGATGGCAGCCGGGTTTCTTCTTTGGTGTTTTGCTCCCATAGCTTTGAGTGACGGCGAATCCAAATTTACGTTGAAATGCGCCGTGTGACTGAAAGAGGTCCGTGACTAACTCTAAAATCCCCAATTTTATATGTATTTAGAAAGAAATTCCTGCACTGGAATGATTCGGTGAGCTCTGAAAAGCTTAATGGCTCATGTAGTAAGACCCTCTGAATTCCTGGGCTGTTTGAGTTGGTTGGAGAAGTTCTTTCCTTCTAGACTAGACCAAAAAAGAACAAGAGACTCACAAAGTATCAGCCAACAGGTATCATGGGCTTATGGGAATTCTGAATTTAGAAGGAAACATGTAATTAAATAGAAATGCTTATATGCACCTACTGAATGGCTGCTCTGTGGCTAATCATAGAGGTTGCTGAGCCCGGGATCCATGTGTCTTCTGGAATTGACTGTGCTCAGTGTTTGATCATTTCTATACCGATTAGAGCAGGGATCCCCAACCTTTTGAAGCCGTGAGCAACATTCAGAAGTAAAAGGAGTTGGGGAGCAACACTAGCATGAAAAATGTTCTTGGGGTGCCAAATAATTGCTGTGATTGGCCATTTGGTAGCTCCTATGTGGACTGTCAACCTACATTGAGTCTCTGTTTGGCAGTCACCTGGTTTTTAAACAACAAAAACTTGCCTCCAAGCCTGGAATTCAAAAATAAGCACCTGCTTTGAGGCCACTGGGAGCAACATCCAAGGGGTTGGAGAGCAACATGTTGCTCACGAGCTACTGGTTGGGGATCACTGGATTAGAGAGTTTCCCATTTCTACAGTTTCTTACTGGTTCTTCTTTCCTTTGAGAAGCCATTGCTCTATCCCAGAGCCATCTTTAGTGGTGGATGGAACACAACAGAGTATAAGGTGGATTGTTTAGCTGATTGCCCTTTAGTTTTTGTTGAATAATGCAACCGCACAGCCTTCAGGTGAAAGATCATCGCTCAAACAAGGGATATAGGCTGACCATCATAAAAAGAGAGCATAAAGTGTTGCTCTCTATGCTTTTCCCTGTTGTTCCCATCTCTTCCTATTCATGTGATCCCACAGCCGCATTCCTTTCCCAGAGACTATTATCCACTGTTACTATAGGCACCATCTCTCCCTACTATACCTGCTATCCCACAGTCACACTCCCTTCCCAGAGACTATTATCCCACTGTTACTATTGACAGCATCTCTCCCTACTATACCTGCTATCCCACAGTCACACTCCCTTCCCAGAGACAATTATCCCACTGTTACTATAGGCACCATCTCTCCCTACTATACCTGCTATCCCACAGTCACACTCCCTTCCCAGAGACTATTATCCACTGTTACTATAGGCACCATCTCTCCCTACTATACCTGCTATCCCACAGTCACACTCCCTTCCCAGAGACTATTATCCACTGTTACTATAGGCACCATCTCTCCCTACTATACCTGCTATCCCACAGTCACACTCCCTTCCCAGAGACTATTATCCACTGTTACTATAGGCACCATCTCTCCCTACTATACCTGCTATCCCACAGTCACACTCCCTTCCCAGAGACTATTATTCACAATTACTATAGGCACCATCTCTCCCTACTATACCTGCTATCCCACAGTCACACTCCCTTCCCAGAGACTATTATCCCACTGTTACTATAGGCACCATCTCTCCCTACTATACCTGCTATCCCACAGTCACACTCCCTTCCCAGAGACTATTATCCACTGTTACTATAGGCACCATCTCTCCCTACTATACCTGCTATCCCACAGTCACACTCCCTTCCCAGAGACTATTATCCCACTGTTACTATAGACACCATCTCTCCCTACTATACCTGCTATCCCACAGTCACACTCCCTTCCCAGAGACTATTATCCCACTGTTACTATAGGCACCATCTCTCCCTACTATACCTGCTATCTCACAGTCACACTCCCTTCCCAGAGACTATTATCCACTGTTACTATAGGCACCATCTCTCTCCCTACTATACCTGCTATCCCACAGTCACACTCCCTTCCCAGAGACTATTATCCACTGTTACTATAGGCACCATCTCTCCCTACTATACCTGCTATCCCACAGTCACACTCCCTTCCCAGAGACTATTATCCCACTGTTACTATAGACACCATCTCTCCCTACTATACCTGCTATCCCACAGTCACACTCCCTTCCCAGAGACTATTATCCCACTGTTACTATAGGCACCATCTCTCCCTACTATACCTGCTATCTCACAGTCACACTCCCTTCCCAGAGACTATTATCCACTGTTACTATAGGCACCATCTCTCTCCCTACTATACCTGCTATCCCACAGTCACACTCCCTTCCCAGAGACTATTATCCACTGTTACTATAGACACCATCTCTCCCTAAAAGCAAAAAGGTATATTTTTAGCTTTTCACACTTCTCCTACCCGAAACTGCTGCTGTGTGAGAGCATTTGGCTGCTCAGACCACCCCATAGCCAGCTGTGAGGGGCTCATATATTACAATGTGTGGGAGATTTACAGAAGAAGACGGCTGCATTGAGTGTTCTGCATAACTGGGAGTCCTGTGGGATGAAACTACTTTATGCAATTTACACATTACTGTTTTTATTACAAGAAATGTTATTTGCCATAATAATTCATTAAGGGATGTTTTATTAATCCTGCCATGAGGATTCCTCCTCTTCGCTTTCCCTTTCTCATATGGTTGAAGGATGATTTCCAGATGATTAATTTCTCTGGAATCGCTGTACCTTTTAGGCTAGAAGCAGGCACCGCACAGTTTGTCAGACAATGATGATCGATGGGATTTCTTGTTTGTCTCTGATTTCCTTCCGATCCCCCGTGCAAAGCAAACAAACCCGGTGTTTTTGTTGGAAAGCTGAGAACTGCTCTGATGGGTTACAGGTATTTTCTGGATTTGGAGATGCTGGGGAATTCAGAAGGTTTGCTTCCTTGGACAATTTTAATAATAAGTGGCCACGTCAAGGAATTTCCCCAACATCTCTAATAAAGTCTATGGGCCATATTTATCAAAAAGTGAAGATAGAGATGACCACAGTCTGCTAGAGTGAAATTAACGGAGAGTGGGGGAATTTCACTCTAGCGGACTGTGGTTATCTCTATCTTCACTTTTTGATAAATATATTATTATTATTTATTATTTATTTATTTAGTAAATATACCCCTATATGTACCCACCCTATTCAAGTTGACCTTATTGCTTTTTGCATACCATTTGCAAATATTTGTGTGCAATAAATTATCCTGCGAATTTCAAAATTAGGAAACACTGGCAGAGCAGCGCAAATTTGTATGTGTTTAGGGGGAAACAGGCAAAATAACCATAACCATAAGCGAATGACCCCCACTGTATACACAAGCTTGGTTATATATACAGGTATGGGACCTGTTATCCAGGTTGCCATGGGTTTTCCGGATAATGGATCTTTCTGTAATTTGGATCTTCATGCCTTAAGTCTACTAGAAAATCATGTAAACATTAAATAAACCCAATAGGCTGGTTTTGCTTCCAATAAGGATTAATTATATCTTAGTTGGGATCAAGTACAAGCTACTGTTTTATTATTACACAGAAAAAGGAAATAGTTTTTAAAGATTCTGATTATTTTATTTTAATCGAGTCTTTGGGAGAACACCTTTCTATAATTGGAAGCATTCTGGATAACGGCTTTCCAGATAATGGACCCTCTACCTGTGTGTGTGAATATTCATATTGTGTGTATATATATATATCTATATATATAGACATATATATATATATATATATAGATATATATATATATATATTTATATAAAGAATTGCTTAGGTTACAGATTTCAACACCGTTATTCACTGAAATATATGTCACTGAATTAGGCGCCTAAAAGCAAATAACTAAACGAGCATGTGTTTAACAGATTGAGACAAATATTTAGAATGTGCACAGTTTATCCATTATGCGGCAGTATTTATGTGTCTGTGTACACATTCTATAGGCAGCACTGCTGGCTGGAATTGCTTATGAATGCGCCGTTCTCTGGGCTACGTGGGATCTGTGATGCAGAATGCCGGACACTTGGAGTGTCATTAGGGTTGCCATCTCACCGATATGGAATATGGAATCCACAGCCTGCACGGCTAATTAGCAATTAATTTAGATGCATGCTGCAGACTCTACTGATTTAGGGCTCTTGCAGACGAGCGGTGCTCCCCTGCGTTGCACTTTCTTCCATTCAGCCGCAGGGGAGCGCAGGAGTAGACGCACTGAATTATTGTCAATGGGGCTGTACTCACACAGACGCATGTAAGCACCGAATGCAGGTAAAATGCAACATGCAGCGTCCCAACCTGCGTTTGGTGCTTACATGCATCCATTGACAATGATTCAGTGCGTCTACTCCTGCGCTCCCCTGCGGCTGAATGGCGGAAAGAACAACGCAGGGGAGCACAGGTAAAAACTGCTCGTCTGTAAGAGCCCTAAATCAGTTCAATCTGCAGCATGCATAAATGAATTGCTAATTAGCCGTGCATAAATGAATTGCTAATTAGCCGTGCATAAATGAATTGCTAATTAGCCGTGCATAAATGAATTGCTAATTACCGGTGCATAAATGAATTGCTAATTAGCCGTGCATAAATGAATTGCTAATTAGCCGTGCAGCCTGTGAATTCCATGTGTGTACAGTTTTAAAGGGGTGAGGTGGCGGGACTGAACTCCAGGGTGCGGCTTGTTCCGATGCGATGCGCTGAGAGGAAACAAATGCGAATATAAGGTAAGTAATAGAAATGTCGTGTATCTAACACAACACGACTGTCGGATAAAGATGCAACATGCGGCGACAGTCTGTCGCGTCGGATAGACGCAGCGACAAGCAGGGGTGCTTCGCCAATGAGGCGAGTTGAGGCTGTTGCCTCAGGCGTCGGCGCCCCACTAGGTACCAGGGGCGGCAAAAATGCCACTCCTGGTACTTTAAGAGCCGAATTTCCGGTTTTCAAACCAGAAATTCGACTCTTCTAGCCCAGAGAGCACAGTTGGGCTCTCTACGCTAATGTACTGGCTGCTGCTGCCTCAGGCGGCGGAGGGGCCAGGAACGCCCCTGGCGAGAAGGTCCGACATTTCTATTACTTACATTATATTCGGCACATCCGTCTCGTCGCATCCGCTTCCTCTCATCGTGTCGGATCGGAACAAGCCACACCGTGTGTTTCAGCCCTAAGGGGCAGATTTATCACGAGTCGAATTGAAAATTTGAATTTTCTAATTTGTTTATGGTCAAATTAGACTAGGGAGTTATTCAAATTCGATTCAAGTTTTTAAAAAAAATTTAATTCGATTTTTGAGATTAATCATACTGTGGCCCTGAACTCGAATGCGACTATTCGCCTCCTAAAACCTGCCGAATTGCTGTTTACGTCAATGGGGGAGGTTCAGGGATCAATTTGGAGTTGTTTACAGCCTTCCTGACATTTGAGGTTTTTTTCTGAGAAAAAACTCAAATTGAGTTTTTTAAATTAGAAACAAATTTGTTTCGCTTTTTCGGGTTGATTTCATTAATTTAATTTTTTTAATGAATTTTCGAATTTCAAATTTATATGCGTTTGGGGGAATTTTTTAAAATTCTAAATGTGCCGGTAAGGGGCATATTTATCAATTGCCTCTTCTTCTGGGCGACTAATCTCCCCGAACTGCCTCCCGCCGGCTAGAATCTAAATTGTCAGCGGGATGGCACTCGGATCGCTTTGTTTTACGAAGTAGCCTGAAGTTTCCTTGTGAGGCAAGTTCGGAAAACAAAGTGCACCGATTGCCATCCTGCCGGTGATTAAACATTTTAGCCAACGGGAGGCAGTTCAGGGAGATTAGTCGCCCTGAAGAAGAAGAGATTTGTCGCTGGGCGACTAATCTCCCCAAATCTGAGCTTGTGTCTCTGCCCTTAAGGTTTACTTACCCTTTAATCAGATATCACATTTGGACAATATCACATTATTGGTACTTACTTGTTATGGAGTCACGGAGTTGGCCGGTAATATAAACCCATGTGCAGGCAGCAATCTCAAATTGCACGCGACGGAAATAAGGTAAGTAATGGAAATGTCGGATGAAGTCCCAGTGTTGATCCGACACGACACGACTGTCAGACGCAGCATATGCATCAAACAGTCGTGTCGGATCAACAATGCAACACCATCCGACAATGCATTCACTTACCTTATTTCCGTTGCATGTGATTTGACGCCGGCGTTTTGTTGCAGCGAGTTGGATCACGCCGAAAACGTCCATGTAGTCCGACCCTTAAACCTCCAGCATCCCACCAACAGCCAATGGCCTAACTCCGTGGTACAATGCATGACTCTCCATGGGACACCAAGAGGCCACCTGATTATTCTTGTATAAGGGGCTCCTTCATTTTGCTACTGTCTGTAGCGCTTTCTCCTTGCATGGGCATATGTTACAGGTATAGGATCCTTTATCCGGAAACCTCCAAATTACGGAATGGCCATCTCTCATAGGGGCAGATCCACTAAAGGACGAAGTGGCTAACGATAGTGACAATTCGCCTGCATTTCTATCCGCGGGGACATCGCCAATTCACTAACAGGCGCAGGCGCTAATTCAATAGCGAAAGAGACCGTCGCTAGCATTCGTTCACACTCTATCTCCAGGCGCCTTTTCGCTCTGGCGAAAGGTCGTCTTTGCAAATTCACTAAAGTGCGGATTTTACTGAACGTTAGCTCTTTCGCCAGAGTTGACTTTTCCACCTCAGACCAGACAAAGTGCTATAAAGCAGCAAGATCTTCCTCAATCTCCTGTCACTTACATCATATCCTGTTTAAGTTCCATAAACGCTGGCGACTTTTCCTTTTTTGAAGTGGGATTGGCTGTAAAAGTCCCGACTTAAACCTTTTTTGGGGTAACCAGTTTTCTCCAGACATTTCATAACATATGGAACATTCATTTTACAGTGGGCTCATGTGTAGGGCATTATATTAACTCTCTTGTCTTTATTAAGGTTCCCTGGACATTTGTAATAAAAAGTGGTAACTTCAGGCATTTCCACCAACATTTATAATAAAGACGTCCATACAACTTTAAATTACCCGCCATATGCTAATTGACCTAAGCGCAAGATCACTAGGGAATTTTCGCTGGGCACAAACGAACGCTAGCGCATCTTCGCTATGAAATGCTCCCACTGCCAAAGTAACGCTAGTGAAAAGTTGGCAGCGTTCAGCGCCGAGGACGCAACTTCGCATATTAGTGAATTAGGGTAGTAGTAGCGAATTTGCACCTAGCGAAGTGGTGCGATGTGTGCGAATTGGTTACTGGCAAAAAATTCCCCTTTGGTGAATCTGCCCCATAGACTCCATTTTATCCAAATAATTCAAATTTTAAAAAAATATTTCCTTTTCTCTGTAATAATAAAACAGTAGCTTGTACTTGATCCCAACTAAGATATAATTAATCCTTATTGGAAGCAAAACCAGCCTATGGGGTTTATTTAATGTTTACATGATTTTCTAGTAGACTTAAGGTGTGAAGATCCAGATTTCTGAAAGATCTGTTATCTGGAAAACCCCAGGTCCCGAGCATTCTAGATAACAGGTCCCATACCTAACCCCCCAAACAATGTAGGTCTCTATAAATAGATATTGCATAAAACAGCTCATGTGTAAAACCCTGCTTCATGTAAATAAACCATTTTCATAATAATATACTTTTCTAGTAGTATGTGCCATTGGGTAATCCTAAATAGAACATTGCCATTTTAAAAAATAAGGGCCGCCCCCTGGGATCATATGATTCACAATGCACACAAACATACCAACAAACCATACTTGAGCCAATTAACAGACAGAGTTGTGTCTTTTGCTTCCACACTACTTCCTGTTACAGTTAGAGCTGCAGTATTTCTGGTCAGGTGATCTCTTCCTGTTACAGTTAGAGCTGCAGTATTTCTGGTCAGGTGATCTCTGAGGCAGCACACAGACCATCACTAAATGGTGGCTCAAGGCAAGAGATGTAAAAAGGCAATATTTACTTAGATATATATTCCAGTTTGATAAAATTCTTTAACATGTCACTTAATATGATGTAAACTATCTGTTGCTCAAGTATTCATTTTGGGGGTATAGTTTTCCTTTAATCCGTAAAGGAAAAAATACACCTAGAAGTGAGGAACACCTTATAAATCACTGGTTACAGGTCCCACCTACTTAACCACCATTATCAGTTCCATTAACATGGGGGGCATATTTGTTTACTTTTACTCCTGACACCCCCCTACCCACTTTCACCCGCATACCCCCCATCAATGTTGTATGGCCCCCCTTCAGCTATCACTTGTTTTCTTTCTTCCCCTCCCACTGGTCTGTCTGTGACCCCGCCTACTGCACCCTAGGCACCTGCCGACCCCTAGCTCCGGCCCTGCGCTACACTATAGCATGAGTCATAGAACATATCCATTGGTAACCAAGTGCTAACCTAGACAGCCTGCTCCTTAGGAACCTATAGAATTCTAGCACTTTGTATCCCCAGTGTCAAAACATGTTCAGCTTGTACCAGGGTCAAGAACAAGAGATAAGGAAGCCTTGCTCTCCACTTAGTAAGAATTATATCAGTGACAGAGGCGCAACCTCTGAAGGAATTTAAAAGGCCCTATAGGGACGATTGTGACATCACTTGCAGACTGGAACCATTTATTCATTTGGCTCATTTTTAACCACGGCAACAGGCACTTCTGAGTGCTGAAAAGGATTCACTGCATACCTAACAACAAACAGCAGCACTGGGTTACAGTTCCAAAAAAAGACACAAAAGCACCCTGTGTGGCCCATTAGCCACTATTGTGGCCTCTGTGCCCCCTGTGGTTTACAAATATCCCTGGTGCTTACAATGGCCATTGTAAGCCTACCCAGTGATCAAATATACATGCCAGAATGCTAGGGCTGCAACACTGCTCTGTCAAGGCAGAAAATTAGGGTGGTCTACTTAGGGGTTCCCAGCACTCAGTCGTGGGAAAATTTAGGGGTGAATGCTTAGTTACCACCCTAGAAAGATTAGACTAAGGGGCAGATTTACTAAGATTAGAGTGAATTTTCGAAGTACAAAAAGTTTGAATTTCAAAGTAATTTTTTGGATACTTCCACCATCGAATTGGATACTACGACTTCGAATTTACTTTGACTTCGATTCGAAGTAAACATCATTTGAATATTCGACCATTCGATAATCGAAGTACTCTTTAAAAAAACGTTGTCTTCAATACTTCGCCAACTTAAACCTACCGAAGTGCTATGTTAGGCTATGGGGACCTGCCAGAGCATATTTCTGTGTTTTTGGGTTTCGAAGGAAAATCGTACGATAAAATAGTTTGAATCGTACGATTCAGAGTACGATCGTACGATGAATAAAATCCTCCAACTTCGAATTTGAATGTCGGAGGATTCTATTCGATGGTCAAATTTCAAAGTATTTTCCACTTCGAAATTCAACCCTTGATAAATCTGCCCCTTAAAGCCAAGGATTTTTGAATTGATTTGCTACAGGGAGCAAATAAATTCTTCCCTACATAATAATGGGACTAAAACAGTTTTAGTAAAGTAAAGCAATCAAGCAATGCAGTAAAGCAGTGGGGGACGTAAATAAAATGATAGGCCATTCTGGAAGAGTTATTAGTACAGGTATGGGATCCGTTATCCAGAAAGCTTCAGATTCCAGGAGGGCTATCCCATAGACTCTATTGTATCTAAATAATCAAAAATTTTTAAAATGATTTCCTTTTTCTGTGTAATAATAAAACAGTAGCTTGTACTTGATCCCAACTAAGATATAATTAATCCTTATTGGAAGCAAAACCAGCCTATTGGGTTTATTTAATGTTTACATGATTTTCTAGTAGACTTAAGGTATGAAGATCCAATTACAGAAAGATCCATTATCAGGAAAACCCCAGGTTCTGAGCATTCTGGATAACAGGTCCCAGACCTGTATGAGAAATGGGTTCTAATGACACTTTATAGGTTTAGACTTGGAGACCCTGTCTACAAAAAAAGAGTGAACTAAAAAAAGATACTGCCCAGTGAAGATAAAGCAAGATTATCCGTTGCAAATCAAGTAAGACTTTAGGGGGGTTATTTATTGAAAACCGAATTTTTCTGGTTGGAGTTTTAAAGGGTAAAACACGTTTTTTTCATGGAAAAAAAACCTCACATTTTTTGAGATTTATTAAACCCTGAATCCAAATCTGAACATCTCAAACCTGCCGAGGTGATGTAGAAGTCAATAGCAGGTGTCCCTTTTATAACTGGAAGATATCATGATCTGCTCTAGGTTTCGTATGATAATCTGAAAATGTCATGGTTTTTGGGTAATAATCTAAAAAAATCCTGCTTTTTGTGCATCATATGTGGAAAATAAAATCCGGAAAAATCGTACGTTTCGAATTTTTTCCTGCCCCGAATTTTTTTATTTGTTTTATTAATAAATAAGTTAAAGTTGTGGATGGGCGTTTGGTTGAAGTTGTTTTAATAAAATAATGAGAAAAATTCAGATTTTAGTATACAACCCCCTAGGGGTCATTTACGAATACAAGTGCAGTGTTCAAAGTGCCATTTCGGATGCAAATTGCCATATATGTTTTGCCTGTTATACAGTGGGGCTCATTTACATCCGCCATAATTGCCAATTAAGTTATTATTAATAATGTTCCTGTACTTTATTGTTTAATGAAATTCTTTTTCTTGTGTAAATCAGATTAGATCGTTAATAAAAAATTCCATCCAAAAGATCCAGTGTGGGAAAGCGAGTCTCACTGGACTCTGTTTGCTGTACAGTCAGACAAGGGGACACTTATGCTGGAATTTTCTTGGAATTTTAGCTTTCCAAAACTATTTTAGAGTTGGAAAATAACATGTCTGGTCCCTGTAGTATTGGAGGGACATTGCAAGTTGTTGTTCTGTAAGCGAGTAGAGTTCTGGCTTTATATTCTTGATATCAACCGTTGGCCCTCCTGCTGTTGTTGGACTGCAGTTTATATCACCCACTGACTCATTACTGGCACTAACAGGACACGTTTATAGTCTAGGTCACTATTGGGCAACTTTTATTTATTGCCCTAACCAGTGGCAATATAAAGAGAGTAATTTACCTCCTACTGTAAAATATAAAGATATTAGAAATCACAGAGGTAGGGTTGCCACCTGTCCGGTTTTGACCCAAACAGCCCGAAAGTTTGAAGGGCCGTCCAGGTCAAAACTGCCTGCCTGGTTTTCCAAATTAGGACAACCGGCCAATTGCTGACTGCCACATAATAGCCCCATCCCTGACATCATAGGCCTACCTCAAAAACATTATTGACCCACCCTCCACATCATTGGTCCGCCCATTACATCATGGCTCTGCCTCCAAAACCAAAATTACCTGCGGGGAAAGGTGGCAACCCACTACGGAGGAGTCCCATGGTTTTAGGAGGTGACTTCTAATATCAGTAGAACTTCACCAAATGAGCAGTCCTTTTGACTAGTTGTTTATAAGCGCAGCAATTAGGAGGGTAATTTATCAAAATCCGAATTAATCTCATTATTTTCTGAAATATACTCCAACCAAATCCGCACGGGTTATTTCCACCTTATTTATCAATACAATTTTGAGAAAAATTCCAGTGCAGCAAAACACTTGAAAATCTTATGAAAAAACAAACCGTGTGGATTTTTTGGATATTATGCCCAAAAACTCAGATTTTTGCCGAAAACCACGAAATGTTGGGATTTTTGCATGAAACCCAGCTCAGATCCGGATATCTTCAGGACTTCTCCCATTGACTTGTATACAACCTCGTCAGGTCTGAGATGCCGGATTTTCGGATTCTGACTTTTTCCATCTTTGGGTATAATAAATCACAAAAAAAAAAAATTCACAAAATATTTGGATTCTATAATAGAAAAAAATAAATTTTTTTTGATTTTTTCGCATTCCGACTTTGATAAGTAACCACCTAACAACTCCTTTATCTGTACTCTTTTGCCATACACGTCTTCCGGCCAGCTGAGACCAAAGCAAGTCTATAGAGTCCGTGTGCTCCTCGTATTGTATTTATGTCAAGACTGAGAGTCAGTTACTCTTAGAGGCTTTGCAGCAATGTGGTTTTTCAAGGATTTTAGCAGAGACTTTTCTCTGCCCTTTGTTTTCCATGCATGCGCCATCTAGTGGCACACGACAGAATCTATTAATAAATATTAATATTTAAGAACCATGAAAATCATTAAAAACCTTTATAAATGTTTTTTTTAGGGATGGCTTTGGTTATAATTGCTGCTTAGTAATGTAATTTGAGTGACAACACTCAAAAACGTTTGTATTATAAAAAATATTGTATGTCTTTTCCTTTTTGTAGAATATGGGGATACCGGCCTTTTAGTTCCATATGGTCAGGGAGTGCCACTAGTTTCCCTATATTTTACAATAGGGGATATATTATTCCCTATATTAAAGGCAGGTCAAGATGTATAGGCACCCAAGCCAAGTACCTCTTGAAGTTACCCCTGTCTGCTTATTGCCCCATTGATAGTCTGCCATTCACCATGACTTGCTCATATCTCACTTTCACTTACTCCTGCTCCCTGCTTGCTCTTTCAAAAACTGGGACGGACTCAAGGCAATGCCCCATAACTCTTGCACCCCAGGCAGCCTCTTCTGCCTACCCCTAGTGTTCCTGAGAGACATCCTATGATCTTGCCTTGGACCTGTCCATGCTAGAGCCCCATCTGGGGGAAACAAGTCATATCACTGGGGTCCATAGGCAGGTGGTGAGGACAGGGCCAGAACTAGGGGTAATCAAAAGAGGCAGATGCATTGGGTGCAATGGTGAGGGGCACCAGGCATATACCTCTTCTGTAGCCCACCTCTAGCTCAGGACTTTGAGCCCACTTTGTTCTACATAGTGTCCTAATCCCCTAGGTAGCATTTGCTAGCCCGATTATTCTTGCATGAAAGCAGAGACGGTAGTGACAAAGCCAGCCAGGTTGCCTAGGGTGTCTGGTTGGCTTGGCCCAGCCCTGGGTGAGGAGCCCTTAGATCATTATTTCCCAACACTTTTTACCCATGAGCAAAATCCGGATGGAAAAAGAGTTGGGGAGCAACACAGGCATGAAAATAGTCCCTTGGCCATTTGGTAGCCCATATGTGGACTGTCAGCCTACAGGAGACTCTGTTTGCCAGTACAACTGGTTTTTATACAACTAAAACTTGCCTCCAAGTCAGGAATTCAAAAATAAGCTCCAGCTTTGAGGCCACTGGGAGCAACATCCAGGGAGTTGACGAGTAACATGTTGCTCAGGAGCCACTGGTTGGGGATCACTGTCTTAGATTGTAAACTCTGTGATAGGGATTTATGTGAATGAACAATTATTGTTATTGGTTTTAAAACCAATGATCAATACAAGAGGTAAATAGGGTCATGCCCAAGAGGTTATAATACCTGGTAAGTATTGCTTTATATGGAAATAAATGAAAACGATAATAAATAAATGATAATAATGAATAAACATTGTAGCCTGGTAGAACAGACTGTGAAACTATCATGTTTCAGCCTCCAAAAATGTCCTCCCCCCCCCATGTCTCCGTGCCGCAAATGATATGTAATTGAGTGCAGAGCAAATAAGTGGAGTGTTTTTTGCATTTAATGGCACTGCGTGTCTGCTCCCTGTAACTAGTGATCAGTAGAAATAACAAGGTTCATTATCAGCTCGCTGTCAGAAACAAAGACTTCATTTTGCTGCCTACCAGATTCCGCACAAACGAATGGAATTCTGCTTCATTTGTTTCCTACGTGAGGAAGTGGAATACAATATATAAATGACTTGGCACCTCGAAAGCCAAAGGCCAAACCTTGCTGTTCCCCCAGAGGAACCACTGCGGGGAGCGAGGAACATTAGCTGCGAGCTTGTTATTTGTCACGTTTAAGGGAGAAACATTTACACGCTCTATTATCTGTGTAAACAGCACTATTTTACTCCTTGCCGCACTTTATAGACACCAATTAAAGATGAAGTTGAGGTTTTCCTGGGTAAGTGGTGCTCACTCTTTCTGGTTTGTTCTTAGATCCATTTCAGTAATAAAATATATCGGTTATCTTCCTAACATACAGTAAGACAGAAAACGAGGGAAACCACTGCTACAAACAAATTATTAAAGATATACTTACCAGGTGCAATGTGCAAAGTGCTCCTTTCTGATGCAGTTTGCCAGATTCTTTCTTGAAAAAAGCAGCATTTTACCCCAAAATTCCAGCCTTGTTGCAGCCAAATGCTTAGTTATGTCTACTGCACTTGGCTAGAATGCATCAAATATTTCTTGTTAAAATCTTGTCATAATTTGGGTGGAAGCTGCATCTTTATAGTACTCTCCACACATTCAAGTCTGAATGATAATCAAGGGATGCCAAAAGCAGCAAATAAGCACTCAAATCTCACTCTAACTGGCCTTCAGGCTTCATAACAAAGTAACATATATATATATATATATAAATATTGGGGTAACAGCCATCTGATTCTAGGCACCCCTAAGCTCATAACAAGGTTACAGATATATAGAAACATTGGGGTAACAGTCACCCTGCTATAGTTCCAGGGGTACCCAGGGTACAAATAAACACTCACCCCAAATCTCCCCCTAACTGACCTTCAGACTGGGCCCCCTTAGCTCATAACAAGGTTACAGATATATAGAAACATTGGGGTAACAGTCACCCTGCTATAGTTCCAGGGGTACCCAGGGTACAAATAAGCACTCACCCCAAATCTCCCCCTAACTGACCTTCAGACTGGGCCCCC
Organism: Xenopus laevis; assembly: GCF_017654675.1. Lineage (NCBI taxonomy): Eukaryota > Metazoa > Chordata > Amphibia > Anura > Pipidae > Xenopus > Xenopus laevis. The sequence goes on along the minus strand of NC_054374.1, from coordinate 159,725,923 downwards.
TTAGCTCATAACAAGGTTACAGATATATAGAAACATTGGGGTGTCACCCTGCTATAGTTCCAGGGGTACCCAGGGTACAAATAAGCACTCACCCCAAACTCCCCCTAACTGATTATTAACCTGTAATCTCACCCACAGTCTGGCCCCACTAGTCACTATTTTGAGCCCCATTGGTGATCCTGTCTCAAAGTTTTCTCTGAATTAAAGGCTGAATTTGTAGTGTAGATTAAGAAGGGACATCACAGGGGACGTCACACTGAATTTTCATGTCTCCGCTATTTGCTACTTAAAATGCAAGGGGAACAATAAATGCAAAACATTCCAAATTTTCCTCAGTTTAAACCGTCCTAAAACATTGGATGACAGATGTAAGTAACAGGTTGTTTCAAGTAACAGAAGACTAATAAATGTAATACACGGCCCCTTTCTGGACCTTTCATAGATCAAAGGTTGAACATTTCATTGAAATCCACTATTCACAAACAATAGAATAGATTATCCTCAAGGAGACGAGAAGCTCTTACTGAGAACATCAACATCAAAACTCTCGCTCAGAAACACAATAATCCACTTCCCAATCTCCAAGTCACAGGGGTGCCATGTACCCAGAATTAAAAGGGTCTAGGCTGGAGGGTTTAATCCATTGATCTCATTGGAACACATGGGAAAAGGGGTAAAAGCTGAAAGTACAAAGACCATTTGTGGTGCACAAGTTAAATGAGATGTAGACTATTCACTATGTCCACCTACACCATGCATTGGTTGTCTCCATTAGTCAGGGCCCCCTTAGCTTATAAGAAGGTTTCACATAGAGGAGAGCATTGGTTTAATCAGTCATTCTAAATGGCCAATAATATCTACAACAGAAAATAGGTTTTCCCATATCTCACCCTGATGGACCTTTAAACTGGAGTTTCAGATGTATCTTGGTCTAGGAGAACAAACAGACTCCCCTTCCATATCTTAGGTGACAGATGTGGCTACTGGGGGAGATCAGTCGCCCAACGACAAATCGCCTCTTCTTTTGGCGACTAATCTCCCATAAATGCCTTCCCACTGGCTATAGTGTAAATCGCAGACGGCATGGCTCCTGGATCGCTTCGGCTTTCCAAAGTTTCCTTGTGAGGCAACTTCAGGCAACTTCAGAACACAAAGCAATCTGCGTGCCATCCCCTCTGGGAGAGCCTGGAGCAGCAGATGGATATGTAGCCTGAAGGCCACTTAGGGTAGTGGCACATGAGGCTACTGGGGGAGATTAGTCACCGAGCGACAAATTGTCTCTTCTTCTAGCGACTTTTCTCCCCTAAATGCATTCCTGCTGGCTAGAATGTAAATTGCCGGTGGGATGGCCGCCCATTGCTACACAGCAGCTTGTTTATATAAACTATAGTAGCACTTATCTGTTATCTACTGTGTATCCTGTGCTTGAATGGCTGCCCCCATTGCTACACAGCAGCTTGTTTATATAAACTATAGTAGTACTTATCTGTTATCTACTGTGTATCCTGTGCTTGAATGGCTGCCCCCATGGCTACACAGCAGCTTGTTTATATAAACTATAGTAGTACTTATCTGTTATCTACTGTGTATCCTGTGCTTGAATGGCTGCCCCCATGGCTACACAGCAGCTTTTTTATATCAACTATAGTAGTACTTATCTGTTATCTACTGTGTATCCTGTGCTTGAATGGCTGCCCCATGGCTACACAGCAGCTTGTTTATGTAAACTATAGTAGTACTTATCTGTTATCTACTGTGTATCCTGTGCTTGAATGGCTGCCCCCATGGCTACACAGCAGCTTGTTTATATAAACCATAGTAGTACTTATCTGTTATCTACTGTGTATCCTGTGCTTGAATGGCTGCCCCTATGGCTACACAGCAGCTTGTTTATATAAACCATAGTAGTATTTATCTGTTATCTACTGTAACCTGTGCTTGAATGGCTGCCCCCATGGCTATACAGCAGCCAGTGGCGTAACTACCGGGGGAGCCAGGGCCCGCACCCCCTCAGGGCCCCCGGTAGATCGCACGCCACTGAGTTTTTTTACTAATTGCGGCTATACGGAGGGGGGCGGGGACCCGGCTACACGTCGCGCGCCAAGGCCTGCCCCCCTCTAGTTGCGCTACTGACAGCAGCTTGTTTATATAAACTATAGTAGTACTTACCTGTTATCTACTGTGTATCCTGTGCTTGAATGGCTGCCCCCATGGCTACACAGCAGCTTGTTTATATAAACTATAGTAGTACTTATCTGTTATCTACTGTGTATCCTGTGCTTGAATGGCTGCCCCCATGGCTACACAGCAGCTTGTTTAGATAAACTATAGTAGTACTTATCTGTTATCTACTGTGTATCCTGTGCTTGAATGGCTGCCCCCATGGCTACACAGCAGCTTGTTTAGATAAACTATAGTAGTACTTATCTGTTATCTACTGTGTATCCTGTGCTTGAATGGCTGCTGTGAATTTGCGGTGTAACCATCGTTCATCTGAGCGAAAATCGTCTGGCGAAAACGAGCGAAACTTTGTTAGCAATGTGCTATTTTGCGAGCCAATTGTCTTCTATGTCTGTTGGTGAATTAGCAATGCCCCTGCGGGTTGGATTTCTGGCGAATTTTCGCTAGCAAAGACTAATTTCCCCCCTGGTATCTATAGTTGGAGTAAAGTTATCTGCACAAAGTTGCCCCGTGGTTGGCCCTTTCTGTAGACTTTTCCCAATTGGTTTTAACATCTTTTATAATGGCATTTAAGTGGTTTTTTTTGCCTACTGCAGCTTATTTTTGTTCTCTGTGGAACCAGCTTTGAAATGGGCAAACCTGTTGCCAATCAGAATATTAAAATGGTTACAATCTGCCTAAACCAACTGGCAACACCGCAGGAATACAACAGGAGTTTATGTTGCCTTACGTCAGAGGTAGATGTTGAGTTGGTAGGAAAATAATTTGCAGAGACTGTTGTCATTCACACCAGTCCCTGGGCAAAAGGAGCTTACAATCTAATGTTCTCAGTGAGAGTGTGTCAATTTAACAGTATGTTTAGCTATGGGATGAAAACTCAAAAATACAGAGACAATTGGGGTGGCACATAACCCCAGCAGTGGGAAACAGAAATTATACTGATATACTCATACCTCCCAACTGTCCTGTTTTCAGCGGGACTGTCCCGTTTTCAGCAGACAGCCCCGCTTTTGACAGCTCAACCCGCAGATCCGTATTTGTACTGGAAAGTCACGATTTTCTCTGCACTGAACAGCTAAAAAAAGAGACAATGTTTCTAACTTAATTGGCTTTTGGCAGAGAGCACAGAACTGCCAGGAGGTTCAGATGCTTTTGTAACAATTTTGAGATAAGCAAATAAGTAATTGTAACAATATAAGATAACAGGTCCCTTGGGAGAAGTTAGACTCACAGCTTTAGGGCAGAGACACACGGGAAGATTCGGGGAGATTTAGTCGCCCAGCACTCGTGGTAACTATGAATAATGGAAGACTCATATCTGGAGCAACATTGTGGAGACGGATTTCTTTTCTTTCCTTGGGCTGTGGAAGAAGCCTGCCTGGCTCCCCCGAACCTTTGAGACCGGTGTGCAGTTTGTTAATAAATAATTGATAATTAGTTTCATGTGTCCAGTTTGTTTTTTATTGTATTTTTATTATGACACTCCTTGGAAGCTTGCATTTAATTGGAGCTACTGAGTGCTGTTATGTATAGCGGTAGCACATCATAAATCAGCCTGAACAATGTGCTGGAAGCAAAATAGGCTCTTGGCAAGAGTTTCCTTTTAATTCGTCACTACTTACTAATAGCTGGTTTCTAGGATTTTCACAGTGAGTCGGTTGCATTACCTGGAATGGCGTATGCGTCCAATTCGCCGGGCACAAGTCTGGTGTGTTTTTTAGCTCGACCTGCTGTGGGAACCCTGGAGATACCACCACATTCACAGTGCCCAGTAGGAAGTGTTGGACTGGCCCAAGGGATACCAGGAAAACTCCTGGGGGCAAATTCACTAAGATTCGTAGTTGCGCCAGGCGTAACTTCGCCGCACTTCACCACACTTCGCCAGGAGTAGTTTCGCCATCACTTCACAAATTCACTAAAATCCGAAGTTGCACTCAGGGGTAGCGTAAGGTTGCGAAGTTGCGATAGCGTTGATTCGCTAAGCGAAGCGAATTTACGCTACCGATGGTTAATTTGCATACGGCGCCAAATTCAAATTTCAATGGAGGAACACGTATCAGCACTACAAATGCCTAGAAAACCTTCAAAACATCAAATAAAATTTTTATTTTGCCCTACACATGTGCCCACTGTATAGTTAAGTTGCCATGAGTCAGGAAATGTAGGGGGGGAGGAGGGGAGCCCCAAAAAAATTTGCGATCTTTTTCAGCCTATCACCCATAATGTAGAAAACGCCAGTGTTTTTTGGGACTTAGAAAAAATTTTGACTTTTTTGAAGCAATCCCTATCTACTCTATTGCGCTTCGCCTGGTCTGAGGTGGCGAAGGAAGTCTAGCGTAAAAGGTAGCGTTCAGTACACTGCGCGCGTTAGTGAATTTGCGTAGTTACATCCGTAGCGATAATTCGCCAGGCGTAAGGGTGCAAAGTAACACTAGCGAATCTACGCCAGCGTTCGTTAGTGAATTTGCGCAGTAACGAAAATGCCAAACGCTAGCGAAGTAACGCTAGCGTTCGGCGCTTCGGCGCTTAGTGAATTTGCCCCCCAGTGGGCCCAGGTGTATGTGGGCCTCTTGCTTCTGACAATTTAGCCAATTTCATGGTCATTCCCTATTTATTTATAAGAAAAAGAGGCTTAATAATGGAAGAATAGAGTATATTATGTAGAGACTAGGAGAATAAAGAGATTGAGTGAAGAGAGGAGGTATAATAGTTTGGAAAGTGGGCCCTCAGCCTAAGGTCTGTAGTGGGCCCCTGGTATCCCAGTCCGACACTGCCAGTAGGTGCAGTTGTCCAGTTGTCCAGCCTTCATTAGAAGAGAACACAACAATGTGAAAGTGCTGGAGTGTGTTTGGACATCAATGCTTAACGGGATACTGTCATGGGAAAATTTTTTTTTTCCAAAATGCATCAGTTAATAGTGCTGCTCCCGCAGAAATCTGCACTGAAATCTGTTTCTCAAAAGAGCAAACAGATGTTTTTATATTTAAATTCGAAATCTGACATGGTCCTAGACATAGTGTCAGTTTCCCAGTTGCCCCCAGTCATGTGAATTGTGCTCTGATAAACTCACTCTTTACTGCTGTACTGCAAGTTGGAGTAATATCAACCCCCTCCCTTTCCCCCCAGTAGCCTAAGCAAAAGGAAGTAGGACTTTTTTCCCCCACTTTTTCCTTTCCTGCCTGAAATTTGCATATGCAAATTAGGATTCCGATTCAGTTCAGTATTATTTTTAAGAAGGATTCGGGTATTCGGCTAAATCCTAAATAGTGGATTTGTCGCATCCTTAATCACAATAAACAATATGTACTCTGGAATTCTGCTCATGATTCAGTACTTCTAATAGAAGATCGTTGACACATATGACCAGTCGAGCAGTGGCCATCTCTGATCACTAACCCTACGGGCTAATGATCTATTGACTTAAAGGGATACTGTCATGGGAAAACGTGTTTTTTGCATAACGCATCAGTTAATAGTGCTGCTTCAGCAGAATTCTGTACTGAAATCCGTTTCTCAAAAGGGCAAACAGATGTATTCATATTTAATTTTGAAATCTGACATATTGTCAGTTTCCAAGGTGCCCCCAGTCATGTGACTTTTGCTCTGATAAACTCTTTACTGCTGTACTTCAAGTTGGAGTGATACCAGCAGCCTAACAACAGAACAATGGGAAGGTAACCAGATAACAGCTCCCTAACACAAGATAACAGCTGCCTGGTAGATCTAAGAAGAACACTCAATAGTAAAATCCAGGTCCCACTGAGACACATTCATTTACATTGAGTAGGAGAAACAACAGCCTGCCAGAAAGCAGTTCCATCCTAAAGTGCTGGCTCTTTCTGAAAGCACATGACCAGGCAAAATGATCTGAGATGCACCTACACACCAATATTACAACTAAAAAAAATACACTTGCTGGTTCAGGAATGAAATGTTATATTGTAGAGTGACTTATTTGCAGAGTAAACAGTGTCATTTAGAAATAAAAACAACATCATAAAAATCACAATAGAATCCATTTAATGAATCACGTCAATATGAACCTTTGAATGGATCTATTTTGGAGCAACCCCGCACGCTTGTATGTTCACACATGGCCCCTGTAGTCTTTATTAAAGCATAGTGCGCCTTCAAGTAAAGTCTTCGTATGTTATACAATGGCCAATTTTTAGCAACTTTTAAATTGGTCTAAATTTATTTTTTATTTTTAATAGTTTTATTATTTGCCTTTTTCTTCTTTTGACTCTTTCCAATGCTCAAATGGGGTCGACTGACCATGGCAGCCCATAAGCTATTGCTTTTTAAGGCTACAAAATGCTTCCAATTTTTTATTATTCTTTTTTGTCCCTGAACTTTTCTTATTCCAGTCTCTCACTGAATCCTCTGCCTGACTGCTGGAATAATTTGGACCCTAAGAGCCAGATAGCTGATGAAATTCCAAGCTGGAGAGCCAGCTGGACAAAAGCCTAAATAATGCAATAACCACAAATAATAAAAAATGGAGATCCATTGCAAATTGTCTCAGAATATCACTCTCTACATAATACTAAAACTTAATTTAAAGGTGAACAACCCTGGTGCATGTGTCATAATGGGAAATGGGGAGAAGCCCAAGAGAGAAAGTCTTATTATTTTAAGGATGTGGCCAGCCAGAGAGGGCTAGAAATACTCTTGAATACATGCCCCTCTACCATACTCAAGTTATGTGGTGGCCCTTCAGTGTTCGAGAACTGTCTTGATGAATAGTGCTATAGACATGCACCATTGTTCATTCCACTCTCTATAAAGATAGGCTCTTCAAAAGTGCTTAGATATTTCTCTAAAGCCTCCAGGTGTGTTGTCATCCTTGTACAAAGCCATACTGGTTAGAATATGTCTGGGTTGTCAACAGGATGGTCTCATGGACTTTTTGGAAAAGGAGGATGGAGAGTAAAGGACGTTACAATTACGATCTTCCCTGGAAAAGATCTTTCCAAGAAAGATCGTTCATTTCAATACACACGTGTAGAGTAGAATTGTCAATATACATATAGAGACAATATAATTCTTCCTGTATCTGACGATAACAATGGGGCAATGTTTGGGTGCCTTCAAAGGCTCCCAATCAAAATTTTCCGGCCAGCTCGGTTGAAAAGCCAACCAGTATCCAAGTCCTCTGCTGATACACAATGCTTATCTTCCACCAAATGCACCGAATATGTGTTTTGTACGATATTACAAGAGGTTTCTCCCCTTAAGCTGATGGCCAGGTTGATTTGATTGGTGACAATCATGGAAGATTCAGATAAAGAAAGCAAATTAAGGAGTCAGCCATTGAGAGGCACAGAGGAAAGAGAAAGGGAAGATTGAATTTAGGAATTTGGGGTAGACATTTATGGGATCAATCACATCCATGTTCCTCAGTTGTAGTTTTACAAAGTCTGATATACTGAATTTTCTCTTCTACCTTTCTTGGTATTTCATGGTACCTTTCTTGCCTGTGCTTGGCAGAGCTTCATGCCCAAAGGGCAGCGCACCCCTTCTTTGATTATTATTATTTAGGATGTGCCTGACAAGAGTCTAGGGGGTCATAAGTCACTATCCTTACATCCTTGCACTTTCAGTGTCGCTCTTACAACCTTACAATTAAAGGGCAATGTTAAACACACTTACTAGGCACAGAATACAAGTAGGCTAGGATGTAACATTTACTTAATATTAATTAGTTACAAAGTTTGTGTTATTGCGGAGGAAACAGGCACAAGTTCCACCTCTTCAAATCCTTCTCTGCTGATCCAGAGGAAACAAAACCTCCCCAGCAGGCCCACTGCCAAATTAACCTCCGATGGGAAAGTAATTCCTTCCTGGCTTGGACTCGGGCATTTTGGCTGAAGCCCCGAATGTATCACTAATGATTTTATTTAATGATCATAAAAGCAAATGGCTTTTCCCGTTCTGGGAACTGCACCAAATGTGCCCTCCACCTGAGCTACCAACTTATCCTTCAGCCTCAATCCCTCCTGTATCCACTGAAGACTGAGTGATTCAATTTAATAGTCTCTGCTTAACCTCTTACTGGCCAACCAAAGCGTTAAATGCCTTAAACTAATCACTGTGCTGTCCCCAAGACTGGAAATGCGTTGAAAAATAAATGAAGCATCTGAAAAGTATAGGAAGTTGAGTCCTGCGCGGAACCAAAATCCAGACCCGCAACCCGCAACCTGACTTGCAACTTGCCGACCACCATCAAACAGGAAGTAATGGTGCTGCAAACCGGAAGTGACATCATCAAACGTGGGCGGGGACAGAAACACGTTTTGTAAAACTTTAAAAGGAGTAAAATATAGACAATATTGCATAAGATTATGTAACCCTTCTGCCCTCCCCTCCGTCGCTCACCCTTCCATCCCCTCCATCGCTCACCCCTCCCTCCACTTCTGTCACCCTCCCCTCCAACGCTCTCCCCTTCCTCCTGTCACCCTCCCCTCCGTCACTCTCCCCTCCCTCCTTTCACCCCCCCTCCTTCACTCACGCCTTCTTCCCTCCCCTCTGTCGCTCTCCCCTCCCTCCTGTCACCCTCCCCTTCTTCGCTCTCCTTTCACCCTCCCCTCCATCGATCTCTCCTCCCTCCTTTCACCCTCCCCTCCTTCACTCACGCCTTCTTCCCTCCCTCCTTTCACTCTCCCCTTCTTCGCTCTCCTGTCACCCTCCCCTCTGTCAATCTCCCCTCCATTGCTCTCTCTTTTGTCGCGGTTGGGCACATGCGCTGGGTGGGGGGGTAGGCAGCCCCGATTGTCCTTGCACTTCCATATGGGTGAGTTTTGCTCCTTTCAGTCCCAATGGAGCGATGCTTGACACAGGGAAACCCTGGGACTTCCGATACCTCCAAATCATGCAGTAGCCCCAGGGTTACGTCCTGCGTCAATAGGCTCAAAGTATTGGGCACAAGCCACTCTTTCTATGAATACTGGAAATGACGCCAATCAAGACTTGAAAAACATTCAGCACAATTACTTCCAAATTACTCTGAAGTGCAAGTGCAATAGTGTTCATTTTGATGCATTTTCCCCCTTTCAAATGCAAAAAATACTGCAATTCTGGGAAAACACTGCATTTTTTTGGGGAAAAAATTATGGTGATTTCTCTCAAAGAATTGCACTGCCCTTGCGATTGTAAATGTCCACTTAGGGGTCAGCTGTGCCCTTTTCTATTTTACTAAACATTATTTTCGAGGGACAAGTACAAATTTTATATAAGTTGATGCTTGTGTCTATGTAATTGTGTGTGTTCAGCTATGCCTGTTTAACACACAGAAGTCTGTTCTATTTCCGATAATATAAACCTACAAATGAAGCTACTTAATACACTCCGGCTTATTTCTGGGACTCCAAAGAAGCCATCACGTTGGAGCTTAACATTGTCAATTAGTGAATAGCTCCAGGTGGCCTCCTTCAGTCTTGTCCTCCATCCGTGCCATTGTGCAGCTCCACTTGTAGCGCTAATCTCCTTACTGATACTCCACACATGAAGAGCGGGGGTTCCTCTCAAGCCAAGTATGGGGCCAGATTTACAAGGGCCGTGAATTTGCCTTCTATCTGAATGGATCTGACATCTGGTGGATAGTGAATTAAAAGAGATCTCTCGCTCGTCAAGGTGAAGAGAAGGTTACACAGCCCAGTGACTTTCAATAGGCACAAAGAGAGCTTAGCCAGATTGACAGAGGACTCTGTTTGAGTGAAACATCCTTAAAACGTTGGTGGGAAGAGTTGATGAAAGGGTCTAATTCTCATATACATAAAAGGTTGCATGGGACTCTCACACCCCAATTTGTTTTGAGAGGCTATATAGAAGAATTACATCCCAACATGGAATCTAATGGAAGGGGCGCTCGTCCCATTCATTGGGGGGTTGGTATGGTGCTAATGGCAATGTAGATGGTGGATCAGTGACCTGGCTACCTATAACAAAGGGACAACACCAAATAACTCTGCACTCTCTCTTTTTCCAAGGGGAGTCGTCTCTCTTACGGTTTGCTTCCCCAGACGTAGTTTAGTTGCTTTCAGTTGCAGCAGTATTAATTGAAGGCAAATATCTTTGAGAGGTTCCACAAGAACAGAGACACAAATCTAAAGTGCTTTAATAATGTGGACAAAGAAATTGGCATATGGAATTGCTTTTTCTAAGGGCACTTTAACAGGGGAAACCCTTATGGATAGGGATGGAGGTGGCTCTTTGATGCAGTTGACAGTTGGAGCCCAAGGGGAGGATAGGAAGGTGCTAGACAAGGTGGAGCAGATAAGAATCTTAAAGGGGAACTATTTCGAAAATTAACATTTAATATAAGCTTCCTTATACTGAAGTAAAAAACTTTACAAATACAATAAATACAACCAATTAAAAATTCGCATTATTTCTGAAATAATCAAGTTTATGTTCACTATTCCTCTCTCAGCATCTGTTTCTCTTCATTCTCTCTTCATGCAGCAGTTGGGTGTCAGATATTCATTGACAGTTAGATCCAATATATCTTATAGGGGGCTCCTTTCCTAGCAGATGTATTAGAGCTCACTCAAATAACTGATTCCAGTACAAACAAAATCTAACAAAATAACTGCCTTTTGCACAAATTCTGCATGTAGAGAGACAGGATTTTTGGTGATTTTAATAGAGTGAGCTCTCGTCTATCTTCTAGGTTAAAGGAGCCCCCCTATAAGATATATTGGATCATTCATCTGACACCCAACTGCTGCATGAAGACAGAATGAAGAGAAACAGATGTTGAGAGAGGAATAGTGAAGATAATTAGGACTTTTTCCTGATTCAAATCCCAGACCTTGTTATTTAAAATCTTCCCCTTTTTCTTTCATGGGTTTCCTCTGGTTTTCCATCACTGCAAAAACTTACAGGCAGCTAAACTGATTCCCAAAAACACTGACCCTCGTGTCTGTGACTGGGTTAGGCACTTTAGAGTATAAGCTCCACGGTGGCAGGAGCTGATGGGAATGAGGTATACTGTAATTAGGGGCAGATTTATCAAGGGTAAAAGTGAAAATTCGAAGTAAAAAAATTTGAATTTAATCAAAATTTATCATATACTGTCTCTTTAAAAATTTGACTTTGACTACTCACCATCTAAAACCTGCCAAATTGCTGTTTAAGCCTATGGGGGACCTCCTAGAACCCATATGGAGTCAATTGGTGAACTTTGAAAAATCTAAGTTTTTTTTTTTTTGTTTTTTTTTAAATACTTTGAATTCGATCTTACTTCGATTTGAATGATCAAATACAGCCTCCCACAAAAAAAAACTTAGATTTTTTAATAAATGAAAGAATTTCGAATTTAAGGGGTTAAAAAAAAAACGCTCATTACTTCGAAATTCGACCCTTGATAAATCTGCCCTTTACTGTATAGTGCTGATGAATATATCATAACAAGCGCAACAGGTATGGTATCCGTTATCCTGAAATCCGTTATCCAGAGAGCTCCTAATTACGGGAAGGCTGTCTCCCATAGACTCCATTTTATCCAAATAATCCACATTTTTAAAGTCTGAATGCCAAAAATATGAAAAATGTGAGTCTTATTGACTTATTGACTGAATTTGTAGTGGGAAAAAAAAACTCCCATTTTTTTGGGATTCGTTATATCCTGAGGATGGAAAAAGTCTGAATCCGAAAATCCGGAATCTCAGACCTGCTGAGGTTGTATATAAGTCAATGGGAGTCCCTAAGATATCCTAATCTGCGCTGGGTTTCATGCAAAAGTCTGAAGATTTTGTGGTTTTCAGGCAAAAAAAAAAAATTAAAAATTTGTATGATCGGAATTTTTCACGATTTTTTGGAGTTTTTTCCTGCACATGAAATTTTCAGGGGAAATAACCCATGCAGATTTAGAGTACATTTCAGAAATGAATGAGATATTTTCAGATTTTGATAAATAACCCCCTTAAAGTATGAAGATCCAAATAACAGAAATATCTGAATACCCCAGGTCCTGAGCATTCTGAATAACAGGTCCCATACCTGTATAAATTATAACATACATACTAAATAAATCAGTTTATATCCATGAAAAGCATGGGTACAGTATGCATGCATGTGCCACTTAGAAAGCCGTTCCACAATTAAGAGGAAATAAAAACGATAAATTCTGCCTGCCCTTATTCTGCATTTTCTTTGCACAATATTATTTTTATGGCATTTTTTTTATCTAACAACTCCACCTTTTCCCTACAGGCCACAGAGGCATTGTTTCGAATGGGCGTGACCAGGGGATATATTAAGCCAATAAGACACGGAGAGGTAAGAATTATTATTTATTATATGTGATTAGTGTTTGTACTTCACTGTGTATCCAAGACCACATTCAGTCTGGGAGATACCATTATTTTATATACAGTACATTTGTTAAAGGGATGGTTAACTTTTAGTATGTTATAGACCGTCCAATTCTAACATTTCAATTAGTCTTAATTATATATTTTTTAAAGGGGAAGTAAAGTCTAAAGTAGAATAAGGCTAGAAATGCTTTATGTTGGATACTAAACATAAACATGAACTTACTGCACCAGAAGTCTAATAAAACAAATGATTTATGCTTTCAAAGTTGCAAAGATGTTTAACAAAGTTACAAGATGGTGACCCCCCCACAGGGGGTCACCATCTTGTAACTTTGTTAAACATCTTTGCAAGACTAAGACTGTGCACATGCTCAGTGTGGTCTGGGCTGCTTAGGGATCGTCATAAATTATCAAAACAGGAAAACAAACAAAGCTGCTTGAGTTCTGCATGGCTGGGAAGTAAGGCGGGGGCTCCCCCTGCTGTTCATAAGTATGATTGTTTCCCTGCAGAGCAGTTAGGGACCGTCTGACAATTACAGCATACAAGTTACTTAAATTTTTAAAGATGCTTGGCAATAAAGATTTATTCAGACACTACCCGTGGTTGTTAAGGCTCCCGTCTATCTATCATTACCGTCTGACAATTCCTATCCACAGCAGTAAATGAAGGGAGAATTTCACTGCATACAATCAGGTTTCTTATAAAAACAGTACACATTTTTTAATTAAAGTATATTGGAGATAGGTTTCTTTTTCATTAAAGAAAGTAAAAATCTGATTTTATTTGTTTGCCTTTACATGCCCTTTAACCGTTTTTTTTAATGATTTGCTTTTCCTCTTGTGACTCTTTCCAGCTTTCAAATGGGGGTCACTGACCCCATCTAAAAAACAAATGTTCTGTAAGGCTACAAATGTATTGTTATTGCTACTTTTTATTACTCCTCTTTCTATTCAGGCCTCTCCTATTCATATTCAGATCAGTTCTATTATCTACTGAAAGTGGAACTTCCCCCTGGTAACCACAGCTTTGGCCTCTTTCCTTGCAGCTTGTAATGCCATCTTATCCGTCTCTATAATAGGAGCCCTTAAGCACTTACCCAGAACATCAAGATCCTTGCCTTGGTGATATTATCTTATCTTACTGTTTATACACGGATTACAATATTGTGGCTGAGGTTTTGGCAACGGAGCCTGTAGAGATTGTGCCAAGAGGCAGTTACATGAGCCAGGTTGGCAGGGCCTCGGGTACGGTTTTTCTTTTCAGCCACAAAGGGAGGATTATAATCATAAAGGGGCATCACACCAACGGGACTTTGTTTAACCCAATTACAGATTTTTTTTCTATTGGATACAGAGTTTATTTCACTCATTTCCTGGCTAAGGGTAAGGGCTAGGACACACTGGGCGATTTGGGGAGATTTAGTCGCCTGGCGACTAATCGCTGCGACTTTCCACGACCAATCTTCCCCGAATGCCTCCCCTCGCTCTGCGCCTGGCTAAAATGAAAAATCGCCTGCGCTAATCAAACGCGGCGATTCGTTTTCCGAAGTCGCCCGAAGTTTCCTCGTCAGGCAACTTCGGGCGACTTCGGAAAACGAATCGGCGTGTGTGATTAGCGCCGGCGACTTTTCATTTTATCCAGGCGCAGAGCGAGGGGAGGCATTCGGGGAGAAAAGTCACTGCGATTAGTTGCCAGGCGACTAATTCTCCCCAAATCACCCAGTGTGTCCCAGCCCTTAGGACACACTGGACGATTTGTCGCCAACGTTTTAAAAAAGTAAATCGCGGCGACAAGACGATCGTCTTTTTTGAACAGACGATTCACAGCGACTATTGGCACAGAGCGATTTGTATCCCATTACTCTGTGCGGTACGTGCTCCACCCAAACGGAAACGGTTTGTGCTTCCCGCTGTAACCTGGCGTCTTTACGTTTTTGCGTCATTGCGTTCGCATTGTAATTTGAATACAATTGCTGCTACTTATCTGTATGTGTGTGCGTGTCTAGGAGATTTCAGTGCTTTTCTAAGTACATGCTATTTCTGATAAATCGCTCGGAAAAGGGTCTCAGTGTGTTTTGGAGCTACAGGCGATTCACAAACGCGCTGTGGGCACAGGAGCTGGCGTCTTTCGTTCGTTTTTGTTCAGAGACAAAACGAGCGATATGTCGCCGCAATTTGCTTTTAAAAAACGTTGGCGACAAATCGTCCAGTGTGTCCCTACCCTAAAAGATCTCTGCTTTCATTGTATGAACTTCTTCGGTCTTATCTCTTCCGCCCCTCGTAGCGTGACTCTAAAACTCAGGTAAAGCCAGAAACTAGGAGTTTTTGATGTTTTCACCAGTAAATAGTTGTGTTTCCACTGGGGCCAGCCACTTTCAGGGGACAATATGACAAAGTTTATCACACTTGAGTAAATTCCCCCCTTTTACTTACATAGAATCTGCATGTCTCCCAACTGTGAAGATTCAAGGACCCCTAAATATGCAGGCTTTACTCTGGTTTAGGGGTATAGCTGAGAACTAACAGGGGTTAGTTAGAAATGAGTGAGCTCTAAAATGTTGCCAGTAGCCAATAAGGGAAGTTTTAGATTATTTTAGAATTGACCAGCACAGCAAATCACAGTTGACCCAAAATCTTAACGGTAGAACTACATGGGCGACTTTGGTGAGTTTCGGGCGGATCAGATGCGCTGCGCCAAAATGCAAGCGTCAAATTGGATTCGACGGAGAATAAGGTAAGCATTAGCAATGTTGGATTGTGTTGCAGCCTTCATCCGACATGATTTAGGTCCGATCCGACGCCACGCCACAAATGCTGGCGTCAAGTCGGATGCGCTGGAAATTTTGGTTGCATGCTGCAACTTCATCCGACATCACTTATCTTATTTCCGGCGCATCCGACATGACGCCAGCATTTTATAGCGTGGCGTCGGATCGGACCTAAATCGCCCATGTAGTTCTACCCTAAGGTTGGGTCTCCTGTCTACTGCTTCTGACCTTTTTGTGGGGCAAACAAACATTTTGGGTTCTTTAAAAATGTGGAAATTATGTGTGATTATTCTTGCCTTGTTCATGTGTTGTTGGGTTACCTACCTGATTAAATGAAGGCTATTATATATATATGGTGTGTGCCTCCGCACTTACCATAACATAGGAAAGGGCAATGAAGGGGGTGGGACAGGGGGAGGGACAGATGTAGGGATGCACCAAATCCAGTATTTTGGATTCGGCCAAACCCCCGAATCCTTTCGCGAAAGATTCAACCAGATACCGAACCGAATCCTAATTTGCATATGCAAATTAGGGGTGGGAAGGGGGAAAAATGTTTTACTTCCTTGTTTTGTGACAAAAAGTCACGCTATTTTCCCTCCCACCCCTAATTTGCATATGCAAATTAGCATTCGGTTCGGCCAGACAGAAGGATTCATCCGAAAGCGAATCCTGCTGAAAAAGGCCGAATCCTGGATTCGTGCATCCCTAGACAGAGGGGAGGGAGGGACGGAGGGGAGGGGCAAGCGACAGAGGGGGGTAGGCGAGTGCTGCAGAGGGGAGCGAATCCGGACTAGTGGTAGGCATAAGAATCTTGAACAAGTACCTGCCCAGCGCCCCGACAACGTTGCGCCCTAGGCAGGTGCCTCTAGTTCCGGCCCTGTCCCCAACACACCCTGGCCTCTCTCTTATGTTAAAGCTTGTTGATCATATTGGAGAGGCATCAGGGGAAACATTTTGGATGCCAAAAGAGCAGATATTTTAATATATGGGAAGCTTAAGATAAAGGACAGTGCAGTTGGCTGGTTGCGTAGTGGCTGGGGTTTGTGGGGAGCAATAGGTGGGGTATGGGCAGATCATGGGGCAGGGATATAAAGGGCAATTTACCCAGGGGAACCCTGCTACTACCACCTCTAGACCAAATTTAATTTGCCCATTTTACTTGTGGTCATAAATGTCCCCTATAATGTCCATGTCTGGGTCAGGTCAAGGGTGTGACCACTCATAAACAGGGAATATTTTATTGGCACCCCATTTTACTGGCAATGCCCACTGCCCAGGTGACGGCTGAGCTAATAATTGAGGCAGAAGGGCCCTTATAACTTAGTAGTATGGGACCCGGTCCTACAAGATGGAAGTTACCACTGCTTGTAACCCTGCACTCCTATTAGCACTGCCATTTGTCTTACAGTTATTAGTCAGCACCAGTACCAAACTTAATGGGGTCTTTCAGATTTATTTTCTTCAACAACCCAACCCCCCCCCGGCTCTCAAATCTGTTGCCAGGTATTATTATACAGCTTCCATTTCTCAGCCAGGCGAGATCAGGACTTTTATGAATCAGGAAATTCAAGGAAAACGTCTGGGAATTACTAATAATTTCAGTAGAAGAAAACTGAAGGATTAATGACATGGACAAAATGAGAGGGAAATAAAAAGTAACAAGTCAGGGGAGCGTCGTAAAACTACAACTTTCTGCTTTATGGAATGTGCAGGCCGGTGATGTCATGGGCGTTGCATGTTATTGCGCACGGTTGCTTTCTTTCAAGGAATCGCGGGGACTCTGAGTGGTAGCGAGTATTGGCTTTTAGATTTAGGACATTTTTTTTATGTCCCTATGCTGGCCCACTCCTACTCACCTTCCTGGACTCAGTTGTGTCAGATTTCCAGCAATGGCTGTAATTACACTGGGATGGTGGCGAAACCACTGCATGCTGGGTAAAAAACATGAAGAATTATGGCTGAACTTTGCGGCCTAAATGACTATTTGACTATTTAAAGGAGAAATAAAGCTAAACAAAGAATTATGCTAGAAATGTTGTACATGATGTTTTGTGCTTCTGTACCAGCTCAAGGCAACCACAGCCCTTTAGCAGTAAAGATCTGTGTCTCCAAAGATGCCCCAGTTAGAGACCTGCACAGGTCCATTTTGTTAGACCCAATACCTGCAACCCTTGACCCATAACTCACAACCCATAAATTTCCCCCACTAAACTGTTACCCAACTCGACCCCCAATAGCCCAACTTGCCCTCCGACCCAGGGCCCCGCAAAACTAGAAGTGATGTCACTTTGGGCCGGGAGTGACATCACCATTGTGCCAAAAAATGCAGGAAAACGGAAGAAACCTCCTGGGACCACAGGGGAGGGTGGGAGGGATCAAGCCCGCACCTTTGCCTGGTACCCAGCCAGGTTACCCACGGACTGCCTGCATGGCCAAGGAATCAGGGACTTTTTGCCGAAACCCAAACACTTTGCAGGTATTCCGCGGGTACCTGACCCGGTGCAGGACTCTAGCCCCAGTAGCTCCCCATCTTCTTTTCTGCTGATTCTCAGCACATGCTTCGAGCTGCTTTCCCTTACTTGAGCTTAGGGACTGACTCACAATATGCTTTATATATACAATAACATGTACAATACATGGCTGATTAGTAATTAATTCAGACTCACATTACATGGCAGCACGGAAGCCTCAGAATGTAATAATCAGCCCAGTAGCATCAGCTTCTATGACAGATACACCCCCGTTTATGCTAATGTTTTGATCATTCCCAACAATCCAACAACATCAGCCAATAGCCCACTGAGCATGTGCAGTGCCTCTGGTCTTAACAAGACCCAAGATGGGGAGCTGCTGGGGACAAATTTGAAGGCCTGTATCATTATTGTTTTAGAGCTGCTGCACATCTGGGCAGGTACAGTAAGTTCGGTATATAAAATACAGCATTTCTATTCATTTTCTTTTTTAATTATTAGTTGTCCTTTAATTATGATTTCATATAAGTTGTAAGTCTATTCCAATGACACTATGGAAACACAAGCTGCACAGAAACAGGCGCAATGCCTGATAAATCCCCGTGGCCCCCGAGCAGATAATTATAAAAACATCTCACGCTGAGTTGCTACAACACAGTTTATTCTGAGATTTAGACATTGTTTTCTGCATTTCCTCAACGCTTAGTGCTTGGCGTGCTGGATCCTGACCCCCCTACGAGCCCCTCGTTTTATGTTGGTCAGGTGTGGAACGTGGGGAGGGGGGGTGACCTGTGAATAATTACTAGCAGAGCCTTTATATGGAAACATTTAGAGTGAAATGAGGATCCGTGGGGGATATGCAGTTTGGGGAGGAAATTCTCTAATTCTGCAGCTAATTCCATAGGGCCCGTATCTCAGGCTGGAGAGGGATTGAGTGGGAGCCCTGGGGAATACAAGAATAATGAGCAGATCTGCTTTGGGTTCTTTCAGTTGACTTCAGCTTTGAGGCTGATAATCACCCAAACCACAGGGATGCACAAGTGCATGTTGTGAACTTCACTTCCCAACAACCTCTGTTGGTAAATATTAATGGGGCAAAATCATGCCCCAAACTTTGGGTAGAAATTAAAATTATAAAAATATAAATTTCTCAGCGGAAACAGGTCCCCCAACACAGGTGCCCCCCTAAAGCCCCAAACTTTGGGTAGACATATAAAAATTTCCCAGCGTACAGGTCCCCAAACACAGGCGCCCCACTAAAACCCTAAGATGCTGCTGGGCCAGTGTTTATAGTTGCCAGAAATCACAAGCCCTTTAGTGATCCCCATTTGTATCTTTATTTAACCAGCTGTCCATATGTGCTCAACAAAAAGTCATCTACTAGGTCGTTTGGGCACTAGAACCCCTAAAGATGTAGCAGAACCGCTGGTGCATGCTGGGAGTTTTCCTTCAACATCAGCTGAGGGGCACACGTCGGGCTTTTGCTGGGCCAGTCTGGCCAGTCATGATACGTGATGCAGGGGTTGATGACACAATGGAGTTGGGGATTGGAAAGACCATGGGTAGGATGGGAAGAACTTTTATAAAGGAGGTTTGAGCAGACCAAGGAACAATCAGAGGTTGAATTAAGTGGGATTAAAAATTTACCAGCAAGTAATATCAGCTAGTGATGTGCAGGTTGGGATTTCCCCGACCCTAACCCGCCCTACTTTAGCCCGCACTCGCCAGCAGTCTCTCCCTGATCACTCATAACTCTGGGCTCAGATTACAGCAGGGATGGGAAAGGGAGAGAGGAGCAAACTGAGCATGCTCAAGCCCAAGCCCTGGAGGTTTAAGATGAAAACAGGAAGTCTGATACAGAAGCCCATGAGTACACAATAGAAGGAAAGAAATGTGGTGTTTCTTTTGACAGAGGACTCAGAGCAGCATTACTTTGAGGGTTTACTGGTGTATTTATATAGACCTTTCTGATAAAGCTTACTTAATTTTAGCCTTTCCTTCTCCTTTAAATGAGTTTAAATGAACGTTTAGTATGATGTAGAGAATTATATCCTGAAACTTATTTCGGCACTTTGTAATAAGCTATTTGCTTCTTCTGCCCAAATAAGAATTGTGAGGCTCACCTTCCCCCCCTCTGTAAGTGACGGCTGCCTGTACGTGATTTACAGCACGCGCGTCTGTCCTGGGACGTCTGTCTCTCTGCCGCAGTCTGACGTTGAATCACTGTTTGTTTTTGTTTCTAGGAGACCTATGGGTTTTATCCAGCCTTCCCATACCCCCCCCCCAGGCCAGTGTAATATGTTGGGCCTGCACAGTGTAAAAATAAAAACAAAAGCTCTGTTTGTCATCGTACGTTGAATAATTGGATAACATTAATGTTTGTGCCCTCCCTGCGGAATATTCCCCGATACACTTTCTGCAGAGCTCGGCTCCCATTGATTCATGGGCTTTTGCACAAATGTCTCTTCCCCATAAAATGGGATTGTTTGGCTCCTGACGCCTTCCCCACTGTTTAACGTTTTAATATCCTGTATGAAACACGTTCTTATTTTATATGGGTTCTGCCTGACGCTTGTACTCCCAGCATGCACCTCTTCCCCTGCCCAAAACACACTGTACTCACAATGAATACACACACTCTCATGATAAACTGTAAAAACCCATTGAAGAAATAACGGTAGGTATAAAATGTACAGGAATGTGTGATATGTTATCCGTAAACCTGTTATCCAAAAAAGATCCAAATTACGGAAAGGCCGCCTCCATCGACTCCATTATAATCAAATAATCCAAATTTGTAAAAATGATTTCCTTTTTCTGTGTAATAATAAAAACAGTAGCTTGTACTTGATCCCAACTAAGATATAATTACGTGTGTATACTGTATGGTAGAAATTTACTAAACTGCGAACATTCGCCAGCGACGGCTTTGCACCCATAGCTACAGTTCGCCAGACGAAAATTCGCTCAGACAACGCTAATTTACTAAAATGCAAAGTTGCGTCCAGGCCGCCGAACGCTGGCGAATTTTCGCTAACGTTACTTCGGCGATCAAATTGCTCTAGCGTTCAATTATGCCTAGCGAAACTTCGTTAGACGTCTTCGCTCAGGCTAATTTGCATACGGCGGGAAATGATAAAGTTGAATGGACGTATATGTAGCAGCAAATACATTAAATTACACAAGGCCAGGGAACCTTAATAAAATAAAATAAAGTTGTTGTATTGCCCTACACATGAGCCCAGTGTATAGTTTATGTGCCATATGTTAGGAAATGTATGGGGGAACCTGGTTACCCCAAAAAAATGTAAGGACTTTTGCAGCCTATCACCCTGAAAAAAGGAAAAGACACCAGCGTTTTTTGGGACTTCGAAAATGTTTCCACTATAAATATGATGTAAGTGACAGAAGATTGAGAAAGATCTATGCACTCCAATGCACTTCGCCTGGTCTGAGCTGGCGAAAGAGCTAACGTTCAGTAAAATCCGCATCTTAGTGAATTTGTGGTAGGGATGCACTGAATCCACTATTTTGAACTCTCCCCGAACTCATGAGCCGAATACCAAACCGAATCCAAATCCTAATTTGCATATGCAATATGGAAATTATGCAATAGGCAAATAATTTGCATATGCAAATTAGTGGTGGGAAAGGGAAAGCAATTTTACTTCCTTGTTTCGTGACAAAAAGTCACGCGATTTTCCCTCCCCGCGATTTGGATTCGGTTGGGCCATGCAGAAGGATTGAGCCGAATCCGAATCCTGCTGAAAAAGGTAGAATCCTGGCTGAATCCCAAACTGAATCCTGGATTCGGTGCATCCCTAATTTGCAGAGTAACATCCATTTTCCTAGATCGAAAATTCGCCTGGTGATACAGTGCGAATGAGTGCTAACGTATGTCTCTTTCGCTAGTGAAGTTACGCCTGCGCCCGTTAGTAAATCGGTGAAGTGCCTGAAAGCGGTAACGCTGACAATTGTCGACAGTGTTAATCACTTCGCCCTTTAGTAAATCTGTCCCTATGAATGAATGAAAGGCCAATTGTACCTGTATATACTTTATGTATATACTTTTATTCAAGCATCTTGTATTCCTATGCTAGTCTCTTATTCAAATCAATGCATGGTTGCTATGTTAATTTGGGCCCTAGCAACCGGATTACTGAAATTGCAGAGCTGCTGAATAAAAAGCTAAATAACCCAAAAACCACGAATAATAATAAAAAATGAAAACCAGTTGCAAATTGTCTCAGATTATCACTCTCTTCGTCATATTAAAAGTTAACTGGAAGGTGAATAAAACCTTTATAAAGCCCTTGTGTGTAGGGGTTCTGGTTGCCCCTGATGTAAATCATTAGTTACAGGGTTCCCTAACTTTTGCATCATGGATGAGTGGGGGGTGACAGAGGGAACAGCTGTGCCCAATACAAGCAGCACTCCAGGCAAACACTGGCTATAAGGACTGGAAGAATGAAGTTGAGTAAGATCATGAAATAAACCTAAATTTAAAAGATTTCATTTAGATAAAAAAAAAAGAAGCCTATAAGTTGTGCTGTGGATACAGAGCAAATGGGATTAGTTCCTCCTGCTGCTGCTGTTCTGCGGCTCATTTCAGTCGGTGGATGTGATTTTAGTTCTCAGACTGGGATGGTTTATATGAGGCCATGGAAAAGGTATTTGAGAAATGCTTATTAGCTCACGTAATGATTATACAGTCATTTCTATGCACAGACCTTGACATTGGGAGTCGGACGAGGAGCAGAGTTTACTCCCAAATTTCAACACCATCCTGAGATTTCTCACAGCTTTTCCAGACTGACATTATGGCAACTCTTGTATTCCAGCACTAATTGGTACGTTCTAGATGATTAAAAATGCCCCACCCTGGAGATGGAACATTGGTTTAGTCTACTTGATATCTGACCATCTTGGCCAAGTGTGGGTACAACAAGAAATAGTATATGGTTTGAACACATGTTGCGATCCAACCACTCACAGGACAGGATTTGTGGGAAGGCCACAAGGCCTATGACATCACAATTAATGGGACACCATGTCACCTGCTGCATCTGCTTTCATGTTCCCTCTTTCTTTTGTTCCAACACCTGAAACACTGTGTGCGTAGGGGAATATGACAGTTGCTTGAATCTCCGCTGCTCCACGTACTACTCTGGGTAGCAGAGAGAATAAATGATTTCACAAGGGTGCATGCCTGGGGGGAGGGGCATCTGTAGTGGAAATCCAGCCCGGACTATTTTCCCGTAGGCCAAGTGGATGGGCACTTTAAAGGGATCTGTCATGATTTTTATGATGCAGTTTTTATTTCTAAATTACACTGTTTACACTGCAAATAATTCACTCTACAATATAAAATTTCATTCCTGAACCAGCAAGTTTATTTTTTTATTTGTAATATTGGTGTGTAGGTGCATCTCAGGTCATTTTGCCTGGTCATGTGCTTTCAGAAAGAGCAAGCACTTTAGGATGGAACTGCTTTCTGGCAGGCGGTTGTTTCTCCTACTCAATGTAACTGAATGTGTCTCAGTGGGACCTGGATTTTACTATTGAGTGCTGTTCTACCAAGCAGCTGTTATCTTGTGTTAGGGAGCTGCTATCTGGTTACCTTCCCATTGTTCTGTTGTTAGGTTGCTGGGGGGAAAGGGAGGGGGTGATATCACCCCAATTTACAGTACAGCAATAAAAGTGACTGAAGTTTATCAGAGCACACGTCACATGACTGGGGGCAGCTGGGAAACTGTGAGTACATGTCAGTCACATGTAAGTACGTTTATTTAGTAGATTGAATAAGTCAGGCTATGAACCCCCGCCTCCACTCATCGAATTCTAAACAGACAGAGCTAATTGTGTCAGGTCTGTTCCCAAACAACGGCATGTTGGACTGATTAGCTCCGCCCCGGCTTTATTTGCTTTTCTCTGTGTATTTTGACATTAAAACATTGTTTTTAATGTAATAGAATAAAATCAACTCAGAATTAGATTTATTACAGGTGGGGAATGTTAGTGCTTTCCCCTAAAATCATTAATCTCTGTCTGTGTAGAAGAGTGTCGTATATAAACTGTATATGTATATATATATACAGTGACCTGGGGAATGGCTCAACACAAAGAACCACAGTATGTATATGTATAAAGGTATGGGACCGAGAATGCTCGGGTCGGGACCTGGGGTTTTCCAGATAACAGATCTTTCTGTCATTTGGAACATGAAATAAACCCAATAGGCTGCAATAGGTTTTGTTTCCAATAAGGATTAATTATATCTTAGTTGGGATCAAGTACAAGTTACTGTTTTATTATTACACAGAATTTGGCCACATAGCAGTGCTTTTTAGAAAGATTTGGATTCAGTTGAGCCCTTGCCATTTGGCTGAAAGGAATCTGAATGTGTAAAGCTCTCCAATTCAGTCCAGGGATGTAAATTACATAACTATGCAGCAGAAGTATTCCCCTGTACTAAGCACAATTCAGCAGGAACAGTCCCCTAAGTTTGCTCATAGTCTGTACAGAGAGATCCCATAAAACTATGGCAGCATAGGTATTCCTCTGTACTAAGCACAATTCAGCAGGAACAGTCCCTAAGTTTGCTCATAGTCTGTACAGAGAGATCCCATAAAACTATGGCAGCATAGGTATTCCCTGTACTAAGCACAATTCAGCAGGAACAGTCCCTAAGTTTGCTCATAGTCTGTACAGAGAGATCCCATAAAACTATGGCAGCATAGGTATTCCTTGTACTAAGCACAATTCAGCAGGAACAGCCCCTAAGCCTAAAAAAAGGAAGGTTTTTTGCTTGTTTTTCTCTTGCAGGGTTATTGCATTGATTGTTCCAAATAAAGAAGCAACAATGATCCATTTCTTACATTCCAGTCAATCCAGCCAAACAGCTGCTAATTAGAGTGTTAGTGAATCTGACTGGCCTTCCCTGTGTCCCAGTAGGGCTTGTGTTGTTGTGGCAGATTCGGTGGCCTATCATTAGTGCTGCACAGACGTAACCACTTACAGGACAAGCACTGGGCTCTGGAGAAGAGACATCAAACATCTGTCCCCTCTGTCCTCCCAAATAATAAAAATACAATTCTGCCTGATGAAAGAGCATTTCATTCTGAGCAACCTTTCAATATAAAGAAATTGCCATTTCCCGTTGTGTTTAACCCCTGCCGAGGCTGCAGTTCATGTTGATGCATCTGGCGCAACTTCTGAAAAGGATCCTAACGAGCAATGATGCAATGGGGCGGATTCTGCAAGAAACCGCCAAGACAAGGGGGAAGAAAGACGTAGAATTGCGCAGATCGGGGCGTAAGTCGGCTGCTCAGGGTCAGAATGAGGGGGTATTACACATTTACTGGCAAGAATATGATCGGTTGCCTTGCCAGGTATTTTGTGGCAGCCATAAACCTTTTGTATATTATTATACACAGGGCAGCCATCAGGGGGGGAGAGTTGTAGGGGGGGCCCCGGCCACGCCACACTTACTTGATTAGTCGAGCCCCCATCTTTCTGAGAGCTGCTGACTTCAGGAATGCATGGACGTTTAAGGGGCCCTGGCCACCAATTTTCTTATAATGTGGGGGGGGGGGGGCCTGGCCACCAATTTTTGCCACCAATTATTTTTTCTCATGTGGGGTCCTAGCCACTAATATTTTTTAATGGGGGGCCCTGGCCACAAATGATTTTTTATGGGGGGCCCTTACCACCAATATCTTTTAATTTTTTTATTAAGATGTGGGAACCCTAGCCACCAATATTTTTTTTGTTTTTTTACTGTGTGGTGGGGAGGGCGGACCTGTAGGTGGGGCTTGCGGTGGGCGCAGCCCAGGGGGCCCAGGAAATTTGGTCATATGGGGCCCTGCGATTTCTGATGGCGGTCCTGATTATACACCTCCATGACAGGACAGGAGGAGTTGCTTTTCTGCACCTACAAAATTGTACATTGCGTCTATAAATATTGTTTCCTTAAAGGAGAAGGAAAGGCTAAAACTAAAGTAAGCCTTATCAGAAAGGTCTATATAAATACACCAGTAACCCCTTAAAGTAATGTTGCTCTGAGTCCTCTGTCAAAATAAACACCACATTTCTTTCCTTCTATTGTGTACTCATGGGCTTCTGTATCAGACTTCCTGTTTTCAGCTTAAACTTCCAGGGCTAGGGCTTGAGCATGCTCTGTTTGCTCCTCTCTCCCTCCTCCCCAGGAAGTTGTCACACCAAGCTAATATGGCAGCTGCTATCCTAAACAAACAGAGAGCTTCTAGAGCTGTTTACTCAGGTATGGTAAAGCATTCTGCAGAATAAATATAGCATTGTAGCTTGCACTATTGTGGCTAATCGATTGGCAATAAACTGTCTTGGAGCTTTCCTTCTCCTTTAATAGTCCTAAATCAGTTGTTTTTGATCTTTATATTAAAGGGATGGTTCACCTTTAAAGTAACTTTTATTATGTTATATAATGACCAATTCTAAGCAACTTTTCAGTTGGTTTTTATTATTTATTTTTTATAGTTTTATAGTTATTTGTATTCTTCTTTCTTCTTCAAATGGGTGTCGCTGACCCCTTCTAAAAAACAAATGCTCTGTAAGGCTACAAATGTATTGCTATTGCTACTTTGTATTACTGATCCTTCTATTCAGACTCTCTACTATTCATATTTAAGTCTCTTATTCAAATCATTGCATGGTTGCTAGGGGAATTTTGGCCCTAGTTACCAGATTGCTTAAAATGCAAACTGGAGAGCTGCCGAATAAAAAGCTAAATAACTCAATAAACAGAAATAATAAAAAATGAAAACAAATTGCAAATTGTCTCAGAATGTCACTCTCTACATCGTACCAAAAATGATCTCAAAGGTGAACAACCCCTTGCAAATTGCAATTGTATAGGGTTTAACCGAGGCATCTGCCAAACTATCTTCATCTTTTTGAAATAAATCGTGAACCCAGGCAGAGATAATAAACGATGTCCCATACCAGTTTCAAAATGGGATGTTTTAGGCCCCGCCCTTCTGCTTTCCAGGCTCCGCCCACCTCTGCATAGCCCCTCCCCTGTCTTACCCACAGATGTATGACACAGGACTATTTTGCACTACAGGGACAGGCGTGTGGCTCACACTGTGGGAGAATTTGGAATTGATGTGCAACATTTAAATTAATATTTACAGACATTTTATAAATTTTCTTCAAAGCGCTGGACAAGGCGCTCCAGTTTACAGTATCGAGACCTTTATCTCTGTCTGCACTCAGATATTTTCCAAATATTGTGTTGGACGCCCGTTCAGTACTCCCCTCTGTAATTCCCTGGCCCAGCTCCCGGGACATTCACTGAAACCAAAATGTAAGATGCCGCATTCCTCCAAGGAAAGAAACAAAAATGTGCCGGCTGCCATTCAGGACACTTGTTTCAGGAGTGTTGGAATGATCACACTAAAGTGATAGTCGCTACAGTAACAGTCAGCAACTTAGATCTCACTAGACATCCCGCACTGTATCCACATGAGATATAACTGGGTCAGTACAGGGTAATACCTATACTGTCATAGTTTTATATTATCTCTCTGTACAGACTATGAGCAAACTTAGGGGCTGTTCCTACTGAATTGTGCTTAGTACAGGGGAATACCTATGCTGTCATAGTTTTATGGGATCTCTCTGTACAGACTATGAGCAAACTTAGGGACTGTTCCTGCTGAATTGTGCTTAGTACAGAGGAATACCCATGCTGCCATAGTTTTATGGGATCTCTCTGTACAGACTATGAGAAACGTAGGGACTGTTCCTGCTGAATTGTGCTTAGTACAGAGGAATACCTATACTGTCATAGTTTTATGGGATCTCTCTGTACAGACTATGAGCAAACTTAGGGGACTGTTCCTGCTGAACTGTGCTTAGTACAGAGGAATACCTATGCTGCCATAGTTTTATGGGATCTCTCTGTACAGACTATGAGAAACGTAGGGACTGTTCCTGCTGAATTGTGCTTAGTACAGGGGAATACCTATGCTGCCATAGTTTTATGCGATAAATTCAACAACCCTTTTACACAATTATCCACCAAACATCAGTTCCGAGGGTAAAAAAAGGTTTTTTTTATATATATAAGCTTTATCCTCTTAGTTTATATAGGTATTCCATATGCTTTGGTTCGCTCACCGTTCAGATGTGGTGGTTCGGGTGCGATATGCCCCGAACCCTGCTCTTATCAATATCCCACAAGGGGGAATACACTCATGTCCAAGAAAGCATTGGTTTTCCTCATTTATATATATAAATAGGATTGGCTTACCCTTTCGGTAGTGTGACCCGGGTGCTGCCGCCCCGAGTCCGTCGCTAAGGAAACAATCCACTGCATACAATCCAAAGGTGTGGGAGCGCACTTCCAAGGTCACAAATAGGTCGCTTCAGTTTTCTTAAAAAATTACTTTTATTTAGACATTGTTAAAAAAGAATTACATCAGCATTTGGTCTGACGCGTTTCGTATAAACATACTTCATCGGAGACCTAATCAAACTACCATCGTGTCTACCATTTATACCCACACTTATGACCAACCCCCTATGATGCAACACACCAGTTAATTCACTGATTAGTATCACCTGCACACAAAAAGTCTTAATAGTTAACAGATTTTTAAAAAACATTACTACGCTCACTCCTGAGCTCAAATTGCTGATGTATCTTTCTGCATGAATATTTCTATGTTCAGTATGGAAATGTTACAACATTTACTACATTCATATGTTAATAGTTAATCCTTGATAAATCCATATCTAAACGATGTTTCTACTAGTTCATTCAATGTTAAAATAAATTCAGATTTATTTATACTTTGTTTCTTTGTCTAAATTGGTATGGTCAACAGTGTTACAATAAAACAGTAAAACAGTAAAAAAGTTGCAAAAAGCAGTTCATTCGACTTTCCCATATAGTTTATCACTTAGCAATACTGCTGTTAAATAAATATTATTTTATGTTTCTATTTTGCTTCCAATCACAATGGGTACCGTTTACATTACAAAGCTTCTGTTTTTTTTATATATATGTATAATTTATATGTATTTTATTAGTTTAATCAAGTTTCAGCGACCCTAAAATCGTTTCCCAAACTTCATTATATATAGCAACTAATGTCAAATACTGAATTTAGTCCCTGCGGCTGTCTAGTAATTAATTTGTGTATCCACTTCACTTCCGCTCGCAGCAGTTTAGCCCGCAGGTCACCACCCCTCACATCCAAAGTTATATGTTCTATTCCCTGTACTTTCAACATTGTCACATTACTCTTGTTACACATTTTAAAATGTCTAGATACTACTGTAGTTTCACCACCTGATTTTATGGTGTTAATGTGTTCCCGTATTCTCTCTTTCATTGGCCTAATGGTACATCCTACATATTGTTTATAGCAGGCTCTACAAGTTAAAAGATACACGACTGACTTTGTATTGCAGTTTATAAACTCATTTATTTTATATTTTTCATGTGTTACACTGCACTCAAAATTATCCGCCACATGGACCACTGAGCATGTCACACATCTCGTAGCGTTACATTTAAACATGCCCGTGCTCCGAAGCCATGTTTTAGGTTTTGGTGCACGTGAGTATAAACTGGGTGCTAACATGGATCCAATTGTGGGAGCTTTCCTTGCTACCATTCTATACCCTGTACGGAGGATTTCTTTGAAATCCCTATCCGCATGTAGTATTGGTAAATACTTATCTACTATGCTCCTGATTCTAGTGAACTGTTTACTATATTTCGTACATAAAGTTACTGGTTGAGCACTTTGGGAACCCCTTTCTAATCTCCTTGTTTTTTTACTGTTATCCTTTAGTAGAGTGCTTCTATCAGCCAGCAAGGCATGCTTAAATGCTTCCTGTAATGTCATTAGATTGTATCCTTTGGCCAAAAACCTATCCCGCAATCTACAGGACTCCATCAAAAAATTAGCATCAGAACTACAATTTCTCCGCAGTCTAAGAAATTGCCCCCTGGGTATCCCTTTATTAAAGTGACTCGGATGACATGAGTCTGCTCGCAATAAAGAGTTCCCTGCACTTGGTTTCGTGTGCACTGTTGTGGCTATTCCTCCTTTCTCGGTGTAAATGCGTAAGTCAAGATACACTATGTCACTTCTACTAAAGCAGCCTGTGAACGCGAGATTGAGCTCCACGTTCCCCAGACCCTGTAGGAACTCATTAAAGTCCCCTTCACTTCCGTTCCATACAAAAAGCAGGTCGTCGATAAAACGACGATACATAACTATATACTCCAAATATGGGGCATCAGCTCCAAGTATGTGGGTCTCCTCCCACCATCCTAGATATAAATTTGCATATGTTGGCGCAAACCGCGCCCCCATGGCCGTCCCTCGTCTCTGGAGATAGAATATTCCATTAAAAGAGAAATAGTTATGATTCAATAAAAACCAGATTGCTTCCAAAATAAATTCCTTTATCTGTTCGGGATATTGACTATATTTGTCCAAATGATACTTTACCGCTAACATACCTTTATTATGTGGTATACTGGAATATAGTGATACTACATCAGCTGTCCCCCAACTATACGTCGATTGCCACTCTAGACCTTCCAACACCTGTAAGACATCTCGTGTATCCTTAATATATGAGCCTAACCGTTTGACCAAGGGTTGTAACATAACATCAATCAATTCCGATAAACCTTCATTCAGTGAGCCTATGCCTGAGACGATAGGTCTGCCTTTTGGCGGCCTCTCCTCTTTGTGTATTTTGGGCAGATGATAGAATATGGGGATTCGCGGATATTCCGGTACTATTGCTCCCCACATACTATCAGTAATAATGCCCACCTGTTTGCCAAATAGTGCTATACTTTCCAGTTCCTTTTTAAATCTTTTCACCGGGTCCCCTTTAAGAACCTCATAGGTTACTTGGTCCTCCAATTGTCTCAATGCTTCATGCTCGTAATCTCTTGCATTTTGTATCACCAGGAGACCCCCTTTATCAGCTTGTTTAAATACTAGGGATTTATTTAGTTGTAATTCCTTTAATGCTTTTCTCTGACCAATTGATAAATTTCCCACATTTAATCGCTTCTGTTCCTGCCAAAGTTTAGTTAAATCCTGTTCCACAAGCTCTTGAAAAATATCAGTCAGTGTACCTCGGCTGTTGACCGGATAAAAAACTGATTGGCTTTTAATTCTCCTAATTGACTCCATATCCACATCAACCTTATTTGCTCCCTCCCCACTTTCAGTTTCTAAAGATTCCAATATAAAGGCAGCCCGCTGTTCTGTGAATAGACTTGATTCGCCAAAATTTTCCTGTATTCCCAAATTTGTTATACCCACAACATTTTGCTCACCCTGTGATGATTCACTATTCCATTCTCCTATAACACCCTGTGTATTGTCACTGTTCAAAAAGTGTTTTCGAAGTACTAATTTACGTACAAATTTATTTATATCTATTATGGTATTCAACAGTTCAAAATTCGTGGTAGGACTAAAGGATAAGCCTTTAATTGATGCAGCTGCTTGTGGAGAGAAACCAAAAAGTTTTGGAAGAGATTAACATGAACATATACGAGTTAGAAGAACAATTTAAGGCTCCACAGGCGGGTGCGAATAGAGAATCATTTTTATTGTTTAGTTCTCCTTTAAATAAACTCTACACCACATGCCACATGTAAGGGACTATAACACAATATCATGTGCTTCAGGAGGTGAAGTTGAGACCAGACAGTCATAGAGACATGGCTAAACCTGAAAGCTGAAGCTGTAGCAGCCATATTGAAGCTGGGCAGAAAACAATACAAAAGGAAACCCCTTTTAGGCAATTCTTAGTGTCTCATTTGACAAACACAAAGGAAAACGGAGGGTCAAGCTTCTCTAATGGCTAGTGTCACATGGGCTTAACAAAAAGGGGACAATAAATATCTGGCCAGTTGGATTTAATTAGCCCAGCGATTGGATAAGCCTGTTGCCCATGACTAATATCACATGTGGAATACACGAGAAATACACAATTACATGAAAAGTTTTGTGTTTTCAGACCTAAATCTGCCGCATCTGAACACTAACAGGCAGTTGCAGTCCCTGTCCTGATCACAGGACTCTGGGCATATTGGCCACTTGGGACATTAGCCTGAAGCCGCCTCCTGTGCTTGAGTGGCTCCCCCCATGGTAACACAGCAGCTTGTTTATATAAACTATAGTAGTACTTATCTGTTATCTGCTGTGTATCCTGTGCTTGAATGGCTGCCCCCATGGCTACACAGCAGCTTGTTTATATAAACTATAGTAGTACTTATCTGTTATCTGCTGTGTATCCTGTGCTTGAATGGCTGTCCCCATGGCTACACAGCAGCTTGTTTATATAAACTATAGTAGTACTTATCTGTTATCTACTGTGTATCCTGTGCTTGAATGGCTGCCCCCATGGCTACACAGCAGCTTGTTTATATAAACTATAGTAGTACTTATCTGTTATTTACTGTGTATCCTGTGCTTGAATGGCTGCCCCCATGGCTACACAGCAGCTTGTTTATATGAACTATAGTAGTACTTATCTGTTATCTACTGTGTATCCTGTGCTTGAATGGCTGCCCCCATGGCTACACAGCAGCTTGTTTATATAAACTATAGTAGTACTTATCTGTTATCTACTGTGTATCCTGTGCTTGAATGGCTGCCCCCATGGCTACACCGCAGCTTGTTTATATAAACTATAGTAGTACTTATCTGTTATCTACTGTGTATCCTGTGCTTGAATGGCTGCCCCCATGGCTACACAGCAGCTTGTTTATATAAACTATAGTAGTACTTATCTGTTATCTACTGTGTATCCTGTGCTTGAATGGCTGCCCCCATGGCTACACAGCAGCTTGTTTATATAAACTATAGTAGTACTTATCTGTTATCTACTGTGTATCCTGTGCTTGAATGGCTGCCCCCATGTCTACACAGCAGCTTGTTTATATAAACTATAATTTCTGAAGCAAACACACCAGTTTTACCAGTGCAGAGCAACACGACATTATACTGTTATTCCTTTAAAACACTTTAATTTGTTGGTGTTACTGTTCCACTAACCCTACCATCTCCTAGTCCTACCCTAATCTAATTAATGGAAAAAAAATATGTGTGAAAGCAAAACAAGTCTCTGTTCCTGCTTTATAATAAAATAATTCAGAAATCTGCTTTTTTTTTATTGAAAAGAATAGGCAGAATAGCTGTTCAGCAGAAATTCTATTTATTTGTTTAAAGCAGAAGAAGTGCATAGGTGCTCGTTTAAACACATGCCGCCTGTGATTAGTTAATGGGCTATTTCCAGTTGTCTTGTCCCATTAGCATTAGCAGAGGCCACACAAGAGCCTGGATATCGCCTGCAGTGAAAACGTATCTACCTCTTCCCAATATCATCCCTTTCCCTTCAGTGATAAATGTGCACTGAGTATTATATGTCCTATTATATGAGATCCCTGAGCTAATTGAGTGAGGCAGCTTTGTGCAGCCAATAGGTATTCAGCCTCCAAAGAATCCCACCCCAGGCATTGTAGCTGCTTAATTAGTCTCCTACGTGGGAAAGTGTCAAAGGTTCCAACATTTAGGGAGGCTGCATATT
Organism: Xenopus laevis; assembly: GCF_017654675.1. Lineage (NCBI taxonomy): Eukaryota > Metazoa > Chordata > Amphibia > Anura > Pipidae > Xenopus > Xenopus laevis. Next base: position 159,692,563 of record NC_054374.1, on the reverse strand, counting down.
CTGTTCAAATATCATTCATTATCTCAGACACAGAGCTGAAGGAATCGCACTCCCTGGGAATTTCTTAGGTGATGGTTTTAAATGTCAGACATTAGGGAGACAATGTGTCTTTTCTTATCCGTATTCATTCCTGCTGTAGCGACTTACATCCAACAGCTCCTTCCTTTTACTGCTTAGCAGCAGGATAAAACCGCAGCCCTCGGCCGCAATCCGAGTCTCTCTCTCGTTAGGAATATGGCAGGGTTATATGATACAACCTTGTGCCCGTTGTCCTGCCCAGTGCCCTGATGATAAGAAAATAAGTCATATTATTTATTGGATTTAATTTGCCCAATGATATGTCGCTAGGCAGTCGAGGAACAATGGAGTTTTCCAACAAGACTGAAACTTCTTTCGTAAAGGAAAGTAACAAGGAATTATTGATGCAATCTCAGGCACTTTTGTGATTAGTCGTCTTGATAGAGTTATTTAAAACTTGCAGAGAATAATAACCCCCATATGTCATTGCCCTTAGGGGGTTATTTACTAAACTCCGAATGCAAAAATCACGAAAAATTTGTGATTTTTTTTTTAAATAAAATCAGACTTTTAAAAAATCAAGAATTTTTCGGAATTTATTAAACCCGGAGGATGAGAAAAGTCTGAATCTGAAAATCCGGCATCTCAGACCTGTCGAGTTTGCATATACGTAAGTCAATGGGAGAAGTCCCAATGATTTTTTGCTGTGCTCTGGGTTTTTGGCAATACCCCAAAGTTTTCGTGCAAAATTCTGAGTTTTCGGGTGAAAAATACCAAACAATCGTGAAAATCGAATGAAAGATCCGAAAAAAATCGTGCAAATCGGCTTATTTTTACGATTTTCACTTTTGTGATTAGTCGTCTTGATAGAGTTATTTAACAGTCGCAGAGAATAATAACCCCCTTATGTCATTGCCCTTAGGGGGTTATTTACTAAACTCTGAATGCAAAAATCACAAAGAATTTGTGATGTTTTTTAAAATAAAATCAGACTTTTAAAAAAATCACGAATTTTTTTGGAAGTTATTAAACCCAGAGGATGGGAATGTCTGAATCTGAAAATCCGGCATCTCAGACCTGTCGAGTTTGCATATAAGTCAATGGGAGAGGTCCCAATGATTTTTTGATTTGCTCTGGGTTTTTTGGCAATACCCCAAAATTTTCCGAGTTTTTGGGCAAAATTCTGAGTTTTCAGGTGAAAAATCCAAAAAAATTGTGAAAATCGAATGAACGATCAGAAAAAATCGTGCAAATTGGCTTTTTTCGCGATTTTTCCCCGCAAACAACATTTTTCGGGAAAGTGTATTAATAAATAAGACCAAAAAACCTGTGTGAATTTGTTCAGAGTTTTTTTCAGAAAATATTGAGATAAATTCGGACTTTGATAAATAACCCCCTATGTGTGATTAAGGAGCAAGTGGGCAAAATGATTGTTCTTCCTAATGGGCTAGTGATGGAGGGGACTCAAACCATAACATGGCCTTCAAACCGTGATCCTGGCACATTCCATGGTTTTACAGGAACTTGGCAGCGCCATGCATTTTTTTATCACTGAAACCTTGTTTTCTCAGAGCCCTTTGTTCTTTAAAGGAGACATATTGTGAAAAAATCAGAATGTACCAGTGCATTGTAGTCATTTAGATGTAGAAGAATTCTGCTTAAAAAAGTAGTGTTTCAGGCTGATTTATTGAATATTTCTGCAAAAACCCTAATAATCCCCCCCTTCTCTTCCACTTCCTGCAAACAGATTTTTTTACATTCAATTTTGAAATCTGACATGGGGCTAGACATATTGTCAGTTTCCCAGCTGCCCCAGTCATGTGACTTGTGCCTGCACTTTAGGATGGAACTACTTTCTGGCAGGCTGTTATTTTTCCTACTTAATGTAACTGAATGTGTCTCAGTGGGACTTGGCTTTTGCTATTGATTGTTGTTCTTAGATCTACCAGGCAGGTGTTATCTTGTGTTAGGGAGCTGCTTTCTGGTTACCTTCCCATTGTTCTGTTGTTAGGCTGCTGGGGGGGAGGGAGGGGTGATATCACTCCAAATTACAGTGCAGCACTAAAGAGTGACTGAAGTTTATCAGAGCACAAGTCACATGACTGGGGGCAGCTGGGAAACTGACAATATGTCTAGCCCCATGTCAGATTTCAAAATTGAATATAACAAATTCTGTTTGCTCTTTTGAAAAATGGATTTCAGTTCAGAATTCTGATGGAGCAGCACTATTAATGGATGCTTTTTGAAAAAACATTTTCCCATGACACTATCCCTTTAAAGTTAAACCACCCCTTTAACAGTGTTAGGATTGAGCGTTCCTTCTCCGATGGCTATAGCAGTTGTAATTTTTGTTTCGGAAGGATAGGGAAAATACCCAATTTACAGGAGCACCAAGGCTCTTAATTTGGCCACCCAGTCCAGGGTTGCCACATGTCTGATATTGAACCAGACAGCCTGGGTCTTCTATAGACTGGTCAATTTCAACTTGGGCTCATCACCTCCCCCTGATTTCATATCCATTTCCCAGACATCATGATCCTCCCCAAACAGATGAAAACATGACCCTGACACCATCATCATCCCGGCTCCTGACACCATCAACGCACCCCTTTTGTCTGTTTTTTTACGACCAACAATGGAGCCAACTCTAAGCCAATCACTGGATCATGCAGTTTGGCCACATGAATCTCTGTGAAGCACTGCGGAATATGTTGGAGCTATAGAAAGTATATTTTTAAGGCACAAATAAATGCTTTTTAGATAAATGATATATAAGGACTAGTATGTTGTGTTTTTTTTCCTTCCATATTGTTCCATCTCTTGTTCATTTCAGCGAGGGCTCTACGTGCCGCCTGTTAGACAGGTGAAATTCATCAGGACTGGGGAGAAAACACAAATAATTGCTGTGTAACCTGATTCTTGGAAGTATTAGATCCTTTATCTGCCTTTGTTAAAGCTGTAGTAGAGTCTGATAGCTTGGAAACGTGTGACACCACCGATTCCTTTTCATCTCTCTAGTTCCTGTCAATTGTGCCCGGGCTACTGGCAGCTCTTTAGCTTCTCGGTCAATGGTGAAGTCCAGGTCTTCATGATTCACCTGCCAAATGAATATAAAAGGATGCCTGTGGGCACATAGGATAGTGTTACACATTCTTTTGTCAGTCTTTTCTCACTGTATACTATAATAAATTGTCTTCCCGTTGCCTTTGTAGCACTGACAGGCTGTATCCTGGCCGCCTACAAATGAGTGGGGCTAAGAGCAGAAGACAAATTCTTATTCTAAATTATCTGATTTCCTTCCTCTGATCACCGCCATGTCCCAGTCCCGACAAACACTAACTAATTCTATGCAGGACCGCCATCAGAAATCACAGGGCCCCATACGACAAAATTTCCTGGGCCCCCTGGGCTGTGCCCACTGTAAGCCCCACCTACAGGTCCACCCTTCCCACCCCACAGGTCCGCCCCCCACCACACAGTAAAAAAACAAAAAAAATATTGGTGGCTAGGGTTCCCACATGTTAATAAAAAATAAAAAGATATTGGTGGTCAGGGCCCCCCATAAAAAAAAATTGTGGCTAGGGCCCCCCCATTAAAAAATATTGGTGGCTAGGACCCCACATGAGAGAAAAAAATTGGTGGCCAGGGCCCCCCCCCCCACATTATGAGAAAATTGGTGGCCAGGGCCCATAAAACGTCCATGCCTTCCTGAAGTCAGCAGCTCTCAGAAAGATGGGGGGCCCGACTAATCAAGTAAGTGTGGCATGGCCGGGCCCCCTTTACCCTCGGGGCCCCCTACAACTCTTCCCCCCTGTCCCCCCCTGATGGCTGCCCTGATTCTATGGCAGGTGTCACGGTCGCCGCCCGGAGCAGGTCCAGGAGCTCCGGGCGGCGCGTCCTTCCCTGCCGGCGTCGCTTCCAAAATGGCGGCGCCCATGGCCGCCACGTGGGTAGCGGCGCCGGCACGATGACGTCAGCGCGTCGACGTCGGCGCAAGGACGCTGATGACGTCAGAATGGCGCCAAATTCAAATATAAAAGCCTTACCAAGACGCCAGAATGGCGCCCAAGTATAGGATTACTTCCCTAAAGTGTATCCTGGGTTTCCTGTGTGCCTTATTGCCTAATCTTGTTCCTGACCTGTTTCCTGACCCTTTGCCTGGACTTTGGACTTTGTTGATATCTACCTGCCTGTGAACTCTTGCCTGGATCCTGACTATTCTTCGATTAACCCTTTGGACACCGCGACCTTGTTCCCTCAAGAGGGCTTCCTCCTTGATCCTGACTACCTCCCTGGAGGGAGCTCCCGGCTCCCTGACATTATACTTGGGCCATGGATCCCACTGAGGAAGCTCAGCCAGATTTCGGCAGGGCCTTTCGAGGTCTGCATACCTGCATGGAGGCGTACGAAGCTCGGCAAAATTATGTTGGACACACGCTGGAGGCGATTTTGGAAAAGTTATCCATACTAACGCCGACTACTCCAACGCCGAAAACGCCCACGCTAGTTGCTGCCGATATGGCTACTCCTTCCACCACTTCTGGTCCGCGAATTCCTGCACCGCCTCTCTACAGCGGCGACCCTCAAGCCTGTCGTGGTTTTGTGAATCAGTGCCAGATCCGGTTCGCCCTACAACCTGCGGAATTCAACTCTGAACGAGCAAAGGTTGGTTTCGTGATCACTCGTCTGGCGGGGAAAGCGCTCGAATGGGCTTGTCCACACTGGGAGAAGGAGTCTCCCTTAATTGACGATTCCAAAGCCTTCCTTCATGAATTCCGGACGGTGTTCGATGCTCCCGGTCGGGTGGCGACCGCTGCTTCTCGTCTGTTCCAAATCCGCCAAGGAAATCGCAGTGTAGCGGAATATGCTATTGAGTTCCGTACCCTTGCTGCAGAGACTTGCTGGAACAATGATGCCTATCATGCTGCCTTCTACAATGGACTCTCTATCCGCCTCAAGGATGACCTGGTCTCCCGTGAATTACCCACACAGGTTGAAGACCTCATTGCTTTGTCGGTCAAGGTGGACACTCGTCAGAGAGAACATCAAGCTGATAGGGACAGAGTCAAGAAATTTCAACCCATGTTGGCTCCTCGCTTTCAAAGACCTCTGTTACCTCCTACCCCCCAGCAGCCTTCTGTTATTCCTCCGGAGGAACCTATGCAAATCGGAAGAGCTCGTCTCTCTGAACAGGAGAAACTCTGGAGACGTACGGCTGGACTTTGTCTCTACTGTGGGGGTCAATCTCACTTTGCCAACTCCTGTCCGGTGAAACCCACGAGTTCTGTCCCCCGAGGTATTTCTAGGGTAACTCATGTAGGGGGCACTACTCCGAAGTCTCAAGAGAACACTCACAGGTTTCTCCTTCCATTACAGATTCGCCTAGCCACTAAGACTATTGTCGGCTCCGCTTTCATTGACTCTGGAGCTGCTGGGAACTTCATGGACGCTCAATTCGCCAAACACATGGAAGTTCCCTTATTCCCATTGTCTACTCCTCTCCGAGTCACTGCCATTGACGACAGACCCCTGGAGGCTGAATTTATCTCCATGACGACTGGGGAATTGCCTGTGCAGGTTGGGACGCTGCATAAAGAAAGACTTTCGTTCCTAATTATTTCCTGCCCATCCGTTCCAGTTGTGTTGGGTCTCCCTTGGTTACGCCTGCACAATCCCATTATTGATTGGTCCTCGGGGCAGATTTCTCGTTGGAGTCCATACTGCCTACAGCACTGCCTTCCTGCTGAACCCATCCAGAGGGTGAATATTTCTTCGTCTGATTTGAAGACGCTTCCCTCCTTCTACAAGGAATTCGCTGATGTCTTCTGTAAAAGATCTGCAGAATTTCTCCCTCCTCATCGTCCCTACGATTGTCCAGTTGATCTCCTGCCTGGAACCATGCCCCCTAGAGGTCGCACTTATCCTCTCTCTCCAGCAGAGACCTCTGCCATGAAGCAGTATATCCAAGAAAATCTCCAGCGGGGGTTTATTCGCCCTTCTACTTCTCCCGCCGGGGCTGGATTCTTCTTCTTGGAAAAGAAGGATGGAGGCCTACGTCCTTGTATTGACTACCGGGGTCTTAATAAAATTACCGTTAAGAACCGGTATCCCTTGCCTCTGATTGCCGAACTCTTTGACCAACTGAAGGGGGCTAAGATCTTCACTAAGTTGGATCTCCGTGGGGCATATAACCTTATCCGCATCCGGGAAGGTGACGAATGGAAGACAGCATTCAACACTCGGGATGGGCACTATGAGTACCTCGTAATGCCCTTTGGTCTCTGCAATGCCCCCGCTGTCTTTGAGGAATTCGTGAACGACATTTTCCGGGATCTCTTGGGAAAGTTTGTGGTCGTATACCTAGACAACATCCTGATTTTCTCCAAGGACCTTGCAAGCCATCGCTCCCAGGTGAAGGAAGTACTCTCTCGTTTGAGGAAGAACTCTCTCTTTGCCAAGTTGGAGAAATGTGTATTTGAAGTGTCCAAGATTCCTTTTCTGGGCTATATCATCTCCCCAGAGGGTTTCGAGATGGATCCCGTTAAAGTGTCCGCAATCCAAGGGTGGCCCCTCCCGTTGAGCACCAAGGCGATCCAGAGATTCATTGGTTTTGCCAATTACTACCGGCAATTCATTAAGGGGTTCTCTTCTTGTATTGCTCCTATCCTGGCCCTCATCCGAAAAGGGGGTAAACCCAGCTCATGGCCCCCGCCTGCTATAGAAGCTTTTCAATCCTTGAAGGATTCCTTCACTTCTGCATCTGTTCTCCGCCATCCTGATCCGGAGTTACCCTTCTTCATCGAGGTGGATGCTTCTGAAGTTGGAGCTGGAGCTATCCTGTCCCAAAGACATCCCTCTGATGGGAAGCTGCACCCATGTGCGTATTTCTCTAAGAAGTTCTCTCCTGCAGAACAGAATTATGATGTTGGAAATCGAGAACTCCTGGCTGTTAAGCTTGCCTTAGAAGAGTGGCGTCACCTCCTTGAAGGTTCCTTGATTCCAGTCACGATCTACACGGATCATAAAAATCTTGAGTTCATTCAATCTCTCAAGAGGCTGAATCCCAGACAAGCAAGGTGGTCTCTCTTCTTCTCTCGATTTAACTTTGTCTTGACCTTTCGCCCTGGCTCCAAGAATCAGAAAGCCGATGCTCTGTCTCGAAGTTTCACTCCGGTGGATCGTACTCCTGAAAGACTAGAGCCTATTATTCCTCCTGTCAAGATAATCGCTTCATTGTATCCTCAGTTCGCTGATCAAATCCTGGCTGGTCAATCTTCTGCCCCTCCCGATACCCCAATTGGAATGGCTTTTGTACCTCCTGAACTTCGGCTACCTATCCTGCAACAGACTCATAGTTCCAAACAAGCTGGACATCCTGGTCCTGTTAAAACTCTTGAACTTTTACGTCGTCTAGTTTGGTGGCCAACAATCCGTAAAGATGTCAAAGACTTTGTTTCTGCCTGTACCGTTTGTGCCACTTCCAAGTCCAGTCATTCTCGCCCCAGTGGGTTACTACAACCGTTGCCGGTTCCCTCTCGTCCTTGGACGCACTTGGCTATGGACTTCATTGTTGAACTTCCTCCCTCCAGTGGGAACACTGTGATCTGGGTTGTCATTGACCGCTTCAGTAAGATGGCCCACTTCATCCCTCTACGGAAGCTTCCGTCTGCAGTGGAGTTGTCACAGTTGTTCATCCAGTTCATTTTTCGCCTGCATGGCTTCCCGGCCGAGATCGTTTCTGACAGAGGGTCTCAATTCACCGCAAAGTTCTGGCGTTCCCTGTGCAAAGATCTGGGTATTAGTCTTCAGTTCTCCTCAGCTTATCATCCCCAGACGAATGGAGCGGCTGAGCGGGTGAACCAAGCCTTGGAACAGTTCTTGAGAAACCACGTTTCCCTTTGTCAAGATGATTGGTCTGATCTCCTCCCGTGGGCGGAATTTGCTCATAACAATGCCTGCCACACTTCCACTGGAAGGTCCCCATTTATGTCGGTGTATGGTCAACATCCTCAAGCCTTCCCACAAGACTTTGTGTTGTCTGAGGTTCCGGCCGCTGATGACCATGCAGCACACATGTCTGCTGTTTGGGCTGCAACCAAGTCAAACCTGGAGAAGAGTGCTCTGGTTCATAAGACGTTTGCAGATCGTAGACGTAGACCCTCTCCTCCCTACAAGGTTGGTGATAAAGTTTGGTTGTCTTCCAGGAACATTCGGTTGAAGGTACCATCTCCTAAGTTGGGTCCGAGGTTCGTAGGTCCATTCTCCATCTCGGAGGTGATCAACCCTGTGGCTGTCAGACTTCAGCTTCCCCCTGAGATGCGAATTCCCAACGTGTTTCATGTCTCCTTGGTGAAACCTGCTACCTCCAACCGCTTTTCCGTTGTCCAGCCTCCCCCTCCTACTATCTCTGTGGATGGTCAACAAGAATATGAGGTGGAGAAGATCCTTGACTCCAGAATCTCCAGGGGCTCTCTTCAGTACCTCATCAAGTGGAAAGGTTTTGGACCTGAAGAATGCTCCTGGGAAGGACGCTCTGATGTCCATGCTCCTCGTCTGGTGAGGGAGTTCCACTCCAAATTTCCCCAGAAGCCAAGTCCTGGTGGTCCGGAGGCCCCCCGTGAGGGGGGGGTACTGTCACGATCGCCGCCCGGAGCAGGTCCAGGAGCTCCGGGCGGCGCGTCCTTCCCTGCCGGCGTCGCTTCCAAAATGGCGGCGCCCATGGCCGCCACGTGGGTAGCGGCGCCGGCGCGATGACGTCAGCGCGTCGGCGCAAGGACGCCGATGACGTCAGAATGGCGCCAAATTCAAATATAAAAGCCTTACCAAGACGCCAGAATGGCGCCCAAGTATAGGATTACTTCCCTAAAGTGTATCCTGGGTTTCCTGTGTGCCTTATTGCCTAATCTTGTTCCTGACCTGTTTCCTGACCCTTTGCCTGGACTTTGGACTTTGTTGATATCTACCTGCCTGTGAACTCTTGCCTGGATCCTGACTATTCTTCGATTAACCCTTTGGACACCGCGACCTTGTTCCCTCAAGAGGGCTTCCTCCTTGATCCTGACTACCTCCCTGGAGGGAGCTCCCGGCTCCCTGACAGCAGGAGAGCACTGAGTTGGCCGGTTGAGTTGTGCCAGTCTTCCTTGTGTTTCTGCATGAAAACCCACTTGGCCCTTCTTGACTCAGTAGTTGTAGTGTCGCCACTAGGCCTGTATATTACCAACCTGGCCAGTAAATATTATGCTCAAGTCGACGCCAAGGCCAACCCTATAAAGTAGTGACCCTCGATGCCCAATCACATAATAAATAGATGGAAATATTGGTTATCAAGCCCAGAAATGTCCCACTATGGGCCCTATACTGTTGTCCCCCCCTATAACCACATGATAACTGCACCCTATGCCTGGTGCTTAACTCTCATAACCAGATCATGGATTAGGGACAAAAAATTAGTATCCTGCAAAAATGGGCAAAATGGACATGGGTGCAAAACCCTAGATCAGTTGTCCCCAACCAGTGGCTCATTAGCAACATGTTACTCACCAATAGGGTTGCCACCTTTTCTGGAAAAAAATACCGGCCTTCCTATATATTTATCTTCTTTCCCTATTAATAACATTGGCATCAACCATCATTTTAACTGGCCAGGCCGGTAAAATACCAGCCAGATGGCAACCCTACTAACCAAACCCTTGGATGTTGCTCCCAGTGGCCTCAAAGTAAGTGCTTATTTTTATTAATTCCAAGCTTGTAGGCAAGTTTTGGTTGTATAAAGACCAGGTGTAATGCCAAAACTGACCTCCTGTAGGCTGCCGGTCCACATAGGGGGCTAGCAATTGTCAATAACAGTGCTTATTTGGCATCCCCACCAGGAACATTTTTAATGCTTGTGATGCTCCCAACTCTGTTAAAAGGATACTGTCATGGGAAAAAATGTTTTTTTCAAAACACATCAGTTAATAGTGCTGCTCCAGCAGAATTCGGCACTGAAATCCATTTTTCAAAATAGCAAACTGATTTTTTTATATTTAACTTTGAAATCTGACATGGGGCTAGACATATTGTGAGTTTCCCAGGTGCTCCCTGTCATGTGACTTGTGCTCTGATAAACTTCAGTCACTCTTTAAAAAAAAGTTGGGGACCCCTGTCCTAGTTGTACATTCAAGACTGAAAAGTTCAGTCTCCCAACTGTATCACTGAATACATTGTTCCATCTACAACTTTACCCAGAAATATCCTGATAATTCTGAATGAAGTAAAGCAATGCTGACTGTGGGCAGACTTATAAGGTGCCTCCTCCCAAGCACCCGCCTAAAGGGTCTGGAATTGGACAAGTTCTGGATGTCTCTCCTTGTTGCACTGGCAGTGAGTTCCAGCCCCTTCCAGCCAAAATACAGTATTAAAGCGTTGAAGTGGGATGGGATTAGGCAGAAGTTGTTAACATCTCAATGTGAAGGTCAAGTAGCTCTTACACACCCCACTGGCGACTGTTATGATGTTACCAAGAACACTGTCCTGTTTTTAGAGGGACAGTCCCTCTTTTGACAGTTTAACTCGCAGTCCCTCTGGGATGTTCCTGTAGCTCCCGGGTTCCCCTCAGTAGCTGCACCAAATTTGCACCCAAAGAATCACACGTTAATGCGACTTTGGGGGAAATGTAATAAATGCAAAGAGCAAAACTTTGAGAATAAAAATTCGCCTGTCGCAATGTAATATTGTTCGTTAGGCATTTATTGCATTGCGAATTTTAATTGCGCATTGCGAACCTTTAACACCTGCTCTGGAGCTTCGTTAAATATTTTGACGCAAAAAAGGTTCTACGTTTACAAATTTTTATTACGTACACTGCGAATGTTCGCAAGAGCAATTTGGTCACAAACTTTGCGAAAAAACTCCGTAAAAATTTCACAAACATGGTCAAGTGTCTTTGCAACCATTTTTTTTTTTTGCGCTAGTGAAACATATTGCATTCCATAATTATGAAATTGACATTATCCCCAATACGGACAATTTAGCCACCCCCAAATTACAAATAGACGCACAATTGTATCATGAGAAGTGAAGACTCAACTTGTAGCATGCTGCATTGTGGGTGAAAAACATGGTGATTTGCGCCCGAAAAATTTCACCTTGTTCTAGGCTGCTGTACAGAGGGGTCACAGGGCTGCTGGTCTTGGGACATAGCACAGTACAGGTATGGGACCTATTATCCAGAATGCTCAGGATCAGGGTCTTTCTGTAATTAGGATCTCCATGCCTTAAGTTTGCTAAAAATTAGTGATGCGCTGAATCCACTATTTTCAATTCGCCGAACCCCTCGAATCCTTCGCAAAAGATTTGGCCGGATACCGAACTGAATCCGAAAACTAATTTGCATATGCAAATTAGGGATGGAAAGGGGAAACATTTTTTACTTCCTTGTTTTGTGACAAAAAGTCACAGGATTTCCCTCCCCGCCCGTAATTTGCATATGCAAATTAGTATTCGGATCAGCCGGGCAGAAGGATTCGGCCGAATCCGAATCCTGCTAAAAAAGGCCGAATCCCGAACCGAATCCTGGATTCAGTGCTTCCCTACTAAAATTCTTTTAAATATTAAATAACATAACAGGATTGTTTTCCGTCCAACATGGTCAGGATCAAATAGAATCTACCATTTTATTAGCATAGAGGAAAAGGAAATATTTTTAAGAATTTCCAATTAATTGAATTCCCATAGTTGGAGCTTTCTGGATAACGGGTGCCATACCTGTAGTCCTGTGCCTTTATACCACTACTTACCCTTTAAATGTGCAAGAGCATGTAGCCCTGTGATGTGACTGAGCTAGAGCAGGCTAACCATTGTGACATTCCTTGTATTTCCTGCTCTTTGTTCCATTGTGACCTTATCACCCGACATGGCAGCTTGCTGTACAATGTCCAAGCTTTATTTACTTTTCCCTTGGCAGCGAGGGGGGGGGGATGGGACCTGGGAGGGGTAATATTACAAGAAAAGATTGGAGAGAATTTGCAGGAACCGTCTCTGAAGTAGAATTATAGGCAAGTGACTGAGTTATTAAGGGCTTCCTGCGTGGGGATGAAAGATTTGCAGTTTAACGTTAATTATCTCGCTGACATATTTCTCATGGGCCGAGGGGGGTGAGCCGCATGTAATTACATCATTAGTCCTGGGATTTATTTTCTGACTTGCATAAAAAGATAAATAAATCAAACTGAAAGAGAGGGAAAATGCTGACAGTCAGACAAAGGGGATCTGTTATCCGGAAAGCTCTGCAGTACGGCATTTCCCATAGATTCCTGTTCATACAAACAATTCTACATTGGTACCAATTGGCTCGTTGTTTGTAATAATAATAATAATAATAATAAGGCGGAACCTTGTATTTAACAGTAACCATGGTGTAACTGTGTGGCCCCCGGGCCGCTCTATCTCAAACTGCTTGAAAGTGAAGTTTTTTCTTGGTGCAAAAATTTGGCCAAGTACAGGTATGGTATCCATTATCCGGAAACCCATTATCCAGAAAGCTCAGAATTACGGAAAAGCTGTCTCCCATAGACTTAATTTTATCCAAATAATCCAGATTTTTAAAAAGTATTTCCTTTTTCTGTGTAATAATAAAACAGTAGCTTGTACTTGATCCCAACTAAGATATAATTAATCCTTATTGGAAGCAAAACCAGCCTTTTGGGTTTATTTAATGTTTACATGATTTTCTAGTAGACTTAAGGTATGGAGATCCAAACTACGGAAAGATCCGTTATCAGGAAGACCCCAGGTCCAGAGCATTCTGGATAACCGGTTCCATAACTGTATTGGATATTTGCAAACCCTACACATTAAGGAATTCACATTTACCCAGTATTGCTCTAAATCATGAAATGGCCCAAGGAATTGAGCATTTTGGATACTAGGTCCTTTACCTGTACAGTACAATAAATGCAAATAGCATGTAAATAAATGCTCCATAGGTTACAATGCCAACTTTTAAAAGGGAACTAATACCTAGAAATGAATGTAGCTAAAAATGGCACATTTAATATAGTGAACTTATTGCACGAGGCTAAAGTTTCAGCTTGTCAATAGCAGCAATGATCCAGGACTTCAAACTTGTCATAGGGGGTCACCATCTTGGAAAGTGTCTGTGACACTCACATGCTCAGTGGGCTCTGATTGGCTGTTGAGAAGCTAAGCTTAGGGCTCGTCACTAATTATCCAGCAGAAAATGAGCTTCCCTGGCTGTAATATAAGCTGATGCTACAGGTTTGCTGATTATTAAATTCTGATGCTAATTGCACTGGTTTCTGTGCTGCCATGTAGTAATTATCTGTATTAATTACTAATCAGCCTTATATTGTGACATTTCTATTCTATGTGTACTGTATATTGTGAGTGGCTCCCTAAGCTCAGTAAGTGACAGCAGCACAGAGCATGTGCAGTGAATCAGCAGAAAAGAAGATGGGGAGCTACTGGGGCATCTTTGGAGACACAGATCATTACTGCTAAAGGGCTGTGGTTGCCTTGGGCTGGTACAGAAGCACAAAACATAATAGGGCTCATTTATAAATTCAAGTACAATTTCAAATGCAATTCATCTTGTTTTTTTACCCAAAGTGTAGCATGTTTTTAAGCCCTAGGCCCCAAGCATTCTTTATGATTCCTATAGATGTGCACATTATATATTAGGGATGCACTGAATCCAGGATTAGGTTTGGTATTCGGCCTTTTTCAGCAGGATTCGGATTCGGCCAAATCCTTCCTCCCAGCCAAACCGAATACGAATCCTAATATGCATATGCAAATTAGGGGCAGGGAGGGAAATCACATGACTTTTTGTTACAAAACAAGGAAGTAAAAAATGTTTTCCCCTTCCCATATGCAAATTCGGATTCAGTATTCGGCTAAATCGTTCACAAAGGATTCCGGGTTTGGCAGAATCCAAAATAGTGTATTCTGCAGTGCATCCCTATTATATATATATATATATATATATATATATATATATATATATATATATATATATATATATATATATATATATATATATATATATTATATATATATATATATATATATATATATATATATATATATATGTGAGATCTGGAAACCCATTATCCAGAGTATAATCTCCATCATCAATAATTAAAACTTTTAAAATTGATTCCAAAACAATCCTATTGGGTTTATTTCATTTTTAAATGATTTTTTGGTTGACTTAAAGTACGATGATCCAAAAAATGGAAACCCAGGGTCCCGAGAATTCTGGATAACAGGTCCCATACCTGCACCTTGTACTTGATCCCAACTAAGATAGAAATAGTTTGTATTAGTAGCCAAACAATCCTATTGGGTTGATTAAAGTTTAAATGAATTTTTATAGACTCAAAGTATGGAGATTCAAATTCCGGAAAATCCTAAAAAAAACCCCCAATATATATATATATATATAAACCAAATTGCTGTACAAAAAACGCACAACCAGGTCTTTTCAAAGGTGTCCAAAAAACCAAAATTTTATTTCGACGTTTCGGCTTCTATACTGAAGCCGTCGAAATAAAATTTTGGTTTTTTGGACACCTTTGAAAAGACCTGGTTGTGCGTTTTTTGTACAGCAATTTGGTTTACATAAGTTTTTGAATTCTGCACCCAGGCAGTTGTTGCTATATAACGAGTGCTCCAGTTTTGTGTATCTATATATATATATATATTATAGAGGAGAACTGAATAGGTTTGTTTGGGGCAGTGCTTGGATGATTTAACTTTAAATATATGAGGAATAAAACAAATATATGTTGCACAGGTATAAGACCTGTTATCCAGAATGCTCGGGCTTCAGGTATTCTGGATAACGAATATTTCTATAATTTGGATCTTCATAAGTCTACTAGAAAATCATGTAAACAATAAATAAGCCCAATAGTCTGGTTTTGCTTCCAATAAGGATTAATTATATCTTATTTGGGATCAAGTACAAGCTTTATATGAGAAATATACCCAACACAATTTGTTCTTTGTAGTAAAATCGATGTTGTCCCGCACCAAGTGGCCGTTGTGAAGCTGTTGCCCTTTCTGCACAACCCTTGCCCGTCCTATTATACACTACCTCTGCTTATTATTTCCATGAGAATAATGACTTTATTTATCTGCCTGCCGATGCCTTTGGGCTACGACCCGACTCACAGTACAAGTGTTTTTTATTCATTATATCGGGGCGGCTACAAAGCAAATGATATTGTGCCACTGTCCCATCTGATGTGTCTCACAATTGTACAGAATCCTTTAATCTCTCCCCAAATCCCAACCTCTCAGTGATCCCTAATGAGGAGGTACAAAAGCAGCAGGAATAATGAGGCCGCTTCCCTCGTTTCATGTCATATCTGGGGATTTTACTCCACAATGAAATTGGGCACAAAAGATTGAAAATTGATCTTGGAGGTTTACTATTTTGCATTTCCCGCAGGTCTATAGTATGGACTCAGGTTACACTGGTCTCTGTGACCTCTGTACTGAAACCACGTAAAGACTGTGAGGATTATATTATGTACAGTGTAGCCTGTTGCCTACTATACCTGCCGACTATATCTGCCGACTATATCTGCCGACTATACCTGCCTACTATATCTGCCGACTATATCCTCACTGACCTTCTGTCACAGTCCCTTCCCAGAGAGACTATTATCCACTGTTACTATAGGCACCATCTCTCCCTACTATACCTGCTATCCCACAGTCACACTCCCTTCCCAGAGACTATTATCCACTGTTACTATATGCACCATCTCTCCCTACTATACCTGCTATCCCACAGTCACACTCCCTTCCCAGAGACTATTATCCACTGTTACTATAGGCACCATCTCTCCCTACTATACCTGCTATCCCACAGTCACACTCCCTTCCCAGAGACTATTATCCACTGTTACTATAGGCACCATCTCTCCCTACTATACCTGTTATCCCACAGTCACACTCCCTTCCAGAGACTATTATCCACTGTTACTATAGGCACCATCTCTCCCTACTATACCTGCTATCCTACAGTCACACTCCCTTCCCAGAGACTATTATCCACTGTTACTATAGGCACCATCTCTCCCTACTATACCTGTTATCCCACAGTCACACTCCCTTCCCAGAGACTATTATCCACTGTTACTATAGGCACCATCTCTCCCTACTATACCTGCTATCCTACAGTCACACTCCCTTCCCAGAGACTATTATCCACTGTTACTATAGGCACCATCTCTCCCTACTATACCTGCTCTCCCACAGCCACACTCCCTTCCCAGAGACTATTATCCCACTATTACTATAGACACCATCTCTCCCTACTATACCTGCTATCCCACAGTCACACTCCCTTCCCAGAGACTATTATCCACTGTTACTATAGGCACCATCTCTCCCTACTATACCTGCTATCCCACAGTCACACTCCCTTCCCAGAGACTATTATCCCACTGTTACTATAGGCACCATCTCTCCCTACTATACCTGCTATCCCACAGTCACACTCCCTTCCCAGAGACTATTATCTACTGTTACTATAGGCACCATCTCTCCCTACTATACCTGCTATCCCACAGTCACACTCCCTTCCCAGAGACTATTATCTACTGTTACTATAGGCACCATCTCTCCCTACTATACCTGCTATCCCACAGTCACACTCGTTTCCCAGAGACTATTATCCCACTGTTACTATAGACACCATCTCTCCCTACTATACCTGCTATCCCACAGTCACACTCCCTTCCCAGAGACTATTATCCCACTGTTACTATAGGCACCATCTCTCCCTACTATACCTGCTATCCCACAGTCACACTCCCTTCCCAGAGACTATTATCCCACTGTTACTATAGGCACCATCTCTCCCTACTATACCTGCTATCCCACAGTCACACTCCCTTCCCAGAGACTATTATCCCACTGTTACTATAGACACCATCTCTCCCTACTATACCTGCTATCCCACAGTCACACTCCCTTCCCAGAGACTATTATCCCACTGTTACTATAGACACCATCTCTCCCTACTATACCTGCTATCCCACAGTCACACTCCCTTCCCAGAGACTATTATCCACTGTTACTATAGGCACCATCTCTCCCTACTATACCTGCTATCCCACAGTCACACTCCCTTCCCAGAGACTATTATCCCACTGTTACTATAGGCACCATCTCTCCCTACTATACCTGCTATCCCACAGTCACACTCCCTTCCCAGAGACTATTATCCCACTGTTACTATAGGCACCATCTCTCCCTACTATACCTGCTATCCCACAGTCACACTCCCTTCCCAGAGACTATTATCCACTGTTACTATAGGCACCATCTCTCCCTACTATACCTGCTATCCCACAGTCACACTCCCTTCCCAGAGACTATTATCCCACTGTTACTATAGACACCATCTCTCCCTACTATACCTGCTATCCCACAGTCACACTCCCTTCCCAGAGACTATTATCCCACTGTTACTATAGACACCATCTCTCCCTACTATACCTGCTATCCCACAGTCACACTGCCTTCCCAGAGACTATTATCCCACTGTTACTATAGGCACCATCACAAGACTCTCCCTTATAACTTTTTCTATAGTAGGCACTGATAAGCTCCCGCACATTTCAGAGATGAATTAATAATGACTTACTGAGTATTCCCATACTTTCACTCCCTATAAATGTAGCTCATTGGAGACGCTGGCACCTTGTGGATTAGAGTGCTCTCTCTATTTCCATGTCAGCCTTTCAGCTTTGTTTTTTTTTTGTAAATTTCCATCTCCTTTTCCTCCCATTGTGCGGGACTTGTTATTATTCTCCATACAATCTTATCACTGAGCAGTTTAGTGCAATGAGATCTCTCCGTGGCCATAATCACAGACTGTCCTCACAAAAGCCTTTGTAATTGAAGTTGCATGGAACACATTTCCCCCCAAATTTCAGGTTTCTCCATTATTAAAGGGTAAGGAAAGATTTTATTACGTGCAAGTAATTACACTCTTCCGACCAGCCAAAGCCATAATAGCATGATTATACACCCCACAAATTACACTCATTACCCAGAGGCATTTTATTCTACTTTGCTTTTTTAAAGCATCTGCCAGATATTGTATTGAGAACATGAATCAGTCTTAGAAAAAGAGAGTGACTGCAGAGAAAGATTGACAGACAACTTTTCTTTTGTCCTTGTGTATTCAGTTCTATCTGAAGTTTATTCCTCGGTATTTGTGGTCTGTTTGGTTATTCTCTGTAAGGATTGGGGAGGGGGAGATCTGGCATCGGAGGGTGCATTGTTCTTCCATATTGGCAAATTTAATTAATTGAAGGAGAAATCTCTAAATTAAACTAAACATTATATATGTTTTTGATGACCTAATAATTTAATTGTATCCATTTGGCACAGACATATCAATAAATATTTCCATCTTCCTATTGGAACTTCATTGATAGGATTAGTATAAATGGCTTCCCTTGGTTTGTTTGCAATCACATCGGCTCCCACAAGTCACAGGGAGGGGATTTAGTATTGAGATCTCCTTGATGGGGCAATACAAAGCTATAGATAGTATCTGATATCTGGATGGGCCTCGGTTAACCAAATCTGGATATTTTAGGGAGATGACACAAGGTTCGGGGTATAAAGGTGTTTTAAGCACCATGTTTTTGGAAGCCCAACTTGATTTGCATGATGTGGAATCAAATGGAATATTATCCATAAGGTGACCATACACAGGCCAATCTCCTATGTTCCTTTACTGATTGGCAGATGGATCTTGGCAGGTGGGCACACACTATATAGTCACCTTTCTATAAAATAGATTGGAACAGCAGTCAGTAAAGAGAAATAGCAATTCCTCTTCATCTCCTCATTTGCCAATGTCCCATGACTGGCCAAAGACAATGGAAATTGGAAAACATTTTCAATCCTGCCCAATCCCGTAGCACATGGGGTAAATTTATCAAAGAGTGAAGTTCCGTCACTAGAGTGAAATTCCGCAGCTCTCAATTCATTTCTATGGGATTTTGAAAGGCATATTTATCAATGGGTGAAAGTGAAAGTTCACCCTTTGATAAATACGCCCATAAAAATCCCATAGAAATGAATGGAGAGTGGCGGAATTTCACTCTAGTGGCGGAACTTCACTCTTTGATAAATATACCCCATGGTTGGGAATGGTGGGCCAACATAGTTGCACAGATGATATATTTTGCATGATTGTATCTGCATTGCCTCATAGTCTTTTAGGGGTGACCCTTTATATGTACAGAGCCCCCCTTGTTTTCCTGCAACATTATTCTCTGGTGTATAAACCCTTGCAGAGAAGTGCGGAATTTCACTGGATTACAGGTGAGCAGAGCCTCCAGGTGACACGCAAGGCACCTGCCGTTTTGCAATAGACAGTATGATGATATGTTGTGAGTTCAGTAGGAGCAGCCTTGTTGCACTAATGGGCGAGGACAAGCGAGATCATGTCAAGTAGCCGGAACGGTAAGAAGCTTATTGTGGGGACAGCTTTAAAAGTGAAAAATAAATAAGGGCCTGACCTGGTGCCCAGGACTGTGTACTCAGCAAGGCGTTGATTGTGCCGTAATGGAGTGTTGCTGAGTGTTTCTGGGTTCCGCAGGTGCTTTTTGTGTCTATCCCAGGGATAAAGTTCTTGATACATAAGACAGCCGCAAAGTTGTTTTCATTAATGAACACTGACATGGTAAATCCATACTTAGCCTTTTGTACAAAGCCAGGTGCAGCGCGCGCCTCCCCACTTCTCATCTTCTCTTTGTCCCTTTTATTTCTCTGGTGCATTGAGGGAAAGTAGGGCTTCCCAGCCTCGGGCACAATGCACCTAAACACTAAGGGGGGGAATTCACAAAAGTGTCGGTAAAATAAGTAACCCAGAAGTGGCGTTCGACAAATTTGTAAAATGTCGTACGAACGGCAAATTCACAAAGGCAGATGTTACCGTCTCTGAATGTCTCGTAAGTCCGACAATTTTCTAAAATGTTGTATAGCTTTTCATCGTACAAACGACATTTACCAAGACTTTTCAAAAGACAATGTGACCGACATTTTCATTTTGGAGAGCCGAAAGTGTGAAATATTGTCGGTAAAAAAAATGAGTTTACGAGTAATTCATAAAAATGTCGGGAAAAGTGGCGCAGAAAAAGCCACGCCCACTTTTCAACGACACTAATTCAAAAGTGTCGTACATGTCGGAAAATTGGTGGAGAAATGCTCTGTGCATTTGTCGGCTGTTGCTACGACACTTTCTACGACATTTAAAAGACATTTTTTCGTTCCCGACACTTTTGTTTCCCCCCTAAGAGTGATCCATACATCAATAGGGAGGCTGATGCCATCGGTAGTGCAACAATAGCCAAAGGGCCGTAGGTTGGACATTCCCACTTGTTACAAAGAACGGCTCATTGGCTCTGTTAAACACAGCCCCATCCTTCTACTTCTCCTCAATGTTCAGGTGATAGGAGGCCAATAAAACTAGTTTGCTGTTGAGGCCGGTAACATGTAGTTATGAGGCTGTATAATATTTGGACCTAATAATCAGCAGCTCTACTATCAGGAGGCATCTACACAGTGTTGAAACGTGACTAGAATTGCCCTTAGAATGCAGCCACATGGGTCGTACTTACTAGGGAAGACTCCAGTTGATCCCAATGTACAATGACAATGGTAGGGGTCTCACACACCCAGTTGGACCACGATGGAGAGATTCTCTTTTGTTAAATAAACCGTGGGACGGGCATTTGGCTGGCTTAACGCGTTTTGTGCCAGACCTTATCCATTCTTCAGAAGCCAACACTCCAGTTGATGATTCCTTACTGCACAATTTCAAGTTGCTTAGGAATAACTGAGTGCTGGGGTCTGTTTGTGCCGGGAATGATGACTGGGCTGCGTCTCTGTAGCCGAACCCTGGCGAAGTTTCGATAGCGTTAATTTTTCAGCGTGAGCATTTCACAGCGAACTTTCGCTAGCTTTAATTTCTGCCTAGCGGAACTTCGTTAGTACTCTTACACTTAAGTCAATTTGAATAGGGCAGGTACATATAGATCATAATTATGTCTTTATTAGAGATGTTGGTGCAAATGCTTGAAGTGGCCACTTATTATTACACATGTCCAAGGAAGCAAAATAAAGACAAAAGAGATGTCCTAGACATGTGGACACCCTAAAACAAATGTGGCATGCCCCTCAAATGATTTAATAGTTACAACAATTAAAGACAATCCCACTTTAAAATATGAAAAAACGCCAGGGTTGTTAAAAACTTTAAAGAATTTCCGGCATACAGGATATGATGTCACTGACAAAAGAGTGAGGAGGATGTAGCTTCCTAGTTCACCAGGTCTAAGGTGAAGGAAATTCTGGGAAAGAGGTAACGTTCTGTAAAATTCAAACTTTAGTGAATTCGTCTGAGCAAAAATTCACCTGGCTATAGGGCGCGAAACTGTACTGGTGTTGGTCTCTTTCACTAGCGAATTCTCCTCTACGCCTGTTAGTAAATTGGCGATGTCCCTGCGGATTGAATTTCTGACGAATTTTCGCTAGTGGCGCCACTTCACACTTTAGTGAATTTGCCCTGTGGTCTACCCACAGCAGTAGTAGTAGTGATAGTAGTAGTGGTAGTAGGTCATTTCACCTGTAATATAAGCCTTACCCGGGATTTTGGATTGGAATATTTTCTTCTTTTATCACACAATTATAATGCAAAAAACAGAAAACCCCCATAATTCCTTCACTTCCAGTATTATATCTCTTCTATTTGAAATACATTTCCCACTCCTACTATAAACTTTCACTTCAGTGTGAGGGATCTCTGATTGGTTCCCGACATCACGTGTCTCTGAATCCGGGTTCCTGGCCTAGGAACTCTCTTCTACATCACAACACTTAACGGATTTACTCGAATTTTCAAATTAAAAATTGTGTTACTTTATTATTTCCATTAAAATTTGTTAGCTTAAGTACAGTGCATGATAATCACCACTGACGCGTTTCATGCCCTATGGCACTTCCTCAGAGTACTAAATCCTTTTGCTTTCTAAAGATAATTTCAGGTTCTGTTGGAAGCTCTTTTCTCCGGGTTTCATGTCCACATGATATGCCAGATACTAATGCCCCCATTTGCCCAAGTATTTTATCTGATTCCACACCCTCAAACACACTAGATTTTATAAGGTTGTTTGTTGGTAACGTTAGTTTTCACGCCCATACAGTTCTTTTTGTTGTTTTTGTTAAGTTGCAACTCAGCACCCCTTTTGCTTAGGCTTTTGCCACAGGGGCTACCTCGGATGGGGCACGAGATTAAAGTTATCCGCGTGTCTGGTTTTCACTACAGAGGGATAATTTCTTGGCCTCTCTATAACATCCAGAATATGTTCCGGCCATGTCAAGTTTTACAACATTTTATAACAAAAATAAGGACAGGGAAGGGGAGTTATTTTATGTATTCATTCATGAAGTTGTGATTAATTTTTATATGTTATGTATTATTATTACAGGTATAGGATCCCTTATCCGGAAACCTGATATCCAGAAAGCTCCGAATTACAGAATGGCCTTCTCCCATAGGGGCAAATTCACTAAGATTCGTAGTTGCGCCAGGCGTAACTTCGCCGCACATTGCCAGGCGTAGTTTCGCCAGCGCTTCGCAAATTCACTAAAATCTGAATTTGCGCTCAGGGGTAGCGTAAGGTTACGAAGTTGCGCTAGCATTGATTCGCTAAGTAAAGCGAAGTTACGCTAGCGAAGGCTAATTTGCATACGGCGCCAAATTCAAATTTCAATGGAGGAATACGTATCAGCACTACAAATGGCTAGAAAAGCTTCAAATCATCAAATAAAAATTTTATTTTGCCCTACACATGTGCCCACTGTCTAGGTAAGTTGCCATGAGTCGGGAAATGTAGGGGGGAAGGAGGGGAGCCCCAAAAAAAATTTCGATCTTTTTCAGCCTATCACCCATAATGTAGAAAACACGCCAGCGTTTTTTGGGACTTAGAAAGATTTTTGACTTTTTTTTAAACAATCCCTATCTACTCTATTGCGCCAGGTCTGAGGTGGCGAAGGAAGTCTAGCATAAAAGGTAGCGTTCAGTACACTGCGCGCGTTAGTGAATTTGCGTAGTTACATCGCTAGCGAAACTTCGCCAGGCGTAAGGGTGCGAAGTAACACTAGCGAAACTACGCCAGCGTTCGTTAGTGAATTTGCGCAGTAGCGAAAATGCCAAACGCTAGCGAAGTAACGCTAGCGTTCGGCGCTTTGGCGCTTAGTGAATTTGCCCCATAGACTCCATTTTATCCAAATAATCCAAATTTTTAAAAATGATTTCCCTTTTCTCTGTAATAATAAAACAGTCGCTTGTACTTGATCCCAACTAAGATATAATTAATCCTTATTAGAAGCAAAACCAGCCTATTGGGTTTATTTAATGTTTAAATTAATTTCTAGTAGACTTAAAGCATGAAGACCCAAATTATGGAAAGATCCGTTATCCGAAAAACCCCAGGTCCCGAGCATTCTGGATAACAGGTCCCATACCTGTATTTCGCTGTTTGAAAAATGCTTGATAGATACTGTCCTTTAATGTAAATAATGAATTAATTAGATCACATTTTTCCCATTTGATTTAATTCCATACAACTGAATATGGCTTCACTAAAAATCTTGGTTCAGAAAACACCCCAGTACTCTGAGAAATAAAAGACATACCACTGTTATCTTTTTTTGTTGAAAGCGGAGGAAATTGTTATGCAGGCTGAGAGGGGTTCCCAAACTTTTTCATATGACTGTATATGATCATTTCATATGATACCCAGACCTGCCAGATCACCTCCATTTATATATTTTAATTTATTTAGTGGGCTGGGGTTGAACTGGAGCATAGACATGGAGTAATTGGGCATAGTCAGAGTAATGGTGGGGTGTAATTTACACGTGCCTTTGCATATACAACATTCACTTTCTGCTCTGTGCCTACATACTATTGTTTGCTGCACCTAAATAGAAGAGGGCTCCCATAATGATACAGATGCATCAACTATTATAATTATGCGTGAGAAGTCTGCCTATATCGTTGAACCACTTGCCCCTAGCACTGGCGCTAGAATTAATGGCACAATACAGTGGAGAACAACAATCAGGGAGACTTGTGCCAGTTTTAGCACATTATTGCACCCTATCAAATGTCATCAGATAATCTGTATTGCCATACTTGGCAGCATTATACAGTGGGGTAGATGTGCTATATAAGGGTGAATGAATAGTAAGGGTGCTCAGAGAGAATGATAGAGCTTGCTAGGGCTTTCAGATTTGCCCCGGGCCTGAAAGACTTTAGTTACGTCACTGGATATCTCAGATGCAGTTACAAGGCAGTAGGTAGGCTCTCATGAACATACAAGTTGTAATACTTTAAAGGCTGAGGGTATAGCCATATGGGCTATGGATGGTTGGAATGGGAAAGCTGTCCAAAAATACTCGCACACCCTGGCCTTCACCAGAAACGATCCCCTGGTGCAAAGCAAATAGAGGAAACGGCAACCTTTCTTTCCAATGGCAACACAAAATCACTGGCACACAGGTAATGCTAGCAGGTAATACCTTACTTTAAGGGCACCTATCACAGCCAAAATCAAACACATATTAAAGGGCACCTATCACAGCCAAAATCAAACACATATTAACAATCTGACCAGTACAAGCTAAACACGTTTAATCAAACTACATATATAGTTTTTTGAAAAAACTGCAGGTTTTAAAAAAAATCCCTTACTTTGTCAAATGGGTTCTTTCACTGAGGGAGGCCATACTGTGACTATAACAGAGACTCTAATATGCAAATTTCAGGAGCATGCTCAGATTGTAACACTGCTTTGAGTATTCTACCCAGAATGCCTTGTTTTAGTAAACTCCTCCACTAGAAGTATCAGGAGATTTCCCTATCTTGTCCCCTGCTGGTAAAGTCATTATGCAAATGAAGGACACACAGTAACTTCCAGCAGGTGGCAGCACTACTGAACAGCAGCTAACACACAGGTTTGGCTGATTTGAAAATAGCTTAGAAGGGTTGATAAGCAAGCAAGGAATTTCAACTGAGCATGTGCGAGATTTCAGAGCTACAGTTGGCTGGGAAGATAAAGGTAGGAGGAGCCAGTGAAATCCAAGATGGCTGCCTCAGCTAGAACTGCAGGGGAGATAGGGGAGATCTTGCAGAAGGAATAGTGAGCTGATCATTTACATTATACAAACAATTCTAACTGTTTTAAAAATCGGATTTCTTGAACTTACTCACATAGTGTATTTACTTTTGGTCATGATTGGTGCCCTTTAAGATTTATTGCAGCATGCAACGTTTCAGGGTTACCCCCTCTATGTATGCTTGATATAGGGGATAACCCTGAAACGTTGCATGCTGCAGTAAATCTTAAGCAAGTTATTACCTGCTAGCATTACCCGTGTGCCAGTGATTTTGTGTTGCCATGGGAATGGGAAAGCCCCATAAGGGGAGATGGTGAATGGGGCTGTAGCTAGAAAATCATGTGCAGAATATTGAGGAGTTTTTTTATTTGTTAGGGTTGGGAATAAAGGGTGATACATACCCAGCACAATACACCCTCATCTGCTGGAGGAGCTTTACAAACATACTTTTCTCTATAAACTACAGACCCTTTAGTTTCTCCATATCCACTTTCAGCTTTCACTTCGGTCATCAATTATCTTATTCCAATATAGTGTAATGCGACTAATTAGCAGGATATTTAGTATCACATGATTGATGGTTCTCTTCTAGATGCCTGTGAAGTCACCGTCCCTATCCTGACCTCGGTCACAGAAAAAAGGGCAGCTTTGCGGCACAAGCCTCGGGGCCCTTCACCTTATTGTGGTGTCAGAACATGATCAGAAACACATTTACACTTCATTTATTTCCTATAAAGGTTAGAGGGCATTAGCGGGGACCATTCTGCCTATTTATTGCATGGTTTGATCGACACTCTGTGCTAGAAATATATTGTATAAATGTTCAGCTTTGTGCAGACAAGGCAGGGCTTGAAAAATTGAACAATAATCCACTATACAGTATATTGTTAAAGGGATACTGTCATGGGAAAAACTTTTTTTTTCAAAATGAATCAGTTGATAGTGCTGCTCCAGCAGAATTCTGCACTGAAATCCATTTCTCAAAAGAGCAAACAGATTTTTTTATACTCAATTTTGAAATCTGACATGGGGCTAGACATATTGTCAATTTCCCAGCTGCCCCTGGTCATGTGACTTGTGCTCTGATAAACTTCAATCACTCTTTACTGCTGTACTGCAAGTTGGAGTGATATCACCCCCCTCCCTTTTCCCCCCCAGCAGCCAAACAAAAGAACAATGGGAAAGTAACCAGATAACAGATCCCTAACACAAGATAACAGGTGCCTGGTAGATCTAAGAACAACACTCAATAGTAAAAATCCATGTCTCACTGAGACTCCTTCAGTTACATTGAGAAGGAAAAACAACAGCCTGCCAGAAAGCATTTCTCTCCTAAAGTGCAGGCACAAGTCACATGACCAGGTGACTTTAGGGGGCACCCCAGAACTGCTTTAGGAAGCTTGAATGCACTTAATACTTCTGACTATGTATAACATGTATAGCACCATTTATATCAAACAGATGCAATTTCATTCTTCAATAAATTGTTGCTAATTATGCAAAGTATTCAAGAGTAACATAAAGAGTAGTCAGCTTTCCTACAGTGAGTTGCATGAAAAATCTATTAAAGGGGTGGTTCACCTTCAGACAACTAGTTGTTTTCAGATGGATCACCAGAAATAATGACTTTTTCCAATCACTTTCTATTTTCTACGTTTTTCCAATATTGAAGTGTAAAGTGTCATTTTTCACCTTCTAAAACAGCTCTGGGAGGGGGGTAAACTGTAAACTGTTCTTACTTGATACATTTAATTGATACATTTCTTATCTTTGTCCCTGCTGAGCAGAATCTCTGGGTTTCATTACAGGCAGCTGTTAGAATTGATACAATAGTTGCTAATACTCCAGAGATGCTGCTGAGAAATGGATCAACTAAATGTTGCAAAAACTGTAACAGTTTAGAGTCTGCGCCTGAATTACTGAGCTGCCAGACTCAAACACCAGAAACACGGACTTTAAACTTAGATTTTGGAAAATCTGTGCTCTTTGTACTTTACTATAGTTGTGGTATAGATGCTGCTTAGTCCTTCCTGCCCCCTATTCTCAGTTGAGTGCAGTTGAGCCTCAGTTAAAGCATCTGTATATTAAACCCCTCCTTATCAGTAAACTTGAGACACAGGTAGTAGTGAGGAGGGTTAGAAAGGTTCAAGGGACTTAATACTATCCATAAACGGTATATGGTCCTAAAAGAAATTAGGAGCCTTCGGGCTGATGTGGCACTGATTCAGGAAACCCATTTTCAGAAAGACAAGCCTTATAAACTACATTCACGATATTATCCTACTGCTTACTACGCCTCGGCCCTTTCTAAAACAGCAGGTGTTGCGATATTAATCCATAAAGACTGCCCATTGGTTATTGACCATGCACATTGTGATTCCAATGGGAGATACATAATCTTGGTGGGAAAATATATGGATATTCCTTTAGCACTATGCAATGTCTATGCTCCCAATCGGCGCCAGATTTGTTTCTTACGTTTACTGTTGAATAAGCTTACATCCCAATCCCCTCTTTTTCAGATCATAGGGGGCGACTTTAACCTCACCTTTTCCCAGACAAGAGATCGTACGCTCCCCTCCTTAGACAACCAGGCACATGCTCTCTCACGAGAATTTAGGAAGCTAACCCACCATTTCACTCTTTTTGATAGCTGGAGACTGAATCATCCGAATGACAGCCAATATACTTTCTACTCCCCGGTCCATAAAATGCACTCACGGCTGGATTATTTTTTAATGTCCCAGGCTTGCCTCCGCCTGCCTTACACAAGTGAAATCCATCCCATAACGTGGTCCGACCACTCTCCTATAACTTTGACCTTAGATCTAGCTAGGCTACCTCCTAGAGAACCACATTGGCGCCTGAATGAAGTGATTTTACACGACCCTGATACATGCAAACAGATTGAAATATCTCTTAAAGATTACTTCACAGTTAATGAAGGCTCAGTGCCCTCCCTTTCAACCCTATGGGAAGCCCATAAAGCCACTATTAGGGGCCACATTATAGCAGTTACCTCCAGCGCAAAAAGACAAATACGGAATAGATACACTAGTCTTTTAGCTCAATTACATACATTGGAATCCCAGTATAACAAAATCCATTCAGAGAGACTTTTATCTCAAATTCTAGAAATACGAAAACAACTTACGGAACTCAAACGTCTAGACACAGAGAAAGCAATTATCTGGACGAAGCAAAAGTTTTACGAACAAGGGGACAAGCAGCATACTTTATTAGCGAGGAAACTCAAAGGACAGCAAACTCATGCTAGGATAACTGCTATAAAAACTCCCTCAGGCCAGACAACTTATGATCAGGAATTGATAGGTGACACCTTTCATAAGTACTATTCTCACCTTTATAACCTTCATAAGGTAAATCAAAGCACCCCAGTTTTGGTCCAAGACCCTTCACTTTTAGCTGACTTCCTTCAGGAGGCTAACCTTCCCAGACTTTCGGATGCTGATAACGAGGCCCTCAATAGCCCTGTCTCCATGGACGAATTGGCCTACACACTCAAAAATATGCCTACTGGCAAGTCTCCGGGTCCAGACGGATTCCCTTACAGCTATTACAAAGCCTTTGCTCATATTCTTAACCCTTACCTGGTCAATCTCTTTAACGAGTTTCTCAGGGGCACCCCTATACCAACCTCCATTTTGGGTTCTTATCTCGCCCTTATTCCTAAGGAGGGGAAGGATGCTACCAACTGCTCTAGCTATAGACCTATAGCTCTTCTTAATTCGGAGCTCAAATTATTTTCTAAAATTTTGGCAAATCGGCTTGCCCCTATCCTCCCTAAATTGATAAATGGAGACCAAGTAGGATTCATTCAAGGGCGCCAGGCAGGTGATAATACTAGACGCACTATTGATTTGATTGAAGTTGTAAATAAAACGTCTACTCCCAACGGTTATTTTAAGCCTGGACGCAGAAAAGGCATTTGATCGCCTGAGTTGGCCCTACTTATTGTCGCATCTTAACTTTTCCGGTTGTTTTTTGACTGCTATTAGAGGCCTTTATAGCTCCCCTACAACTCAACTAAAGCTACCGGGGCAAGCCTCCAAAAATATAACTATAACGAATGGGACTAGACAGGGTTGCCCCTTATCTCCTCTTCTATACGCAATAAGTATTGAGCCTTTGGCTGCGGTTATTAGAAACTCACAGGATATTTCGGGGATCCCCATTAGAGACTCTATTTTTAAGATCTCCCTTTTTGCAGATGACGTGTTGCTGACTTTGACCAGGCCTTTAATTTCCCTTCCGAATCTCCATAGGGTTTTAAATATCTATAGTAAGCTTTCTGACTACAAAATAAATGTTGGTAAAACTGAAGCACTCCCCTTACATCTCTCCCAGCAGTTACTGATACATCTCCAAGAGGCACACCATTATAGCTGGAGAGCTGATTCCATCTCATACTTAGGCGTACATATCACTTCGACGTACTCGGACCTATATAGGCACAACTTTGTCCCCATGATCAGGCAAATTAAATCTCTCCTACAGAAGTGGGATAAGTTTTCTCTGTCCTGGTTTGGGAGGATCTCTGCAGTTAAAATGTCAATACTGCCAAAACTTCTGTATTTGTTTGAAACACTCCCAATTGCGGTCCCTCTTAAGACGCTTAAAGATCTCCAATCTCTCTGTCATAATTTTATTTGGGGTAACCGAAGGCACAGAATAGCAGCAGCAGTTCTCACGAGGCCTTATACACAGGGCGGCTTAGGAATCCCTTGCCTCCGGAGGTATTATGAAGCAACACACATTAGACAGATCTTGGCCTGGTCACACTGGATTCCCAACACTACATGGGGCCTAATAGAAAATTCTATGGCTAATCTGTCTCATTTAAACTATTTAATTTGGTCGTCTACCCTTGGACTAACAGGCGAGACCACACTCTTATCCTCAACGAGACATACTCTAACTTTATGGTTTGCTGTTAACCGGAAACATAAACTTGTGTCTCCAAAGTCACTTAACACATTGTTACTACATAACCCAGAATTTCCACCGGGGCTTCACTTCTCCTTCATTAATAACTGGAAAGACACTGACATTCACAGCGTACGGGGCTTGTTAAATCCTCTAACAAAAGAGATCCTGTCCTATGAAGACCTAGTTCATAAGCTACCCCAACACACCCTTAAGATCTTTGAATACTTTCAGCTTAGGCACTTTGCTAAACCGTATAGCGGTAAGGCAAAAGCAATCTCACCAACAGGCTTTGATTCTTTAGCTACACTTGGTCTCCCTCAAAAGGGGCTTATTTCAAAGATCTATCGATTACTTTCTGACCCTCAGGCTGATCCCCCTCCCAGGCTTCAATATATGGTCAAATGGGACTCTCAGTTCTCCCAACCCTTACTAGATCAGGAGTGGGTTGCCATATGGGACAATGCAAAGAGGATGTCACAATGTTCTCGGCAAAGGGAGCATATCTATAAAATACTAATGTTCTGGTACCTCACCCCAGCCAAGCTGCACACTTTTTTTCAAGATCATTCTCCCTTATGCTGGAGAAATTGTGGGGAAATAGGCACTTTACCACACATATTTTGGTCTTGCCCGGCAATTACCCCACTATGGTCTGAAGTTGCAGGTCTACTGAGCAAGATTTTGAGGAGTATAATTCCACCGGACATGTGTATTTCCTATTGGGCAAACCATTTCCTAGAGTGGGCAAAAATGCCCAGGCACTGATAAATCAGATACTAACAGCGTCTCGAATTACGATTGCGGCCCACTGGAAATCTAGCACCATACCAACCCTAGAAGAGATTAGACACCGGATAGATATCAATAAGAGGTTTGAGTATCGTATTGCTAAAATACGTAACAAACTCCCCCACCATTTAGAGATATGGACACCTTGGGAATTATTAGACTCGGAAAAATTAATTTGGTCTCTCTTACCCACATAACTCGTATTTCGTGGTTTGGATCTGTCTCTTTGGATTCTATATACCATATATACAAAAAAACACGCTTGATGTCTAGAATAACCTTATAATTTTTTTTTTTGGCAGCCGTTCTTAATGCAAACCATTTGTAAAAATTTGTTGCTTGGTTATAACTTTTGTCTGTACAACCATATTTTTTTTCTTTATGCTTAATAAAAATTTAAGTTACAAAAAAAAAAGAAAGGTTCAAGGGAAACCCTGGAGCTGCCACCACCTTGGAACCAGTGGGGCAAATTTTCACCTACGAAGGCTTCCCAACACTTTGCGCCACTTCGCCAGGCGCAAATTCACTACCACTACGCTAATTTACTAAAATGTGAAGTTGCGTCTCGGTTGCTGAATGCTGGTGAAGTTTCGCTAGCGTTAATTCGTCAGTGCGAGCATTTCCTAGCGAACATTCACTAACGTTCATTTCTGCCTAGAGAAACTTCGTTAGTACACTTAGGGGGTTATTTATCAAAGTCCGAAATTATCTCAATATTTTCTTCTACAAACTCCGACCAAATCTGCTCTGGTTTTTTATTATTACATTTTCCTGAAAATTTGCTTTGCGTGAAAAAATTTGATTGAATTTTTCTGACTTTTTCATACGATTTTCACAATTTTTTTCGTAATTTTCATGCGAAAACTTTGGGGTATTGCTTGAAACCCAGAGCATATCAAAAAATTATTGAGACCTCTCCCATTGACTTATATGCAACCTCGACAGGTCTGAGATGCCGGATTTTCAGATTCAGACTTTTACATCCTCTGGGTTTAATAAATTCCGAAAATTTGTGTTTTTTTAATAGTCAGATTTTCTAAAAAAAAAAAAAAAAAAATCACAAATTTTTCGTGATTTTTGCATTGGGAGTTTAGTAAATAACACTTATTACAAATGTATAAGGAAGCAAAATAAAGACGAAAGAGATCCCCTAATGTCCTAGACATGAGCCCACCCTAAAACTAATGTGGCATGCCCCTCAAATGGTAAAAAAAAGTTTTAACAGTCTCAACTTTTAAGTACAATCCCACTTTAAAAACGCCAGTGTTTTTTTATCATTTTTCTAACACTTCAGCATACAGGATATGATGTCACTGACATAAGATTGAGAAGGATTTCTCTTCATCTTATCAGTTCTCCAGGTCTAAGATGGAGAAGGAAACTGTGGCGAAAGAGGTAACGTTCTGTAACATTCGCACTTTGATAAACGATCGTTCGCCTGGCGATATGGTGTGAAACTGCGCTAGCGATGTACTTTTTCTCTAGCAAATTGTCCTCTACACCTGTTAGTAAATTGGTGGTGTTCCTGCGGATGGGATTTCTGGCGAATTCTCGCTTGCGAGTAAATCTGCCCCAGTAGCTCCAGGTTATACCCGGGTCAATCGCTGCCGTGCCGTTGCTCTGAAAAAATAGGGTGCACACATCACGCTCACGATGAAAGCCAGAAATGCTGCAAATTTTTAGCGCAATTGCGTCATATTTTCGATAAAAGTGTGGGCTCAGTTGTATAAATTTTGACACATCAGCTACAATTGCAGAAGGAGTAAACACCCCCCCCCCCCCCGGTCACTGCAAAAATTCGGGAATTTTAGGAAGAAACACTGCATTGTGGGAAAAAAAACCAAGGCCATTGCACTCGCTGCACTGCGGTCGTCTATGATCCCTTAGGTCTCGTTTATTAAAGCCCTGAAGACAAGTGCTAGAGAAACCAAAATTGTGTTGCACTGGAGTCCTGTACTTTTGTACAATTTCCCAAGGCACCTGATGGCATTACCTACAGCTGGCCATAGACGCAAAGATCCTATTGTACGAAACGGATATTTGTACGATTTTTGGCCCATGTCTGGAGTGTTCTGACATTTTTTGTGCCATGGCAATTGGTCGATCAGACAGGTTAAAATACTTATATTGTAACTTTCATATGATTACTACTTTATTTAAAGGCTAAAACTAAGTAAGCTTTATCAGAAAGGTCTATATAAATACACCAGGAAACCCTCAAAGTAATGCTGATCTGAGTCCTCTGTCAAAAGAAACATCACATTTCTTTCCTTCTATTGTGTACTCATGGGCTTCTGTATCAGACTTCCTGTTTTCAGCTTAAACCTCCAGGGCTAGGGCTTGAGCATGCTCAGTTTGCTCCTCTCTCCCTCCCCTCCCTGCTGTAATCTGAGCTCAGAGCTATAAGTGAACAGGGAGAGACTTAGGCAGGAAGTGATGTCACACCAAACTAATATGGCTGCTGCTATCCTAAACAAACAGAGACATTGTCTAGAGTTATTTACTCAGGTATGGAAAAGCATTCTAAAGAATAAAAATGGTGTTCTTGCTTGCACTGTTGTGGCTAATCTATTGGCAATAAACTGCCTTGTTAGCTTTCCTTCTCCTTTAATGTGAATGGTTAGTGGCAGGTCAGACAATCATTTGTCTGACTTTTAGGGTTTATCTGCACGTCTATGGGCAGCTTAACCTGTAGGGGTAGGCTCCCTGGACAGATCCGTTAAATATTTAAATTTTATTGAATATTACATACAAAAATAATGCCTTGACCACTTTTGGATACTTATTAGTCTCTGTACATTTCATACTGTCCTTTGAATGCACTAAAAGCCCCACTAGAAGATTAACCTGCTAAACATGCCTTTGTTAGGGTAAATTTGGCAGTGAAACAGTTACGCCTTTCTTTACAAATCCGTTATCGGCCTCGCAAACAAAGGAAAGGGCATTCCAATCAATTAGCCCAATGTAAGATGTTCTACCACGTTCGCTATCCGTCCCGCTCCTTGTCACTGAAAGGAACTATTAACATTTCCATTTGGGGCTCGGCCAGGAATAAATCTTGAAACAGTTGATAATGAAAACCTTTTAGCTGTTTAGTGTCTGCCAACAAAACTTTTACGCAGTGTCTACATCTCGAGCGCATTGGTGGAAACAAAAAGGTAAATTGGCTCAGTTGTTGTCGGTAGAACTGAATAACAGATAAAAATCCTGAATGCTTCTAGTAAACTTCCACCACAAATACAGCCAAATGCATACGGGTCAAAGAGGGTGATATAACCAGTGGTTAGATAAGGATAATAACATTAGAGGTGCTCATTTTTGTTAGAATCACAGCAGGTACAGTAGCTATCACTGAGCAAAACCTGTCCTTGAATTATATACAACTGCCTATGCTGGGTAAGCATGAAAAGCGTTAGGCTTCTTTTGGGGTACTAATGTTTTTTTAACTTGTACCCCAATAAATGGGATTTTTTAACTATAAGCAACATAAGAACTTTTTTTTAGTTATTAAATTATATGTGTCATGGTTGGCACCCTAAATTCAGAACCGATGTTAAGCACCCTATTCTCGGCTCTTGCTTCCGCCTTGAACAGCCGCCTTTCACCTCGAGAGGAGCCCTCGGCTAGTCGGATGCTGCCAGGTCTTAATAAGAGAGGTGCAAAGCAAAGGGTTCTGAACGAGCAACGTGGCACAACGGGAAAGCTAAGTCTTTTGAGCAGACAGTCATGGTACAAGGCGTAGACAGATTGCATCGTCAGATCAGGCCGGGTCGGGGCAGGCAGAGTACAAACGTAGTCGGGCAGGCAAGGGTCAAACCAGGAGATCAATCAGGAGGGGTATAGATGCAGGGTCAGGATTCCAGAAGTCAATATAATCACACACAGGCAGGGGTGACAACGGATAATCAGAAGCTTATTAGCACAGGAAGGCACCAGGAACTCTAAAAGAGGAAACCTATAACGGGCAATATGATTTGTAACCTGTGGGTTTAAATACACAAAAGTTTGTGCCACAGCCATCAGAACGCCAGCGCACAGGCGCCAATAAATAAGGAAGTGGCGCGCCGCACGCGCCCTGAGACACAGCAGCAGAGGAGAGCGGCGGGCGTCCCCACCGAGGGGGCTGCAGGTGTCCCTGCAGACCCCCTCCCGCTAGACCACTAGGGTGAGTAATCCTCACATTATGTGTCAAATGAGGCTGACGAGAAAATGTGCATTGTATGTCCAAAATATGTGGACACCTGCTTGTCCAACATCTCATTCCCAAAGCAAGTGGATTAATATGTAGTTGGGCCTCACTTTGATGCTAGAACAGCCCCTACTCTTCTAGGAAGGTTCCCACTAGATATTGGAACATTGTTGGTAGAATGTACTTTCATTTATATGCAAGAGGTTGGGGATTAAGTCTGCAGTGTTACAATTCATGCCACAGGTTGTCAGTTGGGTTAAGGTCAAGCCTTAGTACAGGCCTGTCAAGTTCTTCCATTCCCAGCTCATCATATCAATTATGCTTGAACCTTAATTTATCCTGCTGAAACAGGAAAGGGCATTGACTAAACTGTTGCCACAAAGTAGGAAACACTGGCTTGTCAAGAATGTCTTTGTAGGATGTTGTGGCATCTGTGTTGATAATGGAAAGTATGGCTTATACAGCCAATTCCACTGATTAGAAGGGGTGCTCACATATGAGTAGCCTCATTCACACTCTTTGTGGTTTGTCCTAGGCTCTGGCCAAGTTTCCCATCCATAGACGGCCTTTGACTCCGGTGTCATGCTATCTTTAATGTGATTGGCCAGAGGAAGGGCCTGAATGATCCTCCTCCTGATCAATATCTGATCAAGTATCGCACACCATGGATTCTGAAGATTAGGTCCTATGTTGACCTGAGGAGTATCCTGGCCAAAAACAGCTGATATTTCTGTGTATGGCCAACATTTATAGGGTCGGACTGTGCTGGCGGGACACTCGGAAAAAACCTGGTTGGCCCCACCAACCCAGACCCACTCCCCTCCTGTAGCTTTATGCGGCACAGCCCCCTAACCTCCTGCCTGGCCCCCAACTGCGGCAAGAAGTAGTGGCATTTATGCAGAGGATAGACTGTAATTCGTGACAATCTGAATTATGGCATCTCAAAATCAGGTGAGTAAATGTGTTCCTTAACATGGACATCCCTTTTATTCAAAATATCTAACAGTGATATCTACACATAATAATACTAATATATCCTTGGTACTTATCAATGTATCCTGCCAAGGGTTTTCTAGTGCTGTAGGGGCAGAGCAAATACCCTTTTGCCTATAAAACTTGCCCTGGTAATTAGTTAAGACACTAGTTAAGCCACAAGGTTCCTCCTGGCAGTCATAGCCCAATTAGGCTTTTTCCATAGGGACATTAGGACTGAGTAAAGCGTTGCTGGAGTGAAGCCACGAGCGTTGGGTATCCAAGCGGTCCGGCATTGTGAGTGATTGCGTCTGACAGCAGGACTCCACTTCACTTGTAATCATCTTCTCAGCATGTTGTGGCCGTCCTGCTGTGTCCACTTGTGCTGCCCAGGAGAATACAACGTTGTTAAGACATGGCCAGGCTCAGCTGACCTTTACTTTGATTTAGAATTGTTTGGAAATATCCTAAAAGGGACTCCACCTCCCCCCCAGTTTTTTTTTAAACAAAAGGATGAGAATGAAATCTCGGCTCTAAATTGTTAAACATAGTGAACTTCAATGTTTTCTTTTAAATCCTATATTTTTCAGAATAAAGTAAAATTAGGATTCTTTCTATCAGATCAGAAGAAATTCTTTAAAAGTCATTACAAAAAAAATCATTACAAAATTCTTCTTCTGGTTGGCCGCATCACTGACGCCCCCAGATCATGCTCATCTCCATTCAGCGCCTCGTCTCCATAAACCACATCCCCTTGGATTCCATGATGAAAAAGGAACATACAGGGGAACATGCTGGTAAAGGGGATCTGTTAGCTGAGACGAGCATAAAACAAACCCCATAACACATGTCAGGATAAATACAGTGCCAATTCCATGTATAATACCCCAGAACAAACAGCAGGATAAATACAGTGCCAATTCTATGTATAATATCCTAGAACACATGGCAGGATAAGTACAGTGTCAATTCCATGTATTTTACCCCATAACACACAGAAGGATAAATGCAGTGCAAATTCCATGTATTATACTCTAGAACACACAGCAGGATAAAAACAGTGCCAATTCCATGTATAATATCCTAGAGCACACAGTAGGATAAAAACAGTGTCAATTCCATGTATTTTACCCCATAACACACAGAAGGATAAATACAGTGCCAATTCCATGTATAATACCCTAGAACACACAGCAGGATAAATACAGTGCCAGTTCCATGTATAATACCCCAGAAACTCAGTAGGATAAATTGAGTGCCAATTCTATGTATTATACCCCAGAAACTCAGTAGGATAAATACAGTGCCATCTCATCTCAGCTACACATTGCTTAGGC
Organism: Xenopus laevis; assembly: GCF_017654675.1. Classification (NCBI taxonomy): domain Eukaryota; kingdom Metazoa; phylum Chordata; class Amphibia; order Anura; family Pipidae; genus Xenopus; species Xenopus laevis. Next base: position 159,655,084 of record NC_054374.1, on the reverse strand, counting down.
TTCTGAGAACTGTGTGCAAATAGCCTGCGGGGGGCCTAGGTGCGGGTGTGTCACTACGGCTGGCAAACTGCCTGACCATTAGCTGACAAGTTTTATCCTTTCCCATAAAGCACGTCAAGCAACATGCCTCAGCATTTGTCAGTCTATTCTTGGTATTTATGTTTAAATAAAACCAGCACTTGGCTTTGCAGTCGCACTAATGGGTGCATTATTAGTAGCCATTCATTTGCAGTCGCACTAATGGGCGCATTATTAGTAGCCATTCATTTGCAGTCGCACTAATGGGCGCATTATTAGTAGCCATTCATTTGCAGTCGCACTAATGGGTGCACCAATAGTAGCCTTCAATGCTCCAATGTTACTTATGGCAGCAAAACTGACTTTTATCTCAGGGTAGAAAAAGACCCAAGGGGTACAAGGTGCAAACTGCAACTTTACAAAAGAATACATAGCACAAGTATGAGATCTGTTATCTGGAATGCTGGAGACACGAATGTGTCCGGATAAGAAGTCTTTCAGTAATTTACATTACCAGCAGGGGTGTAACTATAGAGCAGTGATCCCCAACCAGTAGCTCGTAAGCAACATGTGTCTCTCCAACCCTGTGGATGTTGCTCCCAGTGGCCTCAAAGCAGGAGCTTATTTTTGAATTCCTGACTTGGAGTCAAGTTTTGGTTGTATAAAAACTAGGTGCACTGCCAAACAGAGTCTCAATGTAGGTGGACAGTGTTGGACTGGGACACCAGGGGCCCACCAAGAAAATTTAGACCAGGGCCCACTCTCAGTACTATTATTCTTCCTCTCCTCACTCAACCTCTATTCTCCTAGTCTCTTTTAGTTATACATACTATAACCTATTATTCCATCTATTTAGCCTCTTTGTTCTCATAGAAACAGGGAATGTCCATAAAATAGGCCAAATTTTTAGCAGCATGAGGGCCCACTGACACCTGGGCCCACCGGGACTTTTCCTGGTATCCCAGTGGGCCAGTCCTACACTGTAGGTGGACAACACATAGGGGCTACCAAATGGCGAATGGCCACAGCAAGTATGTGGCACCCCAAGAACATTTTTCATGCATGTGTTGCTCCCCAGCTCCTTTTACTTCTGAAGTTGCTCATGGGTTCAAAAGGTTGGGGATCCCTACTATAGAGGAAGCAGACCTTGTGGTTGCATTAAATTGAATTTGCTATGGGACTCAGGGTAACATCTAATTACACCACTCATTAGGCTAAATTGGGCGGATTCAGTCACTGGCGCTGGGGCCAATGACTTGATCATGTTATGAGGCCTAATGGAAGCTCTTCAGATGAGGAACAATGGGTAATCTGTCCCATTTTGCTCCCAGTTCGACGTTGCCTCCATCATTTTTGAATAAGGCTGAATGCAAAATTCTCTTCAAAAGATTTGGCCGAATGCCAGACCAATTTTGAACCGTAATTTGTATATTCCAGTTTGAGAAAAATTTAAATATTGCATTATCTGTGAACAAAAAAATGATCATGTTCTGTTGTCCAGCACTCGATCCGAGTCTTTGAATTGGGCTGAATAGTTAGGCCAAATCCACATCCTTCAAAAAAAGAGCTGAACCCTGGAGTTGGTTCATTCCTAATTTATATATTTACATAGAATAAGCATGTGCCATTAAATGAAATAAGGTTTGTGAGCCGGCAACAGGTTTCTTTGCTTTCCAAGAGTTAAGCCTGTAACCAGAGTCCCATTTCCATAGCGAAGATATCTTGAGAGGGTACAAATATTAATAGCAGCCCGTAAATCTCTCCTTCTCGCATCTCCTCCTGCTTCAAGGATATCCAGTGGATCAGAGGCTGGAGTCACTTTACCCGAGGATATTAAGGTTACATGTATAATTGTAATTAGAACAGAATTATAGCCGATCTGTTATACTAAAAACAGCGGAGTGCTAATTATATTAACGAGGGGAAAGTGTCTAAGGAAACACATTTGCTGTCGCTGGAGAATGACTTCTACAGACAGACAAGGGCAGGGGATACCTGAATGTGTTCCAGATACTGACACAGGCCAGGCCGTCGGATTCCTGGTGTCCTATGTGCTGGCTTATGTTCCAAGGAGATGTTCCAGGAGGTTGTCTGCGATGTTGTGGAAACCAGATCATTTTCTTTTCCCAATTAATCTCCAGAGCTGGATGTTCTGCTGAAGGACTCAGGAGCCGGCTGCATTTCTAAAGAAAAAAAAAATTACTTGTAGAATTAACTCTTGGTGTCATGTAAGTCAAGTCTGGTGGAAAATGTTGTTGAATGAGCATCATACCTACAACCTGCAATGGCCTCCATCTCTATATCAGCATTTTTATTGTGGAAGTGGAAATGCAGTAGATACACCACTTCTATACTACTATGAAGGTCCTCCGGTGTCCTTACACAGGGTAGGACTGGTCTATCAGAGTACCAGAGGGTCTCCTAGAGGGCCCCAGCATAGGACAACTTCCATTAGCCCATCCTTACTTCCAAAGTGGGTCTACAAATAACCTACAGTATAACATTTGGCATTATCTATAAGTAGACAGTAGTCATAGAGTGTGAGGTTCTCTGGTGGGCTCTAGGAGACCTCGTTTGACACTGTCCTTTAGATTGGTTGTCTTCTGCAGCAAATTGATTGACCAAGTTAAATGATAATATATTCCTTGGTCAGCCAGATTGCTAAAGGACCAGGATCAATCAACTAACCCCCATGTAATAAAAGGCACTCAGTTTGCCCAGGAGCAGAAACCCATAGCAACCAATAAGATATTTGCTTTTAAACAGACTAGTAAATGCTTCCTGCTGATTGGTTATTGTGGGTTACTGCTCCTGGGCAAACTTAGGGGTCCGTTTACTAAAGCAAGGTAAAAATATGCGCACAAAATTCAAACAAATTCAAATATAAAATAAATATAAGTAAATATAAATTTGCGAATTTTACCGCCACCTATGTAGCATCACAGTCCAAGGATTCGTCAGCCTCTACGATTTTTTGGTTTTCATTGTGATTGGCTACATTAAACTGTGCATTTCTATGAAGCAAAGAGATTGACTAGTATGATTTCTTGTTCCTATGATTCTATTGGCAGAAGGGTTTATATGATGCAGACATGTGTGATTGGTGTTACTCTGGTAATCTTGTTGGATGGTATAATCATCAGTCAATCAGTCATAAATGTCACAGTAAAAATTGCCATAATAACTACCATAATAACTGCCATAAAACAAGACTATTTTATAGCATAAATAGTCGCAAAAACTAAATTTGTCGCCAGAAAATTCGCAACTCGCGAAATTACTGCTAACGTAAGCTGCTTCGTTAACGTAGTTACCACAAGTGACCGCAATGACTGAGCGCATCGCTGTTTAGTAAACTTAGTCGCTGCAAATATTCTGGTGGAAAAAAATTCTCAGCGACAACATGCGGAAACTTAGGGGCCCATTCACCAAGCTCGAGTGAAGGATTCGAAGTAAAAAAACTTCGAATTTCGAAGTGTTTTTTGGGCTACTTCGACCATCGAATGGGCTACTTCGACCTTCGACTTCGAATCAAAGCATTCGAACTAAAAATCGTTCGACTATTCGATAGTCAAAGTACTGTCTCTTTAAGAAAAAACTTCGACCCCCTAGTTTGCCACCTAAAAGCTACCGAACCCAATGTTAGCCTATGGGGAAGGTCCCCATAGGCTTGGCTAACTTTTTTTGGTCGAAGGATAATCCTTAGATCGTTGGATTAAAACCTTCGAATCGTTTGTGTCGAAGGATTTAATGGTTTGATTATTCCTTCGATCGTTCGATCGAACTATTTGCGCAAAAATCCTTCGACTTCGATATTCGAAGTCGAAGGATTTTAATTCCCAGTTGAATATCGAGGGTTAATTAACCCTTGATATTCGACCCTTGATGAATTTGCCCCATAAAGTCAAATTTACCGCGTTTTAGTAAACGGACCCCTTAGTGCCTTATATAACCCCAATACTGTATAACAGCATGAGTGGACTTCTAATATGTGTCAGTCACGCTAATTTTGTATAATGGCGCAAGGTACTCTTTTTTAATAATAATAATAATTATAATCAAGAAAGTGCAATAAGTTTTTAAAATTACTCGATGTGCACATGGCACTAAAAGAAAGTGATATTTTGTTAGGTTCTGCCGTGGTGATTTCCTCCATCCGAAGGCAGTTAATCATAATAACAAGTAGAGCAGTCAACGGGGTATCTAGGATTTCAAGTGGCTGGCAGATAAAAGGCAGATTTCTGGCAGCTTAGTCCTCTTCAGCCCCCTAACCTTTACACTTACAGTGTATCCCTTTCAGGAGATGTTTGAGAGTGAATCCTTGTTATGCACCCGGCTCTACCCTCACTCCTCTGCTGCTGCTGCTGCTGCACTATTCCAGCCCAAGGATATGCTCCCAACCCTCCTCCTCAGCCTTGGGACAAGATCAAAAGATCCAAAAGACAAAAGATCTGAATATAAAAAGTACAAATGGAAAAATGCCCTGAACAATGCGGTAAAAAATACAAATACATCGAAAAATTTGAGTTTTTCCGAATTTTCCGATTTTAAAGAATCAGCTCCCATCGAATTCTAAAGCACCTGAAATTTTTTTATTTGTTTTAATGTAGAGATTTTGGTGGTTTTTACACTTAATAAATTGTAAATGTTTAGAAATATAGGAAGATCACACATTTTTTTCAAGATTCGTGGACAAAAACAAAATTTGATTGTTTTGTGACAAAAAGTCATGCGATTTTTCTCCCCACCCCTAATTTGCATATGCAAATTTGGATTAGGTTCGGCTGGGCAGAAGGATTCGGCCGAATCCTGCTGAAAAAGCCAGAATCCTGGCTGAATCCTGAACCGAATCCTGGATTTGGTGCATCCCTAAAAATATTCTTCACTAGACTTTTATTACATTTCAAATCTTAAAGGGCACCTATCACAGCCAAAATCAAACACATATTAACAATCTGACCAGTACAACATAAACACGTTTAATCAAACTACATATATAGTTTTTTGAAAAAAAACTGCAGGTTTTAAAAAATCCCTTACTTTGTCAAATGGGTTCTTTCACTGAGGGAGGCCATACTGTGACTATAACAGAGACTCTAATATGCAAATTTCAGGAGCATGCTCAGATTGTAACACTGCTTTGAGTATTCTACCCAGAATGCCTTGTTTTAGTAAACTCCTCCACTAGAAGTATCAGGAGATTTCCCTATCTTGTCCCCTGCTGGTAAAGTCATTATGCAAATGAAGGACACACAGTAACTTCCAGCAGGTGGCAGCACTACTGAACAGCAGCTAACACACAGGTTTGGCTGATTTGAAAATAGCTTAGAAGGGTTGATAAGCAACAAGGAATTTCAACTGAGCATGTGCGAGATTTCAGAGCTACAGTTGGCTGGGAAGATATAGGTAGGAGGAGCCAGTGAAATCCAAGATGGCTGCCTCAGCTAGAACTGCAGGGGAGATAGGGGAGATCTTGCAGAAGGAATAGTGAGCTGATCATTTACATTATACAAACAATTCTAACTGTTTCAAAAATCGGATTTCTTGAACTTTCTAACCATTTTTCTCGTGAGCCTCATTTATGTTAAAAAAAGAGCCCACTGGGAGGAACACTCCAGAGGTTGGTGAGCAACATCTTGCCCCTGGTTGGGGATCACTGTTTTAGGGCTTAAAGGGCACCTGTTGGGCAAAATTATTATCCCCAACCCACGGTGTGGGATAAAAGAGCCCGCACTCTGATAACAGGGGCGTAACTACAGAGGAAGCAGACCCTGAAATTGCAGGGGAGCCCAGGCATGTAGGGGGCCAAGAAAAGCCCTAATTATTGAGCAATCCCACTATTTCTTGGTAGATTAGGTCAATTTAACAATCCTTTGGGGCTCTAAATTGAATTTGCTATGGGGCCCATTAACATCTAGTTACAGCACTTGGGGTAACCAGTAAAACAATTGCCCCCAGCCAACACTAGGCCACCGCACGCATGCAGTGCAGTGCTGTGCCGTGACTTGCTCATTATATGCATACATGTGACGTTAGAAGAGCATTTGTGATTGCCATGATCTCTCGGGGCGAGTGTCCTAGTGCTCCTTTGCCTGCACCTTTGGTTGGGGATAACATTTTTGCCAAACAGGTGCCCTTTAAGCTTCTTACTGAGCCCTCGGGCACTCCAGCATAGAGAGAACCATAGTGGTTAACTCCATCACATTACCTACATTTATGAAGAAGGAGGATATTTCTGTGTCTCAACCTATTCTTCCAAAATAACTTGCATTGCTCTTAACTTTTTGCACTTTTCACACTGCTGTCACTGACAGCTGAAGAATAATGAAGATTTAGGAAAGCTTTGTCCCCCCAAAAAGAGACTAACCACATTATATTAATATCTAATTCTCCAATAGTAAACCTTCCGTGTGTAGCCTTCACAAATAAACATTTTAGCTTCCATTCCTGACAGTCACAAGAAGATGAAGGTAGTTGATGTTTGGTTACAGTATAATCTGATAATGCCAAAATGACACAATGATCTCTGTATAAACATTAATATCAAGATGGCTGGCATAGTGCTGGTAAGCAGCATTCTCATTGGTGCATTCTCTTGCACAGGCCCTCTGTGTCACCATATTGTTGGTTCAAAGGCCAAACACTCTGATAAACCTGTATTTGCACAAGACTTGGGTTGTTTGGAGACCAAGTTTAAGATCAGGTTTTGAGAAGAGGTTTGATCACCAGATTGTTGGTTCAAATGCCAAACACTCTGATGATCCTGTATTTGCACAAGACTTGGGTTCCTTGGAGACAACATTTAAGGTCAGGTTTTGAGAAGAGATTGGATCACCAGATTGTTGAGTCAAAGGCCAAACACTGATGAACCAGTATTTCCACTAGACTTGGGTTGTTTAGAGACTAAGTTTAAGGTCAGGTTTTGAGAAGAGGTTTGATCACCAAAGTGTTGATTCAAAGGCCAAACACTATGATAAACCAGTATTTGCATAACACTTGAGTTGTTTGGAGACCAAGTTTAAGGTCAGATTCTGAGAAGACGTTGGAACAAGGAGATCTGTAAGCAGCACATACATACATATGTTAAAGTGTGGGCACCTGTCTCAGGGGGTTCTTGGGTCAAGTTTTAACTAGGGCACAATGTTCATGGAATCTGTATGTTCTTCCTGTGTTCTTGCTCCATGACCATGCTTTTTGGACTGAAATGCAGAAACATAACAATGTTTTGGTGGCTTTATCATCTTATACCAGCGATAGGCAGCATCCAGCCCCCCCCCCCACATGGAGATGAGCTTTGCATAACAACATCACATTGATTGTTGTAGCTTGGCAACAAAACATGGGGAGCTGCCTTAGCCCTTCTCTTATTCGCAACAAATGGGTCTGAGGTCTGGAACTCGGCCATGCTTTGAGTGACAGATTGCAGCCTAATTACTGTACCATCAGACGTGATTAAGTAGAGCCCTAAAGCTGGGATTAATCGGCTGCCAAATTGTGTATCACACACTTCCACGTATAAATAACAGCTACTTCATCATGACGAATCCCAGCCTTGCAGACCAGAAGGAATTCCAGAATACTGAAAATGGCCCAAGACTGGACGAACTCTTGTAATGCCATTAAAATCCCTATTATAACTCTTGTTCTTTTTCTCTTGGAGATCCTTTTATCCCCTCGAGGAAAGAATTAAGGATTTATAATAACATTAATATGACGAGGGTACTGAAGAGGCAGGCGTGAAGGTGGGGTGGCCCACTTGGTGGGTCATATTTATATCTGGGAATGACCATTATCAGCAGTCAATAACGTTTGTAGGGTCCTTGTACAAGTATAATAAATTCATGAATTTACCTGGCTGTAATGTCTAGAGCAGTGGTCCCCAACCTTTTTTACACGTGAGCCACATTCAAATGCAAAACATCGAGAGCAACATCCAAGGGGCTGGTGAGCAACATGTTGCTCGCGAGCTACTGGTTGGGGATAACTGGTGTAGAGGATCCCCTAGAATAGTGTGGTTATTCCCAGTCAACAGGTGAGGAGACTTACTCCCATTCCCACTAATCAGGTTATGGACAGATTTGTGCAGGATCGGATGGATGTGGGGAGTATTATTGAGGGGAATAAGGAGAAAGGCAAACATATCCCTTTCTCCCATGTGGGAATGTTGGTGGATGTGTTTGGCTTGACACCCCATATTGGTTGCTGTGACTTGTTTTGAGGTATATTCTACATTCTTTACATTATTTCAGCAGTTCCATGTGCCATTTGTCATTCATTTGTCTTGTTTCTTTTTGCAGGTCCTTTTATTTTGCATGACGGCTGCGCTCTACATGTTCTTTTTCAGGTAAGTGGAGCTAATTATTTTTGTCATTTATATCAAACATATATAGAGGCTCACTGCAATTAGGGTAAGGTTTGACATATATTCTAATTTGCTTCCCAGGATACATCAATAGCAGGGTGACTGTTACCCCAATGTTTTTATATATCTCTAACCTTGTTGTGAGCTAAGGGGGCCCAGTCTGAAGGCCAGTTAGGGTGAGATTTGGGGTGAGTGTTTATTTGTACCCTGGGTACCCCTGGAACTATAGCAGGGTGACACCCCAATGTTTCTATATATCTGTAACCTTGTTATGAGCTAAGGGGGCCAGTCTGAAGGTCAGTTAGGGGGAAATTTGGGGTGAGAGCTTATTTGTGCCCTGGGTACCCCTGGAACTATAGCAGGGTGACTGTTACCCCAATGTTTCTATATATCTGTAACCTATTTATGAGCTAAGGGGGCCCAGTCTGAAGGTCAGTTAGGGGGAGATTTGGGGTGGGTGCTTTTATTTGTGTCCTGGGTACCCCTGGAACTATAGCAGGGTGACTATTACCTTAATGTTTCTAAATATCTGTAACCTTGTTATGAGCTAAGGGGGCCCAGCCTGAAGGTCAGTTAGGGGGAGATTTGGGGTGAGTGCTTATTTGTGCCCTGGGTACCCCTGAAACTATAGCAGTGTGACTGTTACCCCAATGTTTCTATATATCTGTAACCTTGTTATGAGCTAAGGGGGTTCAGCCTAAAGGCCAGTTAGGGTGAGATTTGGGGTGAGTGTTTATTTGTGCCCTAGGTACCCTTGGAATCATTGCAGGGTGACTGTTACCCCAATGTTTCTCTATATCTGTAACCTTATTATGAGCGGGGTTAAGCCTAAAGCCCAGTTAGGGTGAGATTTGGGGTGAGTGCTTATTTGTACCCTGGGTACCCCTGGAACTATAGCAGGGTGACTGTTACCCCAATGTTTCTATATATCTGTAACCTTGTTATGAGCTAAGGGGGCCCAGTCTGAAGGTCAGTTAGGGGGAGATTTGGGGTGGGTGCTTTTATTTGTGTCCTGGGTACCCCTGGAACTATAGCAGGGTGACTATTACCTCAATGTTTCTAAATATCTGTAACCTTGTTATGAGCTAAGGGGGCCCAGCCTGAAGGTCAGTTAGGGGGAGATTTGGGGTGAGTGCTTATTTGTGCCCTGGGTACCCCTGAAACTATAGCAGTGTGACTGTTACCCCAATGTTTCTATATATCTGTAACCTTGTTATGAGCTAAGGGGGTTCAGCCTAAAGGCCAGTTAGGGTGAGATTTGGGGTGAGTGTTTATTTGTGCCCTAGGTACCCTTGGAATCATTGCAGGGTGACTGTTACCCCAATGTTTCTCTATATCTGTAACCTTATTATGAGCGGGGTTAAGCCTAAAGCCCAGTTAGGGTGAGATTTGGGGTGAGTGCTTATTTGTACCCTGGGTACCCCTGGAACTATAGCAGGGTGACTGTTACCCCAATGTTTCTCTATATCTGTAACCTTATTATGAGCGGGGTTAAGCCTAAAGCCCAGTTAGGGTGAGATTTGGGGTGAGTGCTTATTTGTACCCTGGGTACCCCTGGAACTATAGCAGGGTGACTGTTACCCCAATGTTTCTATATATCTGTAACCTTATTATGAGCGGGGTTAAGCCTAAAGCCCAGTTAGGGTGAGATTTGGGGTGAGTGCTTATTTGTACCCTGGGTACCCCTGGAACTATAGCAGGGTGACTGTTACCCCAATGTTTCTCTATATCTGTAACCTTATTATGAGCGGGGTTAAGCCTAAAGCCCAGTTAGGGTGAGATTTGGGGTGAGTGCTTATTTGTACCCTGGGTACCCCTGGAACTATAGCAGGGTGACTGTTACCCCAATGTTTCTATATATCTGTAACCTTGTTATGAGCTAAGGGGGCCCAGCCTGAAGGCCAGTTAGGGTGAGATTTGGGGTGAATGTTTATTTGTGCCCTGGGTACCCCTGGAACTATATCAGGGTAACTGTTACCCCAATGTTTCTATATATCTGTAACATTTGCTTATTTGTTTCACTGGATTTTGTCGACCTCTGTGTTTATAGATGAACTTGCCGTTATTATGCTGTTGATGATATCTAAATGATTTCCATTATGTATTAGTTTTTCGCACAACATTTGTAGGTCAAAGATAAGCTGTACACATACATTTGGCATTAAATAGACAGTCATGATTGGCCAGAACTGTGTGACTTTCAAATCTCATACCTGAAGGCGGAAACAAACAAGTGTCCCCCGTGGCTGCGTTCCTAATATCTATGTAGGGCGAAGGCAGCTCAACTTTTGGCTCATGGCACATCGGGAGAGTCGAGGTTGAGACAAGGTCAGAGACAAGTACATTCCAATCCGAACATCGGAACCTTGAGAAGAACATTAGAAGCAATAAGGCAATAAAACTCTATGGGGCAAATTCACTAAAGGGCGAATTTTTGGCAGCGACCACTTCGCCAGGTGCAAATTCATTACCACTATGCGAATTCACTAAAATGCAAAGTTGCATCTCAGCAGCCGACCACTTGTGAATTTTCGATATCGTTACTTTGGCTGGGTGAGCATTTCTGCCTAGTGAAACTTTGCTAGCAGTCTTACGCTTAGACGAATTTGAATAGGGCGAGTACATAAAGTCGCATGGACGTCTTTATATGTAATGTTGGTGCAAATGCTTGAAGTGGCCACTTTTTCAAACACATGTCTAATGAGCCATAATAAACACAGAAGAGATCCTCTAATGCCCTAGACATGAGCCCACCCCAAATGTTACATGCCCCTTAAATTAGTTTTAAAAAATTGCTCACACATAAATCTTTAATAGTTTGGACTTTTGAAGGCAATCCCGCTTTAAAAAAAGAAAAGTCGCCAGCGTTTTTTACAACTTTAATGCATCTCCGGCATACAGTATATGATGTCACCGACATCAGATTGAGGAGGATGTTAATTCGTTTTATCAGTTCGTTTTATCAGTTCGCCAGGTCTAAGGTGGCGAAGTAAACTGTGGCGATAGAGGTAATATTCAGTAAAATTCGCATCTTAGTGAATTCGCAGGGTAACAACCATTTGCCAGAGCGAAGAGTCGCCTGTCGATGCAGACTTACGTTCCTGCGTTCTCGTTCGCTAGTGAATCGACCTCTACGCCTGTTAGTGAATTGCCGATGTCCCTGCTGATGGGTTTTCTGGCGAATTGTTGCTAACGACGGCTACTTCGCACTTTAGTGAATCTGCCCCTATGAATTGTCCCATATGCCGTTACTGGAAGGTTGTATAAAGGAGAAGAGAACATTCTGGAGCCTACGGCAGAGCCCCCTCGCCTTCCATTGTTATTGAAATGATGTAGGACATACACCTTTATCACGGTGAGCTATTTTCCATCTTAGATGAGACCCGACAGTTCTAAAATTCCTGCGTTGAATTGGGCCCTTCCACCTCTAGTGGAATCTATTCAACAACCCAGACTCATTATTCCTGAAAAATGGCTTCCACCGACCGTCCCTTGAGCCTTTCCACATGCCGTATTACTGACATTAAGGGGCAGAAAGTTCGAGCTATTTTTCGTGTACTTCGAATTTGAAAAAAAATTGAATATCGAAATTGTATCATGTACTGTCTCTTTAAAAATTCGACCATTCGCCTTCTAAAACCTGTCTAATTGCTATTTTAGCCTATTTTAGACTTTAAAAAAATCAAAGTTTTTTAGGGGGGAAAAACTTTAAATCCAATTAGATCTAATGCGCTAAATGATACAGCGGCTTTTAGAGCCATATGTATATATAGAGCCTCCAGTTACATTGGTTCCTTCCTGATATCCAAGGTCAATGTTACAGATGGTTGCCATTGAAGTATTTGCCTGTTACCTTGGGTTAAAATTGCTAATCCCTCGCAGAGAGCTGCAGCTGCCTGGCGCAGGCCACAGATCCTATAGGTCTGAGCTTCTGAGTTCCACAAAACTCTCTAACCCCTTCGAACCCAGGGAGCTGCATGGCCCAGTGTCTGAACATCAGAAATGAAAGACATGGGGGAAAATAGTCACAGCTATAGGCTAAGCCATGCTGAGTGGGCCAAATGCATGCTGGTTAATGTACCCCCACTCTAGTTACTTATATGATCATATAAGGATTTCTTCATTGTTTTAAAGGAGAACTAAACCCTAAAAATGAATATGGCTAAAAATGGCATATTTTATTTAGTGAACTTATTGCACGCGGCTAAAGTTTCAGCTTGTCAATAGCAGCAATGATCCAGGACTTCAAACTTGTCACAGGGGGTCACCATCTTGGAAAGTGTCTGTGACACTCACATGCTCAGTGGGCTCTGATTGGCTGTTGAGAAGCTAAGCTTAGGGCTCGTCACTAATTATCCATCAGAAAATGAGCTTCCCCTGTAATATAAGCTGATGCTACAGGTTTGCTGATTATTAAATTCTGATGCTAATTACACTGGTTTCTGTGCTGCCATGTAGTAATTATGTGTATTAATTACTAATCAGCCTTATATTGTGACATTTCTATTCTATGTGTACTGTATATTGTGAGTGGGTCCCTAAGCTCAGTAAGTGACAGCAGCACAGAGCATGTGCAGTGAATCAGCAGAAAAGAAGATGGGGAGCTACTGGGGCATCTTTGGAGACACTGATCTTTACTGCTAAAGGGCTGTGGTTGCCTTGGGCTGGAACAGAAGCACAAAACATAATGTACAACATTTCTACAGACTTCTTTAGTTAGGCTTTAGTTCTCCTTTACCAGGGCTTATAGTAAGCCTGGGCGTCTGTTTTGTGACCCAGTTTAGAAAGAATCACATTTTATGCATTACTATTGCCTATTTTCACAGTATTAAAGGGGGCTGTAGAGACCCGTCCTAAACCAAATTGGGACCCACAAGTTCTATCTGAAATATGGGGACACATGGGGGATCCCACACCCCTGTGAGTTGAGTGCGGGTCCTATAGTGTCAACATTTTGTGTATTCTGGTGTTGCTGGTTAGTGTTGGGGGCAAGTTGAGATTTTCCTGACCCGCACATCACTGATACATACTGTACATTCCCAGAACCCACTTGGGCCTCATTTATTAAGTGCTGGGAGTGAGCAAAATCTACTGCAAACTGCCATGTTTTTTGCATTTCGCACCCAGCCCCACACTGGGGGCATAAGCTTTTAACTTTCAGCTTAAAGGGGTTGTTCACCTTTAAATTAACTTTCAGTATGATGTAGAGAGGGATATTGTGAGACAATTTGCTATTGGTTTTCGTTTTTTATTATTTGTGGGTTTTGAGTTATTTAGCTTTTTATTTAGCAGCTCTCCAATTTGTAATTTCAGCAATCTGGTTGCTAGGGCCCAAATTACCCTAGCAACCATTTGGATTCTATAGAGCCGGGATGTGCAACTGGCAGCCCGTGGGACGCATTGTGGACCCCCACATGCTGTGTTTGTTTACCATATGTAAACTTTAAAAGTTATCACTATCGAGATTAACTGGCCCCTGCATTGGTTAAACCTCAAATTCAGACTGTAATCCCCTGTATTGTTCACACCTGAAACCCAGACTGAAACTGCCACATTGTTCACCTGTTCACACCTTATTCAAAATGCTAATGGGGCACCAGCACTGTGTCACTGTATGAATGATCGCTTTCCTTGTCTCCTGCTCTGTTCTGCCTTCCCTCCCTGTGTGTGCCATTCTCTGCTTATTCGGTGCTGCTTGTTTGTGCCATTCTCTGCTTGCCCAGTGCTGCTTGTTTGTGCCATTCTCTGCTTGCCCAGTGCTGCTTGTTTGTGCCATTCTCTGCTTGCCCAGTGCTGCTTGTTTGTGCCATTCTCTGCTTGCCCAGTGCTGCTTGTTTGTGCCATTCTCTGCTTACTCAGTGCTGCTTGTGTGTGCCATTCTCTGCTTACTCAGTGCTGCTTGTGTGTGCCATTCTCTGCTTGCCCAGTGCTGCCTATGTGTGCCATTCTCTGCTTATTTGGTGCTGCTTGTGTGTGCCATTCTCTGCTTACTCAGTGCTGCTTGTTTGTGCCATTCTCTGCTTGCCCTACGCTACCTGTGGAATGTAAGCCAGTTAGGGGTTTGTTCTTGGGGTTTGTTAGCATTTGGAAATTGTTGTTAAGGGCCCCTAAGGTGTTTAATCATGTGTTGGGGGTTGTTGTATTATCCACAGGGGAGGATGAGGCATATGGATTTAAGGGTATGTTTTAACATGACTTAAAGGGGACCCGTCACCCAAAAAAATTTATTCCAAATCCTATTTTATAACATTAGTCAAGCAAAATGAACTTTAATCACACTGTATAAATTATTTGAATCGTGTTTCCTTCAGTCTGGGAATTCAAAATGATAGCAAGCAGGCAGCAGCCATTTTGTGGATACTGTTTTTAAGGAAAGCCTTGCATCATCTCAGAATCTTGTTTGTGCACCAGAATGGGGGACCTGATGTCCATCCCCATGTCCTGGCTACACAATTATATGGTGAAGAGAACGGGGGAATGTGGGGAGAGCAGTGACATGTAGGAAGTGCTGAATGGAAAGTGAAAGTAATTGTCTGCCCCGCCTCTATGCCCATGGCATAGAGGCGGGGCAGACAATATTTGATTGACATCTGAGATTTTTAAATGACCTTACAGCGGCTATGAATGCTTTAATAAAAAATAGAAATTGGATTTCATGTTTAATTTGAAAAGGACTTTTATTATACAGATTTTTGTGTCTGGGTGACAGGTCCACTTTAAATGTTTCACATATGAGTGATGAGGGATTTCCCTGCAGTGAGCACCAGCCATTTGGTTTTTTGGTGAGCTACCACCGCTAATGTGGATATGATCTTAAAAGTTCTTGTGGTAATATGGGTGTGGTTTACAGTGGGTGTGGTTTAAAATGGGGAGTGGCCAACACTGACTTCCATTATCGGCCCTCCACCACATAGGCCAGTACAATTTTGGCCCTCGGTACCACAGAAGTTTGAGAGCACTGCTATAGAGTATCTGCCAGTGCATGGCCTCTATTTACCCAGTTTTTATTTTTATACTGAACAATTCCTTTAATGTAGCCATCTTGCCTTGCTGTACCCCACTTTCCTACTAAGAAGTGCCGTTCTGTGGGTCCCAGGGCTGCCATTCCCATCTGCACCCCCTACAGTTGTATCTGACCCAGTCCCAGGAGACCCAAGTTGCTATGACAATGGACCTGATCAATCCTCCCTATAGGGGGCGTCAGATCCCGATGAGACAGCGGAGTAGCGTTAGAGTGGTGGGAGGGGGGTGCAGAAATAACGAGCTCCAGGGTGAATAGAACAATTAATGAATTTCTATAACTTGACAAAAGGTTGTCCTTACTTTAAGCCTTTATGTAATTCCCTGGGAACTCATTCAGGGAGGATTAATTCCCATGGGCTCCAATGAATTTAATGCTTTTCACTAACATGACACTTGTATTTTACTTCCCCCCAAGGAAAATGTAGCACATCCTAATAATCTGCTTTCTGTTGCTGCTGCGCCTTTAACCCTATCATGCCAAGGCTCATCCCTCTGCTGGTTGAATTACATGTTGCACGTCCGTCCAGCAGCACTTGCACATTGCTAGGGCTTAATAACACTAGCCGTACAAAATAAAACAAATCAAGACCAATTGAAATGTTGCTTCAAATAGGTCTGTGTATACCATGGCAACATTTTATCTAAAGATGAACTGACCCTTTAAGAAAGGTTGCACATCAGTAGTGAATCAGTTGCACGTGGTCCGGCAGGCACCACCACTCTGTTGCACTGTTCAAGGTATAGTTTACCTTTAATTTAAATTGGAGTTTTTCATACAATGCCCTGTTTTTCGTTGCTCTTCATTTTTGATGTTGTATAATACAGTAGAATCCCCATTTTAAGTTTTTCAGGGGACCAGAAAAAAATGGTGTAAAATCCAGGAAAATGTAAAATCAGGTAAATGTATTATGCGTAATATATAGGTGGGACCACAAAACAACAAAATGTCATGTAAAATGAGGGGAAACTTAAAATCAAGAGATGTAAAATTGAGGTTCCACTGTAGTTTGAATTAATGGGAGTCACTGGCAGCCAAAAGAACTGTAGCTCTACGAGGCTCCATTTTTTTACTTTTTATTATCCATCTGATTATTCAGGTCCTCTTCTATTTAACTTCAAGTCTCTCATTCCCACCACTGCCTGGTTGCTAGGATAAATGGTACTAGCAACCAGATAGCTGCTAGAATTCCAAACTGGAGCTGCTAAACAAAAAGCAAAATAATGGAGACCAATTGCACATTTTCTCATAATATCCCTGTCTACCTCTAGGAACCCCCCCAACCACCACAGATCCTCTGCATGAAGTCACGCGATTTCCCACCCCGCCCCTAATTTGCATATGCAAAATAGGATTCGGTTTGGCCGGACCGAAGGATTCGGCTGAATCCAAATCATGCTAAAAAAGCTTGAATCCCAAACCGAATCCTGGATTCGGTGCATCCCTACAATGCACATTATACCCCCTCCCCCAGATCCACCCCTGTATTTATAAGGCACGACTCAAGAGGTGGCTGGGGAGAGTTTCTTTCTTGTGAAAAACCTAATCAAGTATATAGGCACCCAAGGGCCACCCCCTTAAAGCTGCCGCCCTACAAACAAGGCCTATAGGTTCCCTATATATAAATATACCTCCCAACTGTCCATTTCTCGCGGGACAGTCCCGATTTTGACAGCTCAACCCACAGTGCCGGATTGCTACTGAATTTTCCTGACTTTCTCTGTGATCTCCTGCACTGAACAGCCAGAAAAAGATACAAAGTTTCTAAAACTTAATTGGCTCTTGGCAGAGAGCCCAGAATAGATACTTGGCACAAGTAACTTTAATGAAGTTGCGCACAAGTAACTTTAATGAATAGCGTTAAGACATGCATTCATTTGCACCCGTTTTAGCACCCCACCATTGAATTTCTAGTGCATCCAGAAGGGCAGACCCAGTTCTATTGCTACTGCATGAATGCGAAATGCGTCGGTTGCAAACTGACATCAACGTGACTCTGGCACATTAACCTGCCCTTGGTTTTCTCATGTCTCCTTGTGATGTATGAAGCCTCGTGAACCCCAGCGCCTACAGCCATGGAAGGCGGGAAGAATCCAATAGCCGTTTCCATTCTTTCCACAGTTATCGGCTTTCAGGTCAGCTCGGGTTTCAGGGTAGTTTATGTGCCTTAGAAGCCGGCGGAGCAGGAAGGTGTGAGCCTGCAAGGCAAGCCACAGGAGATGCTTTTAAAGTCTAAAGTTTCAGGTGCCTCTATAGAGAGAAAAAACGAAACGGACTCTCCTCCCTTTTTGTTGTTTCCTTCAGTCAATCCCAAAGCTGCTTTTGTCCGGGCAAGTCATTGATGTGACGTGATTGTTTATCGTGCGTCTGTCATCCTAGAAACGGAGAAGAAAAGAAGGGAGAAGAAAACAGCTTCTCGCTCTCAGGCGGAGGAGAATAAGGTGCTTGTGGTATTACGGGGCTCTATCTCCCAGCTGTCCTGGAAAGCCTTCTATAGTAACCAGAAACAATGCTCCGTATTACACTCACTAGCCTGAGCCCCGACACAACCAGGCTGATGTTACAGGTCGGCACTGGGAAAGCAATCTTACCAGGCAGATTTGATTTCTCCTATTGATCCAAACACAAAGGGAGATAAGTGACAACCTAGCCGGTGCTTCCTGCAGCTTTCAGTTTTCTTCCAAAAAAAACAAACAAAAACCCAAAGGTTTGGGAAAAGAGGTTGAAATTGAAAACTGTGAGGTTGGTAAAGGGGTTTACTCCGTGTTTGGACAGGTGACATCTAATATTTCTTTCACACCACTTAAATATGTGGCAGTGTCTGCTAAATTCACTAAATTCACTTTCATTTGACCTAGTGGCATTAGTAGAGGGCCCAGGGGGGAGGCCGGAGGGTTCACACTGTTCTGCTCATCGCTCGTTGCTACAAAATGATTCCATGGGAAAATTCATTCACATTTATAAAGGTGTTCATTGGATAAGAAGTACCTTGTGTTTGATGGAAACTGAGCTCCATTTTGGGGGCAAAACTATCCTTCTGGGGTTTTAAATGTGTAAATGTGGTTTCATATCCTTCTAAACAGTGCCCCAGTATACAGGATAACCCCCAAGCATTCCAGATAATAGGTCCTGTACCTGTATATTATTGGGGAAGCGACTACATGAAGGCCTGGAAGCCATCCATGCTTCAGCTGTGGCAGAACTACAGCTCCAAACATCCAGGTAGGGGTAGATTTTGCCTAGAAAAAAGTATAAAGAGTTACTGCCACTTTATTTACAGAGGAGGCAGGGTTTGGGCATATCCTGTAGCAGTGCCTAGCTGCAGGGTCGGAATGGGGGGCCAGGGGCCCATCGGGGCTGCTGTCCAGGGCCCCCCTCCGGACCCCTCTGGTGCGCCACCAAACGCATACGCACTTCATGTTACAGGTGGCACAGCAGGAAGCAGCGTGAAAATCGCAGATCTGGGTCGACGGGGCCCACTGGGTTTTTTCCGGTTTCCCACCAGCCCAGTCTGACACTGCCTAGCTGCTTTGCTTAGATCCCTTTCAATGCAATCCCTTAAAGGACCAGTAACATCAAATTTCTTTTAAAAAGAAATTCGTTAGTATACATTGAAAAAAAAAACAAAAAACACCAAGACAAATTAAACTTTAAAATCGCAAAGAAATAACTTACCGAAACTCGGCTTCCGCTCCTTTTCAGAAGAGGCGGCAGGGCCCAGAGCCATCGCGCGGCGATCGATTTCTCCTCCCTGGCTGTGTCCTATAAGGAAGTTAGGGAGAAGAAATCGAGCGATGCACGATGGATCGCGATTGCCTTTTCTGAAGAGGAGCACAAGCAGAGTCTCGGTAAGTTATAAAGACATTTACGATCTTAAAGTTTAATTTGTCTTGGTGGTTTTTTTTTTTTTGAATGTATATTAACAAATTTTTTTTTTTTTAAAAAAAAAGTTGATGTTACCGGTCCTTTAAAAGGGTTGTTCACCTTTGAGTTAACTTTTAGGGCAGAACTCCACGATCCGATGCGCTGGGTTGTGCTGCGAGGAAACCAGTCGGAGGGGCAGAATATAATGTAGGTTAACATTGTAGATACAAACTACATAAATCCGACTGTCAGATGAAGACACAGTGTGCGGCTTTCCCAGTCGACAGTCAGATGTATGTAGTTTGTAGATGCATTTCCTCGCATCAGATCCTGGAGTTCTGACCTAAGTATGATGTAGATAGAGATAGTCTGAGACAATTTGCAATTGGTTTTCATTTTTTATTATTTGTGGTTTTTCAGTTATTTAGCTTTTTATTCAGCAGCTCTCCAGTTTGCAGTATCAACAATCTGGTTGCTAGGGTCCAAATTACCCTAGCAATTGATTTAAAGCTGGAAAGAGTCCGAAGAAGAAGAAGATATATAGAGATAGAGATAGAGATAGAGATAGAGATAGAGATAGAGATAGAGAGAGAGAGAGAGAGAGAGAGAGAGAGAGAGAGAGAGAGAGAGAGAGAGAGAGAGAGAGAGAGAGAGAGAGAGAGAGAGAGAGAGAGAGAGAGAGAGAGAGAGAGAGAGAGAGAGAGAGAGAGAGAGAGAGAGAGAGAGAGAGAGAGAGAGAGAGAGAGAGAGAGAGAGAGAGAGAGAGAGAGAGAGAGAGAGAGAGAGAGAGAGAGAGAGAGAGAGAGAGAGAGAGAGAGAGAGAGAGATAGAGAGAGAGAGAGAGAGAGAGAGAGAGAGATATATATAAAAAACACGATATCTGAAAACCCGTTATCCAGAAAGTTCCAAATTACGGAAAGGCCGTGTCCCATAGACTCCATTTTAATACAGTAAAACATATTTCCTTTTAAAGAACATCAGCCTCTTTCTTTCTCCTGACAACTTCCTTGACTACTTGGTGGTCAGACTGGTGGGAAACTGACCAGCAGGTGGCGCTGTTGTAACAAAATTCATTCATATTAACAGTACAGATTTCCGTTAATATCTTGGAATAAAAACAAAATAAATAATGAATGTAAATTACAAAAGTGCTTAGAACAGCCCCCTTGTCAATTTTACATTTTAAAGGTTCAATTATCATTTAAAGTATCTAATATAAGTTCATTAGCTGTTTTAACACATTTAAAGGGGAAGTAATCCTAAGCAGGTAAGCTAATAAAATCAGATTCTGCTGGTATTAATAGATATCAGGGCAGGCTGGAGGAGGAATGCTCTTTAGAACACTTAGCAAATATAGGTCTGAATGCACTTAAAATATCCCAGTGTCACAAATGAGCCTTAATGAGCTTCATGTCAGGGCACATTTCCACTATTCCCCTATCTCTCCTGACAAGTGGAATGTCTTCCCCTAA
The DNA here is from genome assembly GCF_017654675.1 of Xenopus laevis. NCBI lineage: Eukaryota > Metazoa > Chordata > Amphibia > Anura > Pipidae > Xenopus > Xenopus laevis. Next base: position 159,634,347 of record NC_054374.1, on the reverse strand, counting down.
GAAGCATTCCAGCGCTGACAATAGTGCAAAGAGCATTATGTTGGCTTATCGGCATGTCCTGGGATAACAACACCTTTCTAACCCCGCCCCCCGGCAACGATTGTAATAATTGCCATTCCCTGTGGGTAATTAGCCATTCTGCTTGTAATGCACAACATTCAACCAATGCCGGGTTTTTTTATTGTATTTATTCTTGGCGACTTTATCTAGGGAGAAAAATATGCATCAAAATTGGGATGTGCCTTTCCCTGTCAACGCAGCAGTTCTGTCTCACTTTATGGTAGATGCTAGCAGTCTTATAACATAGCTTTCAGACAACGCTGGTCAGAGATCCCATTTAGAACCCAGTGTTTGCATCAGTGCAGGATTCAGAGTCGAGAACTAAAACTCAACGAAGAATTGGGATAGAGATGCTACACGTTATGTTTGGGGCATTTATTTTACTGTACAGGTATAGGACCTGTTATCCAGAATGCTCGGGGACCTGGGGTTTTCTGGGTAAAGGATCTTTCTGTAATTTGGATCACCATACTTTACGGGGCTGATTGATCAAGGGTCGAATTGAAAATTTGAATTTGAAATTCGAATTCATTTTATGATCAAAACTGTCAAATTCGACCTGGGAGTTATTCAAATTCGATTTCAATTTTTTTAAAAAATTCGAATTTGACTTTTGTTTTACCACACTCTGGCATTTTAAGAACTCAAATTCGACTATTCGCCACTTAAAACCTGCCGAATTGCTGTTTAAGTCAATGGGAGAGGTCCAGGGATCAAATTAGAGTTTTTTGCAGCCTTCCTGACATTCGAGTTTTTAATATTCAAATCAAATTAGATTCAAATTAGATTCGTGTTTTTATGTCGATTTAATCCATCCAAGTGTTAAAAATGGGATTATTTAAATAATTATCAATTGGTCGAATTTCGAATTTATGGGAGTTTAGGGGTTTCTTGATAATGGATCCCATACCTGGATTTAAAATAGAACATTTATTATCCAGACTTATACAGGATGTAGAACAAGTATGGGATCCGTTACCCGGAAACCCATTATCCAGAAAGCTCCAAATTACGGGAAGATCATCTCCCATATACTCCATTTAAAAATAATATTTCCTTTTTCTGTGTAATAATAAAACAGTAGCTTGTACTTGATCCCAACTAAGATATAATTAATCCTTATTGGAAGCAAAACCAGCCTATTGGTTTATTTAATGAGTAAATGGTTTTCTAGTACATTTAAGGTACAAAGATCTCATGAAAAGATCCATTATCCAGCAAACCCTTGGTCCCAAGCATTCTGGATAACAGGTCCCATACCTGTAGTAGCAAAAAACATACTGTATAGCCAAGGTAGCAGCAATACATTTTATCAGCAGCCATTGTATTGAAATAAAACTCACTTCAGTTGTAGTTCAGCAACAGGACATGTTAGACAGGCCTAATGACAGAACCCCACAAAGTTCATTTTACCTTGGGGCCCAGCACCACTGGCTGAATATATTTATATCCACCAAGACAATGTAGTTGATATAAGGGAATGGCCATATCCTATTATGGGGATCCTTTATCCGGAAACCTGTTATCCAGAATGGTTATCTCCCATAGACTCCATTTTAATACAGAAAAACATATTACCTGTTTCTCTGTAATAATAAAACAGGAGCTTGTTCTTGATCCCAACTAAGCGCCGAATATTTATCACACTCTGGCCCTTTAAAAAAACGATTTCGACTATTGGCCACCTAAAACCTGCCGAATCCCCGTATAAGTCAATGGGAGAAGGTCCAGCGATCAATTTGGTGATGTTTGCTGCCTTCCTGACATTTGAGGGTTTTTTCGGAGAAAAAACTCGAATCAAGATTTTTTTTTTGTTAATTTGATTCGTGTTTTTCTAATTCTAATCAAATTCGATTCAGAGTTTTCGGCTGGATTCAATTCGTCCGAGCTGAGAAAATGAGATTTTATTAATACATTTCGCTTGGTTGAATTTATGGGAGTTTTAAAAAATGTCAAATCCTTGATTAATGTGCCACTTAAAGGATGGAGAGCCACATTAAAGAAAGATCCCTTATCCGGAAAACCCCAGGTTCCAAGCATTCTGGATAACAGGTCCCATTTGTATTCAATATTGAATTTTATTCTTTGGAAAGCGAGATATAGTGCGACTGTAAATGCGCTGTGTATGTGGGACGTCTACGTGGCCTTATCTCTGTATCATCAGCAAACTCTTCTCTCTAATATATTAATCCAGGCCATAAACACAAAGCAGCGTTATACCCCCAGGTTACATGTTGTTACAGACTGGCAGCCCACTCCAGCCCATTGTCCCTTCTTGTAACTATGACATCTGCCAGGCCAGGAATGTCCATTTACTGGATGCCATTTGTTGCCGGGGTCTAACGTTAAGCCCAGAGTGTGGCAACTTGCAGAAAGACCCCCATTCATCCCTCCCAATGGGATTTATTGCATTTAGGCCTCGGCTTATGAATCGTCGCCTTGTTCTTGTGTCATCTGGGCCAGCCGACAGATGTTCCAGTCGTGTCCCCGCACTGATACTGCAGCTCAGCTTTAGGCTCCTTCTACTACAGGGATCTGTTACCCGGAAACCCGTTATCCATAAAGCTCTGAATTACAGAAAGGCAGTCTCTCATAGGGGCAGATTCACTAAAGGATGAAGTGGCTAACGCTAGCGACAATTCGCCACCCAAAGGGACATTGGAAAGAGACAGTTGCTAGCGTTCGTTCGCACTCTATCGCCAGGCGACTTTTCGCTCTAAAAAGGTCATTACTCCGCAAATTCATTAAAGTGCGGATTTTACTGAACGTTACCTCTTTCGCCAGATTTAACTTCGCCACCGTAGACCAGACGAAGTGCTATAAAGCAGCCAGATCTTAGTCATTCTTCTGTCACTTACATCATATCTTCTGAGCCGAAAATGCATTAAAGTTCCAAAAACGCTGGCGACTTCTCCTTTTTATTTAAGCGGAATTGGCTGCAAAAGTCCTAACTCGCTTTTTTTGGGTAACCAGTTTTCTCCAGACATTTCATAACATATGGAACATTTGCGGTAAATCCTTCGTATTGAAGTCAAAGGATTTACCGCAAATAGTTTGATCGACCGAAAAATCATTTACTTCGATTTAATCGTTTACTTCGACCGCAGAATACCTAATTCGATGAAAAAAGTTTGAATTAGAAGTATTTAAATTCAATGGTCGAATTTCAAGTATTTTCTACTTCGAAATTCGACCCTTGATAAATCTGATCCTAGGGGGCCGATTCACTAACTTCGAGTGAAGGATTCGAAGGTAAAAAACTTCGAATTTCGAAGTTTTTTTTGGGCTACTTCGACCATCGAATGGGCTACTTCGACCTTCGACTACGACTTCGAATCGAAGGATTCGTAGTAAAAATCGTTCGACTATTCGACCATTTGACCATTCGATAGTCGAAGTACTGTCTCTTTAAAAAAAACTTCGACCCCCTAGTTCGCCATCTAAAAGCTACCGAACTCAATGTTAGCCTATGGGGAAGGTCCCCATAGGCTTGGCTAACTTTTTTTGATCGAAGGATATTCCTTCGATCGATGGATTAAAATCCTTCGAATCGTTCGATTCGAAGGATTTTATCGTTCGATCGAAGGAATTATCCTTCGATCCTTCGACTTCGATATTCGAAATCGAAGGATTTTAATTACTAGTCGAATATCGAGGGTTAATTAACCCTCGATATTTGACCCTTAGTGAATTGGCCCCTAAATGTGTAGCCTTACAGAGCGTTTGTATTTTTTCAGATGGGGTCAGCGACCCCCATTTGAAAGCTGGAAAGAGTCAGAAGAAGAAGGCAAATAATTCAAAACAAGCTTTGTGCTTGTGTACATGCTCACAAATTTTGAAGCCAGCGCACACAACAAATTGGGGTTTCTTAAAATGTTGTTTTTGCGAATGTTTGCTCGCAATGAAAAACCATTCGCTGGGGAATATTACATTGTGCATTATCACTGAGCAAAGGTGAGCGTTAACAGCTGCTCTGCCGTTTCGTTAAATATTGCGTCGCAAAAAGACGCTTTTGCAATTGTAAAATCTTATTAATACACTGTGAATGCAACAGCCATTTGGTCTCAAACTTTGAGCTCGGTAATAGGTTAAAATGAACGCCAACATGGTCGCTAATGTTCGCAGGTGTCTTTGAATTTTTTTTTTTCCAACGATTACATTCCCTCAATAGAATTTTGTGACCTGCGCACACCGCTTTTAAAAATGTTTAACATGTGCCCACAAAATAATTTTTCTTCCCCCTGAGAAGGAATTAAAGGGACACGATCAAAAACTATAAAAACAAAAACAAATGAAGACCAATTGAAAAGTTGCTTAGAATTAGCCATTCTATGACATACTAAAAGTTATTGTGACGGTGAACCACCCCTTTAAAAAGAAGGGACTGACCAAACAGTAATAGTTAGTAGTGATGGGCGATTTTCTCCCGTTTTTTGCGAAACGACAAAAATGTAGCGAAAAATTAGTGAAACTCGAAAATTGACGTGCATCCAAAAAAATTTTTGACGCTGGCGAATTTTGGTGGGAGTTTTGCGAATTTTTGCAGCGAAACGTGGATATTCGTTGCAAATTTGCGCCCGGCAAATTTATTCGCCCATCACTAATAATTAGTTACTGTTATGGTGTCGCTTATATTATATTATGTCTGAACTCAGCTCCTGGCCCCCACTTAATGGCTTTTGTAAGAGTTTTGTAAGAGCTTGGTGTGACATCACTTCCTGCCTGAGTCTCTCCCTGCTCACTCATAGCTCTGGGCTCAGTTTACATCAGGGAGGGGGGGAGGGAGAGAGAGGAACAAACTGAGCATGCTCAAGTCCAAGCCCTGGAGGTTTAAGCTGAAAACAGGAAGTCTGATACAGAAGCCCATGAGTACACAATAGAAGGAAAGAAATGTGCTGTTTCTTTTGACAGAGGACTCAGAGCAGCATTACTTTGAGGGTGTATTGGTGTATTTATATAGAGCTTAATTATTTTTAGCCTTTAAAGGGATACTGTCATGGAAAAACATGTTTTTTTCAAAACACATCAGTTAATGTGTTGAGTGAAACGTGATTTTGATACGCTGTATAACTGTATATGGTCTGCATTGACAAATAAAGTATATTGTATTGTAATAGTGCTACTCCAGCAGAATTCTGCACTGAAATCCAATTCTCAAAAGAGCAAATAGATTTTTTATATATTCAATTTTGAAATCTGACATGGGGCTAGATAAATTGTCAGTTTCCCAGCTGCCCCCAGTCATGTGACTTGTGCCTTGATACTGTATATCCAAAAAAATTATGAACGCTGGTGAATTTTGGTGGGAGTTTTGCGAATTTTTGCAGCGAAACGTGGATATTCGTTGCAAATTTGCGCCCGGCAAATTTATTCGCCCATCACAAATAATTAGTTACTGTTATGGTGTCGCTTATATTATATTATGTCTGAACTCAGCTCCTGGCCCCCACTTAATGGCTTTTATAAGAGTTATCAGTGTCAAGAGGCATTTCTCCATGTTGGGCCGGTACTGAGGGCACTAAATGCCCATTCTTAATACTCCAACACCTTCTAGGGTAAAGTCTGACATTGTGCACTAAAACATTTTCATGGTCATGGAACGTTTAACGCCTGACTCATTTCGCTTGAAGTGATTCATCAGCCATAACCGGCGGTGCCAATCTGCAGACAAGGGCCCGAGTCAGACATCAGGGAGGGGGTTGATTTATAGAGCTCGTGAGAGACATAAGGCATTAGCAGCTCAATATCACTTGTGTCCAAACACATTGACAATTGCCACACCACTGCTAACTTCCCTGCATTAATGATAAATGGAGTCCGGGGTTTATATTTAGACTTTACTGCTGGGACACTATCCAGAAAAGTGTCAGAAATCAGGAGCCTCCAGTCTGCGAGACTTCCAGACTATTTTATTCCTTTCTCAAACGTTGAGATAGTTGTATCACCTCGTCTCGGGGGATTTTATGTGACCAGACTCCCAGAAAGCCACTGGCACATTCATTAGCTGCTGCCTTTGAGGCACCCACTCCGCTGAAAGGACACCCCTCACTCCTGTGCCTTATAAACAACCCGGCATATTTAGACATACAGAAAAAGTGTTATAGGAAAGGAATTCTCTAGTGTTTAACGTTTGAATACTGTATAATGTCTAAGCCAGAATATACCCCTGAACAAATAGAAGGAAGGTGCCTTTAAAGGAAAAGGAGAAGCTACTGAAGCAGTTTATTGCCAATAGATTAGCCACAATAGTTCAAGTTATAACACTATATTTATTCTGCAGAATGCTTTACCATACCTGAGTAAAAAGCTCTAGAAGCTCTCTGTTTGTTTAGGATAGCAGCTGCCATATTAGCTTGGTGTGACATCACTTCCTGCCTGAGTCTCTCCCTGCTCACTCATAGCTCTGGGCTCAGATTACAACAGGGAGGGTAGGGAGAGGGAGAGAGGAGCAAACTGAGCATGCTCAAGTCCAAGCCCTGGAGGTTTAAGCTGAAAACAGGAAGTCTGATACAGAAGCCCATGAGTACACAATAGAAGGAAAGAAATGTGGTGTTTATTTTGACAGAGGACTCAGAGCAACATTACTTTGAGGGTGTATTGGTGTATTTATATAGAGCTTAATTATTTTTAGCCTTTAAAGGGATACTGTCATGGAAAAACATGTTTTTTTCAAAACACATCAGTTAATGTGTAGAGTGAAACGTGATTTTGATAGGCTGTATAACTGTATATGGTCTGTATTGACAAATAAAGTATATTGTATTGTATTGTATTGTAATTGTGCTGCTCCAGCAGACTTCTGCACTGAAATCCAATTCTCAAAAGAGCAAATAGATTTTTTATATATTCAATTTTGAAATCTGACATGGGGCTAGACATATTGTCCCAGCTGCCCCCTAGTCATGTGACTTGCGCCTGCATTTTACAATGGAACTACTTTCTGGCAGGCTATTTCTCCTACTTAATGTAACTGAATGTGTCTCAGTGGGACTTGGCTTTTACTATTGACTGTTGTTCTTAGATCTACCAGGCAGCTGTTTCTTAGATCTACCAGGCAGCTGTTATCTTGTGTTAAGGGGCTGCTATCTGGTTCTTCCCATTGTTCTGTTGTTAGGCTGCTGGGGGGGGTGATATAACTCCAACTTGCAGTTCAGCAGTAAACAGTGACTGAAGTTTATCAGAGCACAAGTCACATGACTGGGGGCACCTGGGAAACTGACAATATGTCTAGCCCCATGTCAGATTTCAAGATTAAATATAAAAAAAATCTTTTTGCTCTTTTGAAAAATGGATTTCAGTGTAGAATTCAGCTGGAGCAGCACTATTAACTATTTAAAAAAACTATTAACTATTAAAAAAAATCCCCAAATTCTAGCACCTTTCTTAGCACCACTCTGTCTTTTTACATGGCTCCTGGGTTGTACAGGAGAATACTCAGCACATAATGTAGGATCCCAGCCAGTCTCCATTGGTGGACAACTAGTGACTTGGCAGACCTGATTGGGAACTGCACTATTCATTTCCCTAAAGTTGGTTCCTCTGCGGTTGAAATGTCCATGCCAAGGGAATGCCTGACACTTGTGATTTGTGGGGTGCTCTCTAGCAAGTCATTCTAATCTATAAACTAGGGAATATTCCAGGGGTTGCTAAATACCATCTTCTCATCCCTTCTGAATACAGAGCTGCTCAACACAAGAAGTGGTGTATTCAGAGCTAGTGACGGGCGAATTTGTCCCGTTTCGCCACGAATTTCGTCAAAGTTGATGCCGGTGCCCATTACAGTCAATGGGCGTACAAATTTTTTTGACGCAGGCGGATTTTCACCAGCGAATTTTCACATAAAATGTATTCGCCGGTGGTGAAACGGGCAAATTTGGCGAATAAATTCACCCATCACTATTCAGAGCCAGACGCAGCTCTTTGTGTCCAATTTTTCTGCTGTGCCCCTTAAATGTAGCCAATAATTTACATACACATATATATTAAATCACCAGTTTGTATATTTACATAGCCAGAGCAGAGAGTAGAAACAAACTTATTCCCATAAATCCTGTCGACAAAGTCGTTTAATTAAGTTCCTTGCCCACGCGGACACGCCATTAAATCATTATCAAAGATACATTTGCGGGAAAGCAAGAAATCCGGCAGCACCTGATGAATAGGACCCTCATAAGTTCCAGATTAGTTGAGTTTCAGCAATAAAACAAAACCGGCTATTGTATAATAAGTATATATATATATATATATATATATATATATATATATATATATATATATATAAACATACTTTCAGCAGCTTGAAGTAATTACATGGTAAACACACGGCCGGGGCCAAGGAATTTATTGAGCTTATGGAATTGATTACAATACACAAACCTCAAGTGTTGCAAACGGTTTGGGAAATGAGCAAGTTCAGGGGCACGTGACTACTTTATGGGGCACCTCTATATCAAATAGGGCCCAAATCTCTGACCCCTGCCACTGATGGGAGCCTTTGACAAGAGCTGAAAGAGGAGGTGAGACAAGGATAAAGTGCTATTGACATCGTTGTGCCCTGTCCCTGACTCTTAGTCTGGTCTCAACATTCCGGTTGGTCTGCATTTTAGTAATTTTGTGTTTTTTCATATCTGATGTCAGAACTACTGGGTGGTTGCTAAGTAAAAATAATCTCTAGCCACCATATACTGAAAGAGAAAAATAAAATTCTGACACTGCTGCAATTAAAAAGAACACCAAAGATTGCCAAAGATTATTACTGTACAAATCCTACTAAAAATGAAGCTAAACTACCCCTAATTCATAGAGTGCATAGACATAGTACAGTATACCCTCAGAAGAGAAGTTATTGTATAATAATGATCAAGTGTGTTCATTATCTGTATCACCTCTCTGCCTCCTTCCCTCTCCTCAATTTCCCCACCTCTTCACTCCTTCATCAGTCTGTGTGCCCATTCCACCTCCTCTCCACTCCATCCACAATCTCTTTGCCCATCCCACCTTCTCTGCTCTACTTTCCCAGTCTCTGTGCCCAGTCCAGCTCCATCCCCAATAACTCTGCCAACTACACCTCCTGCCCTCTCTGTCCCCAATCTCACTACATCTCCTTGGGGTCCTTTAGTCTCTGGGCCCACGCTGCTTCCTTTCTTCTCATTCCTCTGTGTTTACCTGCTTCCCCAATCTCTGTGCTGACTCCTCCTCCTTCCCTTTTCATCCCCATTCTCAGTGTCCTCTCCATCTCCTCTACACTCCTTCCCCAATCTCTGTACCTACTCCACCTCCTTCCCCAATCTCTGTGCCCACTGCATGTCCACCCTAAGCCTTCCCCGATGTCTCTGCCCACTCTGTTTCTGTGTCCACTTCACATTCTTCCCCCACTTTCAGCCTGTCTAGATGTCCACTAAACCTCCTTCCAAAATTTCTGTGCCCACTCTACCATCTCACCTTTCTATCCTAGTCTTTTTACCATGCCCACGTTCTCTGCTTTACTCTCCCAGTCTTTGTGCCCACTCCACCCCCTCCCATGATTTCTGTGCCATCTCCTGCCCTTTCTCTCTATAATCTCTATGTACACTCCACCTTTCCTTCATCAGTCTCTGTGCCCACTCCACATCTTTCCCCTGTCTCTGTGCACTCTACACTTATTTCTCCAATTTAGATGCCAACTCCACCTCCTACCTTTTCTGTCACCAATCTCTCTGCTCTCACCACCTACTTCTCTATGTCCTTCCTCAGTCTCTGTGCCTACTCCTCTTCTTTTGTTCTTCTTTCTCAATCTCTGTGCCCACTCCACCTCTTCAGCTTCACCAAGCTGTGTCCATTCTGCCTACTCCAAATTCCTTTCCCAATCTCTGTACCCACTCTTCCCCAATCTCTGTACCACCTCCACCCATTTTTATTCCCAATCTTGCCAATCTCTGGGCCCACTAAATGAACTCCCTGCTCTGTTTCTGTATCCACTCCACCTTCTTCTTTCTTATTCCACAGTCTCTGTCAGCTTCACCTCCTCCGACTCCTTCACCAAACTCTGTGCCCACTCCACCTCCGACCACATTCATGCCTCTGTGCCATGTCCTCCTTGTTGTCTCTGCCTACTCCCCACTCCCTCCCACCTCTAAGCCCTCTCCACTTGCTCCCCAATCTTCCTCAATTGTGGTGTCCATTCAACAATGGGAAATTCTCCTGTTCACCCAATGAGCATTTTTTTGCAATGTAAAAGTCTAGAGGCAATGCAGAGTTCACAGTAATTTCAGTACATCTGTTATAACACTAATATTGTCAGTTCTCAGTTTCTGTTGTGCTCAGATATTACAGTTTCCAGAGAGATTAACGTGCCGTCCCACCCCAGTCCATAGACTTCATTACTCCAAACTCCAAGCCATGTGCCAAGATCCACTCACCATAGACCTGATTAATGACTAACAATGACTGAGCTCTTCTCCTTGGAGACTGTTACAAGCGGCCTTACTCATTCAGGCAACTATACCATATTAATCTTCAGTCTTGTTCCCTGAAACTCAATGCTCCATGTGTGTTAAATTGTTTACATCGTAACCTGACTTGTTGGTACGTTTAACTAACATACAAAAATAACGAATGTGCCACGGTGCACAGTTTGTCATGTTCCACATAATCTCCAAGGCTAATTAACAGCGGGTTCATTTTTATCATACGTTTAGGTGTCAAAATCATTCTAATGAAATCCGTATGTTTCTATGCTTATTCTATAGAGTTTGGAGGCATCTGGCCTGGCAGAGCTGCTTAGAAAGCGATGCATTTGGAATTGGTAAAGGTGGCCATAAGCATTGCTTCAAGACATCCCATAACCAAATAAAATCACCTGAGCTCTGACGTGGCTTCTAATATCATTTATCCTATTCAGGAGGGCAGGGTTGTATTATCCTAGACTTAGTTAAGAGGGATCTTCTGTATAAGCATGAATAGGAAGAGGTGCATCTCCACCCAGGTATAGACATGTCCTGTGATGGGACACCCCCAAGTGAATGCTCCTAAAACTGCACCGGCCTGGGGTTCTTCCAGCGAGCACAATGGAGCGCTCCTCTTTCGACATCTACTTTCTTCAAATTTCCCGGGGCAGACACATGCGCAGTAGAACTAAATAGCCGCATTTTAAGTTAAAGATCAGTTTTTGGCTCTACTGAGCATGCGCACCAACGAGAAAAAAGAAGAAGCCGGAAGAGGTATGGGATTCATTATCCAGAAATCTCTGAATTACACTCCCATGGACTCCATTTTATCCAAATAATCCAAGTTTTCGGGGAGATTAGTCGCCCACCGACAAATATGCTCTTCTCACAAGTTATAAAAAGCCATTGGTGGTCAGGGCCTCCTTATAATTTAAAAAAAAAATAATTGTCACCCAGGGTCCCACATAAAAGTTTTTAAAAAAACATTGGTGGTCAGGGCCTCCCTACAAATTTAGGGACTTGGTGGCAGGGGCCTATAGAGTATTAAAATACTACATTGGTGGCCAGGGGTTTAAAAAATAAAACAGACATTGGTGTTCATTAGAATTGAACTCGTGGCCTCAGGACTTCAACTTCGTCTATTTTCGTGGCTTCGGGTCTTTTCGCCGCTTCGAGACTTTGGCTTTTCGGCGGTTCGGGACTTCGCAAGAGGCTGCACGGCTTCGGCACTGTGAAGGGGAGCCGGATCTTTTGAAAAGTGCAGCACAGGCCCCCCTTAAGGTCTGGGCCCGGTACAGGAGTACCCCCTCTGCCCCCCTGATAGTGGCGTTGGGGCTTATACATAAGTAAATATGTAATACTGTCCCCAGCCTTGGCTGGTATTTTACTGGGCCGGTGAAATACTGGCCAGGTGGCGACCCTAATACATAGTAACATATTGTGTCACATAGTAAGTCAGGTTGAAAAAAAGACACACGTCCATCAAGTTCAAGCTTATGTCTATATATAACCTGCCTAACTGGCAGTTCGTTGCATCGCTAATTATTATACACATCTATACATGATACCAGTATTACCGTTATCCTTATATCACGGTCGCCATTTAAAGCAAGTGCAAGAAGCCAGTGCTCCATCAACTCCTTGAGTGCCCTAGGAACTAATAATGATCGTTCCTGAGAAAGCGAGAGCGAGGGATTTGGAACGTGACATACTTTATGCAATCTGGGCTGGAAGCCGGCCTACCCATACTTTCAGGTCATTCTTTGGAAACCAGAGATTGTGAAAATAGCGAAAGAATTGTGTTTATTGCACTTCTGGGCACGTCAGAAATCTGAGCAGTGTGGGACTATAAGCAGAAGCCGTCTGACCCACCACTGGTGGAAATAAGTAAAAATAAACATTCTCCTTATCCTGAAATACTGCTCTTCCCACTAAATGAAAATGCAATTACAATGCTGGTATTGCCGATATTAGGCTATTACTATGGTGAATGGGGACCTCTGCTGGTGTTATACTGTATTGCAACAACCTGCACAGCAATTCATGTGTGTAATATATATATATATATATATATATATATATATATATATATATATATATATATATATATATATATACAGTATATGATATAATATTGAGTGTAATATATTTTTAGTTCTTGAAGATATTATATATATATATATATATATATATATATATATATATATATATATATATATATATATATATATATACAGTATATGATATAATATTGAGTGTAATATATTTTTAGTTCTTGAAGATATTGAAGATATTGGACCAAGAACAAATGAATACATTTCTAAACTTGTAGCCAAACAGAGCATTTATTTTTTTAGTTGGTCTCAGTGACCCCCCATTTGAAAGCTGGAAAGAGTCAGAAGAACAAATTAATAATGAAGACCAATTGAAAAGTTGCTTATACTTGGCCATTCTATAACATACTAGAAATTAACTTAAAGGTGAACCGCCCCTTTAACTTCAATATTAGAAAAACAATCATACATTGTGATGGAACATAAACAACCCCATGAATAAATACAGTATCCCTTATAATACATGAGTGATATTCAGAGTTCCCTGTATAACTCAGCCTGCAGCCTTGTGTCTTTATATGGTCACAGAACAACCCCTCAGTGACTTCTAATATCCTTATCATTTACAGTAGGGGGTACATTATCCCTTATAATACATGAGTGATACTCAGTGTTCCCTGTATAACTCAGCCTGCAGCCTTGTGCCTTTATATGGTCACAGAACAACCCCTCAGTGACTTCTAATATCCTTATCATTTACAGTAGGGGGTACATTATCCCTTATAATACATGAGTGATACTCAAGTTTCCTGTATAACTCAGCCTGCAGCCTTGTGCCTTTATATGGTCACAGAACAACCCCTCAGTGACTTCTAATATCCTTATCATTTACAGTAGGGGGTACATAATCCCTTATAATACACAAAAGCCATGAATATCTTGTAAATTATATCCTTATAAACGGTGAGTTCTGATGTCATCAGTTATAAACGGTGAGTTCTGATGTCATTTTTGTCACATGACTCACTGAAACTTGTGTATTATAATAAATAAAGTACCCCCAGTTGTAAAATATGAGGATATTAGAAGTTACCTCGGAGTTCCATGACCTGTATAAAAACACTCGGCCTTCGGCCTCGTGTTTTTATATGGTCATGAAACTCCTCGGTTACTTATAATATCCTTATATTTTACAAGAGGGGGTACTTTATTCACTATATAATACATGAGTGATACTCAGAGTTCCCTGTATAACTCAGCCTGCAGCCTCGTGCCTTTATATGGCCACAGAGCTCCTGTACTATGTTTATATATTGAATAAGAGAAGACATCATTCTTTCTATAATAAACCGTTTGGCCATTTCATCACAGATGACTGATGACGTTTGTTTCTTTTGCAGGTGCAGGGATGGCCTAAAAGGATTTGCCTTTTCAGCTCTTAAGTAAGTAAATGAGAGATTGGACACCCCACTAAATGTTTTTCAAACTTCAATAGTCACAGCTGATGACATACAGAGGGAGTTGTAATTTAACCGTTGGACGGCTGCAAGTTGCATATCACTAAAGATGAGACTTTACATATGCTTAAAGGAACAGTAACACAATAAATGAAACTGGTTTAATGGAATGACAATATAATGTACTGTTGCCCTGCACTGGTAAAACTGGGGTATTTGCTTCAGAAACTCTACTATAGTTTATATAAACAAGCTGCTGTGTAGCCATGGGGGCAGCCATTCAAGCACAGGATACACAGTAGATAACGGATGCATTCTGATGAATCCCATTGTATACTACAGAGCTAATCTGTTATCTGCTGTGTATCCTGTGCCTTTTCTCCTTTTTCAGCTTTTAATGTCTGCCCCCATGGCTACACAGCAGCTTGTTTATATAAACTATAGTAGAGTTTCTGAAGCAAAAACACCATTTTTACCATATTTTCATTACTTTAAAACATTTTCATTTTTTGGTGTTACTGTTCCTTTAAGAAAGATGACATTCCTGTAATTCGGATCTATCTGGATAACAGGGTTTTGTAGATTAACCTATACTTGCTGTAGGCCATTTACTACCTTATACTGCGTAGGTTCATTGTGGGAAAGGAAGAAATCCCAGCACTTGCCTTATTGCCGGAGAACACGTTTCCTCATGCAGAGCAGCAGAGCCAAGAGCACAGAGGGGTCTCCAGGAGCAGCCTCAAGAAGCTCATGGATACAATGTAAGTTGCGGCCATCTTTTCATTGACTTTAGATGGGCAGTTTCCAGTCATTCACTCTGCTTGGGATGTTTCCTATCTGTCGCATGAATCCAAGTTTCTGCAGTGAGGGAGATACTTTATTCCATCCATTAGTAGATTTCATCTAACAAGGGTCAGCGACCTACAATTTCCAGTCTCCCACAGGTTCCAAGAGCGACTATAGTTATATATTAGAAAATAGCAGAGATGCTATTTCTGTGTAAAAAGCATTGGTTTTAGTCACTGTTTATGGTTTTGGTTTAAAGGTCTCCCCACAGCAAGTCGGCACAACCCCAATATCTCACCCCTAGGGTGAGCCCACCTATCCACTGTTTTTAGGTCCCTTGTGGGGGGGGGGAACTCTCACTATAGAAATCTTTCTTTAGTGCTTCCCAAACTGAAGCAGTGGTGGAGGACACAGCCTGAATGACAGTTTGGGCAAGATTTGGGCCATATGCCTATTCTAGATACCCCAAAAAGCCTAGTTTGGAGGTAAGGTCTTACTTTTCATATTAAACTACTATATGAACCCTAAGTGAACAATTTATTTATGTATTAGTAGGCAGGCACCAATGGGACAACTTTTGGGATGCCCATTTCATTACCAAACTGCTGTTGTGCCTATTTAGGACTGGTGTCCCTACAAACCCTTTTCATGGCGTCGGGTGGGGGGTTGCCAAATTTTGATCCATTTACCCCTAGCCAATTATGTTTTTTGTATCTTGAGGTGAAAAATATTAAGCCCCATCTCTAGCTATGACTTATTCCATGGCCAGCCCTGTATTTCCCTTTACACCGTCAGTGTCTTCTTCCAAATATGATTCCGTTTCTAAATATTTTGCTCGAAACCCTTAACAGCCCCTGTGACACTTGACACTCTCTACTAATGGGGTTTTTTTTTCTCATTATTCCCTGTCAGTATCTGGCTGCCAGTGTCGGAGCCAAGGATTTGATGGGTTTTTACTTAGTAAAAGTGACAGCTTGTAGTCTGTTTAGACATTCGAGATGAAAGCTCAGGCGATAGAAAAGAACGAGAGAACCAGACATGTGCAACACATTTTCCATACAAATTGGAAACATTCTTTTAAAAAAAAGTGGGAAGAGTTTTAAGGCCATAATCCAGATATTATAGATGTAGAATCCTCAGGCGCTCTGTAGATATTGAGAGTTTTACTTCATCTTTGGTCTCCACACATATGTCCATGTTGAGTAGACAAACTCTATGGGTTTACATCCCCTTTAATATATGAGATTCTGTATTATATAAAACAGAAAACCCCACACCCCAAGCATTGATTCTATATCTGCCTTTAAAAATCATGATGATGTCATCATAGGCAGGACACTCATTGAGTTGTAGTGATAAACATGTCTAAGGGGTTGATTTACTAAAATTCGAATATGTTTATTTAAGAAAAAAAAAATCTTGAAAGTTCATTTGGGAGAATTCATGGGTGGCCTATTTTCAAAATTCAAGCTTGTATTATTTTCTGGATTTTCTTTTAAATTATATTGGCAATGCCCCTATAAATCTAAAAACTATTTTTAGTTAGTGCAGTTGCTGCGTTTTGACTATCCATTAATGATTGTCCCTTCGAGGCCCAAGACTTCTTAGCCTTCACATCAATTTATCCAGGCTACATTGTGGTACTGTCACAAATCGGCACCCAAAATCCAGAACCAATGCTAGGCTCCCTGGTCTCGGCTCTTGCTTCCGCCTTTAACAGCCGCCTTTCACCTCGGGAGGAGCCCTCGGCTAATTGGATGCCGCCAGGTCTTATTAAGAGAGGAGCCAAGCGAAGGATTCTGGACGAGGAGAGGGACACGAACGTTAGCAAACTCTTTTTGGACAAAAAGTCACGATACAAGGAGTAGATAGAAAACGTAGTCAAACCAGGCCAGGTCGGTGCAGGCAGAATTCAGGCGAAGTCAAGGCAAGGGTCAAAACCATGATATCAATCAGAAGAGTCAGACGGCATGGGTCAGAATATGGATTTCAGAATAGTCGGTTACCAGGCAGGAGTCAGGATCACAGAAGTCAGAATAATCAGGCAGGCTGGGGTCAAAACAGGAAACAGATACAGATAATAAACAGGAATAACACCCAGGAACTCTCAGAGATGAACCTAACAACGGGCAATGAAAATCACACAAAGTCCCCTTTAAATATTTGAATTTGGCGAAATGCGCCTATAAAAAGAGGACACGCCGACGCATTACACGAATAGGAGCAGCGTGGCGGTGTCCCCTCTGAGGGTGCGGCGGGCGTCCCTGCCGACCCCCATGAACGCCTAGACCACCAGGGTGAGTTGTTACAGGTACCATATCCAGACACATCTCTACCTGTTGATCTTCAAGTTACTATGGGATCGGCTTAGTCAATCCTACAACCAAAACTTTTCAAGATGATTTATTTTGGTGAATCTTCTGCCTCTGTTGTAGGACCCTTTCTCCTTACGCCTTAATTTAATATTTGAATGTTCAAATTTGGGTTTGTTTATGAAAGGGACTATTTCTCCCTGTTTATTCTAGAGCCACCATAAATGCATTATTAACTAAGAGTGACTTTGTGTTTAGATGCAAACATGGACCAAGACACAGATGTTGCAAACATTATGAAGACAACTGCATCTCCTACTGCATTAAGGTGAGCCGGGGTTATCCAACCAACACAAGGAGGAAACCAGTTAAATGGTAACAAAATGTCCGGGGAGCCATGCCAGATACGGAAAATGTGTTGCTTTGAAAGCCTGTGTTTGAGTAATTGGTCTAAGCTTTCATGTTGTCTCAAGGTTCTCAAGCCAACAATCTGCTGTGAGCATGAGAATATTGTGGACAGTAATTGAGATTAGGCATTTAATCAATCACGTTTATTAGCAATAGAAATAACACAAGTGAACTCTTGAACTTACTTTTTGCCTGTATTTGGTGAAAAAAAAAACAATTGCTGCTTATTATTTGTTTTTTTCTATATGCTACAAATATTTTCTGTTGACCTCGGAAGGGATTTTTTTTCCCTACCAGCCTGCCAAGTCTTCATTGATTATGGTGTTATGTGTAGTGTGTGTCTAGTCACAATCTGTCAGTGGTAGATGAAGTTCTGCACATCTGATTTATACTGTATGTTGACAAAGAAAGGCCCAATTATTTTGTATATAAGAGAAGAGCCAATCTGGCCAGTTTGAGGCCTTTAATGGGCCTATTTTCTTGGTTGGTCATCTTCTGTGCACCAAGATTGCTGCTGGTATGTCTTTTGGTGGCTGCATTTTATATTGTTTTAATAATGGCTGCACTTGAGATGGACACTCAGAAGAAAAGTCTAGCTGAGCATGTATGGAGTCATCATTATACTTTAGTGTTATCAATTCATGGGACAAGCAAATTACTACTAAATGGCAGTTGAGGTTTATGTTGTTAAACAGCACATATGCTAACATAATCATTTAATATGAGGCTGTTCATTTAGCTTGAATGAACTGGGGCTGAAGCCGTTGGGATTTAACCCAAGGAGCCAACAAGAACATAGGCAAGATAATGTTAAGAATGCCAGAGAGAGAGAGCAACTGATCAATTTTAGGTTATTGATTGGGATCTTGACAAGGTGTTTATGGAGTTTACCTAGAAATATAATGCGAAGGATCTTAATCTAACAACTCAAGTTGATCAGTTTAATAACAAAATAGTCCCACTGTGGCATTCACCAACCACATATCCAGACACCCTATGTTAGTTGTCTCCATCACATTTTTCATTAAGGATATGTAGAGCTCAAGGCAAAAGTAAAGCATGAACAAAATGGCACACGTAGCAGTCCCAGGAGGCCCATGGGTGGGTAACAAAATCACACCCCACTGATTTCAACATTAATCAACTGGAATTGTGGGTGCACACATCAGTGATTGCTTGGAAAAGGCAGTTGTCATAACTCCTCAAGGCAAGGGGTAAATGTGTGTGGAGGTTGTGTAGATATCCATCTTTTACCTGGGTGCAAAAGATCTTTGGCCTTACTATGTTGGTTACTTCCCTTTTGGGACAGACCTTAAGGCTTAGAAAACATGGTGGACCGGGCATCAGGCCTTTAATAAAGAGAATAAAGATTGCCTAAGCAAAGTATCCAATGCTATAAATGAGGGTAGAAGTGACAGGTAGGTTCCTTGTAGGTGCCAAGGTCCTATGTAGACACCAGTATATCCTTTAGTTAAGGTTGTCATAGGCAGGAGGAGAGATTTATGTATGACTGGACCTATCTGTGTGCTAATTAGGTAAAGACCACTTTAGGGTCATCTACAAAGTGCAGAGCAGGGTGCAAAGCACAGAAAACCTGAATGTGCCCCATGTAAATGGCGCTGCATCGATTTCATGGAACAGTTAGGTGGCCCCACCTTCCCGTCCCATATCTTGCATGTCCTTCAGATGCACACATTAGTACAGAGATATCATGTGCGCATTAAATTATAGGGCAGAAACTAAGAAGCCACCGAAGCAGCAGATGACATTGTTCCCTGAGAGGTGGCTGTTTCTTTGTTTGAATAAGCTGACGAGCCCATACACAAATGCTATTAAAGTACATTGCGGTGGATTCCAGCTCCGAACCTGTGAAAGAGATTTCGTGCAGAGATAGATTTGGCAGAGAATGAGATATTTTTATACATTTGCTGTAATCTCCCATGACACGGAGTGTCGGGATGTTGAGTAACATGACATGAAGCTCATGCAAAACAAATCCCAAGAAGGATATTTTCTTTTCTTGGCTAAAGGCCTAAAATTTGATAGCTCCCAGTTCGTTCCATGTGTAGAGACTGACAATGCAAAAACCACTCTAGAATATTGGCTGTGTTCAGTTTTTAAAGTGAAAGGTTCGTGATTATTACGACTGAGCATGTTATAGTAAAAATCATCCTTCGTTTGCCTGTGTTTCAATAGGAGGACTTGTTTCCTTTCATTCCATTGGTTTCGGATCAAACTGACCCATTATTTGGGGTCAATTATATGCCGACCTTCTGTGTGCAGCCCCAGTGCAACACTAGAGGATGAGAGGTAGCCTGATGAAGGGTATTACTGATGTTTCTATTCTTCTTCATACATCCCTAAAGTTGGCCTAGTTCTGCCTCAACTGAAGTTTAATTCCATCACCTGATCTCGTTTGTAGATTATTTAGGATTTTAAGGCTCATTAACAGTTGCTGGAAAAGCTGTCTCCACTTTGTATCATAGAAGAAAAAGGACCGGAGAGCCTTTCAATGTAGTCTTTAGTCGTTTATTGAAGCACCATGCTTTAATAAACGACTATAGACCACATTGAAAGGATTTCCGGTCCTTTTTCTCAACTGAAGTTCATAGGGTCCTATGCAGAGGTCCCCCTCTTCAACCACACTATCGAGACTTCTGTGACTATTATTGAAAGGCAGGGGCATCAAGCTGGATTTTGAGCTACTTCGGGCCTTTAGCTCCCTGAAGATGATTGCTGAACAGAGGCACATACACTGAAAGTCAATCTGGTTCCAGCTTTGAGTGTGTAGCTCCTGGTCAGGGCTGACGCTAAGGATGAGAATAATGACATAGTATGAGAATGGTATGGCCAGACATGGTGGTCTCCAACACTGCTATGCAGCTCCACCTTTGGACACCAGGTATAGGGGAGCAGGAACATTTTAGGCAGACTCAATGATGTGGTTGGGCGTGGGGGCAGTCTTTCCAGAGGCCCTAGACTTTAGCATTCACTTGACATCTCTTACTGTAATGGGAAAAACATGTTTTTTTTTTTTCAAAATGCATCAGCTAATAGTGCTGCTCCAGCAGACTTCTGCACTGAAATCCATTTTTCAAAAGATTTTTTTTATATTTAACTTTGAAATCTGACATATTGTCAGTTTCCCAGGTGCCCCCAGTCATGTGACTTGTGCTCTGATAAACTTCAGCCACTCTTTACTGCTGTACTGCAAGTTGGAGTGATATCGCCCCCTCCCCCCGCCAGCAGCCTAACAACAACACTGGGAAGGTAACTAGATAGCAGCTCCTTAAGACAAGATAAAAGCTGCCTGGTAGATCTAAGAACAACACTCAATAGTAAAATCCAGGTCCCACTGAGACACATTCAGTTACATTGAGTAGGAGAAACAACAGCCTGTCCGAAAGCAGTTCCATCCTAAAGTGCTGGCTCTTTCTGAAAGCACATGACCAGGCAAAATGACCTGAGATGCACCTACACACCAATATTACAACTAAAAAATACACTTGCTGGTTCAGGAAGGAAATTTTATATTGTAGAGTGAATTATTTGCTGTGTAAATAGTGTAATTTAGTAATAAAAACTACACCATAAAAATCATGACAGTGCAAGGCTCCATAGAGCTTATGTAACTACAATGGAATTAGCTTGTATCTGCCAATCCTATAGATGCTTCCTCAATGGGCCCCTTAGCACTGCCATACTTATTCAGGTGGAATTGTTAAATGAGCCCTGTATAATTAATTATACACTGAGCATTCTAAAATGATTAGCAACACACATATGTCTTCCTATATGATGGGCTCTCCCCATGTTTAAGAATATGAACAGTATATTTATTTACCATGAAATCGCCCACAGGGAATGGTTAGTTTGGTCTTTCATGGTATCTCCCAGGCAACAGATGATGGTAGAAAATAGAATTAGGCAGCTCCTATCTAAAGTGTTGAACATTTCAACCTACAATTATATATGAACAGTCGAATTTCCGTACAGATGAACAGAATTTATTGATGCATTGGGAACGCGGAGTGGCTGCCAGATGTTTTACGTTAGGGTTGTCCCGCCTGTATGTGAACTTACTGAATCCATAGTATGTAGGAAAAAAATAGTATTTCATGAATTAAAGAGACCTTTCTTGCATCCAGGGCTTTATACGAATGTTTAGCATTGGTTATCTGATCCAGTGCTGCCTTCGCATCCCGTCCACCTTCCGACACCTGTTTACAAAACCTTCCCGCTTGCTGTCCCTGTTCTACAATAAGGAGAACTTCCAGCTGGGGGCTTTCCTCGGATCTTTCGTCAGTATTTATAAGGTAAGGACAGCTGGGAAACCAGAATATTTGTATTTAATTCACATTAATGTCAGGGGCCTGTCGGCTCCCAGTGGGAGAAGTCCAGACCAAGGAGGAAGCTTAGTGTTAAAGTCCAAATTCGTGGTATCCAAAGGGGTCAGGCGTAAGCGTAGTCAACTTTAGGCAAGTGTTCAATAAGGCAGGCAGCAAAAATTAGAATCAGGGTCAAGCAAAGGGTCAGGGAGCCGGGAACCAAGAATTCAGGAATTTAGGAAACCCAGGAACACGATTCAGCAATTCCTATAATCGGGCATCGAACCTGTGACCTGGAACGTCCTGGCGCATGACGTTATCATTCCAGCATCGGTGTCATGGGCACCGCCATTTTGGGAAGACTTCGCCGGAGGCGGGATCGGCAACGGGCGCTCCTGACAATTAATAACACCATCAGACATTCTTTTACATTAAAGTGTAATAGCGTCTTCTTCACTTTAATCCAAAACTGGCGTTCATTACTAGATAATTATGGGGTTATGACATTAGATAGAAGCTGGATCCAGTCTGAACTGTGGCCAGAGTTTATTTGGTCAATAGGCCCATTTAAGGTTCAAATGAGAATTCCCTGACACAGATACATTGCTGCTTGGAGATAGTATTGTATTCCTAGACTGATTCTTCTTTGCTTTTCATGTTTTCTCAGTTAGCAAACTCCCTCAGTACTTCTTTAAAGTAGAACTAAACCCTAAAATGAATATGGTTAAAAATGACATATTTCCTATAGTGAACTTATTGCACGAGGCTAAAGTTTTAGCTTGTCAGTAGCAGCAATGATCCAGGACTTCAAACTTGTCACAGGGGGTCACCATCTTGGAAAGTGTCTGTGACACTCACATGCTCAGTGGGCTCTGATTGGCTGTTGAGAAGCTAAGCTTAGGGCTCGTCACTAATTATCCAGCAGAAAATGAGCTTCCCTGGCTGTAATATAAGCTGATGTTACAGGTTTGCTGATTATTAAATTCTGATGCTAATTGCACTGGTTTCTGTGCTGCCATGTAGTAATTATCTGTATTATTACTAATTAGCCTTATATTGTGACATTTCTATTCTATGTGTACTGTATATTGTGAGTGGGTCCCTAAGCTCAGTAAGTGACAGCAGCACAGAGCATGTGCAGTGAATCAGCAGAAAAGAAGATGGGGAGCTACTGGGGCATCTTTGGAGACACAGATCTTTACTGCTAAAGGGCTGTGGTTGCCTTGGGCTGGTACAGAAGCACAAAACATCATGTACAACATTTCTAACCTACTTAGGATTTAGTTCTCCTTTAATACCATCCAATGGCCATACCCCCAGAATCATTAGGCCATACACCTTTCTGTCCCACTGTTATAGCATTATAATGATAAAGAAGTGGCCAGATAGCATAAGAACAATGCATAATCTGCAAGAAGTGCCACCATATAGAAGATATGCAGGAATAACTTTATATTCATCTATTATATTTCCATTTATCACACATAAGGGTCAGAAATCCAGTATTTAAGTTTCCAAAAATGTTCCCTATCTCAATCCATACAGTATATATCACACAATATCACTAACTCTTCATCCGTTCATCCAGGGTACCAGCTGCTTCTTGCGTTGGGTTCGTAACTTGGATGATGAGCTTCATGCACTTGTAGCAGGTGAGTCCGAAATCATAAAATCAACCGGCACTTACTGTCAGTCTCAAACACGTGGGGAATTCACATGGAGTAAGGCCAGGGCTTCCCTCCCCTGATGCTACACAAAAAGAAATGTATTTTCTTAGCATTTGTTAAGCTCACTTGTTTTACTAACCTTATCATTAAAGTTACAAAATATTTTATCTTGTACAACTGCAATTCCTTTTGTATCTTTAGGATTTCTGGCTGGAATATCCATGATGTTTTACAAAAGCACCAGCATTTCCATGTACCTAGCGTCCAAACTGGTAGAGGTAAGTGTTCCAAGTCATTTGCTTATGTAAATTATAATGGCCAAATTGACAAAAGAAAAAAGCTCACTCAGTATCAGTAAAGTTGCAGTTTTCTGCAAGAACAAGATTCACATCCTATGTCTATATATCCATAGGGCTGCACATGTCTATATATATCCATAGGGCTGCACATGTCTATATATATCCATAGGGCTGCACATGTCTATATATATCCATAGGGCTGCACATGTCTATATATATCCATAGGGCTGCACATGTCTATATATCCATAGGGCTGCACATGTCTATATATATCCATAGGGCTGCACATGTCTATATATATCCATAGGGCTGCACATGTCTATATATATCCATAGGGCTGCACATGTCTATATATATCCATAGGGCTGCACATGTCTATATATATCCATAGGGCTGCACATGTCTATATATCCATAGGGCTGCACATGTCTATATATATCCATAGGGCCTGCACATGTCTATATACATCCATAGGGCTGCACATGTCTATATATCCATAGGGCTGCACATGTCTATATATATCCATAGGGCTGCACATGTCTATATATATCCATAGGGCTGCACATGTCTATATATCCATAGGGCTGCACATGTCTATATATATCCATAGGGCTGCACGTGTCTATATATATCCATAGGGCTGCACATGTCTATATATCCATAGGGCTGCACGTGTCTATATATCCATAGGGCTGCACGTGTCTATATATATCCATAGGGCTGCACATGTCTATATATATCCATTGGGCTGCACATGTCTATATATATATCCATAGGGCTGCACATGTATATATATCCATAGGGCTGCACTTCTATATATATATATCCATTGGGCTGCACATGTCTATATATCCATAGGGCTGCACACGTCTATATATATCCATAGGGCTGCACATGTCTATATATATATATCCATTGGGCTGCACATATCTATATATATCCATAGGGCTGCACTTCTATATATATATATATATATATATATATATATATATATATATATATATATATATATATATATATATATATATATATATATATATATATATATATATATATATATATATATATATATATATATATATATATATATATATATATATATATATATATATAGTAACCAACAAAAGGATCCGCACTCTCTGTTTTATTGTTCAATGCGAGACTGACGTTTCGGCCTCCTCTGAAGCCTTTCTCAAAGTGTCTAATGGTTCGTAAAGCTGCCATAAATACAAAATTTGGCGGGAAGCTAGACAAATTAGAGCTAACGTGGTGACCTCATCTCTCAAAACGTAACTGCCATTTAAATATCTCACTCATTACTTATAAGTCCAACTGAACATATACAGCACATATATAAATAGCATATATCTAGATAGCATCTTATAAATAATCTCAACATTAATATAATACAAACATTCACTGATAAAAACATGGTGTTGTGCAACTGTATCTCTCTACATATGTTACTATAGCATCTTTTTTCTCAGCATAGCATTAAGTTATGTTACAAAAAATGTTGTGAAATGTTGCAAACAACAACCTTAAGTTGAGTAAAGTTGTCAGGTCTGTTCAGAGACTACTTTCATCGTTCGTATTGTTAACTTAATCAAGTATAAAAACTTCAGCTCAGTTAGCTGTTTAGTGAATCTGTGGTAATTGACTTCATTGAATTCACGGCTGTGAGCCCAACCTCTGCAGGGAAAGAAACTTTTACCAGTAGTGTCACAGTATATCCTGTGATATCAATATCCCACTTTGTATATGGCCCTTTAATTTAAGTTTAGATGACATTCTCGCTATAGGGACATGTAAGCTAAGTCAATCACAAATATATACACATAGGAACCTTAAATATATGTGTATCACGTGTTTTGTGTAATAAACGAAAGAAACACCCTACTAAAAATACTCATGCTCTGATATACTCATATTGTATGTGTCCCATATAAAACTAATAGTGTATATCGACAAATGTGCCTATTAGAATACTTAAGTGAAACATGCCATATTGATAATTAAAAGCACCTTTGTGAGTGAAATTGTTAACCCAGTACGTATAAACAAGGTGTTCGATGCATAAAAATGACACAAAACCTCCAAAAAGGTCTAAAATATCACAAGTGGGGAATATACCAAGTAAAAAAATATAAAAAATATAAAAAAAATATAAAAAATAAAAATAAAAAAAAAGTTTATTGCAAAGAATCTCCTGCCTGTGACAAAATCTCGGTGTTTGGAATTCATTTTAATCAGAGTCTATACACAGTTTCAATTCTAAAACTATTTCCAGGTAAAATGACAAGAATTGCAGATTTCCTTTTATGTGTTTTCAGCGGTTCTTTGACATGTCGACTCTTTCTGATTCCGTTTGTCCTCTTTCTGCAGACAATGTACTTCAAAGGCATCGAGGCAGGAAAATGTCCTTATTTCCCACATGCGGATAGTGTTATCTACGCAGTCTCTACGGCAGTTTGTTTCCATGCGGTAAGTAGCTTCTAGGCATGCTCTATAGCTTTTTCTCTTTTTCAAGTATGGCCAACAGTCTCCAACATCTCCCAACTGCTGGTTGGATTTCCCTGGTCAGAAAAGTGTATAAACAGTCATATCTGCTCAAAAGCTAAGATTGTGGTTGGGTCAGTAAGACGGGCCAAATTTCCAGTCCGTCCAATATGAGGGAAGGGCAAAATGTCGGGATCACACAGACATACATTTTTTAATATTTGAATTATTTAATTAAAATAAAATCTATGGGAGATGGCCTTTCCATAATTTGCAGCTTTCTGGATAACGGGTTTCCGAATAATGGATCCCATACCTGTACATAGATATATATGTAGAAAATCAGCACAGCAAAAAGTTCACTGAGCAGCACCATTTAAACTACTACACATTTACCACAAACATATTGGTGTTCCCCTATATCATGAGCTGAATGGGCTCTGCCTCATGTTTGCTGCTTTCCTTATTAGTCAAATCTGAAATGTACGAAAGATAAAAGAGCTGCTTTTCCCTCCTCCTTAAAAACAGGCTGTTATGGAAGTCCAGAATTTGAGACCATCCTACTGGAAATTTCTTCTGAGGTTGACGAAGGGCAGGTATGAAGCTTCTTTTGCTCTCTTATTCTTATGGTTTTGATGAAAGTCCTGTCTGGTTTATCTGTCTGTCCTTTAGAAATATATGGAGCAAACGTGCCATGAATCCCGTCAGATCGCGGCCACATCTGTTCATTGATGCGATCCCGCGATCCGACCGCCCATATTGCCTCCACCCTGATCCGATCGTTGGGTCCTAGGGCCTCCTCAACGTGGGCATATCGGGGAGTGATCCACTCGCCAAACGAGCCGATCTCCCTGTGTATGGCCACCTTAAAGGGCACCAATCATGACCAAAATCATTTCCTAAGTAAATCCACTATGTGAAAGTTCAAGAAATCCGATTTTTAAAACAGTTAGAATTGTTTGTATAATGTAAATGATCAGCTCACTATTCCTTCTGCAAGATCTCCCCTATCTCCCCTGCAGTTCTAGCTGAGGCAGCCATCTTGGATTTCACTGGCTCCTCCTACCTATATCTTCCCAGCCAACTGTAGCTCTGAAATCTCGCACATGCTCAGTTGAAATTCCTTGTTGCTTATCAACCCTTCTAAGCTATTTTCAAATCAGCCAAACCTGTGTGTTAGCTGCTGTTCAGTAGTGCTGCCACCTGCTGGAAGTTACTGTGTGTCCTTCATTTGCATAATGACTTTACCAGCAGGGGACAAGATAGGGAAATCTCCTGATACTTCTAGTGGAGGAGTTTACTAAAACAAGGCATTCTGGGTAGAATACTCAAAGCAGTGTTACAATCTGAGCATGCTCCTGAAATTTGCATATTAGAGTCTCTGTTATAGTCACAGTATGGCCTCCCTCAGTGAAAGAACCCATTTGACAAAGTAAGGGATTTTTTTTAAAAACTGCAGTTTTTTCAAAAAACTATATATGTAGTTTGATTAAACGTGTTTAGCTTGTACTGGTCAGATTGTTAATATGTGTTTGATTTTGGCTGTGATAGGTGCCCTTTAAGAGAGAGTGTTGGAGATGGAGAAACCAAACCAGTTAAACTTGATCAGGTTTAAATCAGGAAAACTTAAATTACATTGTTCCATTCATTTTTAATGAGTGTATAAACCTTTTCTAAATCTGAAAAAATGTTGCAAATATAGAAGTTCAACGTTTTAGATGCTGAGTTTTTGAGAGTTTTCCATTGATAAAGGTCATAGTAACATAGTAAGTTAGGCTCAAAATAGACACACGCCCATCGAATTCAACCTTTTAGTTCTGTACATAACCTGCCTAACTGCCAGTTGATCCAGAGGAAGGCAAAAAAAAAAACATTTGAAGCCTCTTTAATTTGCCTCAGAGGGGGAAAAATTCCTTTTCAAGATGCAATGGGACCAGTCCCTGGATGAACTTGTACTATGAGCTTCTCCCATATCCCTGTATTCCCTCATTTGCTAAACACCATCCAACCCCTTCTTATACCTATCTAATGTATCAGCCTGTACCACTGATTCAGGGAGACAATTCCACATCTTCACAGCTCTCACTGTAACAAACCCCTTCCCAATATTTAGGCGGAACCTCTTTTCTTCTAATCGGAATGGGTGACCTTGTGTCAGCTGGAAAGACCTACTGGTAAATAAAGCATTAGAGAGATTATTATACGATCCCCTTATATATTTATACATAGTTATCATTTCTCCCCTTAAGCGCCTCTTCTCCAGAGTGAACATCCCCAATTTGGCCAGTCTTTCCTCATAGCTAAGATTTTCCCTTTACCAGCTTAGTTGCCCTTCTCTGTACCCTCTCTAATACAATAATGTTTGAATAATGTTCCTCTGGATCAGCGAAAAGTTTGGAAGGATATAATTGAAAAAAAAAAATAAGAATCTGATATATTTTTTAAGAATGTAACTACCACAAAATTTAAAGGGATACTGTCACTGTTTTTTCCAAAACACATCAGTTAACAGTGCTGCTCCAGCAGAATTCTGCACTGAAATCCATTTCTCAAAAGAGCAAACAGATTTTTTTATATTCAATTTTGAAATCTGACATGGGGCTATACATTTTGTCAGTTTCCCAGCTGCCCCAGTCATGTGACTTGTGCCTGCACTTTAGGATGGAATTACTTTCTGGCAGACTGTTGTTTCTCCTACTCAATGTAACTGAATCAGTCTCAGTGGGACTTGGCTTTTACTATTAAGTGCTGTTCTTAGATCTACCAGGCAGCTGTTATCTTGTGTTAGGGAGCTGCTATCTCGTTACCATCCCATTGTTCTTTTGTTAGGCTGCTAGGGGGGAGGGGGTGATATCAGTCCAACTTGCAGTACAGCAGTAAAGAGTGACTGAAGTTTATCAGAGCACAAGTCACATGACTGGAGGCAGTTGGGAAACTGACAATATGTCTAGCCCCATGTCAGATTTCAAAATTGAATATAAAAAAATCAGTTTGCTCTTTTGAGAAATGGATTTCAGTGCAGAATTCTGCTGGAGCAGCACTATTAACTGATGCGTTTTGAAAAAAAACGGTTTCCCATGACAGTATACCTTAAAGGAAATTACATTTTCAGGCTTTCATTGCTTTAGGTGCAATCAAGTTATGGAGCTTTAGTCCAAAGGAACTGCCATTGAGTAGTGGTTAATTGGTGGGTTTCAAAAATGGGTTGGAAGTCTCCTTGTGGTGAACCTTCTCTGTCTGAATTAGAAGTGAACTTTTCTCAAACTGCATTCTTTTTTTCCTTTCATTATTAGGTTTTCACTGATGAACAGGAAAGTCTTGGATGTTTTTGACTCTGAAGCATCTAAAACCTTCAACAATTATGTCCCTAAGTTGGATCCAAGATTCTGCATTGTAAATCCAGAGCTGCCTCTTGACTTATCCTGAGATCTGTTCATATGAAGCCTCCTGGTCGTCGAGACAAATAAATGAAGAAGCTCCAGGGCTTCTCTCCAGTATTAATTAATTTGCCCCAACCAATCCAAACATGGCTTAATTCTTGCTGAACCTCATCCCATCAGTAGATTTATAGAATTGGATAAACAGTAGAGACGGTGATGACAAGGTCGACGTCACTCAGAAACACTGACCATTGTGAATGTTTCTGTGTGTTGGTGTCTTGATCGCCAGTTAATGAAATACTCTAATTTAGCAGAGTAATTTATGACGTAGACTGAAGATTGTATTGGTAATTGAACTAAAAGCGATGATAACCTCTACAAATGTCTTAATTTGCCTCTCTGTAAAAGGGGAGCATGTGAGCAACATCCAGCTCTCTGTACAACCACAACATTGAATCCTGGTTATAATTCGGTTCCAAGTACCATCAGTTATAGACATGGAGCACATTTTTGGAATTTCACTTTTTGGATTATGTAATCAAATTAAAATGTGAAAGAATATTGGTGAGTTCTGCTTCAGTATAGAAGTATTTACACTTTGGGACTGTAATGGGATATTTCCAAAAACGCCTAGTCAGTAATGCTTAAAGGTTTACCAATCTGCTTATCGGTTATTGAACTGTTTTGTTTACAATGTGAAAGATCAATCCCTCCGTATATTGACCTGTAAAAGCAAATTCAGCCATAAAATCTGCCTTTGGGAAGCTGATCATGGACAGTTATAGCTACTGGTTCAGACTTAGAGGAAGATTTATAAAGGGTCGAATAGTAAATTCGAATTATCGAGTTTCAAAATTAGCACATTCGAATTTTAATCTCCCCATTCTAATGTAAACTCAAATGTGAGACATCTCGACCATGGAAACAGTCCTAATTCGACTACCCGTCACCTAAAACCTGCCGAGTTCATGTACAAGTCAATGGCAGAGGCACGTTGAGACATTTGGAGATGTTAATAGCCTTCCTGACGTTCGAAAAGAAAAATTTGATTCGTACGAATTGAATACGATGCAAATTTTCGGGTCGGAACCATTCGATCGAATATTAGACATTCACATTTTTTCTTAAATAACCTCCCAGTCAAATTGTGAGTATATTCGGATTTAAAAGATTCACATGAATTTGAAATTCGACCTTTTATAAATGGGCCTCTTAGTGTTAAACAACTGGATCTGTGACTTAAAGGGCACCTATCACAGCTAAAGTCAAACACATATTAACAATCTGACCAGTACAAGTTAAACATGTTTAATCAAACTACATATATAGTTTTTTGAAAAAACTGCAGGTTTTAAAAAAAATCCCTTACTTTGTCAAATGGGTTCTTTCACTGAGGGAGACCATACTGTGACTATAACAGAGACTCTAATATGCAAATTTCAGGAGCATGCTCAGATTGTAACACTGCTTTGAGTATTCTACCCAGAATGCCTTGTTTAAGTAAACTCCTCCACTAGAAGTATCAGGAGATTTCCCTATCTTGTCCCCTGCTGGTAAAGTCATTATGCAAATGAAGGACACACAGTAACTTCCAGCAGGTGGCAGCACTACTGAACAGCAGCTAACACACAGGTTTGGCTGATTTGAAAATAGCTTAGAAGGGTTGATAAGCAACAAGGAATTTCAACTGAGCATGTGCGAGATTTCAGAGCTACAGTTGGCTGGGAAGATATAGGTAGGAGGAGCCAGTGAAATCCAAGATGGCTGCCTCAGCTAGACCTGCAGGGGAGATAGGGGAGATCTTGCAGAAGGAATAGTGAGCTGATCATTTACATTATACAAACAATTCTAACTGTTTTAAAAATCGGATTTCTTGAACTTTCACATAGTGTATTTACTTAGTAAATGATTTTGGTCATGATTGGTGCCCTTTAAGAATTTTTTTTGTTCATAGAGTAAAAAGACAGCAGAGCGATTGGTCCCTCTATTTAATGACAGTATACAGATACTATATGCTACACACCACCTATGTATATACTGTACCATGTTGACATTTGGCAGGTTCCAGTACCATGAGGCTGTCCATTTGATTTACTCAATGGCTCGATCCACAGCCGAGTTGGCCAAGTGCAAAGATCTACACATATTCTGTCTATGTCACTTGAGGGACTTAAAAGAACATCACGTGTGAAGTCCAACCCAGTTACAAGCGATATGCAGTATACAAGCACAATTTTTCTTTTGAGCCTCATGGGTTGGGAAGCACAGGTCAGAAGCCAGTCCTTTGCATACTGGTCATGTACTGAGAGCCCATAGGATTCATATTTCCTTCCCAGTCCTGGCCAACAAAAGATACAAGGTGCTGCCACCACAAATGCAACAAAATTTTAAAATGAGATTGAAGTTGGCCCTTGTTGAGTAATGACTTTATTCTTCCAACCCTTCCAACTCTTCCAAACAGGTCAGCTGGACTCTGTCCTGGCCATTAGTCTGTAGAGCAGGGATCCCCAACCTTTTTTTTCCGAGAGCCACATTCAAATGTAAAATAAGTTGGAGAGCAACCCAAGCATGTAAAAAACTCCTCTGTGAGTTGCAGTTATGGGCTGTGATTGACTATTGGTATTGGCTATTGGTAGCCCCTATGTTTATTGGCAGCCTAAAGGAGGTTCTGTTTGGCAGTACATCTGGTTTTTATACAACCAAAACTTGCCTCCATACCCAAAATTCAAAAATAAGCACTTGCTTTGGAGCCACTGGGAGCAACATCCAAGGGGTTGGTGAGGAAAATGTTACTCAGGAGCTACTGGTTGGGGATCACTGTTGTAGAGCCTTCAACATTGGAGACTCTGCTCAGCCCCTTTTTATCAAATTATGATGAATATTCTGAGGTGAGCAGGTTACTGGTGGCTGTGTAAGCTTCTACTGAATAAGCTTGTTTTCCAAGTAATATTCCAGATCTTGTTTTCTATTCTGTGCCTTTTGTCTCTGAGTTCCTTGTTGTGGTCTTTTCTGTTCTTGGCCAAGTCTTTGTTTAGAGCTGTCCTCTCTTATACTGTGAACTGCTGATTTACAGTAATTATAATGTGAAAATGCTAACTGATTTGGTAACACTGGAGCAAGATTATGAGAATGGAGTCTTAAAGGAGAAGGAAACCCAGTCGGCGCAAAAACCCTCCCCCCCTCCCGTGTGTTGCCCACCCTCTCTCCTCCCCCTGGCCTACCTGTCCCGCTGGGCAAATGCCCCTAACTTGTTACTTACCCTTCTGTGCAGGTCCAGTCCACGGAGTTCACAAACGCCATCTTCTTCCACGCGATCTTCTTCCTGCTCTGATGTTCTTCTGCTTAGGAATAAAATTAGAAACCTTTTTCACATCTTTCCTAAGCAGAAGAACATCAGAGCAGTCTCTTTCTTTCTCCTGACAACTTCCTTGACTACTTGGTGGTCAGACTGGTGGGAAACTGTTCAGCAGGTGGTGCTTAGAATAGTCCCCTCATCAATTTTACATGCACTTATTTTAAAGGTTTACTAATCCTTTAAGGGCATAACTAAAGTGTAAAAGAGGCCAGTAATTGTGTGTCCTTAATTCATATTTGGAGAAACTGACTTTGCTTAAAGATTCCAGGTTTATTTTCTTAGTTCCATCCCCTCGCCCACTCTTTCTATTGCATACAGTGGCGTAACTAGCGGGGGAGCAGGGGGTGCGATTGGGCCAGGGCCTGCACCCCCTTGGGCCCCCCCGGCACCTGCACGCCACTCGTAAATAGGAAATGCGGCCGTTTCCGGCTGTACGGAGGGGGGCGGGACCCGGCTGCACATCCCACGCCAGGGCCCGCCCCCCTCCAGTTACGTCTCTGATTGCATATGATGCAACTCTGTTGGATTTGCCACCAACGCTATTCTTCCAATTGTGTGACATCTCCCCCATTGTAGCCGGTGTCATGCATTGTCTTCTCACCACTTTCTCTTCATTGAAGACTCTTTTCATGTCTTTGCTTGAGACTCTTTTGGCTCTGCCTCTGAAAACCCCTATGTCATTCATCCAGCCTTCCTCATGGTCTCCATGTTTCTCCTTAAAACTTGTCTGTTCAGTTCCAATGGCTTTTATGGGGCTTGCTGATTGGCTAGATGATCAGGAAGAATGTGCAATTCTTGACCACCCATTGGCTGGTTTTCTGCAGAGTTATTCAGTATAATAAAGCTGGTCGGAGCTGATGCTGCCGCTATATTTTTAGATTAGGTGTTGCTAATCCAATAACATCGTGAGCTGCAAATCCACTGGGAAAAAATGGCAATTATGGGATTTGTCATGACTGTTCCTACACCACCAAAATGAAGACCAACTGCAAAGTTGCTTAGCTTTTCTAAATGAATTCCATTTGCACCATTCTTGTATTTTTAATATACTTCGGTCATGTTTTTTTCATACACTTTATTTTTTATCATTTGAATTCATTCTTTGGCCTTTTTTTTTTTTTACGGTACATCAAGAGGTTCCTGGAGGCCGAATGTTTTTCTGTATCCACAGGATCGTTTTCAGCTGAGCAGACTCACAGGTACGTTGTATCTGATCTGTGCATTGAGACATCGTTACGTTCTGTTAGGAGTAATGATAAAATCAAACAAGTATCAATTCGGTCATTAATCGGTAGCAAAACAAAATATATCTGCAAATTCTCAAACCTGTGTTTGTAAGGAAAGATAGATATTCCGTTATGATTTTTTTTGTGTTATACCTCTGTTTTCTATGATTTGTTTTAAAAAAAAAAGTTCATGTATTTACAATAAAAAAAATAATTTAATCGCATTTGTTTGGTTATATTTCTTGATTTTTTTTTTAATAGTATCCCATAGGTACCAGAAGACGCCATAATCACCTTGGAGTCATCTTTGTATCTTCTACAAGTATGGTGCCATGTACTTTCATAGGGTCATGAAGCCCTCCATTGATTTGTAATATCCTTATCATTTACAGTAGGGGGTACATTATCCCTTATAATACATGAGTGATACTCAGAGTTCCCTGCATAACTCAGCCTGCAGCCTTGTGCCTTTATATGGTCACAGAACAACCCCTCAGTGACTTCTAATATCCTTATCATTTACAGTAGGGGTACATTATCCCTTATAATACATGAGTTCCCTGTATAACTTAGCCTGCAGCCTTGTGCCTTTATATGGTCACAGAACTCCTCAGTGACTTCTAATATCCTTGTCTTTTACAGTAGGGGGTACATTGTCCCTTATAATACATGAGTTCCCTGTATAACTCAGCCTGCAGCCTTGTGCCTTTATATGGTCACAGAACTCTTCAGTGACTTCTAATATCCTTATCATTTACAGTAGGGGGTACATTATCCCTTATAATACATGAGTGATACTCAGAGTTCCCTGTATAACTCAGCCTGCAGCCTTGTGTCTTTATATGGTCACAGAACAACCCCTCAGTGACTTCTAATATCCTTATCATTTACAGTAGGGGGTACATTATCCCTTATAATACATGAGTGATACTCAGAGTTCCCTGTATAACTCAGCCTGCAGCCTTGTGTCTTTATATGGTCACAGAACAACCCCTCAGTGACTTCTAATATCCTTATCATTTACAGTAGGGGGTACATTATCCGTTATAATACATGAGTGATACTCAGAGTTCCCTGTATAACTCAGCCTGCAGCCTTGTGTCTTTATATGGTCACAGAACAACCCCTCAGTGACTTCTAATATCCTTATCATTTACAGTAGGGGGTACATTATCCCTTATAATACATGAGTGATACTCAGAGTTCCCTGTATATCTCAGCCTGCAGCCTTGTGCCTTTATATGGTCAGAATTCCCTGACCTGTATTTTTCTTAGGACATACATTTTCCCAGATATGTTTAACCAAACCTGATGAATCCACTAGATGTCAGCCTGCCAATACTAATAAATTATAGTTGCATTTACACAGCATGGAATGTCACTTTCCGTTGTATTACGGATCAGATTTATGTGTTGCATTTATTAATTTTTTTAACATTAATAATGTTAAATTTGGAATTACGGACATGTTTAGAATGACATCAGTCCTAGGGAGCCGTGCTGTCCAGGCGCCCATTCATCAGAACCCAGTGCAGGGGTGTAGGAAGCTGCAAGTTGGTAGGAAAGCACAGGATTTGCCCCTTGCCCTTAGTAATTGCCTGATAATTCCTTTCATGAATATTCCAGGCAATGTGCCCAATGCCTTGGACTCTAATATTCCAGGCTATAATGTTGGCTGGCTGCTTTAGACTAATATATTATGATGTTATTTTCACCCCTATGGAAGGAAGAGGTTCCAGGGATGCTTAGCCTCAAATAATAAATAAGCAAGTTAGCAGAGAGTCTAATAGGCGCTGGAATAGGCAAGGTAATACTAACTAATTGCACCACAAAAAGTTTTTTTTTTCAAGGTTCAGGACTCTAGCCGTTTCCTTCCGTTCTCCAAGCGGTAAAAATAAAACTTCCAAAATTGATGAAACAGCGCTCCATAGGAAGCTCGAGGAAAGACAGCAAGAAAAATGAAATATATAGATATATAGTGCAGCATTTTATACTTTTTCTGTAAGACCTCTTAGTGCTCCCCTTTAGTTGCTGAAAATTAAAAAGTTATTTTTATTTTCACCCGTGTCTTTTTTGTGTGACCGATATGATGGGGTTCACTTTCCCTTGAAAGCCACTTTACGCCACTTGTGAAATAGAAATAAGGTTAACCTTCCCCTCTGAACTTTTAAAACACTTGTGCACCGAAGCAGGGTGGGTGCTCACAAACGTTTAGTGAAAAAAGGCAGCGCCAAATTAGTACAGGTATGAGACCTGTTATACAGAATGCTCGGGACCTGGGGCTTTCCAGTTAGTGGGTCTTTCCATAATTTGGAAAATCATGTAAACATTAAATAAACCAAATA
This sequence comes from Xenopus laevis, assembly GCF_017654675.1. Classification (NCBI taxonomy): domain Eukaryota; kingdom Metazoa; phylum Chordata; class Amphibia; order Anura; family Pipidae; genus Xenopus; species Xenopus laevis. Next base: position 159,597,747 of record NC_054374.1, on the reverse strand, counting down.
GGCTGGTTTTGCTTCCAATAAGGATTAATTATATCTTAGTTGGGATCAAGTACTAGTTACTGTTTTATTATTACCGTATATACTCGAGTATAAGCCGAGTTTTTCAGCCCCCAAAATATGCTGAAAAACTCTACCTCGGCTTATACTCGGGTCAAGCGCAAAAACGGTCGCCGGCGCCTAAGAATAGTCGCCGGCGTTGAAGAATAGTCGCCGGCGTCCAAGAATAGTCTCCAAGAATATTCGCCGGCGTCCAAGAATGGTCGCCGGCATCCAAAAACGAGACGCCGGCACCTCCATTGGAGCAGAAACCCTCAATTTTTTGATTGAAACTTACCAGAAGCTGCTGCATTTCTCACCCTCGGCTTATACTCGAGTCAATAAGATTTCCCAGTTTTTGTAGGTAAAATTAGGTACCTCGGCTTATACTCGGGACGGCTTATACTACACAGAAAAAGGAAATCATTTTTAAACATTTCAGTTATTTGATTATAACGGAGTCTATGGGAGACGGCCTTTGCATAATTTGGAACTTTCTGCATAATGGGTTTCCGGATAACAGATCCCATACCTTTACTCACATCAAGATATCAACGCTCTATGTCCATAAATCAGCACCATATTACTACACCCAAAAACAGTGCACATTTATTATTATATACATTCAAGCCAATCACCTACTACTACTATAACCAATCTAATATTCATGTGAACATATGGATAAAGCCAAGACCCAATCCAAACGCAGCCTATTTTTCAGGATGGGAAGAAAAAGAAAAAACAAGGAAAATAGCATAATGTGATAATTCGGAAAATCACAAATCAAATGCCATAATAATCTCACATGTAGATAAAAGTTACAACTGACCAAAACGGCCCATCCGGTAGAATAACTGTACCATTGGTATAATGTATAAATTCCTAGGGGCAGATTCACTAACGGGCAAATTTTCGCCAGCATCAGCTTCACACACATCGCAACACATCGCCATGTGTAAATGCGCTACCAATACCCTAATTCACTGATATGCGAAGTTTCGTCCTGGTCGCTGAATGCTGACGATTTTCGCTACCGTTACTTTGGCAGTGGGAGCATTTCATAGCGAAGATGCGCTAGCGTTCGTTTGTGCCTAGCGAAAATTCCCTAGTGATCTTGCGCTTAGGTCAATTTGCATACGGCGGGTAATTTAAAGTTGTATGGACGTCTTTATTATAAATGTTGGTGCAAATACTTGAAGTTACCACTTTTTATTACAAATGTCCAGGGAACCTTAATAAAGACAAGAGAGTTAATATAATGCCCTACACATGAGCCCACTGTAAAATGAATGTTCCATATGTTATGAAATGTCTGGAGAAAACCAGTTACCCAAAAAAATTTTAAGTCAGGACTTTTTCAGCCAATCCCACTTCAAAAAAGGAAAAGTCGCCAGTGTTTTTAATGCATTTTCGGCTCACAGGATATGATGTAAGTGACAGAGGATTGAGGAAGATCTCGCTGCTTTATAGCACTTTGCCTGGTCTGAGGTGGCGAAGTCAACTCTGGCGAAAGAGGTAACGTTCAGTAAAATTCGCAATTTACTGAACTTGTGGAATAACGGCCTTCCGCCAGAGCAAAAAGTCGCCTGGCGATTGAGTGCGAGCGAACGCTAGCGACGGTCTCTAATGCTAGCAAACTGGTGCCTGTTAGTGATTTGGATGTTCCTGCGGGTGGCAATGCTGGCAAATTGTCGCTAGCGTTAACCACTTTGTGAATCTGCCCCCTAATGTCCAATGTTTCCTTAAGAAGTCATGTATGTCGGCTCCATAATGAAAAGGTCTTTAAATAACTGATCCATTAATGAAAGGTAACAACATGCATTGATTAAATATTAGAGCTGTAGAAGACTTTAGGGTTCCGGTCCCCCAGCTGTTCAGTATTCCAGTATGTCATCAAGAGGGTAATCCCCCCGTAGTGATCAAATAGAACAGCTGTGGGACTGTGGTCCAGCAACTATTTCAGTCATTCATGTTGTCCACAGAAGTAGGTACATGTCATTAGGGGCTGGGATCATGGAGAACCATAGGGAAGGTTAATATCTCCAAAAAACATCAAAAAGAAACAATTAGTCATAACTGTTTCCAAAGGATGTCTCTCTTGCCCAAAAAGCCATTGAATTCTTCATTCTGCTTTGCAATTTAAAGAACCATCTACTTTCTGTACTGAGTAACTTCTTCTCAAGGTTACCACCACTCCAGTCACATGTGACCTTCTCAAGGGCCCAAACTTTGAGTAGATCAAACTGCAGAGACAACTCAGGGCATGCACCATACACCACTCCTGTAGTCCTGCAGTTGATGTAGTGGGACGGACAATGGGACTCCTGTGGGTGGATTCACAAATGTATTGCCCAGCTGAATCCAAGGATAGATCTTACAATTAGCTCAGCAAAATGTACCTTGGAATTTGACACCTCTAATCCTAGAGGTAGGGGCACCCATATTATGTCCCCGGGGTATCGTGATCCTTGGAAATGTGCCCACAAATTTCTGATAAAGAGAATCATTTAGTGATGAGCGAATCTGAACCTGTTTGCTTTGCTGAAAAATTTGCGAAACTGCAAAAATAATTTGGGAAAAGGCAAGAAATTCATGAAACGCACTGCAGTCAAAAAATTTTTGTGCATGACAATTTTTTGCGAGCACGACAAATTTTTCTCACTTTTATCAGCAGCTTTAAACACAAACGCTAAAATATTGCACTGCTGTGCCCATCTTTCCGGTTTTTGCGAATTCGCATTGAGAATAAATTTTTTGCAAATGAGACGGATGTTTGCGTGAGTGCGCCCACTGTGTGAGTGTGCGAAAATATTGTTTACAGTAACTTCAATTCGCAAAACTGTTTTGCGAAAATTTTCTCCACCGCCAAAGTTGTGGCGTAATTCAAACGCAGAGTGTGCTCATAATATTTGCAATTTGCGAGTGTGAAAAAAAAAAATCACAATTCAGTTTGCGCACTCTGATTCAGCTTTATAAATATAACCATGTGCAGGGCGAATATATTCACTGTGCGAAACAATCTGCCCTGCGCAAAGTTTATAAATGAGCCCCTCTGCGTTTAAATTACGCCACAACTTTGGTAGCGGAGAAAATATTCGCAAAACAGTTTTGCATTTAAGTGACCGACAACGCTATTTTTGCGCACAACAACCTTGCACAGTGGCCGCACTCACGCAAACACCCGTCTCATTCGCAAGCCTTTATGAAAATGTATTCACAATACGAATTTGCAAAAACCCGAAAGACGGGCAGAGAAGTGCAATGAATTAGCGTTCAGGAAAAAACATGGGCAATACAACCATTTGCGAAAAAATATGCGCTGCATGAACTTTATAAATGACCCCCACTGAGGTTATGATTATAAGTTGGTAATTTCGAATGTACGTGCCTTAGATAAAATGAGATAAAAGAAAACAAATATGGAGGGGAAACGTGACGGAATATACTGTGACTTGCCTTATATCACCCATTCATGTCTTTTTAATTATTGTCCGGTTTTAATTGTTTAATGCTGCAATAAAGTGTGTCCAGTTTTGACTACCCATTACTCCTGCACGAGCCCTCATTATGGGATCTTCTTTATGGTTATTTATGTTTATTGAGCAAACTCTTGCATTTCACAGGATTTCAAGATCAAGCAGGTAGAAAATCGCTGTCAAGGCTCCGAAAGCATCATGTCCAATGGGAATGGGTATCTGTTGAAGGGAGGTTTCCTGGAGGTTCAAGAACTTCCAGACTCTGGATAGCTCTGATATAACCTTAAGAAATGATTTATAAAATAGTCATTGCTTAATGTTAAAGCTTATGAGCAAACTCTTCTAACAATGATACAGTTCTCAGATTCAGCTCTGTAATGAATTTATAACCCTAATTTGGTTACTGTCTCTTTAAATAGCAACGTACCCTTGGCAATCCAGGGGCCCTGAGTCCCTTTTGCATATGAAAAGTACTGGGAACTGAGAATTACAGCGCAGTGCCTCCACCTAGGATGCCACTAGGAATAATAAAACACACACAGTTTGCAAATGAAACAGATATAAACTTTTTATAAACTGCAGTAAAACTTGGGCAAACGAATACACCATGCCCTCCTACACTGGGGACACGTGGGACACTACCTAAATCACTATTAGGTACTTAACTGTTGCTCCAACACACTCCCTTTGGAAGTTAGCAGCAGCTTCCACGTAGCTGGTAAATACACCAGACTTGTCTTTACTCTGGGGCCCCACGCTTGTATCTGTGCCAGTATCCTCCTTTGGATGGCTCACTCACCGGGGTGCTCTCAGAGGCAATCACACTGGAGATTACAGGCAGCTCTGCAGCAGGATCAATCTCACCAGTGGCACCTTTCTCCTTCTGAGTCTCTAGCAGCTTGGCATGGAACAGGCTGGGCTCAATCTGTACCTCCACAGATTCCATTTAACAGCTTCTCTGTACTGGACAGTCTTACAGCTACTCATGCTGGCTCTGTTCAGCTCTCTGGGAGACCCCTTGCATTTGGCTCCAAAGTCAGGCACACCCTCTCTCCCAAGGATGCACAGGGGTGCACAACCAATCAGATCGCTCTCCAGCCTGTAACTGGGCTGGATGATGTCACAGGCAGAAAAACAAGGGTAGGGTTCCTCTTGTCCCCTACAAACTGTTGTTAGAATGAAGCAAACACATGCAAAGCGATGTTCAGCAGCAATATTATTCATTCTGACTGCAGTATCCCATAGTTATAGTCATCTTCACGCTTCAATCCATTCGTTTCTACCCGACTGGAACACAATTCTGAACGATTATCAAAGCCTTTCTACAAAGAGAACCAAAAGCTGTAAACAAACTCATTTAGAGGCTGATGGTTAATTGCTTTGCAAGGTTACGCGAATGATGTTTTATCCGTTGTGCCTCTGCCACTTAAACCCGTCCTTCACATATCATTGGCTTATTTTATCGAATTCAATCTTCTGCTTCAAAAAAAATACCTGTACTTCTGTCCCCACCATCTCTCTACATTCTTTGAAATAAAAATAAACCTTTTTTTTTTTAGGATGGCACTGGGTTTTTACAGGCATTAAAGGTATTTTATATTTTCTTTTTTGTTGTAAAGAGATGTGATTAGTATTCACTAACAGATCTGCATCTATGCACCAATGTCACCCTCCTTGAATAGCATTTTCTTAACACTCCCAATTTTTTGCAAGTTGTTGGTGTCGGACTGACCCCCTCTCCCATCAGATTCGGACTTCCATCCTCAGGGTTTAATAAATTCCAAAAAAATTTAGATTTTTTAAAAGTCCGATTTTTTAGTAAATAACCCCCTTAGGGCGTTATTCATCAAAGTCTGAATTTATCTCAATATTTTCTGCTACAAACTCCGATCAAATCCGCTCAGATTTTATTAAGCTTGTTTATTATTAAATTTTCCCGGACATTTTCTTTGCGGGGAAAAATCCGAGTTTCACAATTTTTTCTGATTTTTTCATCTGATTTTCACGATTTTTTCTGAATTTTCACCAAAAAACTTCGGGTATTGCACAAAAACCCAGCGCACATCAAAAAATCATTGGGACTTCTCCCACTGACTTATATGCAATCTCGACAGGTCTGAGATGCCGGATTTTCAGATTCTGACTTTTCCATCCTCAGGGTTTAATAAATTCCAAAAGATTCGTGATTTTTTAAAAGTCAGATTTTAGTTAAAAAATCACGAATGTTTCATGATTTTTGCATTCGGAGTTTAGTAAATAACCCCCTTAGTGTCTGTTTTTCCCTACTCATCCTATTTCCCCAGGCACAAATCTGCAGCTATTGGATATGAATAAAACCATAACTGAGATGCTATAGATATTTGGGGTTGGTATATAATGTCATTATACTATTACTTATCATTAGCAGCCAAGGAAGACATAAAGATTCTGATATTTATTTCATGTTCCTGTCTCTCTCTTGCAATGACCTTGTTCTATTCTCTCACCGCACTTTATCATATTATTGTGTAACTTGTTGAAGAAACTGACAGTTGGACGGGTTTTGTTTGCATTTAGCTCTGAGCCGGCAAGTTCTACTTCTCTAATCTCTGGTTACGAGTTACAGCTCTTGTATTTGGCTGCACTTTATATTAAAGAGCTTTTAATGGTCTGCCCTTTTCATAATGAACATGTACAGTGGCGTAACTATAATACAGCAGACCCCGCGGTTGCGGGGGGGCCCGGGGGACAGAGGGGCCCGGACCAAGGGGTCTGCTGAATGGAAATTCCTTGAACACTGTGTGCGGCAACCGCCACAAGTAATTTAACGGCAGAGCGGTGGGGCGGATCGGAGAACAGGACAGGATGTGCGAGCGCTGAAGCGGATGCGTGTATGCGCATGCAGGTACGTGCGTGCGTGCAGCTTAACCTGGGGCCCCTGAAGATTTTTTTGCAGGGGGGTCTGGTTAGCTGTAGTTACGCCACTGAACATGTAGTTCCTGACGGGCGAGCTTATAGTTCATTACATGTCTGACACTTTATGAATGGTGTTAATTCTGAGCCCCAAGATGTTTCTCGGTAATTAAGCACTTAGATAAAGGCTCACGTAGGCTACTGGGGAAAATATTTAGAGACACGTATTGGCAAGGTATCCAATGAAAAACACTATTCTCATTGAATTAATTTCGACTTATAATAGGTTGCTTGGTGCTTCAATATTTTTAGAATCATAAGGAGCTTCAGGTTTTATATTTTTACATTGTAAAAGTCTAGTGATTTTATTTGCTCTGTCTCAGCAAAACATTTTTATCTCAGCGAGGCACAGCCCTCCCCAAACGTCCACAAGCCTTTTGGATGAGTCAATTGTAAGTGACCACAATATGAGGCTACTCCATAATAGAACATGGGCTAGACTTACCTTCAATCTGGGCCTTATAGAAAAGGAATATACTTACACATGCACATACTGTACATGGGCCCCACTTAAAAACCTTCTTAAAAAATAGCTAAATCCTAAAAATGATTGTGGCTAAAAATTTTATATAGTGAACTTATTGCACGAGGCTAAAGTTTCAGCTTGTCAATAGCAGCAATGATCCAGGACTTCAAACTTGTCACAGGGGGTCACCATCTTGGAAAGTGTCTGTGACACTCACATGCTCAGTGGGCTCTGATTGGCTGTTGAGAAGCTAAGCTTAGGGCTTGTCACTAATTATCCAGCAGAAAATGAGCTTCCCTGGCTGTAATATAAGCTGATGCTACAGGTTTGCTGATTATTAAATTCTGATGCTAATTGCACTGGTTTCTGTGCTGCCATGTAGTAATTATGTGTATTAATTACTAATCAGCCTTATATTGTGACATTTCTATTCTATGTGTACTGTATATTGTGAGTGGGTCCCTAAGCTCAGTAAGTGACAGCAGCACAGAGCATGTGCAGTGAATCAGCAGAAAAGAAGATGGGGAGCTACTGGGGCATCTTTGGAGACACAGATCTTTACTGCTAAAGGGCTGTGGTTCCCTGTATAACTCAGCCTGCAGCCTTGTGCCTTTATATGGTCACAGAACCCCTCAGTGACTTCTAATATCCTTATAATTTACAGTAGGGGGTACATTATCCCTTATAATACATGAGTGATACTCAGAGTTCCCTGTATAACCCAGCCTGCAGCCTTGTGCCTTTATATGGTCACAGAACCCCTCAGTGACTTCTAATATCCTTATCATTTACAGTAGGGGTACATTATCCTTTATAATTAGTGATAATTATCAGATTCTCCTGTCCTCTATTTTTTCTAGAAGAATGTAAGGTGCTGTGAAATATGTTGGCACCCTATAAATAAATGTTAATAATAATAATGATAATAATAATAATAAATAATCCTATTTATGTTGTTTACATTACAATTTTTAAACCCTAGTAAACTTTATTGTGGCATGCTGGAGTCCTCTATTGACCAAACAGAGGTATAACCATATAGCTTTAAAGAATTATTCCAAAGCATGCTTATAAGTTATAAGCAAAACCTCCTGAATCCACTAGATGGCATCCCACTAATACTAATAGGAGTAGTTGCATTTACACCGCATGAAATGTTTTGTCCTGTTATGCTCCCAATTTATGCAGTAAAGCCTCTCGCTTGCATTGCTGATTACTATATTCACTGCCATCATCCAATGGCTTAAACAACAAGGCAATTATAGCCAGGCCCTGCCTAATCTCTAGTACCCCAGGCTGGAAGTACAGACCCCTCTGTAAATCTGTGTGAGAGCCCCGCATTGACTCTGTAAATTCCCTCTGCAACTACATGAGTTGATATTTATGATCACATTATACAACCAGTTAGGGTAGAAACCAACCCTTTCAACCTATAGAAACATTAAAATGACTTTAGAATTTTCTTATAATAATTACATATTTAAGAAAAAAATATAAGGCTTCTCACCCACAGGGATTATAAAACGTTCGCTAGCAAATGATTTTCCTGTCCACAAAATGTCTTGAGGTTGACCTGTTTTACCAATATTTATTGTATATGAAATTGTATATGAATCAGTGCCTCATGGGGCCCCTTTATCTCCTGGGCCCCCGGCAGCCACAGTGTCTGCTTCCTCTGTAGTTGAGCCCCTCGATCAGCATAATCCCCTATTAGGATTTGATTGTTCACCTTGGCCCAAACAGTTGGATCATCTTGATTGGACCTACTTCTGCTCATTTGCAACCTCACCAAACAAATGGATCGTTCTATGTTTGACCAGATGTAGTGGGGTCTCCATGAGGATAAATAAAATGCAATGGTATAAAGGAAATATTATTATTGAGCACCAATGATTTGTATTTCCTTAGAGGGATGCTGGGGCTTGGACCCCTATTCACTTATAACTCTAGAACAGTGATCCCCAACCAGTGGCTCATGAGTAACATGTTGCTCTCCAACCCCTTGGATGTTGCTCCCAGTGGCCTCAAAGCAGGAGCTTATTTTTGAATTTCAGGCTTGGAGGCAAGTTTTAGTTAAAAAACCAGGTGTACTGCCAAACAGAGTCTCCTGTAGGCTGCCGGTCCACATAGGGGCTACCAAATAGCCAATCACAGCCCTTATTTGGCACCCCAGGAACTTTATACATGCTTGTGTTGCTCCCCAACTTTTTATATTTCAATGTGGCTCACTGGTAAAAAAGGTTGGGGACCCCTGCTCTAGACCTTAGTCCTCCATGCCATGGTAATATACTGGTATGGGGTCGAGAATTCTTGGTGCCTGGAGTTTTCTGGATAATAGACCTTTCCATAATTTGGATCTCAATACCTTAAAGGAACTGTTCAGTTTAAAAACAAAAACCGGGTAAAGAGATAGGCTGTGCAAAATAAACATGTTTCTGATATAATTAGTTAGCCAAAAATGTAATGTATAAAGGCTGGAGTGACTGGATGTCTAACATAATAGCTAGAACACTACTTCCTGCTTTTCAGCTCTCTTGCTTTCCACTGATTGGTTACCAGGCAGTAACAAATCAGAGACTTGAGGGGGGGCACATGGATCATAACTGTTGCTTTTGAAACGGAGCTGAATGCTGAGGATCAATTACAAACTCACTGAACAGTTATGTCCCATGTGGCCCCCCTTATAGTCACTGACTAACTCAGAGTTAGAGAGCTGAAAAGCAGGAAGTTGTGTTCTTGCTATTATGTTACACATCCAGTCACTCCAGCCTTTATACATTACATTTTTGGCTAACTAACTATATTAGATACATTTTTTATTTTGCACAGCCTATTTATTTACCCAGTTTTTTTATATTGAACTGTTCCATTAAATCTACTAAAAAATCATGTAAACATTAAATAAACCCAATAGGCTGGTTCTGCTTCCAATAAGGATGAATTATATCTTAGTTGGGATCAAGTACAAGCTACTGTTTTATTATTACACAGAAAAGGGAAATTTTTAAAAATCAAAATTATTTGATTAAAATGAAGCCTATAGGAAATGGCCATTCAGGGAGTTTCTGAATAGTGGGTTTTCGGATAATGGATCCTATACCTGCATAACTTGCTAATAATTCCCTTTCCGTCCATACGGTGCTCTGATGATGACTATAGATTGTTTTTTTTTTTTTTTTACACTTGAGAAAGGGTATGTAAGACCCAAAACATGTTGTGTAGTAGTCTTTAAAGGAGAAGGAAAGTCGTTTAGCACTTGGGGGTGCCAAATATTAGGCACCCCCAAGTGAATGTATTTACTTACCTGAAACCCCGGGCCGGTGCTCCTATCAGCAGAAAACTGCACTGGCCCGGTGTTGGCCACAGGGGGTCACCATCTTGTAACTTTGTTAAACATCTTTGCAAGACCAAGACTGTGCACATGCTCAGTGTGGTCTGGGCTGCTTAGGGATCGTCATATATTATCAAAACAGGGAAACAAACAAAGCTGCTTGAGTTCTGCATGGCTGGGAAGTAAGGCGGGGCTCCCCTTGCTGTTCATAAGTATGATTGTTTCCCTGCTCAGCAGTTAGGGACCGTCTGACAATTCCTATCCACAGCAGTAAATGAAGGGAGAATTTCACTGCAAACAGTCAGGTTTCTTATAAAAACGTTACACATTTTTTAATTAAAATATTTTGGAGATAGGTTTGTTTTTCATTAAAGAAAGTAAAAATTGGATTTTATTTGTTTGCCTTTACATGCCCTTTAAGCTAAGGCAGTGCGGAGAACTTTTTGTATTTTCAAGATTGTTTCTAGGAATATTCCTTCCTATTCTAATCATCCGGATTTCATTAGACCGACATTCTTTCATATGGTACAAATACGCATTCGCATTAATTAGCAGATAGCAGGCTTGATGGTAATGCGCACATAACAGAGTTCATTCATTCCGTCACGTCGCTTCCATAATCTAGCGCACGCCGTGATTCTGAACTGTTTCTGCTTCTAATATATTCAGATAACGCACGGAGTGGATGATGCACCAGTGATGTCCGTTTCTCCATATTCTTATTATATTGATTCTATCAACACGGCCATTCTGAAAAGAGAACATGTCAGACGTCACTGCCCTGTTGGAAGTCGCTGTAATTAAAGGGCTGATTCAATGGATAATTTTCCCTTTCTGGTGTTAAATCAAGAGGAGAGATGGTGGTTAAATGAAATCTCTGTGAAATCCTATTGTAGTAGTGTGTGTCCTTACAGAGGTAGAGGTTGGAGTTCTATGGTTGTATAAAAGATTGGGGAGTCTCTTGGATCCCTCTCCGTGAGCAGAGAGATATAAACACTGCACTGGTGTGGGGTTGAGGTCCATTTGAGTAAGTGGTCCCTGGAAAGGAGGTAATAGCCAGAGCAGGGCTGTATCTAAGTTTAAAGGAAAAGTAACACCCCAAAATGAAAGTTTTTCAATGGAGTGACCGTATAATACACTGTTTCCCTCCATTGGTAAAACTGGTGTGTTTGCTATAGAAGCAACTATAGTTTATATTAAAAACTGTTCTGTAGCCATGGGGGAAGCCATTCAAGCACAGGATACACAGTAGATAACAGATAAGTACTACTATAGTTTATATAAACAAGCTGCTGTGTAGTCATGGGGGCAGCCATTCAAGCACAGGATACACAGTAGATAACAGATAAGTACTACTATAGTTTATATAAACAAGCTGCTGTGTAGCCATGGGGGCAGCCATTCAAGCACAGGGTACACAGTAGATAACAGATAAGTACTACTATAGTTTATATAAACAAGCTGCTGTGTAGCCATGGGGGCAGCCATTCAAGCACAGGGTACACAGTAGATAACAGATAAGTACTACTATAGTTTATATAAACAAGCTGCTGTGTAGCCATGGGGGCAGCCATTCAAGCACAGGATACACCGTAGATAACAGATAAGTACTACTATAGTTTATATAAACAAGCTGCTGTGTAGCCACGGGGGCAGCCATTCAAGCACAGGATACACAGTAGATAACAGATAAGTACTACTATAGTTTATATAAACAAGCTGCTGTGTAGCCACGGGGGCAGCCATTCAAGCACAGGATACACAGTAGATAACAGATAAGTACTACTATAGTTTATATAAACAAGCTGCTGTGTAGCCATGGGGGCAGCCATTCAAGCACAGGATACACCGTAGATAACAGATAAGTACTACTATAGTTTATATAAACAAGCTGCTGTGTAGCCATGGGGGCAGCCATTCAAGCACAGGATGCACAGTAGATAACAGATAAGTACTACTATAGTTTATATAAACAAGCTGCTGTGTAGCCACGGGGGCAGCCATTCAAGCACAGGATACACAGTAGATAACAGATAAGTACTACTATAGTTTATATAAACAAGCTGCTGTGTAGCCATGGGGGCAGCCATTCAAGCACAGGATACACAGTAGATAACAGATGAGTACTACTATAGTTTATATAAACAAGCTGCTGTGTAGCCATGGGGGCAGCCATTCAAGCACAGGATACACAGTAGATAACAGATAAGTACTACTATAGTTTATATAAACAAGCTGCTGTGTAGCCATGGGGGCAGCCATTCAAGCACAGGATACTCATGGCTACACAACAAAGATGTGGGGAAGCTGGTTTGCATAATTTTCTAAGCACAGTATAGGAATAACATCATTATTTTAAAGAGCAGCGAAAAAAACATGTAAATAAGAAGTTTCCTTTTCATCATCTGAATGTGAATAAGAACACAAAAGCCGGTTTATTTCTTGTATAATATTATGCTGTGCTACAAAATCAATGAAATGGAGATTAGTAGCAAAGAAATCTCATTTGAACGGTCCCTCCATGTGTATAAGGCTTTTCTGGTACCCAGTGAATTTGTATTTGTATTGCTGGAACTTGCACCGAGGAGATAAAAGGTTCCCATATTATTTAATCTGTGACTGTAGGAAATGTTCAAAGAGGAAAGAAAGTGAGTGGGAGAAAGCATTCAGGGCAAAACAATGGGAGCTGTTTGTAGCGGATGAAACCAAAGTGTCATTTAAACAATATATATATTTTTCCTTTATCACAACTGTGAACTAGAGAATTCATTTTTACAAAGCAGCCGTTACTTATGATTGCCAATTATTAATGCTGGCACAGCTCATTAGCAGATGAATGGATAATAATATTCCTAGTGTGTTTTTATACATCATCATTTCCTTAGAATTAAGACGGCATTAAAAAAAAAAAAAGAATCAAGTGATATTTTGCATTTCTAAGCCAATGAAATAATTTGATGATAAGGATTTTCTGGGTTATTCGTAGGTTTGGAACAGTGGGCTGCTCCGCTTGCCAAACTGACTCTAAGGGAGATCTAAATAGTCAGTGGGAGTAATGAAATCGTTTTTTTTACTGGTCTTTTAACCCAGATTAACCAGTCAAGCAGTGGCGTTACTAGAAATGACTGGGCCGCACAGCAAATTATTTTTCAGGCTCCCCTTAAAATGTCTAGAGGTTGACCTGTTTTATCAATATTTATTAAAATTGTCTATGAATTCAGGTCTATCGCAGGGTCTGTTTCTTCTGTAGTTACTGCAGTCAAACTTGGGTTGTCACCTTTTTACAAAGGGAAAAATGGGCAGGGGCGGGTGGATTATGTTAGGGGCGGGTTGGTGATGTAAGGGGCGGACCGGTGAAGTCAGGGGGCGGTGACTTCGAGGCAGGACTGATGACATGGCGATCATCGATTGGCTGATTGTCACGTCATTAACTGCAATGTCTTGTCCGGATTTCCTAATTCTACAGGTAGCAACCCTAACCGAAGCATATACTGTACAGGTCAGCTGGTTACTAATAAACATATGATTGGTCGCTATGGGTTACTAGACCCAGGCAGCATGTAGGAGCCCCCCCCATCCTTTTCCAATGCTATGTCAGATGCACAAGTTATGAAGCAGCAGTAGCTGTATCCCACAATGGGACCTAAAGGACAGGCCTCTTGTTGTTGCTTTCTGCTTTTCACACTGGATTTTCAATCCAAACACTAGGGGGCAGATTTATTTTCGAATTCGAAATTCAAAGTAATTTTTTGGATACTTCGACCATCGAATTGGATCCTGTGACTTTGACTTCGATTCGAAGTAACATAGTTTGAATATTCGACCATTCGATAATCAAAGTACTTTCTCTTTAAAAAAAATTCAACTTCAATACTTCGCCAAATTAGTGCTATGTTAGCCTATGGGGACCTTCTAGAGCATTTTTCTAAGTTTTTTGAAGTCGAAGTAAAATCGGTCGATCGATGGATGAAATCCTTTGAATTGTTAGATTCGAAGGATTTCAACGATTTTACTTCGACCACAAATGGCCAAATTCGATGTTAAAAAACATCGACTTCGATATTCGAAGTCGAAGTATTCCAATTCGATGGTCGAATTTCAGAGCTTTTTCTACATCGAAGTTGGACCCTTGATAAATCTGCCCCTAGAAGCAGAGCACAGTATATCCAGGGGTGCAGGTGAAAACCAAGGGGCATAGGTCCTGGGCTATGGGGTGAAGTAAATGTCCCCTCCTGTCTTCTCCTGTCTCATACAAAAGTGCCATATAAAGCAGGTTTCCCTCCTTCTTACCCCTTACTTGTGCGGCCTGCAATGGGCCTATAACAATCTGTTTACCTCGGATCCCGGAGGAAGGTAGCTGATCCAGGAGAACTGTTGGTAACAGGAACCTCTCTACGGCTCCGGTATTCACCGACGCCCTTTTGGGGCCCCGGGCTTTCTGCTGCGGAGGTGGTAGAGAAGCCAGGCGAGTTACCAGGAGCGAAGTAACAAGGGATCAGGCAAGGCGTTAGTCAAGTGCAGGCAAAGGTCGTTTCCAGAAGACGGGTTTCAAAGAAGGGAAGTACCAAGGGGTCAGGCTAAGGCGTAGTTAAATGCAGGCAGAGGTCGAATTCAGGCAGCGAAGGTTCGGAGGTCAGGAAAACAGGCAGAGGGTCAAAACCAGTAAACTCGAACAACCAGGGCTTTAGCAGGAACTGAAGCCAGCTTGGGCAATGTGAGGAGGAAGAGGAAGGTATTTAAGGGAACAGGAACCAATCAGGAGCAGGCTGAGGAAGACAGACACATCAGGGACCAATAGGTATTTAAGGGAACAGGAACCAATCAGGAGCAGGCTGAGGAAGACAGACACATCAGGGACCAATAGGAAGCCAGGCGCCTAAATTAGAGGTCATTGCTCCTAAGTATGTGAGCGTCCATTCCTGCGCAGGCATCCGATTTGACGTGTGCGGGCGCCTCGATGCCGGCGCCCAAGTTGACGCGTGCCTGCACTTGTGCGCCGGCGCTCAAAACCAGCGGCGGGTGTTACAGGGCCCTATCCAAAGGAAAAAGTTCAGGACAGGGCTCGACCGTGTGTAACCTTAATACACAAGATATGGAAGACTTTATTGCTGTGACTCCTTCATAACAGGTAGACAGTGGCACCACCTTTTCTCCTCACCTCTCCCTAATAACGACTGCTGTCCTTTCCTCTATGACTGCCAGAATGGCCACCATATTTCCTGTCCCTGTTTCCTTTATTCACTCTTCAGTACCAACAATTTTCACAGTTCAACTTATGACTCACTGCCACCTAGTGTCTAAACTAATTATACATTAACCATTACTTAACAGTTCACATTTCACCCCCTTACACATGCCTCTGGACAAGGCACTTTAGAAAGGTATAGTGATGGTCACGTTTTGCTTCGCTGAAAGATTCAAGAAATGGCAAAAAAAACAATGAATGTCAATGACCATTTTTTTTTTTGCTGCAAATTTTTCCAAACATTTTTTGCAGCTTACATTTTTCAGCGCACAATACTTTGCCATCAATGGGCATATTTTTGCGGCAAAACCTGGGGAAAATGTTCTCCCATCACTACATATCCATAATAAAGCAGCCAGACACATTGCTCTTGCATAATCATTCTTCTGGAGTCAGAACCAGCACCAGCTTTTTTTTGCGATTACATTTACAAATAACTTTTAAATTATTGATTTTTTACAAAAATTATCTATATTGGAAAATTGCTTAGAATTCTAATTTCTTTTATTATGCAGAAAAGAAGCAGTTCTTGGGTGGTGATGCCCTTTATACTGTACAAGTATGGGATCCGTTATCCAGAAACCCATTATCCGGAAATCTCAGAATTACAGAGAGATCATCTCCCACAGACTCCATTTTATCCAAATAATCCAGATTTCTAAAAAAATATATATTTTTTTCTCCGTAATAATAAAACAGTAGCTTGTACTTGATCCAAACGAAGAAGTAGAACCAGCCTATTGGGTTTATTTTATGTTTACATGATTTTATAGTAGACTTAAGGTATGAAGATCCAAACGGCGTTGGACTGGGGTCCCGGGGCCCACTGGAGTTGCTGCCTTGGGGCCCACCCCCACCCCAGACACAAAGTGCCCTCTGCCCCCCCTTCCTCAAACTGGAATCCCCCCCTCTGGCCCCCCGTGACTACCCTCTTTTTCTTACAGCTACGTTTTTTTCCCGCCAGCCCAGTCAGCCCAGTCTGACACTGGATTGAGTGGTTGAAAGTCTTATCCCATAAATCCAAGAACTGAGAAACCATTGTAACAGCCAAAAGATAATAAAGATAATCAATACTAATTAGACCTTCCAGACTGCACATTTTTCTAAACCTGTTCAACCAGTTTAATGAACTATGACCGTCATTCTCTCTCTATCTCTAAACTCATTTACTTTCCCTATGTTTCACTACATTGATCTTTTGTGGATATTATTGCCTGTGGACCCTCCGGGGCCCAACATAGGAATGGGGAGGGATTGGACATTGCAGAAAACAGCAGCCCCAAGGCCAATGTCACGTGGGGCATTACAAAAAGTTCTAATACTTGTTGTGGGTATTGGCACTGAGTTAATTAATTCATCTCATATAGTCAAATATAGAAAATATGAAAATATAAGTACCAGAGAGATTTAGTTTAAAGGATAAGTAAACTTTTAAGACACGTGAATGTTAAATTGATGAGAGGGATTTTCTAAACACTTATGTTCAGTCATTTTTTTTATTCCAAGATATTAAGGGATACATGTACCGTTAATATGAATGAATTTTGTTCCAACAGCGCCACCTGCTGGTCAGTTTCCCACCAGTCTGACCACCAAGTAGTCAAGGACGTTGTCAGGAGAAAGAAAGAGGCTGCTTTGATACATAGTACCATAGTGTTAGATTGAAAAAAGACACACATCCCTCAAGTTCAACCTTAAGTCTATATTTAACCTGCCTAACTGCCAGTTGATCCAGAGGAAGGCAAAAAAAAACATTTGAAGCCTCTCCAATTTGCCTCAGAGGGGAAAATTCCTTCCTGACTCCAAGATGCAATGGGACCAGTCCCTGGATCAACTTATACTGTGAACTCTCTTTTAGTGTTCTTCCTTGACTACTTGGTGGTCAGACTGGTGGGAAACTGACCAGCAGTTGGCGCTGTTGGAACAAAATGTTTTCATATTAAAGGGGTTGTTCACCTTCCAAACACTTTTTTCAGTTCAGCTGTACATTACATATGTGACCCCTCCCACTATCTTCACTGACACCCTTGTTTATGGACAGCTATTCTCAATGCCCATCTAAAAACCAGCCCATCAGCTATGGGAAAATAGGCCTGAATCCCATCAATCCCTTAGAAACTCTCCTGGTGCAGGTGGTGAGTGGGTGGTGCATGTTTCAATCCCCTTCAGTGATGTCACATGACATAATTTGCCCCCTCCTGTGTCATCCATGCTCATCTTTGATGTCATCATTACAACACATTTCCCAGTAGCATATCCCTGTTGGAGTGCATGATTTGGGCACAATAACGGGTACCACTGGAAGGTTCTATAGTCAAGTGTGATGATAAAAAAAATATTATTAATCAAGTACAATTGTATGTGCAACACTAGAACTGTATTAATATACTACTGGTATGGGATCCGTTATCTGGAAACCTGTTATCCAGAAAGCTCTGAATTATGGAAAGGCTGGCTCCCATAGACAACATTTTTATCCATATAATCCAAATTTTTAAAAATGTATGTCCTTTTTCTCTGTAATAATAAAACAGTACCTTGTACTTGATTCCAACTAAGATATAATTAAAGGGGTTGTTCACCTTTGTGTATGATATAGAGAGGGATATTCTGAGACAAATTGCAATTGGTTTTATTTTTTTATTATTTGTAGTTTTTGAGTTATTTAACTTTTTATTCAGCGGTTCTCCAGTTTGCAATTTCAGCAATACGGTCGCTAGGGTCCAAATTACCCTAGCAACCATGCATTGATTTGAATAAGAGACTGGAATATGAATAGGAGAGGCCTGAATAGAAAGATGAGTAATAAAAAGTAACAATAACAATAAATATCATAGGCTTACAGAGCATTCGTTTTTTAGATGGGGTCAGCGAATTTTGCGGGAGAAATTCGCCCGTCACTAAAAGTTAACTTGAAGGTGAACCACCCTGTTAATCCTTATTGGAAGAAAACCAGCCTATTGGGTTTATTTAATGTTTATATGATTTTCTAGTAGACTTAAGGTATGAAGATCCAAATTACAGAAAGATCTGTTATCAGAAAAAAACCTCAGTTTCATCCAAAAGAATCCAAATTGTTAAAAATGATTTCCTTTTTCTGTGTAATAATAAAACAGTAGCTTGTACTTGATCCCAACTAAGATATAATTAATCCTTATTGGAAGCAAAACCAGCCTATTGGGTTTATTTAATTTTTACATGATTTCCTAGTAGACTTAAGGCATGAAGATTCGTTATCCGGAAAGTCCCAGGTCCCGAGGATTCTGGATGACAGGTCCCATACCAGTATGTGTTTATCTTTCGAGTTACAGATGGAGATTGTACCTCCTCAGGGTCGCAGATACTCTGATCAGGGACAGGTGATACATGAACAGGCACCACGTTTAATACAGTTGATTGGTTTCAATGTTATGCTCATGCTGTCTGTGTGTATGTTTGTACAGGGTGGTAGTAAAGTGGTAGTAAAGTGGTTGATGAGATGGCAAAGGCAAACACACTGTTATGTTTTCATACCTCCCAACTGTCCCGTTTTCACCTGGGAAAGTCCCGCTTTTGACAGCTCAACCCGCAGTCCAGCATTTGTAGTGAAATGTCCAGACTTTCTCTGCTCTGAACATGCCTGAAAAAGATGCAAAAAGTTTCTAACCTAATTGGCTTTTGGCAGAGAGCCCAGAACAGCCACCAGGTGCAGATAAGATTCTTTTGCAACAATTTTGAGATAAGCAACTAAGTAATTGTAACAATTTAAATAAACAGGTCTCTTGGGAGTACTTAGACTCACAGCTTAAAGGGCAATTCACCTTTATTAGCAAAACTGTAATAATTGGGAGAAAAAAAACCACAGACATATGTTCAAACTTTCATAACCTGACAATTTTTTTAAAAATAAACAAGATCATTAGGGGGTGTGGCCACAACAAAGGGCGTAGTCAAAACAAATTTGCTCCTCTTTTTATTTCCAAAATGTATATGTTTTATTGAATGTGCATTGAGTCCTGCTAAGAGTATTTAGGCTAGATTAAAGGGTCATTTTTAGATTAAAGTGTCATTTTTTTTAAAAATGACTCTCTCCTTATCCCAGCAGTCCCCTGTGGCTCATCTGACCTATAGACCCTTCCTCTGTCCAATAGAATTGTTCCCACTCAAAAAAAAAAGTGATTGGACTGAACAATCTCATGCAAAGCTCCAGGAAACAACATTTTATTCTTAAAATGACAGTTTAACCTTTCTGTCCAAAATCAAGATGATAACAGGCTGTAGAGTATAAGAGCAGGGAAGAAAACCTTTTCTGATTATGTTAATTATTCCTACAGCCTGACAGTGAATATTAACCATTCCAGTGTCTTTATTGGGGAGGAAAATGAGAGCAGAGAAAGGCAATGGCGTTCATTACATCCAGTATCAAGTGTCAGGTGAGATTTGTTGCCCTTTTAATCCGTTTTTAGGAATCTCGGCTGATGACTGCCTGATATTTCAGGGTATATAATTTTTTCTTGCAAAACAATCATTGACATATTTCATCTTCTATAAACAAAATAAAATGTGGTTTAAATGCCACAAGTGTTTTATACTTCCCATATTGATCTTTCACAGTTATCGCAGTTATTCTTTGTCGTGCCCATTAAAAGCATCCAGGCAAATTGCTCCATTTATATGTCACACATAGACACTTTCATTTCATTTGGCTCTCCATAAAGGCAATATTGAGAACTTTCCTAAGCAACATAGTATATTATTTTACATAAATTGCATGTTATTTACTGCTTTCAACACATTGTGAATACAGGCTCCTTTAATACATGAATTATGCAGTTAAAACTGCGGCATATTAACCAGGTAAACCCTAGAAGAAAGGTAGGTCTCTCCCAGAAGGGTGGGTCTTAGTGATGGGTGAATTTATTCGCCAGGCGAGAATTCGCCGCAAATTTCCGTGTTTCGCGCTGGCAACAGTTCAACGCTGGCGACAATTAAATGCACTCCCATTGACTTTAATGTGTGTCAATTATCAGCGGCATAAAAATCAGAGTTTTAAGAATTTGTCACCCGTTTCGCGGGAAATTCGCGAATTTCGTGGTGAAGCGAAATGGTACAAATTCTCCCATCACTGGTGGGTCCCACATTCCCAGTCCGAACATGGGTCTATGAAACTGAGCAGCTGTAAAGAGTAAGAGGGCTGAAGTTCAACAATTTCACAAACCACTAATCCTAAACAATGCTAAAGTACAGGTATGGGATCCGTTATCCAGAAACCCATTTTACAGAAGCCTCCGACTCATGGTAGGGTCATCTCCCATGGACTCCATTTTATCCAAATAATCCAAATTTTTGAAAATGATTTCCTTTTTCTCTGTAATAATAAAACAGAAGTTTGTACAGGTACGGGACCTGTGATCCAGAATGCTCGGGACCTGGTGCTTTCTGGATAATGGATCTTTCCATAAATTTGGATCTTCGTACTTTTTTTACTAGAAAATCATGGAAACATTAAACAAACCCAATAGGCTGGTTCTACTTCCAGTAAAGATGAATTATATCTTAATATGGATCTTGTAAAATGTACTATTTTATTCTTGCAGAGAAAAAGAAAATGATTTAAAAAAAATTGGATTATTTGGATAAAATAGAGTCTATGTTAGGCAGCCATTCGGTAATTCGGAGCTTTCTGGATAACGGGTACCTGGATAACCTGTACTTGATCCCATCTAAGATATAATTAATCCTTATTGGAAGCAAAACCATCCTATTGGGTTTATTTAATGTTTACATGATTTTCTAGTAGGTAAAGATTCAAGTTATGGAAAGATCTGTTATCTGGAAAACCCCCAGGTCCAGAGCATTCTGCTTAACAGGCCCCACACTATAAACGCTCAAAACTACCCTCACGGTGTAATTGGGAGTCATTTTTATAGCTTTGAGCCCTGGGCATTTATTGATTTGGGGCCCTCCAGCTAATGCTTTGTTCAGTAGAGCAGAGCTGCAGGCAGTGTAATGAGATCCATTCTGTGGTTCTATGAACTATAGGAACAATATTTATATAGTGAATAAAGTACCCCCTCTTGTAAAATATAAGGATATTATAAGTTACCGAGGAGTTTCATGACCATATAAAAACAAATACACAAAAGCCATGAATATCCTGTAAATGATATCCTTATAAACGGTGAGTTCTGATGTCATCAGTTATAAACGGTGAGTTCTGATGTCATTTCTGTCACATGACTCACTAAAACTTGCGTATTATAATAAATAAAGTACCCCCAGTTGCAAAATATGAGGATATTAGAAGTTACCTCGGAGTTCCATGACCTGTATATGGAATTATTTTGTTTTTGATTGGCTTGGTTCAGATATAAGTTATGTTAGTTAATATCTGATGCCTATAGGTTACTTGATTGGTGGAAACCTATAATCCGTGTTTGTTAGTGATGGGCGAAACATGTCCCGTTTCGCTTCGACAAAAAAATAGCGAAACAGTGAAAAAATTCACGGAACAAATTGTAAAACCTATTAAAGTCAATGGGCATCAAAATAATTTTTTTTTTTTTATACGTACGACTATTTTGTCCAAATGCATTAAATTCAATGGGCGTTCGAATAATTTTGCCCCACAACAATTTAAGGCAGCAACAATATTTTTCGTTGCGCCAGATTTTTCGCCGCAGTTTCGTGAAAACATTTGCAGGTGGCAAAATGTGGAAATTGGTCACAAATCCATGCCTGGCGAAAAAAATATTAATTTCCCCGTTTCTGAATTATTTCAGGCAAAGGTTTCAGCTAAGTTTTCTAATGCGGAAGAAGTTGTGTTGAGCTCCCAGAGCTGCACATCTAATTATCCCTGATTGCCAGTTTGTATTCAGAACCAACTGTGAATAAATGTTGTTTGCAATCCTCATTATCAGATATCACTTTGCATTTACATACACAATGAAGCATGCAGGAGAAGCTTTATGTCCTTAGCAATCCATCACTCTAACACTCACAGCCACCAGAAAGAAGAAAAATGAAAACTGTTTCTAGGTCGTTTCTTTTTTTTTCTTCAATGTATGGACCAGCATATCGTATTCCGGTGCAAGATAGATTTTTTTTTATATTAATATAACTGTTTCTGTCTAGCTGTATTGATTGGATTTGCCCAGCAGGGATGCCAGTATCATTTAGGTTTCATTACGAGGCTGGAGCAAAGAATAACATTACATCTCAAGGTTATTTCAGCTGTGCTTTAAATACAGACCTGTACAGAGGGGTTGGTGTCTGATGTTCGGCCCCATCACATCCTTTCAGTAAGTGTAAGAAATGTCCTTTGGGCCCCTCTGCTCTGGGAGCTCATGTGTCAGGTAATGGTGGTGGGAGCGTGGATTTGTGGCACAAGGTAATGACTGGGCTCAGGAGGTCAGGTCCTCTGGTGGGTCCTTGTGTCTCCTGGTTGGCAGTCACTGTCATGGAGCCTCATTAAGGGTTGAAGGCAGTTAAATAAGGAACTCTTCTGGACTGCCTTCTGGCTCTGGACCTTCCTCCACCGGCCAATCAGTGCAAGGCACAGACCCACAGGTGTCTATATAGAAAGAGGGCCTATGCAGGAGTCCTGATAGTAAAGATGGGTTTCACTGTATTATAAAAGAGAAACTGCAAAGGCCATACAGCAACAAAGAGGTCATTACTTTCATTTAATTTTATATATATATATATATATATATATTGTGACATGCCACTGGCCTGCACATGCACTTTTTGGGGGAATT
The DNA here is from genome assembly GCF_017654675.1 of Xenopus laevis. Lineage (NCBI taxonomy): Eukaryota > Metazoa > Chordata > Amphibia > Anura > Pipidae > Xenopus > Xenopus laevis. The sequence continues at coordinate 159,574,502 of NC_054374.1, read as the reverse complement.
AGCGTTTGGTAGGCAGGTAGAGTAGGATTTTGGAGCTTAGAGACAGGGACACCTAGGTTTAGGACAAAAACACAGGTTTATTAAGCACTGGACATTCCTAACAAAAAGGCAACAGAAAAATGTTCAGGTTACAGTTTGACTTCACTGTAGAACATGCAGGGTACAGTTCAGCAAATACATTCAGGGTTCCCCCCCCGGTCGCTCACCATCAAGGGAAACTCTCACCCTCTTGCACTTTGAAATATTTGGGCTTCACACTCAGCCCTGCTGGCCTTACCCTCCTGGGACTCAGACTCACCAGCCTCTGCCAGTCCTTTCCGCTTTCTTTCCCCACAAGGGATTTAGGCTCCAAGCTCTGGAACTCTCTTGCTGGCAGAAACGCTCCTTCTGCCCAGCTCTGTCTCTCACAGCCCCTCACTTCCCTGGAGACCCCTGAGTTGTACTCACACAGCCCTTTTACACTGTCAGGTAGATCCTCTCTCAGCTGCCACTTAATTACCTGGCTGAGAGGGAATATTAACCCTACCTGAGCTGAGTATCCCTCTGCAACACCTATCTTGCAGTTTAAATGTACTCTTTTCCATGTACTTTCCTGCAAGTAAGTGGTGTTTTCCAAGCACCCTGTCACAATATATATATATATATATATTCTACAAGGCAAGTTACACATAAAGACAAAGTATATGAGAAAAAAACATTCTGTGCACATGCATTGGCAGATGGAATATTTTCCAAACCCAAGGCAATAACAAAGTGGTTCCAAAAACTAAAGGCAATGGGGAAATGGTTTCATAAGGAAATATGTAAGTGGTTCTATACCCAAGGCAACAAGAAAGTGGTTACAAAACCAAGGCACTAGGGAAGTGGTTCCAAATACAAGGAAATAGGGAAGTGGTTTCATACCCCAAGGCAATGGGGAAGTGACTCCAAACCAAAGGCAGTGGTGAATTGGTTCCAAATCCAAGGCAATGGGGAAGTTAAAGAGAAACGCATAGGGGCTTGGGAAGATAAGAGACATAATGAAGTGAAAAAAGGAAAACTCATCTTAAAAACACGGATTAAAGGTTCGAAGAGAAAGAAATAGTTAATGAAAGAACAAGGGGTGGTAAATGGAGATCAGGGGAAAGATAAAGGGGAATGAAATAGTTCTACAGGAACTAAGAGAACACCTTATAAAACAAAGGAGAAAGGGAGAACAATGATAGAGGATCCTCCCATTAATATAGCAGTAATACTAGAAGACTCTGGAAATTGCTGGAAGAATTTAGAATTGACTGCTCTCTGTTCTTTTTGTGCGGCCGCTGATTTATTCTATATCCAAACATTTTCTACTTGGCTGCGACTGTAGCGTAACAGAAATCCACCCAATCACATTCTCAGTTATTACATTTAAGCACAGAAGTAGGAGGAGCCCAAGTCATTTGCCACTAAGCCGAATGCTACAATCTCTGTTGATTCCAGTCGGTGCCCTTTATAAAGCAGCCCCTATTCTTAACAAACCCTCTATTTCATTGTCATTAAATACTGTTCCCCCTGTAATTCATTTTTCTTCAGAAGTTCAGTTTTTTTAATGGTAGATCTGCACATTTAATCACAGGTTGGAGAATGTGTCTAATATCTCGCCCACGTGAAAAACTAGATCTTTTCAGATGGAATCTTTGCTTTACTGTATTTACGGTGCTTGGTTTTATGGAACGACTGTCACATTAATTAGAGGGAAATTACTGGCTAATATTGTTGGTACCTTTGTCATATCTGTGAGCTCTTTCTGACATTTTTGCACTCACTTTTTGGCAGTCCATAACATCAACATTTCAACTGTCTTTGAGGCTTCTCAATGGCCAGATCTTCTGATACAGAGAAGGAACAATGTCAGTCCTTTGAAACTGTTGTATTTGTTTGTCTTCTCTTGGGGAAACTTCCACAAATGTATAATTTAGTTTCAATAAAATACAATACCTCCCAATGAGACCTACTTATCTTAAATTGTTACAATTGTTTCTTTGCTTATCTTAAATTGTTACAAATGAATCAGAGTGCACCTGCCACGTATTCTGAACTATCTGCCCAACGCCAATTAAGTTTAAGAAAATGTGTATCTTTTTCTGGCTGTTCAGTGCAGGAGATCATACAGAAAATCAGGACATTTCAGTAACGATCCGGGACTGCTGGTTGAGCTGTCAAATTCGGGACTGTCCTGTAAAAAACGGGACAGTTGGGAGGTACTGTATGAAATACCAGTCATTCCCAATATGACTGGTATTACCCAAACCAACCTATGAAGCCCCAGGGGCAGTGTTTGCAGCTTAGCCTTATATTACATATTGGCTACAGAACTCTACAAGGTTATAGTATTTTTCCAAAGAACTGAGCTAGAAATATAACATGTAAGCACTGGACTTAAAGGAGAACTAAACCCTAAAAACGAATATTTCTAAAAATGCCTTATTTTATATATTGCATTTTTGCGCCAGTCTAAAGTTTGAGCTTGTCAATAGCAGCAATGATCCAGGACTTCAAACTTGTCACAGGGGGTCACCATCTTGGAAAGTGTCTGTGACACTCACATGCTCAGTGGGCTCTGATTGGCTGTTGAGAAGCTAAGCTTAGGGCTCGTCACTAATTATCCAGCAGAAAATGAGGTGAATCACAGGGTGGCACTCGTGCGATTTGCTTTCTGGAGTCGCCCGAAGTTGCCTCACGAGGAAAATGATTTACATTTTAGCCGGCAGGAAGGCAGGGGAGGCAGTTCGGGGAGATTAGTCGCCCCGAAAAAGAGGAGATTTGTCGCCGGGCAACAAAGAAAAGAGGCAGAAAGAAAGAGGCTGCTCTGACGTTCTTCTGCTTAGGAAAGGTTTGAGAAAGGTTTTTAATTTTATTCCTAAGCAGAAGAACATCAGAGCAGCCTCTTTCTTTCTCCTGACAACTTCCTTGACTACTTGGTGGTCAGACTGGTGGGAAACTGACCAGCAGGTGGCGCTGTTGTAACAAAATTCATTCATATTAACAGCACATGTATCCCTTAATATCTTGCAATGAAAAAATAATAAATAATGAATGTACGTTGTAAAAGTGCTTAGAATAGCACCCTCATCTATTTTACATGAAAAGTCATTACACATCTATATGGAAATATACACTTTTAAAACACAAAGTCAAGACAGCAGACCTGGACAATGCATCAAGTCTTGTTTTCTACATATTAAACTGCCTTTTTATTTCAGACGATTACATTGTTCCTATTCTAAAGCCAATAGGTATAACGCTGGGGAGAATGAAATGAGAAATATCAACTAAACTGTATAATTATCTTTTCATGGAGAAGCACTTTATCATCTCCGGTTTAAATATTCAAAGGGAAGGGAAGGTTCCTCTTTACCTTTTCTAGCCATTAAATTGAAAGAAGTGAAGCGTTACAAAGGAGCGATCACTAACCATTCTCTGGGATTCAAAGGAAACCTGTGAAACCATAAAACGCTTCAATGGCAACACTGGAAACGTGTTTGGGCTCCCATGCTGGGATTGAAATGTTCTGAAATGCTCGGGAGATGTTGATTTCGCATTTTATTGTAGGTGAGAGAAAGATACGGCTGGTATGTTCCCCAAGGAGGATTCTTCCTAACCGAGAATGTTTGTAGAAAAGTGCCTTCATTTTCGAAGGAATTTTTTTTAGGTTTAATAAAAAAATAATGTATATTTATAAATTATTTTATTTGCTTTATTCGTTTTTATAAGGGAAAACTTTCCAAGATACTGTATGCCTAATGCCTTGAAATGATTTGCTGTTATAGATTTATTTCAAAGCCCTAAAACCCAAATTATTCTCATACATATTCCATTGTTTGATTGATGTTAAAAAATTAAATATAAGGAAATATGGTGCATTTCAGGCAATGGAACAATCAAAGTTCTGATCTCAATCCAGCTCAGTTCTTCTTCCTGTGGATGTGCAGCCAGTAATGCGCCAAACTTTTAGCTTTGCTGAAAAAAATTTGCAACATTTGGGGGCACATTTACTATGGGTCGAATATCGAGGGCTAATTAACCCTCGATATTTGACCATCGATGTTAAATCCTTCGACTTCGAATATCGAAGTCGAAAGGATTTACCTAACTTCGTTCGATAGAACGATCTAAGGAAACATCGTTCGATCGAATGATTAAATCCTTCGAATCGAACGATTCGAAGGATTTTAATCCATTGATCGAACGATTTTCCTTCGATCAGAAATTACTTAGAAAGCCTATGGGGAAGGTCCCTATAGGCTAACATTGGTGCTCGGTAGGTTTTAGGTGGCGAAGTAGGTGGTCAAAGTTTTTTTTAAATAGACAGTACTTAGACTATCGAATGGTCGAATAGTCGAACGATTTTTAGTTTGAATCTTTTGATTGAAGTCGAAGGTCGAAGTAGCCTATTGGATGGTCGAAGTAGCCAAAAAAATACTCGAAATTCAAAGTAATTTTCATTCTAATCCTTCACTCCAGCTAAGTAAATGTGCCCCTTGGTATATTGGAAAATTTAACCGGGAAAACACAAACTTTGTCAGAAATCACCTGTATCAGGTGAAAAAACAAAAAAAACAAAAAAAACAAAAAAAAAAATATATATATATATATATATATATATATATATATATATATATATATAGGTATGGGATCCATTATCTGGAAGCTCAGACTTATGGGGAGGCCGTCTCCCATTTACTCAATTTTAATCAAATAATTTAAATTTTTAACAATAATTCCCTATTTCTCTGTAATGATATAAAAGTACTTTGTACATGATCCCATCTAAGATAGAATTAATCCTTATTGGTGGCAAAACAATACTATTGGGTTTAATTCACGTTTAAATTATGTTTTAGTAGTCTTCAAGTATGGAGATCCAAATTGCAGAAAGATCCCTTATCCGGAAAACTCCAGGTCCTGAGACTTTTGGATAACAGGTTCCATACCTGAATATATAGGGAAGTGGAAAAAAACTTGAATTTTTAGAGATTTATTTTACCCAGAGGATGGGAAAAGTCCAAATCCAAAAACCTGGTATCTCAGACCCTTTGAGGTTGTATATATGTCAATGGGAGAGGTCCCTATCCTATTTGGAAGTGTCTGTGGTCTGCGCTGGAATTAGAACGAAAATCCGATTATTTCTGACTTTTCGGGCTAAAATCGAGTGATTCAGGAAAAAACGTTTTTTGAGTTTGTCCCTGATCCGATTAAATTGTGCTTATTTAATAATAAATAACGTTCAATCGTGGATTCTAGTTTGGACAGACTTTTTCTATTAATATACTAAGAAAAAATTGTATTTAGAGAAATTAGGGCCCCCCATACTATAACACAAAAGTCAAAGGCAGCAGATATTTCCTTGGTGGCATTAAAGGGCATGTAAAGGCAAACAAATAAAATCCCATTTTTACTTTCTTTAATGAAAAAGAAACCTATCTCCAATATACTTTGATTAAAAATGTGTACCGTTTTTATAAGAAACCTGACTGTATGCAGTGAAATTCTCCCTTCATTTACTGCTGTGGATAGGAATTGTCAGACATTCCCTAACTGCTGAGCAGGGAAACAATCATACTTATGAACAGCAGGGGGAGCCCCCGCCTTACTTCCCAGCCATGCAGAACTCAAGCAGCTTTGTTTGTTTTCCTGTTTTGATAATTTATGATGACCCCTAAGCAGCCCAGATCACACTGAGCATGTGCACAGTCTTGGTCTTGCAAAGATGTTTAACAAAGTTACAAGATGGTGACCCCCTGTTGCCAACTTTGAAAGCATAAATTATTTGTTTGATTAGGCTTGTGGTGCAGTAAGTTCGTGTTTATGTTTAGTATACAAAATACAGACTTTACTTCCCCTTTAAAGTCAATGAACTGTCTCAGATAATAGGAAAGCCCATTAGGCTCTGCTTTACTGGGTACAATCCGATAAAGGAGACAGTTCCAATAAAGCAGCAAGTAAGTGATCTAAACATTATATCATTTCATTCAGCTTTAGGGAATATACAATACGTTTGCATCAGGTCAAAACAAGAAGATCGAAGCCAAGCGGAATGAATATAAAGAGTAAAACAAATCTGCTTAGGAAAAATGGACTGAAAACCTCCAGAAAAGAAAGATATGCAGTGACGTAAGTAGATGATACCAGCCCAACATTGCTCATTAATTAGGGCCTCATGGGGGCCCCTGTACCTCCTGGGCCCCCTACAGCCGCAGGGTCTGCTTCCTCTGTAGTTACACCCCTGGAGATAAGTAGGAGCAGTCCCAGTTATTAAAGGTAGAAATGGGGAGTAACCTTCAAACATTCATCAAATATATAAAATAAAAGATTAATCGGGTGGGAATAATATAAAGGCATCAGAAGAATGGCATCAATGGCATCAGAATTGTTTAATAAGATCACTGAAAAAAACAAATATTCAGTTTAAATAATAAGGAAAATAATCGCTACAAACGCATGTGATGCACTGATTGTGCTGCGGCAATCTCTGTAGAAAAGTGAGGTTCCCCACCAAATGTGTGTCTGTGCCTGTGTTTTATTCATAGCAGGGTTTCCCAAAGCATAGGATAGGTTTCAATTCACACAGAAAAACAAACAAGTTAAAGTTTCTTCTTCTGACACCAGGACAGACTGGCCCACTGGCCAATTAGAAACAGTTTCCTCTGGGTTCTCCGCTTTCCTCCCATGCTCCGAATATACCATCAGGTTTAATGGACTCATCCAAACCCCATGGAGAGTGAGTGCAGGGGAGAACTAGGGGTAGGCAGAGTTGGCACGTGCCTAGGGCGCAAAGCTTGGGGGGCACCAGGCACGTACGTTTCTCTACTTCCTACCCCATGTCCAGCTGAGTGTGCTCCTCTCCTCTTCAGTCCTGTGTACTGTTTATGCGCATGCGTGTACAGGAGGGGAGGAGGAGAGCATAAAGGATGGGGGTGACGGGTCAGTCAGAGCGCATGCACGCATGCTTCCTGCGCGCGCAGTGGAGGGGGCGCCACGGCTGGTTTGTGTGGGGCGCCCGGCCGGCCTGACCCGTCCCTGATTCTGGTCTAGGCTTTGCTCTTCTGCCACCTTTGACCTTGGGTCTAGACTCCTTTTTAATCAAGTGATTTTTTACAAAAATTTTGTTTTTTTTCTCTGTAACAATAAAACACTAGCTTGTACTTGATCCCAACTAAGATATAATTAATCCTTATTGGAAGCAAAACCAGTCTATTGGGTTAATTTAATGTTTATATGATTTTCTTGTAGACCTAAGGTGTGAAGATCCAAACTACGGAAAGATCCATTATTTTGAAAACCCCATCTCGGGGGTATTTTGGATGACAGGTTCTACTTGTGCTACAATGCGGTAAGTTTGCTGCTGCTCCATTTCTGTAGAGACTTGGCTCAATGCATGGTGCCCTAGCAAACTCACATAATAGATGTACCAAGGTCCCCACCACACTGCAATAAAAATGACTTCCTTGGTACCTTTTAGTGTCTTCAGCCATTTGCTCTAAGAGTCAAAGGGAAAGATATGGGCACTACAGTTATTTAGTGCTGTTGTATCATTTGTCTTCATAGACTCTATGCTCCCCATAGATGCGACGATTCTTCTTGCCGAACGACCGATTTTCGCTAAGTCCAACCAATCCTTCGAAATTATCGTGCGATTAGTGGGATTCGAACGATCGTACATCTTACGATTTCTCGGCCGACATCTGTCAGGAAATTGATCTGCCAGGTTAAATAATCTTTGTCGGTCCCAGTGCAATGTATCTATGTTTGCAGGGCCAAGCAGGCAGCCCCCCTTTGTTTCCTGGCAAATTGGTCTTTTTAGTTGATGGTAAATTCGTACGATCGGTCCGAGATAATCGTGGTCTCATAATGAGGATCGGATCTTTTAAAAATCTCAACATCTATAAAACAGTGCCAGAATTGTCCAAATGATATGGTCATATAGTGGTCAAATGATGGCGCTCCAGACAGCTTTGTCTGCCATGGAATAATAAAAATGCAATTTATGGGCTCCAGTAAAACAGTTACAAACTATTGCAGGGTGCTTGACTGACCAATAAATATATTCTTCGACTCAATCAGTCTGATGGCTGACTACAGCAGTTGTGAGTCTTAAAAGTGCAACACCAGCACAATACGCCATGTATTTTGACACCAAAGCATCCTAGCTGTGCCATCCCACAAATCTATTTAGATTCAGAAACCTGGAGGTCCAAAGATTGGGGCTTGTTAATAAACTGAGTGCAAATGGGTGCAACACGTGCCTGCAATGGGAAGGACTGCAAGCAGCTTCAGACTGGGGGGCCCACTGGGCTGCTGTTGCAGGGCCCCCCATCCGGGGTCCCGCTGCACTGCGCATGCACGCACTTTGTGTTTGCTGCCACCTGCCTGATAAAGGGAGATGTGGCAGGGAAATTCTGCTGGGAGATTCGGCAGGGAGCGGATCTGGGCTGGCGGGGCCCACAAGAGCCAAGGGGGCAACCGGGTTTTTTCCCGGTGCCCCGCCTACCCAGTCCGACCCTGACTGCGAGCAAGCTAGACATGGGTGTACACTATGGGGCCCATTTACTTAGTTCGAGTGAAGGAATAGAGGAAAAATAGTTTGAATTTCGAATGGTCAAATATGGCTACTTCGACCATCGAATAAGCTACTTCGACCTTCGCCTACGACCTTCGACTTCGAATTGAATGATTCGAACTAAAAATCGTTTGACTATTCGACCATTCGATATTCGAAGTACTGTCTCTTTAAAAAATTCTTCGACCCCCTAGTTCGCTACCTAAAACCTACCGAGGCCAATGTTAGCCAATGGGGAAGGTCCCCATACTCTTCCTAACAATTTTCTGATCGAAGGAATATCCTTCGATCGATGGATTAAGATCCTTCTAAACGTTCGATTCGAAGGATTTAATCGTTCGAACGATTATTCCTTCGATCGTAGGAATAACGGTAAATCCTTTGACTTCGATATTTGAAGTCGAAGGATTTTACTTCGCCGGTCGAATATCGAGGGTTAATTAACCCTTGATATTCGACCCTAGATAAATGTGCCCCTATGTTTACATAGTAAGTTAGGTTGAAAAAAAAAAACATACATCCATCAACTTCAACATTTAAACCTGCCTAACTGCCAGTTGATCCAGAGGAAGGCAAAAAAAAAAAACCCATTTGAAGCCTCTCCAGTTTGCCTTTAGAGGGGGAAAAATTCCTTCCTGACTCCAAAATGGCAATGGGACCAGTCCCTGGATCAACTTGTACTATGAGCTTCTCCCATATCCCTGTATTCCCTCACTTGCTAAACACCATCCGACCCTTCCTTATACCTATCTAATGTATCAGCCTGTACCACTGATTCAGGGAGACAATTCCACATCTTCACAGCTCTCACTGTAACAAAGCCCTTCCCAATATTTAGCCGGAACCTCTTTTCTTCTAATCGGAATGGGTGACATTGTGTCAGCTGGAAAGATGCAGGTGGTACAACAGCGGCACAAAAAAGAGAGCTACTACTTGTCACCTGATGATGGTCAGTGGTAAATATGAGGCTCCCCTGCACTGGAATTTGAGGTGCAGCAAGCAAACTGGCGATGGCACAATTCTTTGTTCATTTTTGGGTCAAGTGTGTCACCAATAGATTGTTAATGAGCCCCATAATGATTTCAAAAAGAGATTTTCCCATGGCAGTCCACTTCACTTTAAGCTGAATGCCGATTCAATCACGTCAGTCTTAAGGAGTAATTTTTCAACTATAACGAACACCCACATTTTAACTGATAATCAGCACAGCAAAGTGAAGAGCACTCCAGTCATCAGGGAAATTGCCTTATGTGCCAAGTAAAATGTACATACATTTGTCATTAACATACAAAGTGCTCGTTCGCAAAACAGCAAAAAAAACCAAAAAACCTCAACTCCAACCCACGGGGAAACTGTCTGTACTTTATGGAGCTTATTGGCTGGGGTTTTCTGGATAACGGATCTTTACTTAATTTGGATCTTCAAACCTTAAGCGGCAGATTTATCAAGGGTCGAATAGTAAATTCGAATTCGAATTTTTGAGTTTAAAATTCACGCATTTAAATTTTAATCCCCCTTTTTGAATGCAAATTCGAATGTGAGATTTATGACACCTCGACCATGGAAATAGTCCTAATTTGGATATTCGCCCCTAAATCCTGCCGAGTTCATATACAAGTCAAGGGCAGAGGTCCATCGAGTCATTTGGAGATGTTAAAGGGATACTGTCATGGGAAAAAAAAAATTTTCCAAAATGAATCAGTTAATAGGTCTGCTCCAGTAGAATTCTGCACTGAAATCCATTTCTCAAAAGAGAAAACAGATTTTTTTATATTCAATTTTGAAATATGGCATGGGGCTAGACATATTGTCAATTTCCCAGCTGCCCCAAGTCATGTGACTTGTTCTCTGATAAACTTCAATCACTCTTTACTGCTGTACTGCAAGTTGGAGTGATATCACCCCCTCCCTCCCCAGCAGCCAAACAAAAGAACAATGGGAAGGTAACCAGATAACAGCTCCCTAACACAAGATAACAGCTGCCTGGTAGATCTAAGAACAACACTCAATAGTAAAAACCCATGTCCCACTGAGACACATTCAGTTACATTGAGAAGGAAAAACAGCAGCCTGCCAGAAAGCATTTCTCTCCTAAAGTGCAGGCACAAGTCACATGACCAGGGGCAGCTGGGAAATTGACAAAATGTCTAGCCCCACGTCAGATTTCAAAATTGAATATAAAAAAATCTGTTTGCTCTTTTGAGAAATGGATTTCAGTGCAGAATTCTGCTGGAGTAGCACTATTAACTGATTCATTTTGAAAAAAAAAAAAGTGCATATAATAGAGGTCGATGCTCTTAAAAATGTGTAACAAAAAACAGTTTTCATTTTTATCACCCCCACAGCCCTGCCGGTTTCAAAGGGTCCTGTCACCTGCTGGTCAGTTTCCCACCAGTCTGACCAACAAGTAGTCAAGGAAGTTGTCAGGAGAAAGAAAGAGGCTGCTCTGATGTTCTTCTGCTTAGGAAAGGTTTGAGAAAGGTTTATAATTGTATTCCTAAGCAGAAGAACATCAGAGCAGCCTCTTTCTTTCTCCTGACAACTTCCTTGACTACTTGTTGGTCAGACTGGTGGGAAACTGACCAGCAGGTGGCGCTGTTGGAACAAAATTCATTCATATTAACAGTACATGTATCCCTTAATATCTTGGAATGAAAAAAAAAATAAAATAATGAATGTACATTGCAAAAGTGCTTTGAATAGCACCATCATCAATTTTACACTGACTTTTTTTAATGGTTTACTTATCTTTTAAAGGGGAACTAAAGTCTAAAATAAAATAATGCTAGAAATGCTGCATTTTGTATACTAAAAATAAACATGAACTTACTGCACCAGAAGCCCAATTAAACAAATGATTTATGTTTTCAAAGTTGGTCACAGGGGGTCATCATCCTGTAACTTTGTTAACCATCTTTGCAAGACCAAGACTGTGCACATGCTCAGGGTGGTCTGGGCTTCAGTTGGGAGGTTGAGCTTAGGGATCGTCATAAGTGATCAAAACAGCACAAGTCAAATAATATCTGCCAGAAGCCGATACAGCAAGACTAATTAATAATCAGAATGTACAGACTGCACCGGGTCTCTGGATACAAATGTCTACACAGTCGCCGGCTGCTTTATAGGGAAACAAACAAAGCTGCTTATGGTCAGGGAAGTAAGGTGGGGGGCTCCCCCTGCTGTTTGAAAGTATGATTGTTTCCCTGCAGAGCAGTTAGGGACCGTCAGAAGTTTCCTATCCGCAGCAATCAGAGCAAGTAAAACTAAGGGGATTTTCACTGCATACAGTCAGGTTTATTAAAAAAACAGTACACATTTATTAAAGTATATTGGAGATAGATTTCCTTTTCATTAAAGAAAGTAAAAATGGGATTTTAGTTTTTCGCCTTTATACCCCCTTTAAGGATGGACACACCTGCTGGTCTCAGGATAGTCCATGTGGTATGATGCCCCCAAGTGGTCTCTTACATCACAGCAAGGGTCTCACAAAACTTGCAGTTTCACACTAAGAAACTAGAATACCTTGCATGGGAAGCAATAGGAATATATGATTCTCAAAACATTGCCTCCAATATTCCCAATATTAGTAATAAAGAGCTTTTTTCTTTCTGCCTCATAAATAACAATACCTCCCACTGTAACGGCAACTGTTAAGGGCACGGGCTCTTCGTTTATTGACGGCTCTGCTAATGTGATTAAGAGACACCATACTTTTGGGTCAAGGTGGACTTTGAGTCTGAGTTCCCTTTGTACCCTGAGCATTCACCCTTTGTTAGAAGGTTCCCCTTCATGCTAATCCTTCACCTCCTGCTTGTATAGAGGAATTTTCAATTAAATTAATCTTGCATCAAAATTCTCATTAGCATTCTGTATTGCTAAACACCTTCGCTGTGTGATTCCACTGCAGATGAAACCCTTCTGGCGTGCAGTCTCTCCCATTTATTTCTTGTACATGTTCCTGCCTATTCTTTGGCTAGTTTTTTTGATGATAAATAGTGATAGTTTAAAACTACATTTCTAGCCTCCAATTAAAATAAAAACAATAACATGACCGCATCAATTGCAGTAGGATGTCTCATTGCTGTGGCTGTGTAAGAGCAGTTATGGACTTTAGAATGTGTGTTATTCTCATGAGGAGGCCTATTTGTGTACTTTTGGGGTAGAGGCACACAATGCTATTTGGGGGAGATTTGTCGCCCAGTGACAAATCGGCTCTTCTTTGGGGGACTAATCTCCTCGCAATGCCTTCCCGCCAGCTACAGTCTAAATAGGCGGTTGGATGGCACTCGGAGTGCTTTGTTTTCCAAGGTCGCCCGAAGTTCCCACGTTGAGGCAACTTCGGGCGACTTCAGAAAACGAATTCCTCCGAGTGCCATCCCGCTGGCAACTTACATTCTAGCCGGCGGGAAGGCATTGCAGGGAGATTAGTCACCCAAAGAAGAGGCGATTTGTTACTGGGCGACTAATCTCCCCCAAATAGCATTGTGTGCCTCTACCCTTAGAGGTTTTTTCAACCACGACTATACTCGCACTTTAAAGGACAAGGAAAGTCTAAAATAGAATAAGGCTAGAAATGCTGTATTTTGTATACTAAACATAAACATGAACTTACTGCACCACAAGCCTAATCAAACAAATGATTTATGCTTTCAAAGTTGGCCACTGGGGGCTGTCATCTTGTAACTTTGTTATACATCTTGGCCTGACCCTGCACATGCTCAGTGTGGTCTGGGCTGCTTAGGGATCGTCATAAACAAAGCTGCTTGAGTTCTGCATGGCAGGTAAGTAAGGCGGGAGCTCCCCCTACTGTTCATAAGTATGATTGTTTCTCTGGGACCATCTGACAATTCCTATCCACAGCAGTAAATGAAGGGAGAATTTCACAGCATACAGTCAGGTTTCTTATAAAAACTGTACACATTTTTTAATTAAAGTATATTGGAGAAAGGTTTATTTTTCATTAAAGAATGTAAAAATGGGATTTTATTGTTTTGCCTTTCCTTGTCCTTTAAACTAAGCAGAAATGTCTGCTTTATTAAAGGGGATGTTCAACCTTTTTATGGACTTTTAGTATGATGTAGAGAGGGATATTCTGAGACAATTTGCAATTGGTTTCCATTTTTTATTATTTGTGGTGTTTTTATTCTTTATTCAGCAGCTCTCCAGTTTTCAATTTCAGCCATCTGGTTGTTAGGATCCAAATTCCCCTAGCAACCATGCATTGATTTGAATAAGAGACTGGAATATGAATAGGAGAGGCCTGAATAGAAAGATCAGTAATAAAAAGTACCAATAACAATACATTTGTAGCCTTACAGAGCATTTGTTTTTAGATGGGGTCAGTGACCCCCAATTTAAACCTGGAAAGAGTCAAAAGAACATAATAGTTCAAAAACTATAAAAAAAAAAGAAAAACCATGAAGACCAATTGAAAAGTTGCTAAGGATTAGTCATTCTATAACAAATCAAAAGTTAACTTAAATGTGAACCATCCATTTCATATAAAAAGCACAAATGAAAAAACAAATGCGTAACAAATCCAAATAGAAATACAAAAACCTTGAAATCCTTGTTTACGGCAAATTAATTTACAAGCAAAAATTTGCTAAGGACGGCTCCCATTGATTTCTATATGAGAAGTACATTAGAGTTTTTTTGTGGTATTTATGCTTTATAAATTTCGGAAAATCTGTGTTTCTAAAACCATTCTTCCCATGCAAGATTTTTAGCGCTTAAAAAAAAATAGAGAAAAAAATAGCAATGTTAATAAATCAGCCACTTAGTTCAGCATTGTGACAGTCTTCATTTTTGATAAACTCACATCAGGCAACAGTGTCAAATAGGTTATCAGGGTTGACAAAAAGCCACTCCAGGTACTTTTAAAAACCGAATTTCTGTTTTAAACTGGAAAATTAGCTTTACTAGTGCGAGAGAGCGCAATTGCGAATTCTGCTGAAAAGGCTGAATCCTGGATTCGGTGCATTCCTATTGCTAAATCTTCTACAAGAGACAAATGAAAATGTCTAATTTTAACATTAGATTTATTACAGTAAAAAAAAGTCACCATAAAGAATTGTTATTGAGACTTTTCTTGAAGAGTTGCTGCAAAAAAAATGTTTATGCAGGATTTGTAAACTCAAAAGGGCAAGTTTTTATAAATATGCCCGTACAAACCTCCCAACATTTTGGCAATAAAAAGAGGGACAAAAAAGTTGTGAGTTGTGAGTCTAACTTCTCCCAAGAGACCTGTTTATCTAAATTGTTACAATTACTTATTTGCTTATCTCAAAATTCTTACAAAAGTATCTTAGTGGCACCTGGTGACTGTTCTGGGCTCTCTGCCAAAAGCCAATTAAGTTAGAAACGTTGTATCTTTTTCTGGCTATTCAGTGTAGAAAAAGTCGGGACTTTTCTGTACAAATGAGGGACTGCAGGTTGAGCTGTCAAGAGTGGGACTGTCCCTCTAAAAACGGGACAGTTGGGAGTTATGCCCGTACCCTGGTTATCAACAAGAACATGAGAAGCCTTGACCAAGGAGTAGTAATGTACTTTGTGCTTCTACTTTAGTGGAATTTCCTCGGGGGAATTTTTAGTTTACCCAGGAAAATTATAAAAGATTTAAAGCTCTAAAATATATCAAAGAAAAAAAATGCTATTTTTCATGATTTTAGGCATTTATACCAGAAAAATATTTATTTTATGCACAAAAAACTGAATGATTTGCAATGCCTCGTGTCTCTTGAATGTGCCAATACCAGATATTTATAGCTTTATGAAGATTTCTGATTATAGTTAAAAAAAAATCCCAGCAGTAATTTACCACCTTTTCAAAGCACTACAACAGAATATGACATACTTTAGATTCCAAAGCCAAAAATCCTGGGACAGTAGGTTTACCCCAGGAAACCATAGATTTTTGAAACCTACATATTTTGCAGAATCCAAAATGGGTAACCATGTCTTTCGACTCATAATTACCAAACATCAAAGCTGTTCTGAATTTAGCAGATTTATAAAAATTGTATGAAAATTCAGAAAAATCACCTCAAAACTTTCATTCGCAAGTTCACATCTCCTACAAAGCATAAAACCTACCAAGAAAAAACTTTCTAAATATGAATGCCAAGGGTCCACTGAACAGTTTGATGGTCATTGTGCTTATGATTACCAAATAATCTGGCACTAAGAGACAACAAAATAAAGTTAGTGCATACACATTTCATAGCATATACTGTATTTCCATGCCTCCTAACTGTTCCGTTTTTCGCAGGACAGTCCCGATTTTGACAGCTCAACCCGCAGTCCTGATCTTTGATCTTCTGCACTGAACAGCCAGAAAAAGATACAAAGTTTCTAAAACCTAACTGGCTTTTGGCAGAGAGCCCAGAAAACGTGGCAGGTGCAAACTGTTACTTTTGTAACCATTTAAGATAAGCAGGTCTCTTGGGGAAAATGTGACTTGCATCTTAAAGGAGAATTCAACCTGTTCAGACCCCCCCCCCCGAGGAAATGCCCCATACTCCATACTTACCCCTCGCCGCAGATTCTTCCAGCGGAGTTCAGGGCCAAATTTGCCCCGAGGGCGCCCGGAGGCCAGCATCCTCCGTCGCCCCCAATCCTCTCTGAAGATTGCGCATGCGGCTCCTGTCACCTTGATTCCGGAGCACTAGCCGGGTTACAGAGATCACGGAAGATGGATTTGTGCAACTCCACTGGAAGAATCTGCAGCAAGGGGTAAGGATGGAGTATGGGGTATTTCCCGGGGGGGTAATTAGCCTGGGGGGAGTCTACCTGGGGTGGGGGTACAGGTTTTTTTCCGAACAGGTTGAATTCTCCTTTAAAGGGCAATTCACCTTCATCAGCAAAACTGTAATAATGTGAAATATGTTAAAACGTTAATAACCTGGCGAGTTTTGTAAAATGAACATGGTAATTAGGGGTGTGGCCACAAAAATGGGAGTGGTCAAAAAAAATCACCACACGGAGCACGCCAAAGTTTTTTGAAGGCCATTGAAGGGGAGGCCCTGGAAAGTGGAAAACTTAAATCACCTTAAAAAATGGTAAATATTTTGTGCTTAATCTGATCCTGGTTAGTCTAGTTATGGTAATGTGACTGGCTCAAAAGACTGGAAAAAAGAGGGGGTTATATTATAGTCAGGGGTCAGAAATAAAACTGTACTCTTTTAAATGTAATAGGAAATATAGAGTAGACCCCCCCACCTTATTGTACCAATCTTAGTCCCTGTAGATACCCAGGGCCCTATTGTTCTGTCCAACCTTGTCCTGATAGGACATGTTCCTTCTCCTAAATCTTCTCTTTTTAGCCTCGGCCAAAGAACTTATGCAAAGCTGTGACATATGAGAAGCCAACGTGCTCCAAAGGAGAGAATATTCCCATTACTTATGAGCAACGAGAACT
This sequence comes from Xenopus laevis, assembly GCF_017654675.1. Taxonomy (NCBI): domain Eukaryota; kingdom Metazoa; phylum Chordata; class Amphibia; order Anura; family Pipidae; genus Xenopus; species Xenopus laevis. Next base: position 159,557,502 of record NC_054374.1, on the reverse strand, counting down.
ATTCCAAGGCATTTCATTTCGGTCTTAGAGGACAGGAGATATATAGTTATAGCGGAACCAGTGAAGAATTTCTAGTTCTGGGAAAGATATAGAATAGGTCAGTGGATACAACACAAGAATTTGCTGCAGTATTGATCTACAGAATGATAGCAGAAATACTATTATTTATTGCTTTCAAGTGCCGCACAACAACAGAGAATTTATTGCTAATGATTAGCTAAGGTTCCAGCCGCTGTACAGCAAACACAATCCATCACTTTGGCTGAATATAACAGACTGTGTAATAAACTCAGAGAGAACTTAGCTCCCAGGTATTTAACTCATATTCAATTTCTTTATTGGTTCAGGGAAATAATTATTAGTATTTTGCCAGAAGGCAAGTTCCTTCATTTTATGGTGCCAAAGTGAATTGTATATCTTCAGTGGGTAAAATATAACAGATTTTAGCTTCTTCATTTTACAGACTAACAAGTATGTTGGCAGTATATCTATACAGTATATATGAATACAGGGTAAAGCATCACCTGCAGTTACATATAATGAGATCAGTTAAAGGAGAATTCAACCTGTAATCAAAAAAACCCTCCCCCCCTACCCTGGGTAGATCCCCTCCCCCAACCTACCTGCCCCCCGGGCAAATGCCCCTAATTTTATTACTCACCCCAGATTCTGGCCTCGGAGTTCACGGACGACATCTTCTTGTCTTCGTGTCATGGCGGAAGTTTTGGCGTGTGTGCGGTTGGAATAAATGTCCGGTCCGGAAACTTCTGCCATGACACGAAGACAAGAAGATGTCGCCCGCGAACTCCGAGGCCAGAATCTGCACGGAGGGGTGAGTAAAAAATTAGGGGCATTTGCCCGGGGGGCAGGTAGGCTGGGGGAGTTTTTTTTTTACAGGTTGAATTCTCCTTTAAACACCATAGTCTTTCATAGACATATAAAGGCACAAGGCTGCAGAGATTCCCTTGTCTGAATCACTTTAACTGAATATAACAGTCTGTATAATTGAATTTAAGGGAACTTAATTCCCAGGTATTTAGAAACAAATTAGAAACCTTTTCTCAAACGTTCCCTAAACAGAAGAACATCAGAGCAGCCTCTTTCTTTCTCCTGACAACTTCCTTGACTACTTGGTGGTCAGACTGGTGGGAAACTGACCAGCAGGTGGCGCTGTTGTAACAAAATTCATTCATATTAACAGCACATGTATCCCTTAATATCTTGGAATTAAAGAAAAATAAATAATGAATGTAAATTACAAAAGTGTTCAGAATAGCACCCTCATCAATTTTACATTCACCTATTTTAACGGTTTATTTATCCTTTAAGAAACTAGTTTGTGCCATGAAATAAAACACCATTTTTTACAATTTACAATTTAAGACATGCGAGTGCGACTACCTTCCATGAATATCTTGTAAATGATATCCTTATAAACGATGAGTTCTGATGTCATCAGTTATAAACGGTGAGTTCTGATGTCATTTCTGTCACATGACTCACTGAAACTTGTGTATTATAATAAATAAAGTACCCCCAGTTGCAAAATATGAGGATATTAGAAGTTACCTCGGAGTTCCATGACCTGTATAAAAACACTCGGCCTTCGGCCTCGTGCTTTTTTATGGTCATGAAAGTCCTCGGTATAATATCCTAATATTTTACAAGAGGGGGTACTTTATTCACTATATATATATGTCTGGGTGCATGATCACCAAATGTTCGCCATACACTTCCAAACAGATCAGTACTTTCAGGTCTTAAAAATATAATCAAAAATAATATATAATATTTTGAATATAATCAAAAAATAACAGAGACGAACGTTTCGGCCTACCCTAAGGCCTTTCTCAAAGTGCCAAAATCAACTTAGAGCATGTCTTTTATCTACCAACTGGCAGGAAAGTCAACAGCTGCATCACTATCACGTGATCACTGTGTAAGAAACTTACCCTGGTGGTCTAGTGGGCAGCGGGGTCCACGCAGCGTCCTTGGCGTGGACGCCCGCTGCGCCGCTCCTATCCTGCCCTTGCCGGCGCCATCTTTGTTTCCTCTTAGAGTCGCAGGCGCGCTGGCGTGATTGCGCCAGCGCGCAACAGCGCGAAATTGCGCACGTTTTGCCGCCAGTTGGATCCCTATTTAAGGCCCATTGAGACCTGTAGCCAGTGCCCGTTATAGGATCATATCGTGTGGTTTCCTGAGCTTTTGCTACCTGTTTCTGAATTTGCTATCCTGACTGATTATCCGTGTTAGACCCAGCCTGTTCCTGACTACTCTGCATTCTGTATCCTGACCCTTGCCTGCCTACGACAACTCTTCCTGGTTAACCCCTTGATTGACTACCCGGTTGGACCCTTGCCTGCCTGACGATTCTGATATCCGCCTGCCTCGATCCAGCTTGTCTGACCATCCTTCTGCCTTATCCAGTCTGTCTGATTATCTGGTTTTGACCCCTTGCCTGCCTGACGATTCTGTTATCTGCCTGTCCTGATCCGGTCTGTTCCGTTTCCACCAGACACCTTGTCCTTGACCTTCTGCCCAAAGACTCTTGCCAGGACCGCCATCAGAAATCGCAGGGCCCCATACGACAACATTTCCTGGGCCCATTGGGCTACGCCCACTGCAAGCCCCACCTACAGGTCTGCCCTCCCCACCACACAGTAAAAAACAAAAAAAATATTGGTGGCTAGGGTTCCCACATGTTAATAAAAAATGTGGCCAGGGCCCCCCATTAAAAAATATTGGTGGCTAGGACCCCACATGAGAAAAAAAATTGGTGGCCAGGCCCCTCCCCCCACATTAAAAGAAAATTGGTGGCCAGGGCCCCTTAAACGTCCATGCCTTCCCGAAGTCAGCAGCTCTCAGAAAGGCCCGGCTAATCAAGTAAGTGTGGCGTGGCCAGGCCCCCCTTACCCTCGGGCCCCATACAACTCTCCCCCCTGTACCCCCCTGATGGCTGCCCTGACTCTTGCTATCCAGTCGTGCCCCTTTGCCAGCCATAACAACTCGCCTTGTACCCCTCGTTAAGTCCAGGTGGCACCCAATTAAGCTGAGGGCTCCTTCCCAAGCCCAAAGGTGGTCACACTACTGGTGAAGCCGAGCCGAGACCAGGGTCCTTGGCATTTGTTCTGGTATCGGGTGCCGGCCGTGACACAATGTCATTAAGAAACCAATAAAATATTATACTGAATATCCATGCATTTCATAAGTGTAAAATCCACAGTTCTTAGACATCATTCATAATAAAAAAAAACAGTTAAAAACAAACAACATTGTAACAATAATGTATCATTATCCGTCAAAATAGCAGAAGCAATTAATTTTTTTCTATTGCTTTGTGTAACACTCACATATCATATCGTTATTGTGTTGTAATAAAGGAACAATTTCAGTTACTTGTGTTACTAATGTGTAAATCATTGAGTCTAACTCACTCTCACTCACTTTTTGGACTATTGAAACTGATGTAATAAGGCTTTTCCTTTAATTAACTGAATGCATTAGAAACAAGATCAGCCGAAGTAATAATTGATATGGTGAGCAGAGAAGAATTGAGTGACATATATAGAAGTGACCAGTTTATTTCCCTGCCTTTAGATTTATATGCACAAAAACCACGAGGAACGACACCATATACATATTCAATTATACAAGTCCAAAAGAAAAAAAAAAAAAGCACATGATGATTTAGTTTATTTACAATTGGCTACATTCCCACATTATTTCTGCTTTGAGTTATGAACCAATTCAACCATGGACTCATTCTTCACTTTTAAATCCATTTTATATTGAAATTCAGCTACAGAACCATCCATTACCAGCTCCATCGATGACACATTTTCATTTTTTTTGACGATGAGGCTCAAAGGTAGCCCTTGGCCATTGTATTATCACAAGAAATACCTACACTGACCCTGCTTGTATTTATACACATTAATTATAACTCATCAGATACATATTTATTAAACACACAAGCACTTTTAATGATAATTTGCATTGGATGATGCATAAAGTGATGTTATTTTTTATCCCTAAACCAGGAGGAACCCACTGAGGAACCCAATGAAATCATCTGCCTGGTAAGTAGTAAAGGAGTTGGTATTATACAATTATTAAATTATTAGCTTCTGATAGTTGCATCTGATTTACACCCACATTATATATACATACAACAATTATACCCCTGCACCCAACTTGCCAGAGATGGGCATCTCTGATTTTTTTTCCTCTTTTAACCAGGTACAACTAGTGGTTGGAGAATTTGTCCTGTTTCCCCCGAAAAATTCGTGAATATCCCACAAAATCCACGAAACGGCAAACAAAATCGAGAGACGTGAATTTTGACGCACGTATCAATTCTGACGTTCACTTCAATTTTGATGCTGGCGTTAATGTCAATGGGCATTCGATTAATATTCAGGCGTGACAGTTTTGACGCAATCGACTTTTCCGATTAGAATTTTTTGATGCCGGTGGAATATTACGACAGTTTCGCAATTTATTCACCAATCACTAGGTACACCCGGTTGGATCCGGCAATGCCCTTTGCCAAGTAAGTAGTGGAAAATTCTAAATAAAACTCAACTCCCTGAACATTACATGAAAAATATTTTTCACTCCTTCCCTAAAAAGCAGATTTGATTTGATAACTTAACCAGGAACCACCAGAAAACCCTGGTAATAACAACTGTCAGGTTAGTAGGAAACCTACAGAGAATTGTTTCATTTTCTGAAGTTGAGTGAATTTGCTTCATACAACTTTTTAGATATTGAACTACTAGGTTATTGGAAGTTGATAAGAAAACTAACTTTATCCCTCTTAGGAGGAGAGACTGGAACAAGAACTGGAGCCAGGCATGACCAACTGCCAGGTAAGCTTAAAGGAGTATTCAACCCGTAACTAAAAAACCTGACCCCCTACCCTACGTAGATCCCCCTCCCTCCTCCCCCCCAGCCTAGCTGCCCTCCCCCGGGCAAATGCCCCTAACTTTTTACTCACCCTTCGGCACAGATTCAGCGATCGCAGTTAAAAATCTTAAAATGACATTGACCTCTACTGTCATTTTTTTTAATAGGGAGACAGCCCTAATAATCTCCAAGATTACATCAAACATCCTTGTAATGTTGGTTCTAATGAACAGTTAGAGAAGAAGGTAATGGGTCATTGCGGCACATGAATCTGTTGCTAACACCATTATCAAAGCCATACACATTGGTTGATATGAAGTGACTTCTCATCATGCTCAATGTATGGCCAGAATGTGCTGAGATGCCACAGAGCTAGAGTCGTCTGAGATGCCAAAGTGCTAGAGTCCTCTGAGATGCCACTGTGCTAGAGTCCACCGAGATGCCACTGTGCTAGAGTCCACCGAGATGCCACTGTGCTAGAGTCCTCCGAGATGCCACTGTGCTAGAGTCCACCGAGATGCCACTGTGCTAGAGTCCACCGAGATGCCACTGTGCTAGAGTCCTCCGAGATGCCACTGTGCTAGAGTCCACCGAGATGCCACTGTGCTAGAGTCCACCGAGATGCCACTGTGCTAGAGTCCACCGAGATGCCACTGTGCTAGAGTCCACTGAAATGCCACTGTGCTAGAGTCCTCCAAGATGCCACTGTGCTAGAGTTCTCAGAAATGCCACTGTGCTAGAATGCTCCGAGATGCTACTGTGCTAGAGTGCTCACCTGACCTCCTCCTTTCTATATTTCCACCTTATGGGCTGCCTTAGTCTCAGGTTTACAGATAATGATGAGGCCATTCAGGAGCATTAACAGGGAAGATTAAAAGCCTTCTGCTTCTTTTAAAATTGCCCATGATCAGCTCAGCTCAACACAGTGCATTTTCCCACTAGAACAGTTGGATTTCATTTGTTGAGCTAGTAGTGGGCTGCTCAGTTTCACAGTTGACATAGTTTATAATCCCATTATTTTCAGTAGCTTTAGAAAGGAATTATGGGAGAAATTGTATCTCCTTTAGATTGTTTTTGAATTTTAACTTCCCTCGGCCTCTGTGGCACAGAAGATTGCACAGAAATGTATAGTTTTCTCCTAATTAAATGACAATTTTATGCAAAGGATGTTATAACAAACTCTTGTAGTTATCCTTCACCTTCTTGCCTATTTTACTTATCTGTCTTTGCTTTTCCTTTTCTCTGCTGTCCCTGTTACCATCAATCACAGAATATATTTATTTGATGTTCCTTGCTTTCTATCTCTGCCAATATTCCCAATTCTCTCCAAGCTTTAACTCCATGCATTAAAAAAAAAATGGTTTTTAAACAGCGCCTTTGAACTGACATGTCATAACAGCTCTCTTTTTACACACTTCTGGAACTCAGGTGAGGTCACGTCACCCGCTGAGGTCATCAATGACATCACAAGTCAGCCATATTGGGACTGGCAATGTGCATTGGCCAACCACCACTCCCTGTCTCACCATAGCTCCCCCCTACCACTAGCAGAACAAAAGCCAAAAGAGGGGAAAGAAGGAACCAAGAAGAGAGATGGAGAACACCCAATGCCAACTAGGGTCATATCATGAGGGCAGTTTGTTAAAATTAAGCATGATGTAGAGATTTTTATTATTTGTGGTTTTTGAGTTATTTATTTTTTTATTCAGCAGCTCTCCTGTTTGCAATTTCAGCCATCTGGTTGCTAGGGTCCAAATTACCCTAGCAACCATGCATTAATTTGAATAAGAGACTGGGATATGAATATGAGAGGCCTGAATAGAAAGATAAGTAATTCCTGTACATGGGAAAAAAAAAATCAAAATGAATCAGTTAATAGTGCTGCTCCAGCAAAATTCTGCACTAAAATCAATTTCTCAAAAGAGCAAACAGATTTTTTTACATTCAATTTTGAAATCTGACATGGGGCTAGACATATTGTCAATTTTCCCAGGATTTCTGCTGGAGTAGCACTATTAACTGATGCATTTGAAAAAAACATGTTTTCCAATGACAGGATCCCTTTAATGACAGTGTCACTGCTGAGTGAAGAGTTGCCATATTTTACTGGCCTTGCCAATCAAAGGGGACACTGCCCGGTTTTCTGAGCAGGCAGTCTTGATCCGGACTATCTGGGTCAAAACCGGACAGGTGAAACTATAGCTGAGTGGGGCAGCAGTCCTTTCCCTATGACAAAGCTGAATTACATTGGGTGTGTATTAGTCATCCGTGGGCACTGTTATAATACTAATAGGGCATTATAAGCCACCCCACAATGACTTTTGCAGTCTAATTATCTAATAACTAAGTGGGTTTTCTTAAAGGAACAATAACACTAAAAAGGAATGGCAATATAATGTACTGTTGCTCTGCACAAGTAAAACTGGGGTGTTTGCTTCAGAAACACAATGATAGTTAATATAAACAAGCAGCTGTGTAGCCATGGGGGCAGCATTTCAAGCACAGGATACACAGTAGATAACAGATAAGTACTACTATAGTTTATATAAACAAGCTGCTGTGTAGCCATGGGGGCAGCCATTCAAGCACAGGATACACAGTAGATAACAGATAAGTACTACTATAGTTTATATAAACAAGCTGCTGTGTAGCCATGGGGGCAGCCATTCAAGCACAGGATACACAGTAGATAACAGATAAGTACTACTATAGTTTATATAAACAAGCTGATGTGTAGCCATGGGGGCAGCCATTCAAGCACAGGATACACAGTAGATAACAGATAAGTACTACTATAGTTTATATAAACAAGCTGCTGTGTAGCCATGGGGGCAGCCATTCAAGCACAGGATACACAGTAGATAACAGATAATTACTACTATAGTTTATATAAAGAAGCTGCTGCGTAACCATGGGGGCAGAACACACCAGTTTTACCAGTGAAAGGCAATACTGTATTTTCATTACTTTAAAACAATTGTTTGGTGTTTTTTATAATTCACGTAGCATTTATTGAGCAAATTCTGAATTATACATTGACACTGCTGATGTCAACTTTAAAGGCCTGAGTTATTACTGTTATAGGGCTTCTGCTCCTCTGGGATGGCACAGTAGTTCAGTACATAAAATAAAGTATTTCTAGCTATAGTCGTTTCTACCCTTTAGTTCTCCTTTAACTTTAGCTCTTCAAAACACACAGCACATGAGAGCAGGGAAGTCATCAGAGACCTTTCTCATATACTGATTCCCCTTGGAAACCTTGGAAAAGGTCAATCAAAGAGGTTTCCTTGAAATTCTAGATAAGGATTTCAAATAATTTCTAGTTATAGAGTGGATAAAGCTGGCGGCGTATCAGCAATGCCTTAAACAAGTCCCCAGTTGGCTCCGTTATCTCTTAAATGAGTCCAGGAATAAAATGAAATGATCAAACCCAGTCAGCTTTGCTCAGTGCAAATTGCTCATCTGCCTGACTTTCTCTAAGGACGTTCATATTATAAATAAAACCATGGAAACAAAGTCACAATTGTAAAATATGCAAATTTAACAATATAAAAACCATAGAAAACTTAAATAAAGGGATAGCTAACTAGTTATGGGCGAGTTCGGGGCGTTTTGCTTCGCCGGGAAATTAGCGAATTTCCAGCGAAATTCGCAAAACAGCAAAAAATTTGCAAAACGGCACAGGCGTCCAAAGAAACAGACACCTGCGTCTATTATTTTTGCCGCTGGCGAATTGTCGCGGCGGTTTAAAAATTTTATGACACCGGTGCCGAATCGTGGGAGTTCGCCTCAAACTTGCGCCTGCCGAATAAATTCGCCCATCACTATAGCTAACCTTTAAATCAATATTTTAGAATAACATAGCCAACATTATTCTAAGACAATTGTCAATGAATATTATATATATATATATATATATATATATATATATATATATATATATATATATATATATATATATATATATATATATATATATATATGTAACCAAAGGAATGGTGCACTCCGTAGACAAAATTAATACCTGGGTGCCAGCATGGGAAATAAGCAGTGAAAAAGGTTTGCGGCACTCACAGGGTTTTAGTGAAAAAACAAAAAATGTTTTATTATTAAACCTCAACGTTTTGATCCCCCACAGGGATCTTCGTCAGGTTTTTGCTCCTGATGGGGGATCAAAACGTTGAGGCTTAATAATAAATTTTTTTTGTTTTTTCACTAAAACCCTGTGAGTGCCGCAATCCTTTTTCACTATATATACATATATATATATATATATATATATATATATATATATATATATATTTTTTTTTTTTGCTTTTTCTTTAATATTTAAATGTTTCTGTTCTGAAACTCTTGAAATCTCAATTAGTATTTGGTTGCTAGGGCTCATTTACCTTACCAACATGACTGCAGTTTGGACATCAGAGTGGACGACAAATAGGAGAAGGCTTCAAAGGATAAGTAGCAAAAATAACAATAATATGGATCCCTTGCAGTTTTTACTGTTTATCAGGATCATTTCTAATGGTATGAAACATATAATAAATGAATTTGTAATTTTGTATCTGGGTGTGCATGCCCACTTTTGGATTAATCTGACCCTAAATTAAATTAAATCTGACACTAAATCTGATCATAAATTAGAAAATGGAAAGTTTGGTGGTACAGGTATAGAACCTATTATACAGAATGCTTGGGACCTGGGGTTTTCCGGATAACGGATTTTTCTGTTATTTGGATCTTCATACCTTAAGTCTACTAGAAAATCATATAAACATGAACTAACCCCAATAGGCTGGTTTTGCTTCCAATAAGGATTAATTTTATCGTAGTTGGGATCAAGTAAACGCTACTGTTTTATTATTACAGAGGAAAAGGAACCCACATTTAAAAATTTGGATTATTTAAGTCTATAGGAAACAGCCATTCCATAATTCAGAGCTTTCTTGATAATTGGTTTCCGGATAACAGATCCCATACTTGTACCTTTTATTGGCTAACCGAGTAAGTAAAAATTGCACGTTTTTGGAGCACCCGGGCCCCTTTGTCAGGTAATAACTACACATTTCAAAAAGTTGGATATTTAATGGGGATGACAGTATTCCCTATAAAAAGTGAACACGGGGCTAATCCTTCTGACCTCCATTTGGAATACTCATTATACGAATAATAGAAAATAGTGTTTAGCTCCATCAATGCAACATTTTCCCCGACAGGCCTTTATCTAAGTGCTTAATTAGCAAGGAACATCTTGGGGCTCAGAATTAACGCCATTCATAAAGTGTCAGACATGTAATGAACTATAAGCTCGCCCGTCAGGAACTACATGTTCATTATGAAAAGGGCAGACCATTAAAAGCTCTTTAATATAAAGTGCAGCCAAATACAAGAGCTGTAACTCGTAACCAGAGATTAGAGAAGTAGAACTTGCCGGCTCAGAGCTAAATGCAAACAAAACCCGTCCAACTGTCAGTTTCTTCAACAAGTTACACAATAATATGATAAAGTGCGGTGAGAGAATAGAACAAGCTCATTGCAAGAGAGAGACAGGAACATAAAATGTTTATCAGAATGGGGTCCGGGTGCATGACGTGCAGCTCCCCCCCCCATTCTTCAAGACTATTCCATTAGACTGACAGATGGTAAAATACCATTTATAATGCCAGAAGACACATTTTTACTTGCTTCAGAGTCCAGTGGTGGTGACCTTTATAGTAATCCGCCAACACTTGGCATTATGTTAATGTTGACTTTGTTTGCCTCTTGTCCCCCATAAAAATGCCACACTCCCTATAAATAGTTCTATAAAACAGCATTGAGTGGAGGACATATCAATTTAGACTAATAGTGTCCGGATACTTTTAGTTATAAGGTGTATGTGCAATTACTATTTTTATTATACAGGTATGAGACCTGTTATCCAGAATGCTCGGGAGCTGGTTTTTTTTTTTGGATAACGGATCTCTCTATAGTGTGGGGGAGTAGGGGTCCTCAACCTTTTTTACATGTGAGTCACATTGAATTTTAAAAAGAGTTGAGGAGCAACACACGCATGAAAAAAACTTCTTTGAGGTTCCAAATGAAGCCTGTGATTGGCTATTTGGTAGCCCCTATGTGGACTAGAATGGAAGTCATCACAGACAGAGGAAAGATGTCTCACCTCTGATGGGAGGACAAGGGCGGGTTTTGGTTTATGGTTTGATCACCTGTTTTATGTTTTTTAAATGGACAACCTCAAAATTTGGGCTATTTATGTCTCACTAATTAGTTGCTATGTTAGTCATCTGACATAATACCTTTGAGTTTTTTTTTTTTAATTCTAAATAAAGAAAAATTCCTATGAGGACTGGTAGTCTACAAAAGACTCTGTTTGGCAGGACACCTACTTTTTGTGCAACCAAAACTTGCCTCCAAGCCAGGAATTCAAAACTAAGCAGCTGCTTTGAGGCCATAGGGATCCATAGCCAAGGGTTTGGTGTGCAACATGTAGTTGATACTGTAGAGCATTATTACATATGCATTGTTGATGAAGCCTGTGTGGGTCCTGAAGAATTGTAAACACCATTAAAAACCATAGGGATTTGTGAATCATCAATGTAAACGGAATAAAACACAAGTCCTGTTTCCATGTCAACCTGTTGCACCTATTGTAACTTAGGAGGTTGCGTAACTATTGTTTTCCTGTTTCACGTGGGCTGATACCTGGATTTATACCATGCAATCACTATTTCTCAAAATAACATTGATTGTTCGGCTCTAAGAAAAACTCACCTCCCACGGCTTCTTTTGTGTTAGAATTTCAAGTAAAGAGTCCTGAGCTGTTTCCTCATGTGATGTGGATGCCGGTGCTGTCTCGTTCCCAGAACGGTGACAATACTTTGTGCTTTTTTGTTTATTCCAAATGTGCTTTCTATTTTTAATTCAGATTTTTGGATCATATCAAATATTTTTCTATAACAACTATACAGCATTATGTCCTCCCTCTTCCTGCTTCATTGCACTGTAAGAGCTAAAGAGCTAGATGGTGCAGTAGAACAGTTTAGATTATGATTAAATATAGGCAAATCAATACAATGATTTACAATATATATTTTATAGATATATATATATATATATATATATATATATATATAAAAACAAACTCAAAATGGAACTGCAGTCTTAGATCAGGGGCTTTTCGCCAATGAGGCGAGTTAAGGCTGTCGCCTCAGGCGGCAGCACCCCACTAGGTACCAGGGGCGGCAAACCCTTGGTTTTCAAACCGGAAATTCGGCTCTTCTAGCACAGAGAGCGCAGTTAGGCTCTCTGCACTAGCGTACTGGCCCTCTCTGCCACCCTCGTGGACCCCCCTGGACCCCCTCTGGCGCAAAAAGGTAAGTGCACGGGGGAGGAGGGCGGCAGCAACTGCTGCTGCCTCAGGCGGCGGAGGGGCCAGGATCACCCCTGTCTGAGATACAATACAATGAGGCCACCACCATAGTCCCACCATGAGATACAATATATTGATGAGGCCACCAACATAGACACACCATGAGATACAACCTTTTGATGAGGCCACCAACATAGACACAATATGAGATACAACCTTTTGATCAGGCCAGCAACATAGATGCCATGAGATATGACCTATTGATGAGGCCACCCATTAGTCACACCATGACACACAACCTATTGATGAGACCACAGCCATAGTCACACCATGAGATACAACCTATTGATGAGACCACCACCATAGTCACACCATGAGAAACAACCTATTGATGAGACCACAGCTATAGTCACACCATGAGATACAACCTATTGATGAGACCACCACCATAGTCACACCATGAGATACAACATATTGATGAGACCACCAACATAGACACACCATGAGATATGACCTATTGATGAGGTCATCACCAAAGTCAAAGCATGAAATACAATCTACTGAGGAGGCCACAACCATATTCACACCATGAGATGCAATCTGTTGATGAGACCACAGCCATAGTCACACCATGAGATACAATCTATTGATGAGACCACCACCATAGTCACACCAAGAGATACAGTCTATTGATGAGGCCACCGCCATAGTCACACCATGAGATACAACCTATTGATGAGACCACTAACATGGACAGACCATGAGATAAGAACTATTGATGAGACCACCAACATAGACACACCATGAGATATGACCTATTGATGAGGCCATCACCAAAGTCAAAGCATAAAAACAATCTACCGAGGAGGCCACCAACATAGACACACCATGAGATACAATCTATTGATGAAGCCACCACCATAGTCACACCATGAGATATGACCTATTGATGAGGCCATCACCAAAGTCACAGCTTGATATGCAACCTATTGATGAGGCCACCAACATAGACACAGCATGAGATACAATCTATTGATGAGGTCACTACCATAGTCACACCATGAGATACAACCTATTGATGAAACCACCAACATAGACACACCATGAGATAAAACCTATTGATGAGGCCATTCCCATAGTCACACCATGAGATAAGACCTAATGATGAGGTCACCACCATAGTCACATCAAGAGATAACAACTTATTGATGAAGCCACCACCATAGTCTCACCATGAGATAAGACCTAATGATGATGCAAGTACCTAAGTCACAACAGGAGTCTCCTCTCTAAATATACTGATTCACCAACTTTTAATGCATTTATAAATACATATTTTAGAGGTGGCTTTTTAATAAACAAAAAAAACCAAAGTTTGCCCTTCTTTGTACTTTGATGTTGTCATGGTCGGCACCCAATACCAGAACAAATGCCAAGCACCCTGGTTTCGGCTCATGCTTCACCAGTAATGTGACCGCCTACTCAGCTTACTCAGATGCCACCTGGACTTAAACGAGAGGTACAGGGCAGGAGTTCTGTCCAGCAATGGGGCACGATTGTATAAGTCTTTAAGGCCAAAGGTCACGGTACAGACAGGAGTAGGCAAAATCGTGGTCAGACAGGCCGGGTCAAGGCAGGCAGAAAGCAAGAGTCGTCAGGCAAGCAAAGGATCAAACCGGATGATCAATCAGGAGGGTTAAGCAGTCGGTTTCAGGCAAGGGTCAGGTTTCAGAGATCAGAGTACTCAAAATAGCCAGGCAGGGTCAAACACAGGAATCAAGACAGACTAGAAGCTTTACAGCAAGGTACAAGACACCAGGAACAAACCTATCATGGGCAACCACATAGCAACCAATGTCGCTTTAAATATATTTAAATTTGGCGCCATTGAGCGTCAGCGCGCCTGCGCCTTTAAATAGCAAGAATGCGTGTGGCACGCGCACTAAGGAGGAAGCCGGCAAGAGGTGCGGCGGGCGTCCCCACTAGACCACCAGGGTAAGAGTTCCTGACAGATGTGTATGTGTCTAATAGTGACCAAAATGAATCCTATGCTGAAGGTAAAGTCTAACAAGTAAATGATAAGAAGGCAATAGCACAACCAGAAATCAGAACAATTACAAATCAACGTGAGCCAACTGCCACCTTCAACAATGTAAGTGTCAGGGTCACCATATAAAACCATACCCATGTATGTAACTGAGACATCTCCAGTACAGGTATCCATTATTTGGAAAACCATTATCCAGAAGGTTCTGAATTACAGGAAGGTTGTCTGCTGTAAAGTCCATTTTAATCAAGTAATCAGCCTTCTAGATAACAGGATCCATACCTGTAATTCTTATATTTGGCTAAACACAATTAAACAAAAACACATTGACTGTAATATTCATGAAATGAATTATCGGGCAATTACTAAGGGCAAGGGGCAAATCCTGTGCTGCCATATGAGTGAGTGCGTCACTGGCTCTGCAGTAAAATACTCACAGTGAGGAGTAATGATTTGCTTTTATTCTGCAATCAGCGCTCTTTGTTCTCTTAAAACATAACAACATATTTGATAGAGATTTGCACAGGGGTCCAGATAATGTATCTGTAATATGCACCACTATTAACGCCTGCCAAAATCATTTATACAGCAAATAAAGCCCAATTTTCTAATATTGTTTGTGTGCCGCTCACTGAAAGTGTAACAGACACATGTTTATAAGGCTGTTTGCTTTTCATTTAGCCTGAAATATTGTCTGTATTTGTATATATCCTATGAGTGTCAGGAAGAATCACTTGTGCCAGATCTAACATGGCGGCAACCCTCGTCTAGGTCCCTGAGAGTCCCAATTCTTCTACATTGATGACATCATGCTGTGACATAAGCATAGTAATGGGTGATGACATCATCATGCTTGGTGCCAAATGTTTTTCAATGGCCCCTTTTCACATTTAGCTCCCTGCCTGTCTCTCAACGGTGTGGAGTTCCTGGCTTCACTATATTGTTGTTCTTAATATTTTATTTTCCAAGTTTGTTTCTCCTGGATCATTCCGTGTTTTCTATTGTAATGTCCTTATCCGTTGGCAGTCTCTTCTGCAATTCATGGGGAATATCGAAAGGCAAACAAGTTGCTTTTGATAAGAACTAGTTCCATTCAAAAAGTCATGGCAATGTCTGGAAATCAATAAGTAATGTATAGGTATGGGATCCATTATCCGGAAACCCGTTATCTAGAAAGCTCTGAATTACAGAATGGCTGTCTCCCATAGACTCCATTTTATCCAAACAATCCCAATTTTTAAAAATAATTTCTGTGTAATAATAAAACAGTAGTTTGTACTTGATCCCAACTAAGATATAATTAATCCTTATTGGAAGCAAAACCAGCCTATTGGGTTTATTTAATGTTTATATGATTTTCTAGTAGACATGCAGATCCAAATTACAAACAGTTGCGTTATCTGGAAAACCTGAGGTCCCGAGCATTCTGGATAACAGGTCCCATACCTGAGGTTATTCAGATAAAGGACCTTTCTGTAATTTGGATCTTCATACTTTGTCTACTAGAAAATCATGTAAACATTAAATAAACCCAATAGGCTGGTTTTACTTCCAATAAGGATTAATTATATCTTAGTAGGGATCAAGTACAGGTATAGAACCTGTTATCCAGAATGATTGGGATCTGGGGCTTTCCGTATAATGGATCTTTCCGTAATTTGGATCTTCATACATTAAGTCTACCATATAAACCATATAAACATTAAATAAACCCAATAGGCTGGTTTTGCCTCCAATAAGAATTAATTATATCTTAGTTGGGATCACGTACAAGCTACTGTTTTATTATTACAGAGAAAAGGAAATCATTTTAAAAAAAATTTAATTATTTGATTAAAATGGAGTCTATGGGAGATGGCCTTGCCATAATTCGGAGTGTTCCAGATAACAGATCCCATACCTGTATGAGAAAAAGATTTTCTAGTAGGGTTTTCCATGGCCATTGGTTTATAATTCATTTCTAACTCTAATTTGTGTTTTACACCTCTGAGCTTGTGAGCACTAATTTTTGTTTGGACAGGGAATTGGACAGAAAGTAAGGCTGTGCCCTATCAGAGTGCCCTATTAATTACATAATAGCTTAAAACCAAATAGAATGGAATAGATTAACTAATCAATGATGGCTGTACATTATCACAATGTAGAACTCTTTGAATCAAGGTCATGGGGGAACAACAATTAACAGTAGCAATAAATTGGCTGCATCAAGAATCCATCAAATCATTTTCACATTGTTTAGTGATTGGTCGGGGAAAATGGGGTAAAATGTGAATAGCAGTAGTGGACAGACTACTGATGAAATTAATATATTCCTGGAAAAATCAAACTATCAACGTTAGGAGTAATAGAAATTGCAGCTGCTCCAAAATGCAGTTTGGCACTTCAGGCATTAAAAAGGGCTCATTACAAAGGCTCACAGTTTAAAGGAAAACTATATCCTCAAAATGAACACTTAAGCAACAGATAGTTCATATCATATTAAGTGGCATTTTAAAGAATCTTATCAAACTGGAATATATATTTAAGTAAATCTTTCCCTTTTACATCTCTTGCCTTGAGCCACCATTTAGTGATGGTCTGTGTGCTGCCTCAGAGATCACCTGACCAGAAATACTGCAGCTCTAACTGTAACAGGAAGAAGTGAGGAAGCAAAAGACACACCTCTGTCTGTTAATTGGCTCATGTGACCTAACAAGTATGGTTTGTTGGTATGTTTGTGAGTACATTGAATCCTACGATCCCAGGGGGCGGCCCTTATTTTTTAAAATGGCAATGTTCTATTTAGGATTAACCAATGGCACATACTACTAGAAAAGTATATTATTATGAAAATGGTTAATTTACATGAAGCAGGATTTTACACATGAGCTGTTTTATGCAATATCTTTTTATAGAGACCTACATTGTTTGGGGGGTTTAGTTTTCCTTTAACAGATTGTAACGTGGTAATGGCGGAGCTCACCCTGATCGGCCAATCCCCTCCGGTCGCTGCTTAAGTGAGATCCCGGCACCTTCTCAACCGGCTTGTACTATGTAACATCTATCTCGCATTAGTGAGCGCTGATCCAAGAGGGGAAGATGTTTTAGTAGTTTTAAAAATAGTCTAAAAATAAATATATATAGACCCATTTATATTTTTATCCTTTTCTAATTATGTTTTAGTACATTTATATTCGATATTCCTTGATTATGGTTATGTCTTGATGTATTTTACGGAGTTATATTGGTATGAACATGTTATTTATTATACACAATGGATTGATTAACTTTGCCTTTAAACCAAATAAGCCACTAATGAAATGCACCTGGGATAGCACCCTAAAACACGTTCACGTGTGAAGTTTGCACACGTGAACGTGATACGGGCACGAAACGCGTTCGTTTGTGCTCCACTGCTATAAATTGTATATCTGTGCTTCAATAAAAGCCGTATTGATATTATAAACATCTTCCCCTCTTGGATCAGCGCTCACTAATACGAGGTAGATGTTACTCATTACAAAGGCGACAGTAAAAAAAAACGAATTTGTTTACATAAAAATATATTTTAGCCCTCCACAAACTACAATTTGTGAAGCCTGGAACCCTCTGTAGTACTACTTTCTGTAGTACAGACAATGGCTGATGAAGTACAGTTGCAACTATTATTATGCACAGCACTGATTGATTGAAGCACCACATTGTGGAACAGGCAGCCTTCCAGCTTTCCACCCTCTGCATCTTCTTCTTTCATTAAGCGGCTCCACAAGTTACATGTATTCATTGTACACAGAGTTCCCTGTAAAACTCAGCCTGCAGCCTTGTACCTTTATATGGTCACAGAACAACCCCTCAGTGACTTCTAATATCCTTATCATTTACAGTAGGGGGTACATTATCCCTTATAATACATGAGTGATACTCAGAGTTCCCTGTATAACTCAGCCTGCAGCCTTGTGCCTTTACATGGTCACAGAACAACCCCTCAGTGACTTCTAATATCCTTATCATTTACAGAAGGGGGTACATTATCCCTTATGATACATGAGTTATACTCAGAGTTCCCTGTATAACTCATCCTGCAGCCTTGTGCCTTTATATGGTCACAGAACAACCCCTCAGTGACTTCTAATATCCTTATCATTTACAGTAGGGGGTACATTATCCCTTATAATACATAAGTGATACTCAGAGTTCCCTGTATAACTCAGCCTGCAGCCTTGTGCCTTTATATGGTCACAGAACAACCCCTCAGTGACTTCTAATATCCTTATCATTTACAGTAGGGGGTACATTATCCCTTATAATACATGAGTGATACTCAGAGTTCCCTGTATAACTCAGCCTGCAGCCTTGTGCCTTTATATGGTCACAGAACAACCCCTCAGTGACTTCTAATATCCTTATCATTTACAGTAGGGGGTACATTATCCCTTATAATACACGAGTGATACTCAGAGTTCCCTGTATAACTCAGCCTGCAGCCTTGTGCCTTTATATGGTCACAGAACAACCCCTCAGTGACTTCTAATATCCTTATCATTTACAGTAGGGGGTACATTATCCCTTATAATACATGAGTGATACTCAGAGTTCCCTGTATAACTCAGCCTGCAGCCTTGTGCCTTTATATGGTCACAGAACAACCCCTCAGTGACTTCTAATATCCTTATCATTTACAGTAGGGGGTACATTATCCCTTATAATACACGAGTGATACTCAGAGTTCCCTGTATAACTCAGCCTGCAGCCTTGTGCCTTTATATGGTCACAGAACAACCCCTCAGTGACTTCTAATATCCTTATCATTTACAGTAGGGGGTACATTATACCTTATAATACATGAGTGATACTCAGAGTTCCCTGTATAACTCAGCCTGCAGCCTTGTGCCTTTATATGGTCACAGAACAACCCCTCAGTGACTTCTAATATCCTTATCATTTACAGTAGGGGGTACATTATCCCTTATAATACATGAGTGATACTCAGAGTTCCCTGTATAACTCAGCCTGCAGCCTTGTGCCTTTATATGGTCACAGAACAACCCCTCAGTGACTTCTAATATCCTTATCATTTACAGTAGGGGGTACATTATCCCTTATAATACACGAGTGATACTCAGAGTTCCCTGTATAACTCAGCCTGCAGCCTTGTGCCTTTATATGGTCACAGAACAACCCCTCAGTGACTTCTAATATCCTTATCATTTACAGTAGGGGGTACATTATACCTTATAATACATGAGTGATACTCAGAGTTCCCTGTATAACTCAGCCTGCAGCCTTGTGCCTTTATATGGTCACAGAACAACCCCTCAGTGACTTCTAATATCCTTATCATTTACAGTAGGGGGTACATTATACCTTATAATACATGAGTGATACTCAGAGTTCCCTGTATAACTCAGCCTGCAGCCTTGTGCCTTTATATGGTCACAGACTTCTAATATGATACTCCTAAAAAGGCCTTGAGTTTCCAGATTCTACTGACATTTAAGATTAATATTTTGGAAACAAGATACATCATAATATTTATTACAATTTTATATCAATATGATATGGGAAGATTCAACTATTTTTAAAGGTCACCTTACTTTTATGTAACACTTTCGCAAATACACTTTCACTGGCACCCAGACCACACCTCCACCATTTTTAGTGGGCCCAGCTGAGAGAGTAAAAAACCCCATCTAGGCTAGACTAGACCTTGTCTGGCTAGGATAGCCGGAGCATCAGTTACGTTTGACCTTCTCTCCACAGGATGGGCCTTGGCTACATAAAATGGGAGATGTAGTTGAACTAGACCGGTGACTAATAAGAGAATTGAACACCAGAGGCTTCTTGAACAAAACAAATAGTAACAGGTTTTATTCTCTTAAGGCACCCATGGAGATAGTTTGTCAGATCGACAGATGCCCCCTCAGGACCTCTGCAAAATGACCTGGACTCCAACATGTTGGATCAGGGGCTACACAGACCCTAAATCCCTATGCAGCTTAGTGATCCCTACACTACAGGCCAGTGTTGCCTGAAGGGAGAGCTACCCCCTTGCTATCCCTCTTAGTTGGAGCACAGGCTGGTCTTGCTCACTAGTTCTAACTGTCTCACTTTCCTAGAAAGTGCTGTCACAGAATCTACCCTGTCCTGAGTACTCCTCATTCATGGGGTCCCTGTCTACCTGACTTCAACAAAGTTCTCTTGGGACCTTTACTTTACTACGACCTAAGTCACAGCCTCCCAGCACCATCCTCTTCCTCCTAAAGAGAAAGCCATACCCTCTGCCCAACACTATACTGAAGTTTTACAGGAAGAGGTCATCAGATTTTTTGCTAATGAGCAAAACCAGATACATCCACTTCCGCCCAGCAGCTGGGGAATAAGGAACACCAGGGATTTAAAGCTATAGGGAATACAAAGAAATAATACAAGGAAATAATGTTTTTTTGGATACTTAATGGACTGGAACAAATTAGTGATGGGCAAATGTATTCGCCAGGCACAAATTAACGTCAAATTTCCACGTTTAATAATAATAATAATAATAATAATAATAATAATAATAAATAAGCAAAATTGCAGCGAAAATTCATCCAGTGTCAAAGTTTATTTTTGAAGCCGAAGAAAATTAAAGGCACGCCATTAACTTTAATGTGCATCAAATTGTTGCCGACGTTGGAACTGCTGACGGCGTAGATTTTGACGCCTGCGTTTTGCAAATTTTTCATAGTTTCTCGAAATTCACTGGAAAAGGGACAAATTCGCCCATCACTAGAACAAATGTGCATTCCTGTTGCTGGTGAAACACTTTCTCCTGCTGTGACGTCATGAAAAAAATTCCTATGCCGTGTTCAGTTCTGCAAGGTGTGTGGTGCGGTTTTGCTAATTTACTGATTACGCTGCTCTGAATGCAATTTCATTATTCAATGAATTCAGTGTGTTGATCTGGTATACATTTTAGACAATAGATAGGAAGAAATGTTGAAGGGGGCTTCTGGGAAATATATAGAAATAAAAAATACAGAATAATTGTTTTATTATTATTAATAGTTTTTTTTATTATTTGTGGTTTTTGTATCATTTAGCTTTTTATTCAGTAGATCTCAGTTTGCAGTTTCAACTGGTTGCTAGGGTCCAAGTTACCCTAGTAACAATGCACTGATTTGAATAAGAGACTTGAATATGAATACAATACACAATACACAGTGAGATCTGTGAAGATGTGGAATTGTCTCCCTGAATCAGTGGTACAGGCTGATACATTAGATAGGTATAAGAAGGGGTTGGATGGTGTTTAGCAAGTGAGGGAATACAGGGATATGGGAGATAGCTCATAGTACAAGTTGATCCAGGGACTGGTCCCATTGCCATTTTGGAGTCAGGAAGGAATTTTCCCCCCTTTGAGGCAAATTGGAGAGGCTTCAAATGAAGTGTTTTGCCTTCCTCTGGATCAACTGACAGTTAGGTTATATATAGACTTAGAAGGTTGAACTTGATGAAAGTGTCTTTTTTTAACCTTACAGAGCATTTGTTTTTTAGATGGGGACAGTGATCCCCATTTAAAAGCTGGAAAGAGTCAGAGGATGAAGGAAAATAATTCAAAAACAATAAATAGTGAAGACCAATTGAAAATGTGAACTGAAGCCCTTCTGTATCTCTGCCACTTTATGTAGTATGTGTTATATTGCAGTGAAGTTTAGATGTAGCCAGAGATTTCCCCCTATCTATTTTTAAGATAGCTGAAGTGCCGTCGTCAGGAGGGAACAGGGGGAACTGCAATCAGGGTCCTTGTGCAATTGGGGTAGATCAGGGGTACGGTTGGGCCTGCATGGCTATTTGTTTTATTGGGACTGGTTGAAGGCCAGAGAATACATAACTATTGTCATATACTTGCCTGTTGGGGAGGTCAATAAGCTGCAGTCTGATCTGGAGGGTCAAGTTGACAGCTCTTATACATTAAATGGGTGATTCACCTTTAAGTACAGGTATAGAGTTGCTAATTCTAAGCAACTTTTTCATTGGCCTTTATTGAATTTTTAAAAATGTTTGCCTTTTTCTTCTGACTTAAAGGATCAAGTTCAGAAGCAGAAGAAGAAAAATGATGTAAGACAAGCCGATCACCATTCTTTCATAGGTAAATGACTTTAAAAAATATTGTATATTTAGTTGCTTTTTGTTAAATAAAACGTTTAGGAAAGAGTGCCTTGCTTCTGAATCATCGGATCAAATACACCAGTATCTCCAGTGGCCAGTCAGTTTAGACTGAAGATAAAAGACAAAAATGTTTGGTTTTAGCGAAAAGCATCTTGCGAATAAAAATCTTGGAGCTGCGGGCTCCCTTGTTTTAGGCAGGGAGATGAAATATCACAGATCATATTTTCTTTCAAAATCCATAATAGCTAGTTGCTCATTTTCATGCCTTTCTTCCTAAGATCCATCTCTCCCCGTGCCAAATTTTAATCCCTCTGCAGCTGTTTCTATTGCTATGTAAGAGCTTAACTCCAAGGGGAGAGGATTGTGCTGCACACATTAGTACTGAGCTTCACCCAGAGACGTATCTCGGATTGCAATCATTACTTGGCTCTGACAAATAGCCTGTCTCTGCTGATAAGGTAGATGTGGCTAAGCCAAGACACGGCAAGTATTTTACATCGAGCCCCTGAAAACTTGCTGAATTTCTTATTCTTTTGTGAGAAATGGAATGCCCATTGTTTTCGGTGCTGCTGACTATCCATAGGGTAATGATATCTCTGCAGAAGTGGTGTTGCTGTAATTGAACTGTTATTATAGGTGTTGGGGGGGAGGTTGGTCCCTCCAATGTTGTCACTGACTCTTTATTTTTAACACTGAAAGTCTCACTGGCAGCTGCATGTATGTGTGTATATGAGAGAGGGAGGTAGCGTGTGGGAGAGGAACTTAAAGTGCATGCAAAAATAAAATCCCATTTTTAATTTCTTTAATGAAAAAGAAACCTATCTCCAATATACTTTAATTAAAAAATGTGTACTGTTTTTATAAGAAACCTGACTGTATGCAGTGAAATTCTCCTTCATTTACTGCTGTGGATAGGAATTGTCAGACGGTCCCTAACTGCTCTGCAGAGAAACAATCATACTTATGAACAGCAGGGGGAGCCTCCGCCTTACTTCCCAGCCATGTAGAACTCAAGCAGCTTTGTTTGTTTCCCTGTAGAGCAGTCGGCGACTGTGTAGAGATTTGTATTGGATTTTATTTTTACATCCCCTTTACTGTTTCCAACTCCAGCTGCAGGGACAAAGATCATGGAGCCAGATTTAAACAGATAAACTGGGATTCTATTTGGAGGATTATTTTGCTGCAGCCACTGGTTCTGGAGAGTTGGAGAAAGTTTGTATTAAACAATACAAAAACTATAAAATCCACATTAGATTACATGACAACACAGGACCCAGTGCAGTCTGTATATTCTGATTATTAGTCAGTCTTGCTGTATTGGCTTCTGGCAGATATTATTTGACTTGTGCTGATTTGATAAAAAAAAGAGGGTGTGGGGTGCCTTTGGTGGCAGCTCTAGTGGACCTGGACATCCCAGTCCGATCCTGGTTTCTATAATATGGGAGAGTGTGAGTGTGCTTGTATGTGTGTGTGAGTGCACAATATTGTGCAGTCAGTAGAATCACTGCTACCTACAGCTACAGAAACAAGGGTACTTGGGATACAAGGTTTGGGCTTTAAATTTCAGTTCTCCTTTAAAATAGAAAGTAACATCCGTGTGCACCAAAGACCATCAGAACTAATGAGGAATAGGCCAACTGTCCTGATATGAAGGTCAGCTGTCAACATGGAATCAGGCTGAAGATTTAGCAGAACAAATTGTTCCTCTAGTGGAGTATTAAACACAGATGAAAGTCTTGGAGCTGAAAATGGAATCCTGCAAAATAAGTGAGAAAAAAGGGGTTTGGAGTCTGAATTCTACAATGAAATGTAAACAAATCTTGTTTGGGCAGGAAATATGGATATACATGAGCCAATGATCTGCTGACTTGTGTATGGCCAACTGTAGCTAACATTGTGCCCTTCTGTGTAACTGCTTGGTTCTGTGCATTACAGGGATCACTTATGACCACAAGTGCAAGAGTGGGGAGATTAAAGGACAAGGAAAAGCAAAAAAATAAAAATAAAATAAAATCCAATTTTTACTTTCTTTAATGACAAAGAAACCTATCTCCAATATACTTTAATTAAAAAATGTGTACCGTTTTTATAAGAAACCTGACTGTATGCAGTGAAATTCTCCCTTCATTTACTGCTGTGGATAGGAATTGTCAGACAGTCCCTTACTGCTGAGCAGGGAAACAATCATACTTATGTACAGCAGGGGGAGCCCCCGCCTTACTTCCCAGCCATGCAGAACTCAAGCAGCTTTGTTTATGACGATCCCTTATCAGCCCAGACCACACTGAGCATGTGCAGGGTCAGGGTCAGGCAAAGATGTATAACAAAGTTACAAGATGGTGACCCCCTGTGGCCAACTTTGAAAGCATAAATCATTTGTTTGATTAGGCTTGTGGTGCAGTAAGTTCATGTTTATGTTTAGTATACAAAATACAGCATTTCTTTCCTTGTCCTTTAATTGGATAAAGTCATTAGCAAGAACAATCCTTTTCAATAAAGGTACTTGTATTAAATGCTAACGACACTGCTCATTGCATCAGTTGGCACACAGGGGAACCCTGGAGCTACTGCCAACTCTGACCCTGCCAGTAGCTCCTTGGTTCCCACATTGGCCTTATTCAACTGCCGCTGCTCATTTCTGGCTAAATGGATAAGTAAACCTATCAAATAAGTGAATGTAAAATTAATGAGGGGGCTATTCTAAGCACTTTTACAATGAACATTCATTATTTATTCTTTTTTAATTCCAAGATATTAAGGGATACATGTACTGTTAATATGAATGAATGAATTTTGTTACAACAGCTCCACCTGCTGGTCAGTTTCAACCAGTCTGACCACCAAGTACCGTATATACTCGAGTATAAGCCGAGTTTTTCAGCACCAAAAATGAGCTGAAAAAATCGGCTTATACTCGGGTCAGATAAAAATTACCTAGCTCAGGGGTGCCCAGGATATCCCGGTAATGTTACTGATGGACAGCGACCTGCCAGCTGCTGCGCACATATATGGAACACATTCCCTGCATATTTTAACACACCTCCCACTTGTGCGCGTCTACACAGCGTTCCTTATGTTCTCGTCATTTCCCAGGCACTTGCGTGCCACGTCAGTGCGCGTAGTCCCTCATTAGTTGCGTAACGAACGTCTGGGAATGCTCGCTTGCAAGAGCAGAGGAGTTGCCGGTGATCTGGAACTGCGGGCTGTGTTATGATAAGTCAGGAACTTGCGTGCCGCGTCAGTGCGCAAGAGCAGAGGAGTTGATCTGGAACTGCGCGATGTGTTTTGACAAGTCGGGACGCGTGCTGCGTCAGAGCGTATACCCTCAGTAGTGACTTGATGAAAGTCTGGGAATGCTGGCCTGCTCTTGTAGAGGGTAAGTGGCACTGTAATGTGACAAGTACTTTTTGACGCTTTATTTATATGGACAGCGTACACCCGCTTCAGCACCAGCAGCACTCACATTTCTGGTGCTTCTTAGATAGCCTGGTTTTTCCTAACTACATTTTACTTCTGGCAGTCCGTGCATTACTCTGCCTTGGTGACATGTCAGACTCCACCTCTCCCCCTCGTGTACCGACTACACTCCTGCAGGGGGAGAGGGACAGAGAGGCAGACAGGGGCGAAGTGTGACTGCAGGCATACAGCACAAAATCACCTTGCCTTGCCTAAAATCACTCCCGTTTCTTATTGAGCTGGGGGTGTTCTGAAGCAGCTGTGGTCCATGTAATGAGCCAGGAGGTGGACATATTGGCAGAGCTGCCCCTTTTTTAGCCAGACTTTGTCCAGTAGTTTATGCCCCAGGTGGCTATAGGAATGCTTAGTAATCACAGCGCATATTAGGGTTTAATACAGCTCTGTAGGGGGGCACATTGACTCGGTCAGTGCATTTTGTTTTTGCAAAATTGCCAGCAAATTGCCAGCAAATCTTCTGTGCTGCCCACATATCCTGTTCCAATCACCCCCCTCCTGTCTTCCCTCCTCAGCCATCAGCCTGGTTTAGGAGCTGAGGTCTGAAGTGGTGTGACTGCAAACTTCACTGATCCTGGAGCCTCCAATTGAACCCCTTGTTGCAGCATCACAGAAGGTGGCACAGGTACTGACTTTTGGTCCTAACTAAACTAGGCTTATACTCGAGTCAATAAGATTTTCCAGTTTTTGTAGGTAAAATTAGGGACCTCGGCTTATACTCGGGTCGGCTTATACTCGAGTATATACGGTAGTCAAGGAAGTTGTCAGGAGAAAGAAAGAGGCTGCTCTGATGTTCTTCTGCTTAGGAAAGATTTGAGAAATGTTTCTAATTTTATTCCTAAGCAGAAGAACATCAGAGCAGTCTCTTTACACTCAATCTAATGGGAAGATTCTGGGTTCTACTGAAATAGCACTTTGTATAATCAGCAATAATTGTTAATACTTTCTAATAAAGGCTTCATTGTATTTTTTTTTGTGGGGGGCAATAAATATGTCAGGGCTTGATGGATGGCATAAAATATTTTTTTTTAATAACATAGATAGAGGAAGAATTGGAATGTTAGTAATTCGGCCTGTAGGTGGAGACAGAGGTGGCTTTTCTGTGTAAATAACAATATCCAATATTTATAACATTTATGTGCTCGTTACGAAAATGTATCCATAGAAATCCAGTGAAAAGCGAAACCATTTATTCATAACGATATGCAGATTTTTCTCTTACTATAACACCATTCATATCAGAATCTTTCAATACTGACAGAAGGGGCAGCAGAATATTTGGGGGTTATTTATTAAGCTCTCAAATTTTTCTCGTTGGCTTTTAAAGGGGAAAATACAATTTTTCCGGAGGAAAAAAAATAGTTTTTTTCTAGATTTAACACTGATGGTGTTAAAAGTCAGATGAAAAAAAAGTACTCCAACTCAGACCTGCCGAGAACATGTTAAAAGGCAGATGTCCCGTTAGCAATTGGAAGATTTTCAGGGTTATGCTGGGATTCTGTATGGCAAAATTATAGGTTTTAAGCATAAAATCCGAAAAAATCGTAGGATTCAGATTTTTTATGATTTTATCATGACTTTTTCCGCACAAGAAAAAATTGTGAAAATGTATTAAATAAGGGGGAAAAGTCCATGCGGATTTGGTCGGAGTGGTTTTCAGAAAAAGTGAGTCTGATAAATAACCCCCTTTATATCAAATGAATTTGCAGCAGAACTTTACCCTAGCGACTACTCTTAAAACTGCAGTAAATAAAAAGAGAAGAATAGAACGGTACAGTAAGGGCAGGGTAAAGGATTTCTAGTTTTTTTTTAATATTTTTAAATAAATGACGCATCTGTTTACAAAACTTTGCTACCCTATTGTGAGTCCGGATTATTTACTAACGCTGGTGGGCCCCGGGGGTGGGTTTGGGGATCCCGAAGCAACAGCCCTTGTGGGCCCCTGGCCCCCCAGTCCGGCCCTGACTGCAATAGGGCAAATCTTGCCAGTTATGTGAAATGAACCCCCCACCCCGCTAGAGTGTGTTCCGTTGCTCAAGATAAATGCGTAAAATATGAATCAAGGCTTGGTTGGGTGCTGGGCGCATTCATAGTATGGAAATCTGCATGTTCTTTACTGTGCTTGTCCTGACCAATGGAAGGGCAGGAAATGCCCAGTGGAGCTGTGCCTACTATTCCCAGCAGGGGCGCAATTTCACATATTCCCTTACCCCTGGGGTAACTTTTACATTACTGCTCATTTTCATTTTTTATTATTTGTGATTTTTCAGTTATTTTGCTTTTTATTCAGCAATTCTCCGGTTTGTAATTTCAGCCATCTGGTTGCTAGGGTCCAAATACCCCTAGCAACCATGCACTGATGTGAACAAGAGACTGGAATATGAATAGGAGAGGCCTGAATAGAAAGAGGAGTAATTAAAAGTAGCAACAACAATACATTTGTAGCCTTACAGAGCATTTGTTTTTTTTAGATGGGGTCGGTGACCCCCATTTGAAAGCTGGAAAGAGTCAGAATATGAAGGCAAATAATTAAAAACTATAAAACAGATGAAAAGTTGCTTAGAATTGACCATTCTATAACATACTAAAAGTTAACTTAAAGATGAACAACCCCTTAAATAATTAAACCTCAGTCCCCCACCGAAAATAATGGTGTTCTGCACATTTTTCTGCTTTGATGGAACTTGCTGGCAGGGCCGGACTTACATAGTGGTAGGCCCACTACCGTCCGTCGCCCCTGTCGCCTCCCCCTTATTCGTGCAAATTTTCATAACCTGGACTGGAGCAATGGGGATTGGCGCACCGAAAATTAAAAAAATTATTGTACCCAGTATTTTCGAACCAATGTGGGTGTGGTTGGGCAGCATGCCACCCCCTTAAAATCCTGCCGCCCCCCTAAAATCCTGCCGCCCTAGGCCCGGGCCTAGGTGGCCTTTCCACAAATCCGGGCCTGCTTGCTGGGAATCCTCCCCTGTTGGAAATGATGTGAATCAGCCCCCCTGGGTGCGCTGAGGTGGAATCGCTGATCAGTGTGAAACAGACAAGACCAACGTTACAAAAATCCTTAAAAGTTATGAAACATTCTGCAAAGCACAGGCCAATTTCCCAAACAATCACATTACTGCTGCACAATTAAACAGCGACAAAAGATTCTGATCTGAGGATTAATAAAAATTTCTCGTTAGGGTGGGAAAACGCGGCTTTGGAATGAGCTGCGCCTGGAGGTCGCGTCTCTGTTACCCTCGGGGGAATGTCTCTCTAGTATTTATGTGTCTGTCACTCTCAGGCCTGGGCTACATTTCTTTGTGCCGTTATATTGTCTTTATTCCTGCCAGCGGCACGCTTTATTGCCGAGAAGTCACCGGTTTTATTTCTTTTATCATAAAACACAGACTGATGTTTCGGTTTTTTTCTTAAAAAATTGCTTTCCTGTCTGATGCCTGCCTTTATTATGAAGCAGCTCATTTTTATTGGATTTTATAAAGGTCTCATTTTTGGCTGGACTGTGATTTCATAATGCGCATCATTACTTGGCAAGCGCATCATTCAGTTCTGTTTAAAGGAGATATCATTCTACTAGTGATGGGCGAATTTTTCCCGTTTCGCTTCGCCACAAATTTAGCGAATTTCCAGCGAAATTTGCAAAACTGGCGAAAAATTCTCGAAACGGCGATTTTCAAAGTTTTCAAAGTCTAAATTTCCACTGGCGTTGGGACCATCACCGGCGTTGGAAAAAGGTTGAAAAAACTTTGAAAAAATTTTTTCGACGCCGGCAAATTTTCGGTGCAAATTTGCAAATGTATTCACCGGGAGCTTGGCAAGCGCATCATACAGTTCGGAGTTCTGTTTAAAGGAGATATCATTCTACTAGTGATGGGCGAATTTGTCCCATTTCGATTCGCCATGAATTTCGCGAAATTTGCGAAACTAATGAAAAATTCTCGAAATGGAGATTTTCAAAGTTTTCAAAGTCTAAATTTCCACTGGCGTTGGAACCGGTGCTGGCGTCGGAAAAACGTTGAAAAAACTTTTTCGACGCCGGCAAATTTTCGCTGCAAATTTGTAAATGTAGTATTCACCGGGAGCTTGGCAAGCGCATCATACAGTTCGGAGTTCTGTTTAAAGGAGATATCATTCTACTAGTGATGGGCGAATTTGTCCCGTTTCCGAAACTGGTGAAAAATTCGCGAAACGGCGATTTTCAAAGTTTTCAAAGTCTAAATTTCCTCCGGCGTCGAAAAAACGATGAAAAAATGTTTTTGACGCGGACGAATTTTTGCTGTAAATTCGCCAATGTATTTGCCAAGAGAGAAACGGGCAAATTCGCCGCAAATTAGCGCCGGCCGAAAAAATTCGCCCATTGCTACACTCCACCTAACCGGTCCCCCATATCAAAGTTTTTTAATCTTATTTTCTAATGGTCAGTTTTTGACCTATGCCCCCAGTAACTGCCCAGGCTGATGGAGCTTGCAGCTGCTACAGTACATGACTCCATCTCTTCCCTACTGACTCCTCCAGCATAGAGAAGCAAACAAGCCTGTGTCCATCTGTATTACTGTAAAGCTAAAATGTATTTGCAAAAAAATCTGCCTTGGGTCCAACAGCTAAAGAAGTATTGATACTAAGCAGTCCCCACTCTTCTGTGAAGGTTTCCACCAGATGTTGGAACATAGTTCCTGGAGTTGCTTCCATTCACAAGAGCACTAGTGAGGTTGGGCAAACGGAACCTTTAAGGTAAATTGCATCTGATCTTCCTCACAGCTGTTAATTCCCCCCTCAAGACCCTATTGTTTGGTATTTACCAGATTTAGGCACTCTCCCCTGGTGTCCCGTCAGTCCTAAACATTACCCCAATTTTGAGCAAAAAGAGAAGACATCGTGAAAGGTTGACAGTTCTGCATCCAGTTCATCCCACAGTGATTCAGTTGGGTTAAGGTCTTGGCTGTGTCCAGCCCAGTGAAGTTCTTCCATTCCTGTGAGTTTAAAATAGAGAGAGAGAGAGAGAGAGAGAGAGAGAGAGAGAGAGAGACAGAGACAGAGACAGAGAGAGACAGAGAGAGACAGAGAGAGACAGAGAGAGACTCCCCTCTGGCTCTTGCTGAGCTACAACTCCAAGTGGATCCTATGTGGCATTTCATTCAGCCAAACTGTGCCCAGCAGCCACAGAGGGTCCCCAAAATGAGCATAAATACATTGGGCTCATAGTTGTTTACCTTTAAGTTAACTTTTAGTATGATGTAGAGAGAGGCAATTTGCAACTAGTTTTCATTTTTTATTATTTGTGGTTTTTACGTTAATGTTTTATTCAGCAGCTCTCCAGTTTGCATTTTCAGCCATCTGGATGTTGGGTCCAAATGACCCTAGCAACCATACACTGAATTGAATAAGAGACTGGAATATGAATAGGAGAGGCCCGAATAGAAAGATCACTAATAAAAAGTAAAAATAACAATAAATGTTACAAATGCCTTACAGAGAATTTGTGTTTTTAGATGGGGTCAGTGACCCCCATTTGAAAGCTGGAAAGATTCAGAAGAAGAAGGCAAATAATTAAAAAACTATAAAGGTTTCCTCCCTACTCATTCCCTAACTTGCACATCATTCAGACACGCAAGTACTACTGCATGGAGATGTTATATGAAAACCCTGTGTTCCACTTAATGAGCCCCCCATCTGAACCTTCCAAATCTTGGGCTCTTAGTAAGGAGACTGCTAGGCAGGACTTCCATGGTTATTTTCTAGGGTTACCACCTTCTTTGTTTGGGGAAAACGGGCAGTGACAGGCTGGGTGACATTGGGGGGCAGGCTGGTTGTGATGTTGGGGACGGGGTGGTGATGTCGGGGGGTGGAATGGATGGCATCGGGGGCAGGGTTGGTGACATAGGGGGTGGGACTGATGTGCCATGTCATTCATTTAAATGTCCTGTACGGATTTCCTAATTTGGAAATGCGGACAGGCAATTTTCACCAGTGCCGAGCCAGCCTGGGCAGACGCCCTAGGCAGCCCAGCTGGTTTGAGCACCCCACAGAGGCACATGCGCGGAAAACTGTGTGCGCGCGCAAAAAACCCGTGTGCGTGCGCATGCGAGAAAACCTGTGTTTGCGCATGCGCAAAAGAACTTGTGTGCGCAGTTGCGCAAAATCAGAGGCGATGCACAGGAACACACACGCTGGCCAAAGAGGGGACCGGACTAGGGGTACGAGAGGCAGAGAAGGTGCATGCCTGGTGCCCCTCCAGCTTTGTGCCCTAGGCATGTGCCTACTCTGCCTACCCCTAGTTCTGGTCCTGATTTTCACCCTGGCAGCCCTTCCAAAAACTGGGCTGTCTTGGTTGCAACCCTATTATTTTCCCCCAAATTGACCTTGCATTCAAAGAATGCCATCACCACGAGACCAGGAGTGCCCGCTCTCCGTAACATTCTAACAAGCTTTTTTAGCTTCCAAGAGCCGAGTCGGTTCAAATACCAGAAATAGTTGAGGCAGTGTTCCTAAGGACACGGATTTGTGCACTTTTGGCACGAAACACATCCAAACAGCGGGGGGGGGGGCAATTAAACACATTGATTGCTTTGATGCGGGAACAGACACGGTAATTACAGTTGCTGTGTTTTTTTTTATTTTTAATTTTGACACTTTTAGGAACCGCCAATAAATGTACAGGGCTGTGTTTGTTTGTACAATGTGCAGTGGAACAAGAACATCTTCTAGTCTCCAACTTACGAGGCCGGTCACGTTTCCTTTGCAGTGGAGCCTGAGAGTCTTCTGCTACTTTTTTTATGCAGTCAGCACGTTGACCTTCATGAACTGGGCTTTGATCAATGACTAATATTTTCTTCAGATTAATGAACCAGTAATTGGAAAAAAGATCATTTGATGACTGGGGCACGGCATGTGGCTCCGCATTCCTCAGGAAGATCCAGTTAGGTTATCTCAGTGGCATTTCTGCTCTTTGCTATCCAGATTATTCCCTATTTTTATGAGTCAAGTGGAAATGTGTTATTAAAATATATATAAGTCCTGTCAAGGGTATAGTTCCTTAAATTTAATGCACCAAGATAATTCAAGGTAGCGGAATGTGCTGGAGGCAGGACAAGAATCTGGTAGATACATTACATTGTAAGATTAGGTGTAGTCAGAAAACCAACGGTTGTACATATGCTTTGGTGAATTTGACCCGTTTCTTTTCGCCAAAAAATTTGCCGCCAGCAAAATGACGCTGACGTCCATTAAAGTCTATGGCCGTCAAAAAAATTTGCCGGGCTACAAATTTTTTTTGACACGCGAAAGTGTTTTTGGACG
Source organism: Xenopus laevis (assembly GCF_017654675.1). Lineage (NCBI taxonomy): Eukaryota > Metazoa > Chordata > Amphibia > Anura > Pipidae > Xenopus > Xenopus laevis. The sequence continues at coordinate 159,524,278 of NC_054374.1, read as the reverse complement.
CTCAATGCCATACAAGTCTATGGGTGTCATTTCCACGGCGAAACAAGGCAGAAAAATTCGCCCATCCCTAGTCGTACATACAGTCCTTCAAATATCTACGAAAGAATGTGATATGTGACCAGGGCCACCATCAGAAATCCCAGGGGCCCAATACAACAAAATTGTCTGAGCCCCAGCATGACCCAAAGCCCCATCCCAGATCCAGCCCACCGCAGTAAAAAAGTCACAAATTAATCCAGGCTAAAACAGTAAAAGGCCCCCTTCCACAAGTTATAAAAAACGTTGGGGCATGGGCCCCCCCACAAGTTAAATACCATTGGTAGCCAGACCCCCCACAAGTTAAAATAAGTCATTGGTGCCTAGGGCCCTCCCTTAAGTTAAAAAAAAACATTGGTGACCAGGGCCCCCCATAATTTAAAAAAATAAAAACATTGGTGCCCAGGGCCCCCCATAAGTTAAAAAAAGAAAAACATTGGTGTCCAGGGTCCCCCATAAGTTAAAAAAAGAAAAACATTGGTGCCCAGGTCCCCCATAAAAGTTACATAAAAAAAAATTGGTGGTCAGTGGTTTAAAAAAAAAAAAAAGACCATTGATGTTTAGGGGAACTTACCTTTAAAGGTCTTCTTCATTCTCCTCTACTTCGGCTCAATTCGTCAGCATCAGATCCTTTCTACGGCCTTTGGATCCTTTCGGCACCTTTGGGGTCCTTTCGGCTGCTTTGGGTCTTTTCGGTGGCTTTTGGGTTCATTTGGTGGCAGCAGTGGCTTTTGATTTTTCGCAACTCAAGCGGGGTCCAGCAAATCCAGGAAATGTAGCACTGCTGGGCCCCCCTTCACGCTTCAAAAAAAAGAAGTGCCTGGTACAGCTGTGCCCCCTGATGATGGCCATGTGTGTGGCAGTTAGTCATGGAGTCTGGTAGATACATTACTTGAGATTTCTATGTATGTATACAGTATATGCAGGCCGGCCAGGTGGCAACCCTAAGTATATGACATATTTTATATGATGACGTACCTAAACCCGCTCTCTCAATCAACACCCAACCCAACTCAAAGTCCTCTTTTAATTATAAACTGCACCGGGCTCCCCTCTCTGTCTTATAGTTTTCACAAAGGTACATGCAAGTTTTTAGCGTATTTTTACATCACACCGATTACATCATTAAGATCATTCCCAGGATTATTTGGCACTTGTATATTGTTTTGCCATTCCTCCTGTGCCTCTCTGCTGGTATTGTTCCTGCATATTTGTAATTGACCTTGGATCTCTTCTCTCCTGACTATTTCTTTACTCTGCCTCCTCTCTTGACTTAATTCCTGTCTGATCTATTGCTACAGTTCATCCTCTATTTCTCTTACTACTTAACTACTTCATGTAGTACAATCTTGGCTCTCAAATTCCTCCTTCTCCAGCTATCTGCCTCATGAGAGAGTGTGTACTGCATGGGGCGCTTTAAGATTGGCCTTTATCAGGCACTGGTTTCAGGCTTCAGCATTATTAATAGCTTTACTAAGTGCATACCTCCCAAATATCCCGTTTTTCATGGGACATTTCCGATTTTTGACAGCTCCCGACTTTCTCTTTGATCTCCTGCACTGAACATCCAGAAGAAAGATACAAAGTCTCTAACTTAATTGGCTTTTGGCAGAGAGCCCAGAATAGAGACTTAGATACTTTTGTAACAATTTAAAATAAGCAAAGAATCAATTGCAACAATTAAAGATAAGCAGGTCTCTTGGGGAAACTGATTTGCTGCACCTTCATTAGAAAAACTTTTTTAAAATATATTAAAAACCACAGAAATGTGTTCAAACTTTTAAATTTTGTAAAATGGACATGGTAATTAGGGGGTGCGGCCACAAAAATGGGCATGGTCAAAAATCACTAAGTGGAGCACGCCAAATCTTTTTGTCCCTCTTTTTGTTTCCAAAATGTTGGGAGGTATGCTAAGTGGATTGGCTCTGACTCTGCCACTCACAACCAGATAAGACTAGCCCATCCCCAAGACCAGTGGCTTTTGCTACTTGAGAGGGTAAAGGAATGGTGTTGTGCAACTACACTGGAACTGGAAGCCAGAAGGTTCTTGAACAAAACATATAGCAACAGGCTTTATTCTCTTAAAACCAAGGAACTCATACTCACAATCCCTGAGCTGTTGAAATACATGTCAGGTAACATCGCAGCAACTCAGAGCCAACACCTTGTGATACCCATGTGGAAATAGTGTACCATATTGATAGATGCACACTCTGGATCTCTGGACAGTGACCTGGATCCCCGCATGTTGGATCAGGGACTACACATGCCCTAAATCCCTATTCAGCTTAGTGATCTCTACACTACAGTCCAGAGCTACCCCCTTGCTATCCCTCCTAGTTGGAGCACAGGCTTCTCTTGCTCACTAGTTCTGTCTGTCTCACTTTCCTAGAAAGTATAGAGAATTACCCTGTCCTGACTACTCATCATTGACAGGGTCCCTGCTCCCTGACTTCACCAAGGGTCTCCATACGATTGGGGCCTTTTCCCTACTAAGTCCCAAGCTCCCAGCACCATCCACTCCCTCCTGAAGAGAAAGCTCCACCCTCTACTGAAGTGTAACAGGAAGTGGTCATCAGCTTCTGGGCCAATGATAGTCTTATGCTAATGAGCACAACTACTGTAGATGCATCCCCCCTTCCGCCCGGCAACTATGGAACAAGGAAGTGTAGGGATTTAAATCCATGGGGAGCATTAACCTTATGGGTCCCTACCTGGTCTTGCTTTTTTTTGGCCGTTTTTGCCTGCGCTCCCCTGCATTGCACTTTCTTCCGTTCAGCTGCAGGGGAGCGCAGGAGTAGATGCAGTCAATTATTTTGAAGGGGTCTGTACCCACACAGACGCATGTAAGCGCCAAAGGCAAGTTGGGATGCAGCATTTTGCATTTCACCTGCGCTCGGCGCATACATGCGTCTACTCCAGCAAAAACGGCTGTGTGTAAGAGCCCTAAGGTAGAATTTAGTGTTTGGCAAGCAGGTCAGGGTCCTGGCTAGTCGGAGGCCTCCAAATGCAAATGTATTGTGCACAGCTGCGCTGGAATGTGTTTAGCCCAGTACCAGGTGCACTTCATTAGTCTCCTTCTTGTTGTAGAGTTGGAAGAAAAACCCAGTACCTTATCCAGAAGGGTCCCTATGTTTTTTCAAGTTGAATGTTGGCAGGAATGTTACTAAGAATTAACAGCACGCTGCTCTTTCTATTCGTTTTGTGCCCAAATAAAATTACCCTGTTTGTCTGCAAAAAGTTCCTTAGCAACCTTCACTATTATTATAATAATACGTATTTATGTAGCACCACAAGAGCGTTGTACAACACGAGTGTATACACTGAACATATAGATTATACACAAAAATACATAACTGATACAAGAGGTGAAGAAGAGCTTACCATCTAAATCTAAAGAGTATCACACTGTCATACCTTCTACTCTGCCCATTATATAGTTTCTCCTTTGTATTTATAGTTTATTCCTGTTCATGGAATGTCATTAATGCAAGTGAAGTTCTCTTGTCATCTGGGCACCTCCAAGTAAATAAAGGCACTTCCATTCCGTAATCCAAACAAAGGTGAGCAGAAAGCTCCTTGTTTCATGTACTAAGAGAAACATTTATAATGGGGTCTGTTGTATGGGATTGATTTTCAATAAAAATGTCCACATTAAAGTACATTAACATGTTCAGGGCTAATTTTGTCAATACTAATTTTTTCATGGTAATAATGTCAATGGCTCAGAAATATTAAATATTTATCTGCTTAATTTACTACTTGATAAGGTCACTTCTCACCTCCTGTGTAAGCTGTAGTTAACCCAAACTAGCTAGTGGCTATTGATTTATTGAGGCCTACTCTACCTTAAAGGAAAACTATACCCCCAAACAATGTAGGTCTCTATAAAAAGATATTGCATAAAACAGCTCATATGTAAAATCCTGCTTCATGTAAATAAACCATTTTCATAATAATATATTTTTTTTAGTAGTATGTGCCATTGGGTAATCATAAATAGAAAATTGCCATTTTAAAAATTAAGGGCCGCCCCCTGGGATCTTACGATTCACTGTGCACACAAACATACCAAGCAAACTATACATGTTAGGTCAAATGCGCCAATTAACAGACAGAGTTGTGTCTTCTGCTTCCTCACTTCTTCCTGTTACAGTTAGAGCTGCAGTATTTCTGGTCAGGTGATCTCTTCCTGTTACAGTTAGAGCTGCAGTATTTCTGGTCAGGTGATCTCTTCCTGTTACAGTTAGAGCTGCAGTATTTCTGGTCAGGTGATCTCTTCCTGTTACAGTTAGAGCTGCAGTATTTCTGGTCAGGTGATCTCTTCTTGTTACAGTTAGAGCTGCAGTATTTCTGGTCAGGTGATCTCTGAGGCAGCACACAGACCATCACAAAATGGTGGCTCAAGGCAAGAGATGTAAAAGGGCAATTTCTACTTAAATATATATTCCAGTTTGATAAGAATCTTTAACATACCACTTAATATGATGTAAACTATCTGTTGCTTAAGTATTCATTTTGGGGGTATAGTTTTCCTTTAAGCTCCCAATACCTTCTAAAGCAGTAAAATTGTGGGATCCTGCACCCAACTATAGACTGTGGAAACCCACCTGATACCCATGGCCAAAAAGAAGCTACCTTCTTCAACAGAGCAAGCTTAACCTGGATGGGAAACCTTGACCATAGTAATTTTAAGGGTAAAACTCCGCAAAGGATTTTTATCAGATTTTGTGGGTAAGATTTTATCTGATCATGCCCGGCAGCAGCACACAACAGCACCCGATGCCATACAAAAGTATGTGACACCATGCAACAGTATGCAACACCAAGCAACAGTATGCAATGGCATGCAATAACATGCAACGCCATGAAACAGCACACATCACCAAGCAACAGCACATGGCACTATGCAACAGTACACGGTACCATGCAACAACACGCATCACCAAGCAGCAGCACATGCCACTATGCAACAGCACACGATACCATGCCATACCTCCCAACTGTCACTTTTTAGGAGGGACAGTCCCTCTTTTGACAGCTCAACCCGCAGTCCCTCATTTGTACTGGAAAGTCCCTCTTTTCTATGCACTGAACAGCCAGAAAAAGAAACAAAGTTTCTCACTTAATTGGCTTTTAGCAGAGAGCCCAGAACAGCTAACAGGTGCAAATAAGATACTTTGTAACACTTTTGAGTCACAAAAACACAGTTTAGATAAGGAGAAATATTTTCAAACTTTCATAACCTGCCAAATTTTGTAAAACAAACATGGTAATTAGGGGGTGTGGCCACAGAAAGGGGTGTGGTCAAAAAAATTTTTGTCCCTCTTTTTGCTTCCAAAATGTTGGGAGGTATGCCATGCAGCAACACACAACAGCATGAGATTTGTAGAATGCTACAAAATCTGATCCCCCTTGTAGCTAGAATGTAAAGTCGGATCAGATAAAAGTTGGATGGTGTAATTTGTGCATGCATCTACATCTATGTATTTCAATGGGGGAAAAAAAAGTTAGTCAGACAAATTTTATCTTGTTTGATGAAGATGATGAAGATGTAGCATGCAGCAGTCGCATCTGACAGTCGTGTCAAGTCGGCTGGAAAACTTTCAGTTCAGTTTACCCATTACCAATGTGACACGTCTCCCATGGAGTTTAGCGCTAAAAGACTAAATTCCATTTTGTAGGCTGGGTATTTGGCTCTGTGTACATATGGATGTGGGTATCTTTGTATGTATAGATGTGTATGAATGTGTGTACAGGTGTCGGATCTATTATTTGGAAAGCTCAGAATTCTGGAAAGGCCATCTCCCATAGGCTCCAAATAATCCAAATTTTTTTAGAAATGATTTCCTTTTTCTGTGTAATAATAAAACAGTATCTTGATCCCAACTAAGATATAATTAACCCTTATTGGAATCAAATGCAGTCTGTTGGGTTTATTTAATGTTTACATGATCTTCTAACAGACTTAAGGTATGAAATTATGGAAATATCTGTTATGCGGAAACCCCCAGGTCCCGAGCATTCTGGATAACAGGTATATAGATATATCTTCTTAGGGGCAGCACCCTGCTTGTATGGCTTGCACAGTAAATAATTCTGATAATTTCACAAAAAAGACCAGCAACACCGAGATATCTTGTGCATCAAAGTTCAAATTTGCATGAATAGCCGACGTGACGTTTAGGTCCACACAGGGAACTTCCTCATGGCAACCATGCTCATATTCAAAACCCACATATATACCCATCAACAGGAAGTGACATCATTACCTTCAAGTGGCTACTGTGTTAAAGGGCATGTATCCCCAATATACTTTAATTAAAAAATGTGTACCGTTTGTATACGAAACTTGACTGTATGCAGTGAGATTCTCCCTTCATTTACTGCTGTGGATAGGAATTGTCAGACAGTCCCTAACTGCTGAGCAGGGAAACAATCATACTTATGAACAGCAGGGGGAGCCCCCGCCTTACTTCCTAGCTCTGCAGAACTCAAGCAGCTTTGTTTGTTTCCCTATTTTGATAATTTATGATGATCCCTAAGCAGCCCAGATCACACTGAGCATGTGCACAGTCTTGGTCTTGCAAAGATGTTTAACAAAGTTACAAGATGGTGACCCCTTGTGGCCAACTTTAAAGCATAAATCATTTGTTTGATTAGACTTGTGGTGCAGTAAGTTCATGTTTATATTTAGTATACAAAATACAGCATTTCTAGCCTTATTCTTTTTTAGACTTTACTTTCCCTTTACTTCAAAAGTGGATGTGCTTAAAAGTGACTATTGTTGTTTAGTGTGTTAGATGTCATCATAATGACAATAAACATGTGTATCCCTATATGCATTATGTCTAAAATTGTGTACATAATGTTAAAAAAAGTCAATTAAGATACAGTATAAGTTACATATTATATGTGTAAAAAGTCGAATTATAATAGTGCATACGTGATATCGTTAAAAACATGTCTATTAAAAACAATCATCTTGTCACGCTAAGCCGATATACATTTTTTGTATTCTTTCAGTATCAATATACTGAGGTGGCGAAGGTAAGTCTGGCGCAAGAGGTAAAGTTCAGTAAAATCCGCATTTAAATGCGGAGGCTGGATGTTTAATTAGCAACCAGTGTTGAGCCACCGGTTGCTTGGAAATGTCCTGTTTAGTTTCCTTTCTTGGTTTAGGATCAAGTGCTGCCCTAATGGTTGCTCGGTGCATGTTTATTCCTTCCCTCAATGGGATGCATTAGTTAATAGTGCTACTCCAGCAGAATTCTGCAGTGAAATCCATTTCTCAAAAGAGCAAACAGATTTTTTAATATTGAATTTTGAAATCTGACATGGGGCTAGACATATTGTCAGTTTCCCAGCTGCCCCCAGTCATATGACCTTTGCCTGCACATTAGGATGGAACTACTTTCTGGCAGGCTGTATTTTCAGCCTCAGTGGGCTTTAACTATTGAGTGTTGTTCTTAGATCTACCAGGCAGCTGTTATCTTGTGTTAGGGAGCTGTTATCTGGTTACCTTCCCATTGTTCTTTTGCTAGGCTGCTGGGGAGGGGGGAAAGGGAGGGGGTGATATCACTCCAACTTGCAGTACAGCAGTAAAGAGTGATTGAAGTTTATCAGAGCACAAGTCACATGACTTGGGGCAGCTGGGAAACTGACAATATGTCTAGCCCCATGTCAGATTTCAAAATTAAATATAAAAAAATCTGTTTGCTCTTTTGAGAAATGGATTTCAGTGCAGAATTTTGCTGGAGCAGCACTATTAACTGATGTGTTTTGAACACATTTTCCCTTTAACTATCTGCATGTTTTGCCCCAATATAAAAATCCGTACGGGCATTTGATTATATACACTACATTTTGAGACGTACAAGTCAGTCTCTACTTGATAAAGTATTTCTCACCCGTGTGCAGGTAAAAAACTTTGTCGCCAACCATTAAAGAGCTGCACAGCGCACAATTGGCACATCTATATACACCCACTTTATTTATATATATATATGTAGGTATACACATTCACATATATATATATATATAAATGCTTGGGGTTTGAATTTGATAGGCAGATGGACAGTTGTCTTGTTTCAACCAAAACAAACTCTGGAATTATGTATATGTAGCACAGTGTTAAAATCCTTGTTATTGTTCCAATGGAAGACTTCAATGTTACATTCGCGTCTATCACAGAGTTTCTTGTCATTTGTCTAGTTCTGCTTCTCTGACAGAGCCATGGGATTGTCACAGAGAACAGAGAACATTTACCCTTTATGGGCACTACCTGACAAAATCTCTTTCCAGCATAATCTCCCAATCCATCAATTTAATGTTCATATTCTGGGAAACCTGTTCAAGCCTCCCCTTCTCTGAAACTTATTTCTTCTAAGCAAGAAATGTTCATGTTGAATCGTGGTAATATCCCCTGAGAATGCGCTTCCCTGCGCAACGCAGCAAATCCGTGTCGTACAAATGCAGCTGAGACTGAATTTATTGCAGCTTTTGCCATTACTATGCAGAACAGGGGCTGCCGACAGTTGTCTGCTTCTTTATGGATAATGTCTCCTGTTATAAACACAGAAAGGCATCTTTACAGGACGCTATCTTCATGCAGCTGCTTTATTTTTAACATTTTCCTCTGCATATTAAAGGGATACTGTCATCAGAAAACATGTTTTTTTCAAAACGCATCAGTTAATAGTGCTGCTCCAGCAGAATTCTGCACTGAAATCCATTTCTCAAAAGAGCAAACAGATTTTTTTATATTCAATTTTGAAATCTGACATGGGGCTAGACATATTGTCAATTTCCCAGCTGCCCCTGGTCATGTGACTTGTGCCTGCACTTTAGGAGAGAAATGCTTTCTGGCAGGCTGCTGTTTTTCCTTCTCAATGTAACTGAATGTGTCTCAGTGGGACCTGGATTTTTACTATTGAGTGCTGTTCTTAGATCTACCAGGCAGCTGTTATCTTGTGTTAGGGAGCTGTTATCCGGTTACCTTCCCATTGTTCTTTTCTTTGGCTGCTGGGAGGAAAAAGGGAGGGGGGTGATATCACTCTAACTTGCAGTACAGCAGTAAAGAGTGATTGAAGTTTATCAGAGCAGAAGTCACATGACTTGGGACAGCTGGGAAATTGACAATATGTCTAGCCCCATGTCAGATTTCAAAATTGAATATAAAAAAATCTGTTTGCTCTTTTGAGAAATGGATTTCAGTGCAGAATTCTGCCGGAGCAGCACTATTAACTGATTCATTTTGAAATTATTTTTTTTCCCATGACAGTATCCCTTTAACATTTGATTTGTATTTGAGTTCTCTTTAATCATAGACTTGCATGGAGCCAGTTAATAGGTATAGAATCTAATACAGGTATGGAATCCGATATCCAGAAACCCATTATCCAGAAAGCTCAGAATTACGCAGAAGATCGTCTCCCATAGACTTCATTTTAATCAAATACTCCAAATTTTTAAAAGTGATTTCCTTTTTCTCTGTAATAATAAAACAGAAGCTTGTACTTGATCCCAACTAAGATATAATTAATCCTTATTGGAAGCAAAACCAGCCTATTGGGTTTATTTAATATTTACATGATTTTCTAGTAGACTTAAGGTATGGAGATCCAAATTATAGAAAGATCCATTACCAGGAAAACCCCAGGTCCCGAGCATTCTAGGTAATAGGCCTCATACCCGTAGAAATAAAATATTATGGTCAGCACTGTTGCCTTGCAGCACTGGGGTACTGGGTTTGATTCCAACCAGGGTATTTTGCACAATATTATTTGTCTGTATTCCCTGTGTCTTTGTGGGTTTCATTAGATTCTTCAGAAACACATAAATAAACTGTGTTTATTGGCTCCTGTTGAAATTCACCCTAAAGTGTCTGTGTTGGCCAAAAGTATGCAGAAATTCTTTCTAATTATTGGAAATGGCTAGTTAAACTAAGCTTCATTGCTAATACAGTCAGGTGTCACTACAGAATACAATGAAGTCGACAATTTTGTATTTCCCACCTTGAGGCGACAGTTTGGGGAAGGCTCTTTACTGTTTCACGAAGATAATAAATCTCTGTGCATAAAATAAGGTCCATGCAGAATGGGTTTGTGGGGACGGGAATGGAAGAACTTGACTGGTCATCACTGAGCCCTGACCTCAACCCAACTCAGCACTTGCGGAATGAATTTGGACACTGATGTGAGCCAGGCCTGGTCCCCTGAAAATTAATGCTCACCCTCTTATGTACTAATGGAAACAAATGCCACCAATAACGTTCCAACAACATTGCTGTTGATCTAGTAACTCATAACAATATATCAGCAAATAGCATTTACAAGTTAGGAGTCTGGAAACAAAAATCTGATCGGTTGCTATGGGTTACTAGACCTGCATATATTTCTACAGAATGGTCTAGATTCAATTAGATGAGAATACCTTAAGAATCATTCAGAAAAGGCAGGGTGCAGTAAGACCCCCGACAGCAGGGTTCCCTGAACTTAGGGTCACAGTTTTGCTCCCCATAGTGGTCTTAAGCTTTGTAAGTGACCCCTCTTGTCTCCTAATTTGATTTCTGACTATCCCTTTTGTAGTAAACCCTTTCGTTGGTGTTGAACGGTGCAATCCATGAGGCTACAGTAAATCGTAGTGTTTATTGAGCAGTAAGTGGAAATACTCCTTGGGCACCAAACCCTTGTGTGGCCTCAGCCCAATAAATGCCCAACATCCAACATGTCCTTAATTCAAATATTATCTACCCTGATGTTCATATGCATTCTTATTGGGGATGTAACCCAGCTGAACCGATGTGATGTGGCTACTGGATGCCATTTATTTCTTTATAAATATGCTGAGCTCAGCTGCTGTATTCCACCCTATTAGTCATCCATCATAATTACTGTGGTTCATGGCGACATTGACAAAGTTCATTGCCTTGTGTTAGAATAGTGGATTCATTAGACTGTATGTCTTGCGCTACACATTGTGATACATCAGCAAGATCAATGCTCCCTGTAAGTGTGGTTGATAGAGTCTAACAAATGTATTTTACAAATGTAATTCAAGGAATACTACAGCCTGATATTTATTTATAAGGAAACAAGATGTGGATTTCCATCCAGGGTCCTCCAAATGTTATTGGGCAGGGGCACAAGGTTGACAGGAAGACAAATGGAGAACTAGGTATTAATATATAAAATATAATCTCCTGTGTTCTGTTGACTTTATATTAATAAAACCATTGTAGGCCATAAACCTGCTCTACATGATTGTAATTTGTTAGGTACACTAGTCCAAGGCTTCAGTCTAGAGGTCCAGTTGTGTACCTTGATCAGTTCAGGCCACCCCCTGGGATGTTGACGCCGGCGAATTTTTGCCGCAAATTTTCGCGGCCGTTTCTCGAATTTATTCGCTGGCCGCAAATCACACAAATTCGCCGCAAATTTGCGCCTGGCGAATAAATTCGCCCATCACTACTGAACAGCGCCAAGTGCAACTATATGGGAACGCAAGGAGCTTTAAGGAGAACTCAACCTTCCATTAAGAAAAGCCCCTACCTACTAACCTAGATAGTCCACCCTCCCTGCTTCCCCATTGCATACTTCAATAGCCCTGAAAATGTCCCTAAAATATTTCTCACCTATCAATGCAGAGTAAGGGCAGTGGAGTTTGTTGGCACCATCTTCCGGATCTTTCGATTTTTCAGGTCCTCTTCAGATATCTTCGGGTCCTCTACAGCAATGCGGGTCCTCTTCTGCAATTTCCAGCACTTTTGGAGCATGTGCAGTCGGTACGAACTGGAAGACTGCTCCAACCGCAGATTCGCCAATATGGCGCTCTATTACAGATGAACATTGGCGATCCAGAAGATGGTGCCCACAAGCTCTGTTGTGCTTACTCCGCACTGCTAGGTGAGAAATATTTTAAGGACATATTCAAGGCTATTGAAGTATAAGGAGGGGAAGCAGGGAGGGGAGACTATCTAGTTTAGTAGGTAAGAGCTTTTCTTAATTGGGCGGTTGAGTTTCTTCTTTAATGAAAGGAGCTTTACCAGCAACTGACTGTAGAGAAGGATCCCAAATGCAATTCCATCATCATGACCCATCTAATGTGTAGAACATCATTGTTTTGATAGGATCAGGTTTATATCTGACCCTACACATGGGCAAATTTGGACAGCACTGGTTAGATCTACTTTATGGTGATAATGTAATGAGATTCCAATATTGCTACTGTTCTAGTAACCCATAGTAATCATTTAAAGTTAGCATTTACTGTCTGATGTTTTGTCTGTAACTGTTATGGTATAATAGACCTGGGTCAAAGCCAATACCTGACAGTGCTGGTCCAAGTTGTATTAGTGTCCAAGGCATGACTCCCATCCATCCCACCACTCTATGACTCCCATCCATCCCACCACTCTATGACTCCCATCCATCCCACCACTCTATGACTCCCATCCATCCCACCACTCTATGACTCCCCATCCATCCCACCACTCTATGACTCCCCATCCATCCCACCACTCTATGACTCCCATCCATCCCACCACTCTATGATTCCCATCCATCCCACCACTCTATGACTCCCCATCCATCCCACCACTCTATGGGGCAAATTCACTAAAATGCGAAGTTGCGCCAGGCGCAACTTCGCTGCTCTTCGCCGCACTTCGCCAGGCGAATTTTCGCCAGGGCTCCGCAAATTCACTAAAATCCGAAGTTGCGCACAGGGGTAGCGTAAGGTTGCGAAGTTGCGCTAGCGTTGTTTCGCTATATAAAGCGAAGTTGCGCTAGCGAAGGCTAATTTGCATACGGCGCGAAATTCAAATTTCAATGGAGGAACACGTATCTGCACTACAAATGCCTAGAAAACCTTCAAATCAGCCAATAAAATTTTTATTTTGCCCTACACATGTGCCCACTGTCTAGGTAAGTTGCCATGAGTCAGGAAATGTAGGGGGGGAGGAAGGGGAGCCCCAAAAAATTTTCGATCTTTTTCAGCCTATCAGCCATCATGTAGAAAACACGCCAGCGTTTTTTGGGACTTAGAAAAATTTTTGACTTTTTTTGAAACAATCACTATCTACTCTATTGCGCTTCGCCAGGTCTGAGGGGGCGAAGGAAGTCTAGCGTAAAAGGTAGCGTTCGCTACACTGCGCAAGTTAGTGAATTTGCGTAGTTTCATCGCTAGCGAAGATTCGCCTGGCGTAAGGTTGCGAAGTAACACTAGCGAAACTACGCCAGCGTTCGTTAGTGAATTTGCGCAGTAGCGAAAATGCCAAACGCTAGCGTTCGGCGCTTCGCGCGTTAGTGAATTTGCCCCTATGACTCCCATCCATCCCACCACTCTATGACTCCCATCCATCTCACCACTCTCTATCACTCACTACCACCTCTGCTGTCAACTTCTCATTTACCTACTCTTGTGCCAGTTGCAAAGCAACAATGCCCTCCACCAGGTCTTCCCTCCATCCCTTGCCACTAAGCAGCCACCTCTGATGCCTACCCCTAATTCTGGCCATTATGCCTGCTATTATATTAACCATCTGTTCCTGATAACAGCTGATATTCAATAAGAGCATAGGTTATCAAAGGTGGTGAAATATCCAAGTATAAAACATTATTATTTATAATATTCCTTGGACATTTCAGTTAAAAGACAGGGTAGGACTGGCTTTTCAGATTACCAGAGGATCTTCCGGTGTGCTCAGCCCACCATCATTTCAGAAGCGGTGCTGTGTGCAAGTATGGTATGCCCATGAATGTAACTCACTGTTGGAATCCTGGAGCTACTTCATGTAAAGACTCTAATTGAAACACGTTATCTCCAGGACCAAAAAAAAACTTAATTCCTTTATTTAATAATTACATTCAAAGCCATTCAGACTGGTACAGTGTATCAACTACTGACACGTTTCGTGCCCTATTTTCTGGCACTTCCTCAGAGTATGCTGGAGCTACTGCCAAGTCCAGGATGGAGGTAGCTCCAGCATCAGTATACTTGAGCTCCATTCATTAGCTGAGTTAGGATGGATGTAATTTATACCTATATGAAAGTGCAGGAGCATGTTTGGACACAACTTAATGTTGCAAATTTCAGCTTTCATCCATTTCATCTTTTTATCAAGCAGTTGCGTAAATGACCCCTTTCCTCGTATTATCAGCTGAAGGCGAGACATTAATAAAAAAACACGAATTTACCAAGCAGAAAGCATTTATTGGCTTCATTATTTAACAAAGGTTCAGAGGAGCAGCTCCTAGGACTTAAAGCAAGCAGAACAACTTGGAAGAATCTTGGAAGAATTCATTTGGGGCTTTACAATGTCGGGTTCCACGGGCTGCATTTGATCACTCTCACTGGCGATTATGTGGCTCACGAGGCATCTGGAGGCTTCATCAATATTTATATTTTCCTGTACAAAGAGAGAAGAAGAAGCTGTTATTCATTGCAGTGGAATAGAAGGCTCCAGGCTAAGATAATTTTTATTGCTGATTCTAATTATGAAAGATCTACAGCTCCTCCGCTTATGTAAGGTTACCATGGACCAAATCATATTTCCAACATTTTATTAGAATACAGTAAGAGTACAGTAAGTGTTTAATGGAATGGCGTTTGACTGCTTCAACCTATTCTGAAACAATGACGCATTGAGCAGCAAAACACATAATACAAACTAAGAATTTGGCACTCACCCAATACATTTTGTGTTACCAATGTCCTGATGGTATTGGTCCACGGTAGTTTTACAGTCCATGCCATATGCACTCTTTTTCTTCTTGCTACATGTCTACTTACCCCTTTTATGACATCTCAGTCTATGGCCTAAAGGCCCCCATACACGGGCCGATAAAAGCTGACAACAGACCGAATTGTCAGCTTATTGGCCAGTGTACGGGGCCATCCGATGGGCATCCCTGATCGATATCTGGCTGAAAGTCAGCCTGATGTTGATCGGGCAGGGTAAAAAATCCCGTCGGATCGTGGCCGCCTATGTTCATTGATGCGGTCCTGCGATCCGAAAGCCCGTATTGCCTACATTCTGGTCCGATTGTTGGGCCCTGGGGCCCACGATCGGATCAGCCCGATATCGCCCACCTGGTAGGCGATATCGGGCGATATCGAGCTGATCCGATCGTGGGCCCCAGGGCCTAACAATCGGACCAGAATGTAGGCAATACGGGCTTTCGGATTGCAGGACCGCATATCGGGGAGAGATCCGCTTATTTGGCGACATCACCAAACGAGCGGATCTCCCTGTGTATGACCACCCTAAGGCCAATCCACATCCACCGGCCCTCCAAGCTGGATCAGACTTGCCAGAGACCTGTGTACCCTGCTCAGTTATTTCCTATCACTATTGATAAGTGCACATGTGCAATGTAACACCTCTGTCCTTAACTGAGCAAGCACAGAACCATTAGGGATTAATCGGCAAATAAGTGGTTCAGCAACAGGATGATCTGCACCAGATACTCAGCTAATTTTCCATTAAAAGAAAAATATCTAAGCCTGAAAGGTTAAATCTTCTGGAAATGGCGACTGCACTGTATCAATAAATCACAAAATCATTATTGTTTTGCAGTCGACATCGTTGTGTTGATAAATGAGGAGCTTGGTCTTGTAATTCTACATTTACTTCATTGTCTAGTCGTGCTGAAACCATTCATCATGAATATATTCTTTTATCAATTCATAATGAGCTGAATGTGCATGAGCGCCTCTTTGCTGGTTATTTATCAGCAGGCTAGGTGGAGTCATTTTCTTTATCTTCTGCAGAATTCGCTCATCCCAACAACATTCAGCTTTAGGGTATTGTTTATTAATGACTAGTCGCAAGGGCCCTTCCACCCTTAGATCCCCATGCAAAAAAACAGTATCCCTGCCATTGATCTTCAAAGATTCAAGCAGGTGAAAGGTACAGGGCTCCTTAAAGGACATGTAAAGTGTAAAATAGAATAAGGCTAGAAATGCTGTATTTTGTATACTAAACATACACATGAACTTACTGCACCACAAGCCTAATCAAACAAATGATTTATGCTTTCAAAGTTGGCTACAGGGGGTCACCATCTTGTAACTTTGTTAAACATCTTTGCAAGACTAAGACTGTGCACATGCTCAGTGTGGTCTGGGCTGCTTAGGGATCGTCATAAACAAAGCTGCTTGAGTTCTGCATGGTTGTGAAGTAAGGCGGGAGCTCCCCCTGCTGTTCATAAGTATGATTGTTTCCCTGCAGAGCAGTTAGGGACCGTCTGACAATTCCTATCCACAGGAGTAAATGAAGGGAGAATTTCACTGCATACAGTCAGGTTTCTTATAAAAACGGTACACATTTTTTAATGAAAGTTTATTGGAGATAGGATTCTTTTTCATTAAAGAAAGTAAAAATGGGATTTTATTTTTTTGCCTTTACAAGCCCTTTAATTGCTTGCATCCGCTGGCACTCCAGGCTTGTATGTTCTGAATAGCATGCAAACTAGGGATGTGCCAGAGGATGCCAATGTGTTGCCAACCACCTGCCCCTCCTGTACTGAAAACAGAGAGCAGAGCAATAAGAGCCAACAGTTAATGGAGGGAAGGTGCCTAAGGTCTCTAATGTCCCATCACTGCTTTTATCCTGTCTTTTGCCAGCCACATCTATATCTGAATTATCTTTGCCAGCGGAAACATCAGCAATGTCTATGTCCAAGTCGTCCCTTCTGGGCCTAATGCTTTTTCGCACTTCTAAATTACAAATCACCCAAAAATACCTAAACTCTGCTTCAATCCTCTCCCTTGTCTCAGCTCAAGCCAATTGTTCTACCCCAACTGAAAGAAATCTCTCTCTCTCTCTCTAGCTCCTCGGGTTCCTCTCCATCTGTAATCCTGATCCTGCATTACTGGTCGCCAAACATGCGAGACTGGGTCAAATTGGAATCATCCAATCATTTCTGGTCTCCCAATTCTGATTATGAATCCAAGGAGAACTATTGAGAGATGACTGCGTTGACATTCCAATATAAGTCTTACCAAGGTCATATTCCAACCTTCTTGATAGATATCTGGCCAAATGTTGGTTGATCAGGTGGATCATTAAGCTTCTGAAACCATTTTATTGGCCTGTGAATGGCCACCATAATTCTGCCCAACTTATTCCCCCAGGATACACTTCTGCTCCAACACTGTCCAAAACAGGCATTTTATAAACAAGAAGAAATGGACAGACCTTTCCTATAAAGCACATTTCTCGGGTGAATTAAAATGATTCCCAACCCAGGGGCACACATGGAACTTAGGAAGCACTAAGCAAAAAGAATGAGTGATCTAAATCTACAAAATCCCAATAAATATTTGCAAAACTGGGGACAGATATTTGCATCATTCTGATTTTCATTGCTGTTTAGTGGTTAGAAAACCAATTTGGGAGATTTCAAAGCAGAGATTCTGTACATATTACAATTTGCCCAGAGGACTGATTTCACAGAGTGCGACAGAATTGCTCTCCATGAGCTATAGAAACTAATATCGAAGCTGAGCAATTATATCCTAATGAGGTACAGCCACTGTTCTGAAAGAATTTGTGAGAAAGGTCTTAAAAGGAGAATGCTGGATCAGAAGTCTATAAATGAATACAGAACTCAATACATTAGGGCTTGTTTTCTAAATGAGTGGAAAGAACAAAAAAATAGGAATGGTTTGTCATACTTTTTTTACCCACATTGCACCAGTCCAGTCTGTCACCGGAATCCAGAGTCACTGCCCCTGACCCAATCAGGACATGAATTCTCTAACCTTCAACTGAGTGTGATTTAAAGGAACAGTAACACAAAAAAAAAATTAAGTTTTTTGAATGCCAAAATAATGTTCTGTTATGCTGCACCGGTAAAACTAGTGTGTTTACATAAATGTACTATAGTTTATATAAATGTATCCTGTGCTTGAATGGCTGCCCCCATGGCTACACAGCTTGTTTAAATAAACTATAGTAGTACTTATCTGTATCTACTGTGTATCCTGTGCTTGAATGGCTGCCCCCATGGCTACACAGAAGCTTGTTTATATAAACTATAGTAGTACTTATCTGTTATCTACTGTATATCCTGTGCTTGAATGAATACCCCCATGGCTACAGAGCAGCTTGTTAATATAAACTATAGTAGTACTTCTCTGTTATCTACTGTGTATCATGTGCTTGAATGGCTGCCCCCATGGCTACACAGCAGCTTGTTTATATAAACTATAGTAGTAATTATCTGTTATCTACTGTGTATCCTGTGCTTGAATGGCTGCACCCATGGCTACACAGCAGCTTGTTTATATAAACTATAGTAGTACTTATCTGTTATCTACTGTGTATCCTGTGCTTGAATGGCTGCCCCCATGGCTACACAGCAGCTTGTTTATATAAACTATAGTAGTTCTTATCTGTTATCTACTGTATATCCTGTGCTTGAATGGCTACCCCCATGGCTAAACAACAGCTTGTTTTTTATAAACTATAGTAGTTCTTATCTGTTATCTACTGTATATCCTGTGCTTGAATGGCTGCCCCCATGGCTACACAGCAGCTTGTTTATATAAACTATAGTAGTACTTATCTGTTATCTACTGTGTATCCTGTGCTTGAATGGCTGCCCCCATGGCTACACAGCAGCTTGTTTATATAAACTATAGTACTACTTACCTGTTATCTACTGTGTATCCTGTGTTTGAATGGCTGCCCCCGTGGCTACACAGCAGCTTGTTTATATAAACTATAGTAGTAATTATCTGTTATCTACTGTGTATCCTGTGTTTGAATGGCTGCACCCGTGGCTACACAGCAGCTTGTTTATATAAACTATAGTAGTAATTATCTGTTATCTACTGTATATCCTGTGCTTGAATGGCTACCCCCATGGCTAAACAACAGCTTGTTTAGATAAACTATAGTGGTACTTATCTGTTATCTACTGTGTATCATGTGCTTGAATGGCTGCCCCCATGGCTAAACAACAGCTTGTTTATATAAACTATAGTAGTTCTTATCTGTTATCTACTGTATATCCTGTGCTTGAATGGCTACCCCCATGGCTAAACAACAGCTTGTTTATATAAACTATAGTAGTACTTATCTGTTATCTACTGTTTATCCTGTGCTTGAATGGCTGCCCCATGGCTACACAGCAGCTTGTTTATATAAACTATAGTAGTACTTATCTGTTAACTACTGTGTATCCTGTGCTTGAATGGCTGCCCCCATGGCTACACAGCAGCTTGTTTATATAAACTATAGTAGAGTTTCTAAAACAAATGCACCAGTTGTACCAGAAAAGGGCAAGAGTGCATTATATTTGTATTACTTTAGAACACTTTACATTTTTTAGTGTTACTGTTCCTTTAAGGAGTAACATGCCAAGGAAACCTTGTACTTACCTGGTTATTGCAGGTGTTACCTACTGGGAACCCTGGCACTGCATGCTACACCGTATGAACAAATCTAGGCTACAACTGGAATACTAGAGATACAGTAGCTGGGAGGCCTAAGTGAGGTGTGTATTTTTTTTTAACTTTTAACAGTGTGTACAAATAATTCTTTTAAATGTATATAGGTACCCAATGCTGCCCCCCTGAAACTGCAATCCTGGACAAGGGTGCCTATATATACAGTTAGGCTCATAAATATTTGGACATAGATACCTTTTTTTCTAATTTTGGTTCTGTACATTACCACAATACATTTTAAATGAAATGCAGTTGAACTGCAGACTTTCAGCTTTAATTCAGTGGGTTGAACAAAAAGATTGCATAAAAATGAACTAAATCCTTTTTTAAACACAATCACTTCATTTCAGGGGCTCAAAAGTAATTGGACCATTGACTCAAAGGCTATTTCATGGGCAGGTGTGGGCAATTCCTTTGTTACGTCATTATCAATGAAGCAGATAAAAGCCCTGGAGTTAATTTGAGGGGGGGTGTTTGTATGTGGTAGATTTTGCTGTGAACAAACAACATGCGGTCAAAAAACAAGCCATCCTTAAACTCCAAAAACAGCAAAAACCCATCCGAAAAATTGCGACAATATTAGGAGTGGCAAAATCTACAGTTTGGTCCATCCTGAGAAAGAAAGAAAACACTGGTGAACTCAGCAACGCAAAAAGACCTGGACATCCACAGAAGACAACAGTGGTGGATGATCTCAGAATCATTTCCACGGTGAAGAGAAACCCCTTCACAACAGCCAAACAAGTGAACAACACTCTCCAGGAGGTAGAGTATCCATATCCAAGTCTACCATAAAGAGAAGACTGCATGAAAGTAAATACAGAGGGGGCACTGCAAGGTACAAGCCACTCATAAGCATCAAGAATAGAAAGGCTAGATTGGACTTTGCTAAAAAAAACATCTAAAAAAGCCAGCACAGTTCTGGAAAAACATTGTTTGGACAGATGAAACCAAGATCAACCTCTACCAGAATGATTGCAAGAAAAAAGTCTGGAGAAGGAGTGGAACAGCTCATGATCCAAAGCATAGCACATGATGTATAAAACATTTGGGGGGCAGTGTGATGGCTTGGGGGTGCATGGCTGCCAGTCGCACTGGGACACTAGTGTTTATCCATCATGTGACACAGGACAGAAGCACAAGAATGAATTCTGAGCTGTTCATGCAGTCACATTGATTGGGAGGCCTTTCATAATGACCCAAAACATAAAGCCAAAGCAACCCAGGAGTTTATTAAAGCAAAGAAGTGGAATATTCTTGAATGGCCAAGTCAGTCACCTGATCTGAACCCAATTGAGCTGCATTACACTTGTTGAAGACTAAACTTGAGACAGAAAGGCCAGAAATAAACAGCAAGTGAAAGCCACTGCAGTAAAGGCCTGGCAGAGCATTAAAAAGGAGGAAACCCAGAATCTGGTGATGTCCATGAGTTCAACACTTCAGGCTGTCATTGCCAACAATGGGTTTTCAACCAAGTATTAGAAATTAACATTTTATTTTCAGTTTTTTAATTTGTCCAATTACTTTTGAAATGCACCTGAAATGTAGTGATAGTGTTAAAAAAAAGGCTTTA
The DNA here is from genome assembly GCF_017654675.1 of Xenopus laevis. Lineage (NCBI taxonomy): Eukaryota > Metazoa > Chordata > Amphibia > Anura > Pipidae > Xenopus > Xenopus laevis. The sequence continues at coordinate 159,503,208 of NC_054374.1, read as the reverse complement.
GTTCCTCACATTTTTATGCAATCGTTTTGTTCAACCCACTGAATTAAAGCTGAAAGTCTGCAGTTCAACTGCATCTAAGTTATTTCATTTAAAATTCATTGAGGAAATGTACAGAACCAAAATTAGAAAAAAAAGTTGTCTGTCCAAATATTTATGGACCTAACTGTATGTACTGTCCTGACAGCTAGAACATTACAACCTAGAACATTACTGAAAATTTGTCCATACATTCCTAGATTTGGTTGCCAGTATAATTAATCATTTGGGCATATATGGCCAGAAGCGGGGCCTTTCCAACAGATAATGCTGGTGGATTATTGCTTATCTGTCCTAATAGATCCATCCACTGGCCAAAAAAAAGTGAAGAGGAGCAGCATCTCCTATCAATTCCTGCTATTTTGATCCTTTAAGGGGATCTCACCTAAATGAACAGGACAATACTAAGATGTCTTAAGCGTGTGTATGGTTCCTCAAGGTGTTGGAGTACAGGTTGCCAATTTTTGGCCACCTTAATGCAACCAGCCAAGTATATTGCATAGTAAGCCAGTTAATCAAAGACATTAGTGTACCAATGCTAACCGATAACATTACTGTATGACAGGTAACCTAGAACCTTATTGCATGACAGGTAACCTAGAACATTAGTTTATGACACTAAACTGGCATATTGCTGTAAGGTTCAAACTGAACACAGAACTACATAGTAACTAAAGTAGAACATCCTGGGGGTGCCAAATAAGGGCTGTGATTGGCTGTTTTGTAGCCCCTATGTGGACTGGAAGCCTACACGAGGCTCTGTTTGGAAGTACACCTGGTTTTTATACAACCAAAACTTGCCTCCAGGAATTCGAAAATAAGCAGCTGCTTTGAGAACACTGGGAGCAACATCCAAGGGGTTGGGGACAATTGCTAAAACGCAACTAATCTTTAACCAACCTAGAAAACTATATAGAGGTGCAATCTAGGCATGTCAGCTGACTATTAGAGGGCACTAATTAAGTACATTACTGCAAGCTAACTTAGATCGTTATTGCAAGGCAACTAAACAAAGGACATTACATGTCACTATAGGCAAGTAGCAAACTACTGTAAGTTACTTAGCCTAGAACTAGGACTGTATCTATTGTATAGGCACCCAGCGCCCGCGCCTGGGGCAGCATGTGTCAACTGTAGACCAATCTACAGATGAAGCCATTGAGATTCACATTTTGTTGCACCGTGTTATTTTTTAGTCCTAAGTCCTGCCTCTATATAGTACTACAGTGAAATGGCCATAGCAATATACAGAAAAAAAGCGGCATCCATCCAGTATTCTTGGTGAGACGATCGTGCCCCTTTGCTTGTCCAGAACCGTTAGCTTTGCTCCTCTCTTAATAAGACCTGGCGGCATCCAATTAGCTGAGGGCTCCTCCCGAGGTGAAGTGCAGCGGTTAAAGGCAGAAGCAAGAGCCGAGACCAGGGAGCTTTGCTTGGGTTCTGGATTTAGGGTGCCGTTCATGACAGTACAACGGGCCCATGAGACGGAAGAAAATGGAAGAAGCTTCTGCTATTCTGCAAACTTCTACTCTCCTCCAGCACCTAGAGGACCAAGAGGGAAAACAGGACTACATTATCTAGGGTCTGCGTTCCCACTCCAACAGGCAAGATGCAGTTCAGCAAGCCTCTGCTGCGGTTCCTGAGGGGTCTACCCAGTCTGCTACTCCAGGTAATAGAGGTTTGTCCCATGACCCAAAAATCCCCTTGCCTGATAAGTTTAGTTTTCCCTAACAATTTCCCTACTGGTGAGGATGAAGTAAGATTCGTTATGACCTTACTACAAGGTGACCCACAAGTCTGGGCACTAAGATTACCCCCTTCTGACCCTGCCCGTCAATCCCTAGAAACATTCTTTGCTACCATGGCCATGTTATACGATGACCCGGATCGTGCTAGCTCTGCCGACTCCGTGATTCGTAAACTCCGCCAAGGGAGAAGAGTAATTGAAGAGTACTGTACAGAAATTCCACCGCTGGTCAGTTGAGACGGGGTGGAATGATACAGCTCTTCGTAGTCAATGCTGAGTGGGACTTTCTAGTTCTGTCAAGGACAGCCTGGTTAACTACCCTCCTTCATCCACTTTGGATGACCTTATGAGCTTAGTGGTCCAAATCAATAGTAGGCAAAGAGAAAGACGGGCTGAAGAGGGTACAAATCTCCCTATTATATGTAATGACGAATCTCCAACTCCTTCGCTTCCAAGTCCTCAGGGGGAACCCATGCAACTCGTTTATCCCCTGAGGAAAGGGCCCGAAGGCGATCCCAGGGTCTATGCATATATTGTGGGGATAAGGGTCATTTCCTTAAAAATTGTTCTAAGAGGCCAGGGAAACCTCAAAACCTAAATGGAGAAGGGGAGCTGCATTTGGGTAGAGAGATTCCCTCTCCCCAATTCGCCTCAAAAAATTTGTTACCTGTTGTTTTGTCCTGGCCTGGGGGTTCAGTTCAAGTTTCAGCCTTGGTGGATTCTGGGGCTGAGGGAATCTCTTAGATGCTGCCTTCGCAGTAAGGTATAATATTCCCCTTATTCCCCTTACACATCCTGTGAAGGTTTCTGCAATTGATAAAAGCCCACTGGGGTCAGGTCTGGTAACCCAAAAATCCAAGGCATTATCCATGTGTGTAAACAATATGCATTGTGAAAAATTAGCTTTTCACGTTCTCGATGGTTCCTTGTCACCGTTTTATTTTGGAGTTACCTTGACTACAGGTACACAACCCCATTGATTGGGTTATTGGGGAGGTTATTCAGTGGGGTTCCAAGAGTAAAGATTCATGTCTAACTTCCACTCTAGTGGTGGAAGCTGCTTCCCTAGTGAAACTCCCTCTAAGTCTCGTTCTGGGGTACATAGTGCCCATTCGGCAGTTACATCCACTCTGAAAAGAGCAGCCAAGGGCTCCTCCCGAGGTGAAAGGCGGCGGTTAAAGGCAGAAGCAAGAGCCAAGACCAGGGAGCTTAGCTTGGGTTCTGGATTTAGGGTGCCGTTCATCACATAATGACTTTAAATGAAAATTTAAATTTTTAATTATAATTTTCATTTAAAGGGCATGTAAAGGCACACAAATAAAATCCCATTTTTACTTTCTTTAATGAAAAAGAAACCTATCTCCAATATACTTTAATTAAAAAAATGTGTACCGTTTTTATAAGAAACCTGACTGTATGCAGTGAAATTATTCCTTCATTTACTGCTGTGGATAGGAATTATCAGACAGTCCCTAACTGCTCTGCAGGGAAACAATCATACTTATGAACAGCAGGGGGAGCCCCGCCTTACTTCCCAGCCAAGCAGAACTCAAGCAGCTTTGTTTGTTTTCCTGTTTTGATAATTTATGATGATCCCTAAGCAGCCCAGACCACACTGAGCATGTGCACAGTCTTAGTCTTGCAAAGATGTTTAACAAAGTTACAAGATGGTGACCTTCTGTGGCCAACTTTGAAAGCATAAATCACTTGTTTTATTAGACTTGTGGTGGAGAAAGTTCATGTTTATGTTTAGTATACAAAATACAGCATTTCTAGCCTTATTCTACTTTAGACTTTACTTCCCCTTTAAAGTCATTCCTAGTGTATAATTAATTCATTGAATTGTAATTCATGATTTAAGGAACTTGTTTGTACCACGAAAGGAGTATAGAACCCTTTTAGGGGACCTTTTTTACTTTTAAAATTGTGGACAATTTCTAATTAATTATTTTATCAAATTCATATGGTAATTAATTTATGTGGACTAATTAATTTCTGCACTGCACTTTGAAACATAACAAATAATTTATTAAATTTTGGATACAAAAGTTGATACTGATTGACGGTATTATTGGGCAATATAAAGAATTCTCTAAATCTCAACCTTCGATTGAATTATATTTATAATTGATGGGAGTGACCTGTTTAAGTAATTCGATTGGGCAGCTAATTCCCAGGCAGGCAGCGCTGGCCCCATTATTTACATATCTCGAGTCAACAAAATATTTTTACAATTGAATAAATCCAGTAATTCTTTTTTGCTGCGCTGGAAATGTGATTATATGTCATGTGATAGAATTCTGGATTCCAAATGCTATCACATTTAATTTAGCTTTTTATTCATCTTTTCTCCTTTGTAATGGGACAGAAGCCTATTTCTATTTCTGGACATTAAGAGATTAAATAATAGATTTATCTGCGAAACGTTAATGAAAAGATTGATTTTCCTTTATAAGCTGCTCAACAGAGATGCAGTTTCTGCCATAAAGATGAACGGAATTATCCACAAATTAGCTGTTTTATTCACATCACAAACATTCTATACAGTTTCGCAGTTTCAGAGACGACACTTATTGGCTGTGATGGTCACAAGACTACCATGCTATGGTATTCATTGGTCCAAGCTCTACATGCAAAGAGCAATCCAGCATGCATCTTGCCCACCATAATATCTTATTGTGCAACATTCCAGCAATTGTGTGCAGTGGAACTTGAACCAAATGTATCAGTATGAGTCAATACAAGTTTTGCTCCCATTTGGTAAATCTGGAACTAGTTGCAGAGGCAGCTTCAGACTAGAGTACTGGGGGACAATCGGGGCTGCAACCAGTGGCCCCCTTCCAACTTCTGCCCGAACCCCTTCATGCCAAATTGCTGTGTCTTATCATGCGCCGATACTCTCCTTTATTTCAGGGAGCGGCTGATGTTGGAGGAATGGGCATGGGTCGGCGAGGATCAATGAGGGCCGGATCCACTGGGTTTATTCCTGGTGTCCCACTGGCCCAGTCCAATCCTGTGCATAGGCAGCACTTTGGGTATGCCAGGGAAGCGGCTGTCAATAAATGTCTTTGAGTGTCTTTCAACTGGTTCAAATAGAAACACTTATTGCAGCAACATGCACAGGGAACCCCTGAAATTATTATGGGTAATTTGTATAGACCCTGAAGTGAAGTAGAAAAGTGCTCAGGCTTTTAGTGCTCATTTAAAGAGCAATTCTGTCTCAGGTGAACTTGCAGGTACAGAGCATTGCAGACAGGGACGGATTTACATAGCAGGCACCCTTACGCCCGCTGCTGTTCATCGTCCCCTCCCCTTCCCTTGTGAACATGCGCATATTTTCAGCATAAGGTTGCCACCTTTCCCCCAGTGGAGACTGACTGGGCAAGGTGCGGGGCCGTGACGCAGTGATGTCAATAAGCGGGGCTATAAGGCGGCGATCGGCCAATCGCCATGTCAATCATGGGGAATCCTGCTCGGTTTCCTTAATCCTTATTGGTTTTGTCCAGGTCAGCCCTTCAAAATGCCAGGCCATCCGGGTCAAAACTGGACAGATGGCAACCCTATTTCAGCATCGGGTCCGGAGTACTGGGGATTGGTGCACAGGAAATGTTAAAAACTATTGTATCGCCTGCGAATCCCCAGTGCTTCTAAACCAATGTGGGTGTGGTTGGGCCGCATGCTGCCCAGGCCTGGACTGGCAATCTGTGGGTTCTGCCAGAGGGGCTGCTGTATGGTTCCATAGAAAGTAGGTAGCTGTTTTGGCCTCTGTGTACTTGGAATGGAAGGGCCTGTTTTGACTCCCAATCCAGGCCTGATGCCGCCCCACTAAAATTCTACAGCAATAGGCCCGGGCCTTTGTGGCCTTTGTACAAATCCAGGCCTGACTGCAGAACGCAAGTTGCTCTATAAACAAGAGGCAAACACAGACCTGCACCAATTCTACTGCTCCCATCCTTTGCACTTTGCATCTTGTCCTGCGTGTTGTAAATGAACCCTACAGCCTGCTTGGGGTGAAATGTAGAGTAGTGGGGTAACTACCGGGGGTGCAGGGGATGCAATTTCACAGGCACAGGGCAGAGGGAATATTTTTGTTGCACTTGCTGGGGGCAGGCGATCGATTCCATGAGGGGGGCTGTGCCCGGCCCTGCCCCTTGCTATTTATACCACTGATGTAGAGGCCACTAGCTGTATAACAATAGAGGAAGCAGAGACCATGGTTGCTGGAGGGCACAAGGGGCCTGGACTGCGGGAAATCCCCCTTCCCCTTTCTCTGGGGATCCTTGGAATTAGATTCAAAATTTCAGAGGGCACCTGGAGGGTATTCTTCAGTACTTATTTTGAGTTTTAACTGCCACGTTTCTTTGCCAATATTTGCCCCTGCCAGTATTTCACCTGCCTTACCGTGGTAAACAAGTCCATTAGTTTACTATTAACAATAACCACAAATCTGTTACACCATACTTGTGAACATTTCTAGCTTACCAAGCAACACAACTTAAAACGACAGTTATTCCCATGTATTTTGTTGGAATCCTTGATTAATGTGCAAGTATTAAAAAGTGCAGAGACTGGGGGGGGGGATAAGTACAGAAACTGTTTATACCAAGCAAATTAAAATATTTTTCTCATTGCAGGATTCCTGGGTTGCATTAGATCAGTTCTTATAAAGCTTTGAGGCCAGCATTCCAATGGGTCTAATTATGTCTGTGACTATGGAAGCAATATAAAAATAATAATTATTATAAAGTCTGTAGGCACTTGTTACCCTGAGGCTGAGGCATACGGATTTATGCTCTGGTAGATGGTGGAAAAATGCCCCAATCTGCCAATGCCTTTTGCCATTCATTTGAAAGGGGACGCAAGCACTGGAACTACCCCTATCCAGCCTAAAAAATTGCCGATTCAAGTAAATGGCTGCTTTAAATGGCTGTGATGTGTTCTACTCTGTCCGTTGAAATAGCAGACAATACAACTCATGGGCTATAGTCCTGTTTGTAATTTTAGTAGTGATACTTGAAATTGGTAACATAGTAACATACATACCCCTAAAGCAATCTGCCACGAACAAAGAGAAAAAATCCGGTGGGCCCCAGCTGTGACAGGGGTCCAGAGAGGGCTTTGCAGCAGGGGCCCCTGAGACAGCAGCCCCAAATAACTAATAAAGCAACTTTGTCCAACCTTTTACCTTTGGCTATTGTAAGAGCAGCATCATGCTAAGCCAATGGCCAACAAAGAGTGATTGAAGCTTTACAATGGCTAGAAGCATGACAATGCTGGAGATACACATATAATGAAAGGGTCATGCCTATACACTATGCCAGTGCTCACGTACCTTTGCAGACGTTTCATACCAAGCGACAAAACCGTGTTCCTTGCAAAACTGGTCCATTTTGGTGAAATGGTTCTTAAAATTATCTTTTCCCTGGTCAGATTTGTTGGCTAGAAGCACAGCTGATACCGGCACCCCATTTGAAAGAGTCAGTTTTGAGTCTAAATCCTCCTTCCACTTTGCCACCGCTTCAAAGGTCGCCGGCCTTGTGACGTCGAAGACGATAAACGCGCCGACTGCTTCTCGGTAGTAGACTCTTGTCATGTTTCCAAATCGTTCTTGGCCTAAGGAAAATATATTTTTGGGACATTAATAGAACTTTTCATTTAATACGATCACAAATGTTAGGTTCACCTTAAAGGTTGAAGAGTAAGGAGATAAATACAATAAGGCAAAAAGTGGAGAAGACTTGGACCGAGGCCATCAAGTCAAACCAACTAATGTTTGTTGATATTTTTCTTAAACTGCTGAAACTGCACACATAACCAGAAGCATTTTATGGCCTGAAATAACATTTGCCATCTTTGTGCATAACCCCCAAGTCATGAATAGTCAACATACAACAACTAAATATAGATGATCTTTGGCCAAAGTCTAGAGTTCACAACATAATGCCCAATGTACCAATCAAACTTGTTCACTGACACCTTTGGGGTCATCCCCCCCTTTAGTTACATCCCTTTAAAAATGTCAATAATAAACTAATAAAAAAGATATTTCTTTCAGATATTTCCCAAATATCTGATGTTTTGTCTGCAGAACAACTCATATAGAATGGAGCTGAGCTATTGGAGCCCATCAAATATTGTATGTCTTTGAACACATTAAAGAGTGAAACTGTTTGCAATAATAATAAAATGTAGAATTATACAATTTAATGACTACACCTCTACACAACACCTCTAGACTACTTTGTGTAAAGAAATGTATTTTATGAAAGCTTTTCAACTTGTTGAAAAGCGCATCGCCTCGTGTGGTTAGCACAGGCGTTTTTACATAGGCGCCCATACAAAACTGTCGCCTGCGCCGGTCGCGGCGACTAGGGATGTCGCGGACTGTTCGCCCGCGAACTAATTCGCGCGAACATCGACTATTCGCGTTCGGCGAATGTTCGCGAACGTCGCGCGACGTTCGCCAATTTGGGTTCGCCTTAGCTGGCGCTTATTTTTGCCCTCTCACCCCAGACCAGCAGATACATGGCAGCCAATCAGGAAGCTCTCCCTCCTGGACCACCCCCACACCCCCTGGACCACTCCCCTTCCATATATAAACTGAAGCCCTGCAGCGTTTTTTCATTCTGCCTGTGTGTGCTTGGAAGAGCTAGTGTAGGGAGAGAGCTGTTAGTGATTTGAGGGACAGTTGCTAGTAACTTTGCTGGCTAGTAATCTACTTGATACTGCTCTGTATTGTAGGGACAGAACTCTGCAGGGATTTGAGGGACATTTTAGGTTAGGTAGCTTTGCTGGCTAGTAATCTACCTTCTACTGCAGTGCTCTGTATGTAGCTGCTGTGGGCAGCTGTCCTGCTGCTGATCTCTCATCTGCATCTGTTCTTCAAACAACTGCCACCTAGCTGTCTAAATATCAATAATAATACCGTCTCCAGAAACACCACCCGAGTGACGTTTTTCAAGCAGCAATAATATATTCCGTATCCAACGGCTGTAGTGTATACGTTGACCTTGCAGGCATTATTTGCCCAGTCTTTAACCAAGTGCCACCTAGCTGTGTGAGCTTTTTCACATTCCGTGTCCAGAAACATCACCTGAGTGACGTAGTGTGATTTCTGCCCTTTACAGCACAAAACGCAGCGCTGTGTCAACAATGGATTTTTCAGATACATTTTTGCCCTTGATCCCCCTCTGGCATGCCACTGTCCAGGTCGTTGCACCCTTTAAACAACTTTAAAATCATTTTTCTGGCCAGAAATGTCTTTTCTAGCTTTTAAAATTCGCCTTCCCATTGAAGTCTATGGGGTTCGCGACGTTCGCGAACTATTCGCATGTTTTGTCGCAAGTTCGCGAATATGTTCGCGAACATTTTTTCCGCCGTTCGCTACATCCCTAGCGGCGACTGGCGCGGCGCTTTGTCGCCGCGACCGCAAACGCGTGCCTATCTCCCCGTGTGGAATAGCCCTAAAGGGCCAGCAAACTTTGAAATATCTTTGCTGTAAATAGGACTTGAAATTCAGTGTTGAAATTACATTCTGCCAATTGTTTTAATTGAAAGAAATCCATATTGTCTTTATTTGCCATTATAAAGCACCAATTTGAAAGTGTGTGTATATTCACTGAACATACTACAGGGCAATTTGTTTAGTGCTCCATATGTACCACTCACTTATCTACAGTAAGTAGATAAGTAGCAGCGGAGGAGCAGATTCCACCTTGTCTGGCTGTAGCCTTTGAGCAGCTCATCAACAGGGGCTTCTCAGTGGATTGGTAAATTAGTGATGGGTAAAACTGACCCATTTCGCCAAAAATTCACAGCAAAAATATTTGCCAAATTCATTGAAATCAATGCGTGGTTTTCCGCCCTGCAATTTTTCAACCCATGCAATATTTTAAAAACGTGTGACATTTTTTTAAGTCCGTGGGCGTTTTTTCTTGGCGCAACGAGGCAAAATATTTTGCTCATCCCTATCGGTAATTAGTTTTATCAGCTCCTTTGAAGTTCTTTGGGACCAGGAGATACCGAAGTGAAACTTGCCTTCATAGTCGTGTTTAGTGCCAGAAATAACAGAAACCATAGATATTTCTTAATTAAAACAACAGACAAAAAGTATGTTCAGCACAAACCCTATTCATTCATCTAATGTTGAAATGGAGTGTAAGCTGTTCCTTTAATACCTTATAATGGATTAGAATATAATATAAAATATCTGTTGAACAGAACTGCAAATGTCTTTGCATAAGGCTTAATGGTTTACTGTTCGATGCCCAAAAATTTCAATTGGATTTTAAGCCTCAGGTTTTACAGGACATGCTCTATAAACACCTCTTGGGTTGTAGGGAGGTGAAGCTGGAGTAATTCCGGTAAAAGTGCAAAATTCAGTTTATATTGATGGCTCGGTGGTTGATGCTGCTTGACAACACTGGCGTCCTACGTTCCAGATGTAAATTATGAGTTTGTATGTTCTGTGTTGGTTTCTCTGGATGCTTTGGGGTTGCTCTCGCCCTCCTAAAACGTACAGTGGGGTTAACTGGCTTGTGATGCAGTAGGCCATGGTGTACTTACTGTATGGGACCTTTCTGCTGGGGCAGGGGCTGAGTATGACGATGCACAGAAATCAAATTCACATGAGGTTTGCACTGTGTCGTTGGTGGGTCTCATGATCACAGAGAGGGAGTTTATCAGATGGGCTGTTGTATCATGTGCCTCTCTAACAATGTTCCCTTTATGGAGGATTCTGCAGTATCTCTCGGACAGTATGGCCTCCAGCTCTCCTCTCTGTGTATCCTCTTTTCCCTGCATCATCATCATCCATTCCTTACAATAACCAGTGCTCCCTCGTATTCCCTGCAGGCAGTGTGTGTAGTAGCCTTCTGTTGCATGCACTCTGGGTGGGTAAGGGCAAGTATTTGTGAAAAATGTGGTTTTTGACTCAACAGATTCCTCAAATTAATGTCAGTCTGAGAAACTCGACTCAGGAAAAAAAGCCGCTGCTGGTAACTTTAAGAGATCAAATTCCTATTTTTAAATCAGAATTTTGGCTCTGCTGGTGGAGAGAGTATTTGTGCTCTCCGCAATGGTGATGTGGCCCCCACCGGCGTTAAAAATGGTATGTGAGGGGGGTGGCATCAAAAAGACTGCTTCAGGGTGGCAAGGACCCCTGAAACGGCCCTGCTTATAGGGTTGCGCCATTAGCTGCAACTGACTTGCGACAAGTAAATGCCCGTGTGCACCAGACACTACACCATTCGAATAACTTGTATGCGATTTACGAAAATGATTGATGAATATGCAAAATTGCATATTTGTGCAGCACACCCATCTAGCAGTGGATCTCAGGGGCTGCGGCAATTACACTGGGAGTAAAAAAAAGACAATTGGTGTTTGTGCATTGCATTATGTTGGGAAATGAGCCTTCAAAGCTTAAAGGGCACTAATGTGCCGTTTAGTCTGCTCTGATAAATTATTCACAAGGGGCATGGTGCAGGGCACTAAGGGTGCACATGAACCCTGGGATTAACTACTGCCTTCAAGAGCTGCTATGTCTAGGGTTTTCTTTGCCTGTTGCCCCTACACCCCCAGTGACTCACATTCTCTTGCCGTTATTGACGCCACATTCCAGAAGTGACTTTATTGCCACAATAAAGTTACAACTGGGAGTTTTTAAACTAAATGCGGTTTGGTTGCTATTGGCGACTGCACTTGTGCAATTTTGCACCATAGGCAGGTAGTAAGAACAGAGGACAGCAAAAGGAACAGACATGTGCCACCCCCCAGTCACCCTCTCATGAATACAAGCAGCACTGTATTCATGGGAAAGACATGTGCCAATGGGCAGCGACCATGACAAACGGTGCAAAACGAATGGGTTTGAAACTGTTTTGCCCTTTACAACCAATCTGTGACTTTCCAGCTGCCATGGCATGGTAGAAGCTGAAGTTCAGGAGCAGATTTTGCATCTTTTTCTGGATACCGCTACTGGCCGGCATCTTTAAAAAAAAAAATGGAGACTACTATGCCTATAGAAGAGGAACATTTATAGAATGCAGTCAATATTTTGTTAAAATAAACAGCAAAAAAAAAAGTGTAAAACATGTTTATAAGTCCTGTTGCCGTGCTAAAGGTGGCCATAGATGCACGCTTCATACAATATTCGGTGCGTCTATAGGGGAGAAGAGTGTCAGGGAGCCGGGAGATCCCTTCAGGGAGGTAGTCAGGATCGAGGAGGAAGCCCTCTTGAGGGAGCATGGTCGCGGTGTCCAAAGGGTTAATTCAAAGAGTAGTCAGAATCCAGGCAAGAGTTCAGGGGCAGGCAGGTAACAGCAAAGTCCAAAGTCCAGGCAAGGGTCAAGATAAGTAATCAGGAACAGGATTAGCAATATCAGCTCACAGGAAACCCAGGATACACTTAGGAAATGTATTCCTATACTTGGGCGCCATTCTAGCGTCTAGATGGCGTTTTTATTTTGAATTTGGCGCCATTGTGACGTCATTGGCGTCATTGCGCCGACGTCGGCACGCTGACGTCATCGCGCCGGCGCCGCTACCCACGTGGCCTGCTCTGGGCGGCGATCGTGACAAAGAGCAACCAATATCTGCAGAAGACTCTCGTCTATCCAGCTGGCCGCATAATTTTCATTGGGTGCCTTTGAAGGCACCCAAATGTCAGCCACAGATACAGGTAGAATTCTATTATTTCTACCTGTATATCTGACAATTCTGTTACAGTTTGTATTGAAAACGAACGATCTTCACAGGAAAGATCGTAATTGTAATGTCTATGGCCACCATGATAATGTAATTAGTGTTAATCTATTGCAAAAATGTAATCTACTTAATCTCTAATGCAGGGGTCCCCAAACTTTTTTACTCGTGAGCCACATTTAAATGTAAAAAGAGTTGGAGAGCAACACAAGCATGAGAAAGTCCACGGGGATGTCAAATAAGGCCTTTGATTGGCTGTTTGGTAGCCCCTATATGGACTGGCAGCCTACATTGATGTTCTGTTTGGCAGTACACCTGGTTTTTATACAACTAAAACTTGCCTCCAAGTCTGGAATTCAAAAATAAGCTCCTGCTTTGAGGCCACTGGGAGCAACATCCAAGGGGTTGGTGAGCAACACGTTACTCATAAGCTACTGGTTGGGGACCACTGCTCTAATGGGACCAAGGCTTCTGGAGATTCCTCTCCAGATCATTATTATAGTATGTGACTTTATTTATTTTAAATCCTAAATCAGGGATTCCTTTCATCCGTGTCACTAGAGCCCCCTCGTGCATTTAATCCTTCACACGTGCAACACCAACGCCAAGGAATGTGGACTCACCTCTTTTCACACTTTCCCAGTCTGCTACAATAAGAATCCTGATGGTGTTATGTGTTGCAGCAGGAACGCACATTATTCTAAAATATGAGTAACTGTCCCCTGCAGCTGTGGGAAAGTGTTTTTATTTCTCACATGGGTTTATGTCTGGCCCCCGGGCCAAGCAGTTCTGGTATTGTATGAGTTGTCTATGTATGGGGATGAACAAATAACCGTTCTTTGGATCTAAAGAGCACCGGCAGTCGCTCGCCCCACTGCACTTGTTATTGTCAGAAATTACAAACACATGAGAGATGTCATTAATCTCAGTTAATTCAATGAGTAATTGATCTGCTAAGTAGTGATGGGATTCCTGTGCAGCTATGAAAGTATTCTCCCATGGGTATCGTATAAAATGTCAGCTTTTTTAGAGGATTTTTTTGCTCTGAATCCTGCTCATGCCATGTGTGTAACGCATGGAAATTAACATTGCATACGTTTAACCATGTTTGGGGGAGAGATATGGTTTGCACATGATGGATAATAAAGTAGAACTCCACAGATAATAAAGTAGAACCCCACAGATAATAAAGTAGAACCCCACAGATAATAAAGTAGAACCCCACAGATAATAAAGTAGAACTCCACAGATAATAAAGTAGAACCCCACAGATAATAAAGTAGAACCCCACAGATAATAAAGTAGAACCCCACAGATAATAAAGTAGAACCCCACAGATAATAAAGTAGAGCCCCATAGAGAGACAGAAAGCAACAGTGTTATAAGCACATATGAAAACTCATCCATGGATAGATAGATAGATAGATAGATAGATAGATGATAGATAGATAGATAGATAGATAGATAGATAGATAGATAGATAGATGATAGATAGATAGATAGATAGATAGATAGATATAGACCTTTGATAGATGATGATAGACAGACAGACAGATGATAGATAGATGATAGATAAATAGATAGATAGATAGACTGATAGACAAATAGATCGATGATAGATAGAGACAGAGATAGATAGATAGATAGATAGATATAGACCTTTGATAGATGATGATAGACAGACAGACAGATGATAGATAGATGATAGATAAATAGATAGATAGATAGACTGATAGACAAATAGATCGATGATAGATAGAGACAGAGATAGATAGATGGATTGACAAATAGATAGATCGATAGAACAATATTATATCCAGAAGGAAAAACCATACAGTGCACGTACTGTGTTCTAGCTTCTTAACAGCCTACTTCGCTAGCGTTTGTCATTTTCGTTACTGCGCAAATTCACTAGGAACGCTGGCGTAGATTCGCTAGTGTTACTTCGCACCCTTACGCCTGGCAAATTTTCGCTACGGACGTAACTACGCAAATTCACTAACGCGCGCAGTGTACTGAACGCTACCTTTTACGCTAGACTTCCTTCGCCACCTCAGACCAGGAGAAGCGCAATAGAGTAGATAGAGATTGCTTCAAAAAAAGTCAAATTTTTTTCCAAGTCCCAAAAAACGCTGGCGTGTTTTCTACATTATGGGTGATAGGCTGAAAAAGATTGAAAATTTTTTTGGGGCTCCCCTCCTTCCCCCCTACATTTCCTGACTCATGGCAACTTAACTATACAGTGGGCACATGTGTAGGGCAAAATAAAAATTTTATTTTATGTTTTGAAGGTTTCCCAGGCATTTGTAGTGATTCTACGTATTCCTCCATTGAAATTTGAATTTGGCGCTGTATGCAAATTAACCATCGCTAGCGTAACTTCGCTTTGCTTAGCGAATCAACACTAGCGCAACTTCACAACCTTACGCTACCCCTGAGCGCAACTACGCCTAGCGAAGTGTGGCGAAGTGCGGCGAAGTGCGGCGAAGTTACGCCTGGCGCAACTACGAATCTCAGTGAATTTGCCCCCCAGTCTTAAGTTTGTCCATCAAATTATTGCTCTTTCATTTGCAGATGCCACATTATATCAACCCCCTAAACTGAGAGTTACACTTATGCAGTCCAAGCACATTTGTGATCAATTTGAGTTAAAATCATCAAATCTGCATATACTTCACAAAGAGAAGAAAAGACAACTGCAAAAAAAACAGGACTTGTTTTAGTGAACTTATTGATATCATGGTAGAGAAATGTCTTCTTCACTGTGACCCTTGCAGAATTTATGGTATGTAGAGATGTATTTAGAGTTTCCATGATGACACTCAGAGTTACCATGGGTTTTGATCATCTGTACAACAGAATCATCCTTTGCTAAACCTGATTTTACCATTCAGGATTGGTCAGTGTCTCAACCTAAAGAGTCAGGCTGAAAATTGAATTGAATTTAAGACAATATAATGCATGGTCTTCCCATAAGCTTATTTCTTTGAATAATGTCCTGTACTCTATAGAAAGCCTTTGGAGGATAATATTGAGAGCGCATGCTGAAGCCACATCACCAAAAGCCACCTAGAAGCTCTCCAGAACAGGTATATCAGCAAGAAGAGTGCTCCAATGTTTATCTAGTGACTCCCAGAGGAGCCAAGCCTGAATGTTAGATTAGTGAATCTTGGGGAGAATGTCTATCTGCTCTCCTAGATGCACCTGAAAGCCCACATTGAAGGTCAGCTATGGTCAGATTTGGGGCAAACATTTCTTTGCTGTCCTAGATATTGGCTAATGTTTCCTTATATCAGTGACCTTGCTATGAAATAAGAGGTGCCCTGCATACTGTCATGATTTTTATGGTGTAGATTTTATTTCTAAATTACACTGCAAATAATTCACTCTGCCATGAAAAATGTAATTCCTAATCCAAGTGTAATTTTTTTAGTTGTAATATTGTTGGGTAGCTGCATCTCAGGTCATTTTGCCTGGTCATGTGCTTTCAAAAAGAGCCAGCACTTTAGGATGGAACTGCTTTCTGGCAGGTTGTTGTTTCTCCTACTCAATGTAACTGAATGTGTCTCAGTGGGACCTGGATTTTACTATTGAGTGCTGTTCTTAGATCTACCAGGCAGCTGTTATCTTGTGTTAGGGAACTGTTATCTGGTTACCTTCCCATTGTTCTGTTGTTAGGCTGCTAGGGGGGGGGGAAGGGAGGTGGTGATATCACTCCAATTTACAGTGCAGCAGTAAAGAGTGAATGAAGTTTATCAGAGTACAAGTCACATGACTGGGGGCACCTGGGAAACTGACAATATGTCTAGCCCCATGTCAAATTTCAAAATATAAAAAATATAAAAAAATCCATTTGTCTTTTGAAAAATGGATATCAGTGCAGAATTCTGCTGGAGCAGCACTATTAACATTTTGAAAAGCACATGTATTGCCATGACAGTATCCCTTTAAAGTTGGGTATGACGTGAAACTCTAGGAGGAGCAGGGCCAGTGAGTTGTCAGAGGTTCTTTTACACAGCTGGGGATTATATAGAGTAGATGAGCGGCAGTAAATGCTGTTTCTGACAATATTGTCCTCCTCATCCCTGTGGCCGTCCGCTTGTGTATTGTCTTCTTTCCCACACTTCCCTTTCTCATTCATCCTTACTTTATCTCTCCTCTGTGTTTATTTCTTCCATCTCATCATTATTATGTTCTCCCCAATATATTCCCTTTTATCGCCATTTGTGCAGAGCAATTACATTTTCCAATGACTTACCTTTTCCCTTACCCATAATGCAGCTCCCCATAATTCTATTGGGCTCATCTGTACGTGTTAAAACATAAACAACACAACTGCCCTCAAAACTGTCAGAGTGGGGTTTGTGTCATTTGTAGAACTCAGTGTTAAAGCTCCGTTTATATGTTATTTGTGCTTTGTCTATTGATGCAGAGTCAACAGTGGGAACCCTGGAATTACACGATGGAGAAACTAAACACAGGGGTAAGAAGGATGGTACTGGCAGATTAACCCAAATAAGTTTCACTAGGAGTGGCTCATTCTAGCACAACAAATGTGTAACGTGCTTGTACAGATTACTGCGCTCATATAATCCCACCGGGAATTTGTAAAAGTCTGGGAAAAAAAAAACATTACTACTAATCCCGAAAAGGATTCGCTTTCATTCACAAGTTTTACACTAGTAAAACTAGTGACGAAATATTATTATTTTTTCCACGTTTTTCTAGTCCCATTGCATCTTGGAGTCAGGAAGGAAATTTTCCCCCTCTGAGGCAAATTGGAGAGGCTTCAATTTGGGTTTATTTTTGCCTTCCTCTGGTTCAACTGGCAGTTGGGCAGGTTATATATAGACTTCAAAGTGTTTTCTCATTTTTTCCTGTAAAATGCTACTGGATCAAGGAAGCATGATTAGCGATGGGCGAATTTATTTGCCAGGCACGAATTCACGGCAAATTTGCCAGTTTCACAGCCGGCGAATAAATGTGCAAATTTGCAGTGAAAATTCGCTGGCGAAAATTCGACGGCATCATGATTTCACCACCGGCGCCAATTTAGACACCTGCGACGATAAACGGAGGCCCAGACTTTGACGCCGGCGTCAAAAATCTCAGTTTCACAAATTTTTCGACAGTTTTGCGAATTTCATGGGAAATACGCGAAATTCGTGGCGAAGCGAAATGGGACAAATTCGCCCATCGCTAAGCATGATATAAAAAATGAATATTTGTCAACTGATACTGCTTATTTTTTTTTTTTACAGTTTTGATGAGCAAACCCTGACCTTGGTGATTCCCAATAGGCACAGCAGGCTTGAACCTAAAAAAAAACATTTTGACACTTAAGCGCTGCAAACGACCCAAATTTCACTGTGGTTGAAGTTACACTGGAATTGGGGCAGAAAAAAGCTGCACTATGGGTAAAAAATGTGGCAAACTGTGTCCAAAATTGCACCCAAACTGTACTGCACAGGTGCTAGGCATGCAACCCAACCCAAAGTCTACTGCAGAATTCACGTGCAAGGCCTGGAGGGTGGGTGCAAAAATTTATCAGAACTAGCTCACCAAATTGTAGAAGATGTTTAATAATTCATTTTCACAAATAGATTTTATGTTTTTCTTATAGTGTTTGAGATTTAAAGGGTTTATTCGTGGACTGTATGTTGGGGGTGCATGGCAAATGTCTGGCATTTAAAGCAGGGGAAATGTGTCAGTGACTCACAGTATGAATGTGTTGGTTGCGCCTGGAAACAAATGCTTGGTGGAGAAAGCACACTCATAAACCATGTTGTTAGGTTGAAGAGTTTACAAACGAATGCTTAAACTGTAAGAAGTAACCATTGGCTTGACTAGAGTGGGTTGGGCCCCCCACTCCAATTCTCATCCTCCTGCCCACTTCCCGCCCCGCCTCCCCCCACCACATCCTGTCTCTGCCCCGCCCACTCCTTGAACCCAACCAACTTGGGTCTCCCTTCCTTGCCACATGTAAGAGAACAGCTCGGGAGGAGGTTTTTTTTTTATTAGCTATAGAGAAATCAGACCTTGGGGGTGGGGCTATGATGCAGCGATTGGCCGATCACTGTGTCAATGATGGGGAATCCTGCCCAGTTTTCGTTATTTGGAAAACCAGGCAGGAAGTTTTGACCCGGGCAACCCTTCAAAATACCAGGCTGTCCGGGTCAAAACCGGACAGGTGTCAACCCTAAGAAGACCCCACAGTCCGGGCCTCCCATGTTCCCCCTGCGACTGTGGGTTCTGCTTCCTCTATAGTTACGCCACTTGGGGTAACATATAGAAAAGGTAAAGGCACAAGTGTAGGATGGTGAAACTGTCAGGGGTCTAGGGGTGTGACTGGGGAGAGTTGCACTGTAAAACTGCAGGATGGTGGGCGAGAGGTCAGATGAATTCAAATTTTGCATTTGGGCCCATAGGGCTTTAGTTATGTTAATAACCCTGCATGTGAGGTTGTATATGGTGCACATTGCTTTCGTGCCGGATTAAAATTCAAAAAATGTAATAGGCAGCACTGCATAAATATACAGGCCAATGTAAAAAAAAAAAGCAGAAAATGGATCAAAATGTATAAATGAGAATAAATATTTGCATTTCAGAATTTAAGATTTATTATTAGATGAAAACTGTTCCATTAGAGAAAATGGGAGAAACCGCCCCCCCTCCCCCAAGTCTGCAACACTAAAAATGAGTAAAGGTGGCCATACACATAGAAATCCGCTCGTTTGGAGATGTCGCCAAATGAGCAGATTTCTCCCCGAATGGCCACATTGAGGCTGATCCGATTGTGGGCCCTAGGGCCCAATGATTGGATCATAATTTAGCCAACGTGGGCATTCGGATCGCGTGACTACGTCAACGAATAGATGTGACCGCGATCTGATGGGATTTTTAATCCTGCCCAATCGACATCTGGCAGACTTTCAGCCAGATATCGATCGGGAAAGCCCGTCGGAGGGCCCCACACACGGGCCGTTAAGCTGCCGACTCTTCGGGAGCTTTTATTGGGCCGTGTATGCAGGGCCGCTCCGGCCATGAGGCAAGGTGAGAATCTTGCCTCAGGCAAAAAGCCGCCTCTGGTAACTTTAAGAGCCGAATTTCCGTTTTTTAAAACGGAAATTCGGCTCTTCTAGCGCAGCGAGCGTAATAGCGCTCACTGCAGTAGCGATGCGGCCCCTCCTCCACCCGCTCCGACGCTGGTAGTTAGAAGAGCGGAGCAGGAGGAGGGGCGGCATTGGGGCTGCTGCCTCAGGAGTCAGCAGCCCCTGAAACATGCCTGCGTGTATGGCCAGCTTTAGGTATGAGAACCGTATTTACTCTACACAGCAGGGGGACCAACACTTTCTCCTCGGTTGACAACATGCACAGACAGCTGCATCATATGATGTGACAACACATGACCGGCACGTCTTATACAATCCTACCCTGTACCAGCGCAAGTCACGTTTCTCTGGCTGATTCTGCTACAGATACACATCTCTCTATCCGAGGCTTGTGATTCACTCAGTAGAGATCCTACAGATTATTATTCTCCCTTCTGCTGCAGAGAAGCCACAAGAACTGACATATATATATCTATATATACAAACATTTGGGGGCAGAGTTATCAAGGGTCTAATTTCAAATTCATGGGAGTTTGTAAAAACTCCTATAAACTCCCATGAACTCGAAATTCGAAAACCCCCCAGTATTTTGCAAAATCTGATGAATGGGATTGACCCGCAAACTCGAACTGAATTAGATTCGAGTTTTTTCACCAAATAACCCATAGATTTTCAGGATGTCTCCAAACAGCTCCGCAGGTTTAAAGTGGTGAATAGTCAAATTCGCATTCTTAAAGGGCAAGTACATGATAAATATTGAATTCAAATTCTTATTTTTTTTAAAAAACTCGAATCGAATTTTAACTATTCCTTAGTCGAATTACACTAAAATGTTTTTTTTTAAATTCGAATTTTCAACCCTTGATAAATCTGCCCCATAATATACACATTGAATATGGTTATCATCTGTGTACTTCCTTCCCAAGTCCATATACTGTATGTATAATGAAAAGCAAACTTCAAAGCATTATTACTTTTAGATATCTGGGTATTTGGGTGTTTGCCTTACCAAGAAATTGAGTTACGTATACAGGTATGGGATCCGTTATATGGAAACCTGCTATCCAGAATGCTCCAAATTACAGAAAAGCCATCTTCCATTGACTCTATTCTAATTAGGGATGCACCGAATCCAGGATTCGGTCAGGATTCGGTCAGGATTCAGCCGTTTTCAACAGGATTCGGCAGACTTATTCTGCCCGGCCGAACTGAATATGAATCCTAATTTGCATATGTAAATTAGGGGCGGGGAGGGAAATTGCATGACTTTTTGTCACAAAACAAGGAAGTAAAAAATGTTTTTCCCCTTCCCACCCCTAATTTGCACATGCAAAATAGTGGATTCGGTGCATCCCTAATTTTAATCAAATAATTCTGATTTTTAACAATGATTTCCTTTTTCTCTGTAATAATAAAACAGTAACTTGTACTTGATCCCAAATAAGATATAATTAATCCCTATTGGAGGCAAAACCAGCCTATTGGGTTTATTTTGTATAACATTTCAATTAGCAGAATATAAGTGAGGAGCAGAGACAGACGGCCCTTAAATACCCAGCAGGCAAAAATACATTGTTAGAATTTTTAAACCTGCAAAGTGAGGTCACAATGGAATTTCTACAGGAGCTGTGACATTTAACATTTTCAGGTTTCAGAGTTGTCATATGTCTTACAAGGCAGGGCACTCCCTTTGGGCAGAATTAATCACCTTTGTGCTTTAGGGCAGAGACACACGCTCAGATTTGGGGAGATTAGTCGCCTGCCTCCCACCGGCTAGAATATAAATAGGCTGTGGGATGCCACTCGGAGCGCTTCGTTTTCCGAAGTTGCTCAGAAGTTATCTCGTGAGGCAACTTCGGGCGACTTCAGAAAACGAAGCGCACCGATCGCCATCCCTCCGGCGATTTACTTTCTAGGCAGCGGGAGGCAGTTTGGGGAGATTAGCCGCCCCGAAGAAGAGGAGATTTGTCGTTGGGCGACTAATCTCCCCAAATCTGAGCGTATGTCTCTGCCATTAAGGTTTATGGAAAAAAAATTAAAAATGCAAATATATAGCATAAAATATTGTAGAAATGCATATATATATATTCTTTAATCAAGAAAAGATTAAGGTTCATATAAAGTATATTTCCATGTATATATCTATATAAACATTTGTTCTGTTTCACTTCCCTTTTCAAAGATATTTTCTATTGAACTTTTTGCATAAATTCCACCCATCCCTCCCCGTAACAATTTGTGCGCTGCCATCATTGAAAAAGTCCTGTTAGTGCTGAATGATCACAATTAACACAATTAACAAGATATGTAATTAATATGATTAGGGCAGGACCCCCTTATACACTCACCAGCGATGTCCCATAGTTGTAACCGCACCACCGTGTCTGAATCCCAACTCAGCACTTTTAGGGCAAAATCGACCCCGATGGTGGCTCTGTAATGGGGCGAGAAGTTCTGGTGGACATAGCGTTTGATGATACTGGTTTTTCCGACGCCCAAGTCACCGATCACCAAGATCTTGTATAGGTGCTCTTTCTGGTGGCTCTGCATCTTGTTTCCCAAACTCCCAGCAAACTAATCTCATGCTCTCTAGTGGAATCCTGCCAAGGGATAAGGAGGAGGGAGTGGGGGAGGGAAAGAGGGGACAGAAAAAGAGCGAAAGAAGAAGAAAGCAAAGAAAAAAAAATATTAGAAACGAGACAAATTAGACTATTAGCAGAGCTGTGAGCTTTGTCGGATGCCAATTAAATGGATATTATTACTGGTAATGGGGAAGGATGTGCCGTAGCTCTAATGCAACTCTCTGCACTCAAGGGTGTGACTGGATAGAGATAACTGAAAACTTTTGGACTCAGTTCAACACATTATTGAGAATTTAGATACAAAGAGATAATCCGTGTTACGGGTACAAGCATAGATATATATATACATACACCCTTATTACATATATTGGACTCACTTTACTCTTCTGATGCCTTAATACCATATTTTGGGGCTCACCAGCCCACAGAAGTATATGGGGGTCCACACTTGAGATCTAGTGATAAATGCTGATTTGCTTTCTTATCAACGTGGTAATCAGATTGACTCAGCCGTAGATGGTGGTGCCAACACCAACATATTCAGACTGGGCCCCTTTTTATTTATTTATTTATTTTTTTAAAACAGATTTTACAAAAATGAAACAATACCATAGATATAAATAAATAGAAAAGTGGGCCCCCTTAGCTCATAACAAGGTTACCCTGCTATAGTTCCAGTGGTACCCAGGGTACAAATAAGCACTCACCCCAAATCTCCCCCTAACTGACCTTCAGGCTGGACCCCCATAGCTCATAACAAGGTTACAAATATATAGAAACATTGGGGTAACAGTCACCCTGCTATAGTTCCAGGGGTACCCAGGGCACAAATAAGCACTCACCCCAAATCTCCCCCTAACTGACCTTCAGACTGGGCCCCCTTACCTCATAACAAGGTTACAAATATATAGAAACATTGGGGTAACAGTCACCCTGCTATAGTTCCAATGGTACCCAGGGTACAAATAAGCACTCACCCCAAATCTCCCCCTAACTGACCTTCAGGCTGGACCCCCTTAGCTCATAACAAGGTTACAGATATATAGAAACATTGGGGTAACAGTCACCCTGCTATAGTTCCAGGGGTACCCAGGGCACAAATAAGCACTCACCCCAAATCTCACCCTAACTGGCCTTCAGGCTGGGACCCCTTAGCTCATAACAAGGTTACAGATATATAGAAACATTGGGGTGTCACCCTGCTATAGTTCCAGGGGTACCCAGGGTACAAATAAGCACTCACCCCAAATCTCCCCCTAACTGACCTTCAGACTGGGCCCCCTTAGCTCATAACAAGGTTACAGATATATAGAAACATTGGGGTAACAGTCACCCTGCTATAGTTCCAGGGGTACCCAGGGTACAAATAAGCACTCACCCCAAATCTCCCCCTAACTGACCTTCAGACTGGGCCCCCTTAGCTCATAACAAGGTTACAGATATATAGAAACATTGGGGTAACAGTCACCCTGCTATAGTTCCAGGGGTACCCAGGGTACACATAAGTACTCACCCCAAATCTCCCCCTAACTGACCTTCAGACTGGGCCCCCTTAGCTCATTACAAGGTTACAGATATATAGAAACATTGGGGTGTCACCCTGCTATAGTTCCAGGGGTACCCAGGGCACAAATAAGCACTCACCCCAAATCTCACCCTAACTGGCCTTCAGGCTGGGACCCCTTAGCTCATAACAAGGTTACAGATATATAGAAACATTGGGGTGTCACCCTGCTATAGGTCCAGGAGTACCCAGGGTACAAATAAGCACTCACCCCAAATCTCCCCCTAACTGGCCTTCAGACTGGGCCCCCTTAGCTCATTACAAGGTTACAGATATATAGAAACATTGAGGTGTCACCCTGCTATAGTTCGAGGGGTACCCAGGGCACAAATAAGCACTCACCCCAAATCTCACCCTAACTGGCCTTCAGGCTGGGACCCCTTAGCTCATAACAAGGTTACAGATATATAGAAACATTGGGGTGTCACCCTGCTATAGTTCCAGGGGTACCCAGGGTACAAATAAGCACTCACCCCAAATCTCCCCCTAACTGACCTTCAGACTGGGCCCCCTTAGCTCATAACAAGGTTACATATATATATAGAAACATTGGGGTAACAGTCACCCTGCTATAGTTCCAGGGGTACCCAGGGTACACATAAGCACACACCCCAAATCTGCCCCTAACTGGCCTTCAGGCTGGGCCCCTTAGCTCATAACAAGGTTACATATATATATAGAAACATTGGGGTAACAGTCACCCTGCTATAGTTCCAGGAGTACCCAGGGTACAAATAAGCACTCACCCCAAATCTCCCCCTAACTGGCCTTCAGACTGGGCCCCCTTAGCTCATAACAAGGTTACAGATATATAGAAACATTGGGGTAACAGTCACCCTGCTATAGTTCCAGGAGTACCCAGGGTACAAATAAACACTCACCCCAAATCTCCCCCTAACTGACCTTCAGACTGGGCCCCCTTAGCTCATAACAAGGTTACAGATATATAGAAACATTGGGGTAACAGTCACCCTGCTATAGTTCCAGGGGTACCCAGGGTACACATAAGCACACACCCCAAATCTGCCCCTAACTGGCCTTCAGGCTGGGCCCCTTAGCTCATAACAAGGTTACATGTATATATAGAAACATTGGGGTAACAGTCACCCTGCTATAGTTCCAGGAGTACCCAGGGTACAAATAAGCACTCACCCCAAATCTCCCCCTAACTGGCCTTCAGACTGGGCCCCCTTAGCTCATAACAAGGTTACAGATATATAGAAACATTGCGGTGTCACCCTGCTATAGTTCGAGGGGTACCCAGGGCACAAATAAGCACTCACCCCAAATCTCCCCCTAACTGACCTTCAGACTGGGCCCCCTTAGCTCATAACAAGGTTACAGATATATAGAAACATTGGGGTAACAGTCACTCTGCTATAGTTCCAGGGGTACCCAGGGTACAAATAAACACTCACCCCAAATCTCCTCCTAACTGACCTTCAGACTGGGCCCCTTAACTCATAACATAAATAAACTCACCTGCAGGGGGCAGTGTGCGGAGCATCGTTTCTGGGAGTATTTGGATTTGCCACTGATTCTCTTTTGATGAGTTATTTATTGAGTAAATTACAAGACAACGGAAGAGTTTATTAAGCACTGAGGATATTAAAATGCTAATGAGTTTGCCTTATCTGCATATATCACTTTTCTTTCCTAAGTCAGCATATAGTCCCCAAGACAGGAGGAGAATTTAAAGAATAAATCAGCTTTTTCCATGGAGAAGTCTCCTTTCTGGTCCCCATGACATTTATTAATTCCAGCAGGTAGAGGGGCGTATGGAGCGCTCCAGTAAACAGTGATTGAATTTAATTAGCCCGGAGCAATGGTGCGCTTCAGGCAATTTCCCTTGGAAAGTTATATATCAAGATCTAAAAGGGCCCAGTCTGGCACTAAATGCAATGAGTTCTTTATTGATTATCAATACATGGCTTTTCCTTCTAACTGTACCCACTTATTCCTCTGACTGCCCTGATTAATGTGCTTAATGACCTTACCTTGTGTCAACGCTTCTCTATTCTCCTTACTGACACTGTCACCACATCACTGGTACTATTTTATGTTTCCATTTAAAGGGGTTATAAACCCAAAGATAATAGTTTGCCTAATAAAAAAAAAACCAGATATACTATCATTCTCAGCAACTTTCGAGCACTAAAAAAAACCCAATAGGTTGGAAAGTCGTGTGTAAATGTAACTGTTACTATGTAACTGTCTGTTTCTGTCTCTTGCAACTTGTAGCAGAAGCCAAGCGACTGGCAGACTCTGAAGGAGAACACAAAGATTTCTGCTACTTTGTATCAAGAGACAAAAACAGACAGACACTGCTTTCAATAGCAATTTACTGGGGTAATTCACCTTTAAGGTGTCCTTTATTATGTTGTAGAATGGCTCATTCTAAGCAGCTTTTCAATTGGTCTTCATTATTTATTTTTTTATAGCTTTTGAATAATTTGCCTTCTTCTTCTTTTGACTCTTTCCAGCTTTTAAATAGGGGTCACTGACCCCATCTAAATACAAATGCTCTGTAAAGCTACAAATGTATTGTTATTGCTACTTTTTATTCCTCATCTAAGATCTTTCTATTCAGATCTCTCCTATTCATATTCCAGTCTCTTATTCAAATCACTGCAGGGTTGCTAGGGTAATCTGGACCCTAAGAACCAGATGGCTGAAATTGCAAACTGGACAACTGCTGAATAAAAAGTTAAATAACTCAAAAACCACAAATAATAAAAAATGAAAACCGATTGCAAATTGTCTCAGAATATCCCTCTCTATGTCATACTAAAAGTTAACTCAAAGGTGAACAACCCCTTTAAGTTATATTTTAGTATATTATAGAGTGGCCAGTTCTAAGCAGCTTTTCAATTGGTCATCATTATTTATTTTTTATAGCTCTTGAATAATTTGCCTTCTTCTTTTGACTCTTTCCAGCTTTTAAATGGGGGTCACTGACCCCATCTAAAAAAAACAAATGCTACAAATATATTGTTATTACTCCTCTTTCTATTCAGGCTTCTCCTATTCATAATCCAGTCTCTTATTCAAGTCAATGCATGGTTGCTAGGGTAATTTGGACCCTAGCAACCAGATGGCTGAAATTGCAAACCGGAGAGCTGCTGAATAAAAAGCTAAATAACTCAAAAATAAAAAACACAAATAAAAAATAAAAACCAATTGCAAATTGTCTCAGAATATCCCGTTCTACATCATACTAACAGTTAATTTAAAGGTGCACACCAACTTAATATTTTGGTGTTAATTCATGTCACATGACTCTGGAGCAGAGTTTCCAAAACTCTGGGACTGGCGTCTTTGGGGGGTGGAACAGTGAATTGTGGGTCCAGCAATTTGCAGCTGAAGATAAATGAAAGGTTGTGCTGAAACACAATTAATAGTCAATAACCAGTATCCTAACATGGTCTATGTGCTCCAGCCCCAAACCCTCATTTTAGGGGAGCGAATGAGACGTATCGATACAAAAAGCGGCAGGCGCACTGCAAAACTGGCCATCAAAAGAAAGTAGTATAAAAATAGGCCCTGGCATTTCAGCTACACAGAGGCCCAAAAAAACTCCACCATCCCACTAGATAGTGACTGTCTATAGTATCTTACAGCAGCCCCTCTGGCATTTGCCATAATCCACAGATTGCCAGTCCAGGCCTGATTAGTATCCCCATACCATCAACCAGAGACACTACAGACAGGCAGACGCCCAATCACACAAGCTTCTCTACTGGCAATACACAGTATTCCATGCTTACGGCTGCTCTTTTCTATTATAGGGGCAGATTTACTAAAGGGTGAAGTGGCAATTCGCTAGCGTTACCGCCCGCAGGGACATAGCCAACGGGCGCAGACATCAATTCGCTAGTGAAAGAGACCGTTGCTAGCGGTCTTTGCACTTTATCGCCAGGCGACTTTTCACTCTGTCGAATGGTCACTACTCCTCAAATTCACCAAAGTGCAGATTTTACTGAACGTTACCTCTTTTGCCAGAGTTGCCATCTCCAGCTCAGACCAGGCATTAAAGTAGCTAGATCTTCCTCAATCTTCTGTCACTTACATTATATTCTGTGAGCCAAAAATGCATCAAAGTCCAAAAAACACTGACGACTTTTCCTTTTTTCAGCCTGATTGCCTGCAAAAGTCCTAACTTAAAGGAAAACTGTATCCCCAAATTGAACACTTAAAGGGGAAGGAAACCTAGTCGGCGCAAACCCCCCACCCCCCCTCCCGTTTGTTGCCCATCCTCCCTCCTCCTCCCTGGCCTACCCGTCCCGCTGGGCAAATGCCCCTAACTTGTTACTTACCCTTCTGCTCAGGTCCAGTCCAGGGAGTTCACAGACGACATCTTCTTCCACGCGATCTTCTTCCTGCTTTGAACGGCGCATGCGCAGTAGGATCATTTCGCCGGTACGATCTACTGCGCATGCACGTGACTTTTGGCGCATGCGCAGTAGATCCATACCGGCGAAATGATCCTACTGCGCATGCGCCAAAACGCCGTTCACAGCAGGAAGAAGATCGCGTGGAAGAAGATGTCGTCGGTGAACTCCCTGGACTGGACCTGCGCAGAAGGGTAAGTAACAAGTTAGGGGCATTTGCCCAGCGGGACGGGTAGGCCAGGGGGGAGGAAGGAGGGTGGGCAACAAACGGGAGGGGGGGTGGGGGGTTTGCGCCGACTAGATTTCCTTCCCCTTTAAGCAACAGTTTATATCATATTAAGTGGCATATTAAAGAATCTTACCAAACTGGAATATAAATTTAAGTAAATATTGCCCTTTTACATCTCTTGCCTTGAGCCACCATTTTGTGATGGTCTGTGTGCTGCCTCAGAGATCACCTGACCAGAAATACTGCAGCTCTAACTGTAACAGGAAGAAGTGTGGAAGCAAAAGACTAAACTCTGTCTGTTAATTGGCTCATGTGACCTAACAAGTATGGTTTGTTGGTATGTTTGTGTGCACTGTGAATCATATGATCCCAGGGGGCGGCCCTTATATTTTAAAATGGCAATTTCCTATTTATGATTACCCAATGGCACATACTACTAAAAAAGTAAATTATTATGAAAATGGTTTATTTATGAAGCAGGATTTTACATATGAGCTGTTTTATGCAATATCTTTTTATAGAGACCTACATTGTTTGGGGGGTATAGTTTTCCTTTAAACTTTTTTTGGGTAACCTGTTTTCCCCAGACATTTTGCAAACATACGGAACATTAACTTTACAGTGAGCTCATGTGTAGGGCATTAGAATAACTCCCTTGTCTTTATTAAAGTTCCCTGGACATGTGTTTTAATTTGTAAGTATTTGCACCAAAATTTAACATAAAGACATCCATACAACTTTAAATGTCCTGCCTTATTCAAATCGTCCTGAGCGTACGATCCCTAGGGAAGTTTCGCTAGGCAGAAATGAACGCTAGAGCATATTCAGATGCTCACATTGCTATGGTAACGCTAGCAAAAAGTCGCGTTCGCGCCCGGGACGAAACTCCGCATGTTAGTGAATTAGCGTTGTCTGAACGAATTTACGCCTGTAAAAGTGTAGCAATCTGAACCATAGTCTAACTCTGGCCGTGGCACAAACTGCAGCACGTTCCTATTGTCACAAGCTAATGGGCAGATTCGGGGATGTTTATCTGAACTGATATCAGCCTCCTACACTCGTAACTGTCACTACTATCAGTCACATGATCTCCCAGTGACACATTCTGTTGCCTTCTTGGGAGCAGCTATTGGTTGTATTTTAATATTTTCATAACTGTTTCTCTTGTTCCCTAATAGGCAATAAGTCTTGTTGTCTGTCCCACTGCTTCAGCTTCACTTTATTTACCTGAGTTATACTACTACCATAGAACTACTCAGCTGTATCAATGCCTGTAGGCTCTATTAGGAGCAGCCAGATATAATCATAATGCTGCTAATAATACTATATCCTTTTATTTCAAATAAAATAGCTTGTATAATAAACAATCCCTTTCCACAGTGATGACATTAGTGAGACTCATCTTTGATGCATCAGGTTCAGTCCTCCATTTACATCATTCTTATAAATCATCTGCTGACTGTTCATCCCCCATACTTCTCAATGCCATTCTCTTCATACTCCATCCCCCTCCATTCTCTCCATACTCCATCCCCCTCCATTCTCCCCATACTCCATCCCCCTCATTCTCTCCATACTCCATCCCCCTCATTCTCTCCATACTCCATCCCCCTCCATTCTCTCCATACTCTACTACAGTACTGCAATGTGTGATTTAAGGGATACTCCTCTACCAGTGACTTCTCTTCTTGGATGGATCTACTATGGTGCCTTCTAAACCCTTGGGTGTAGCTTGTGTGCATGTTATGGATGTTCCTAAATGTGGGCACCCAAAGGGGCAAATATATATGAAGCTGTTGGGCAGGAGTAGAGGAGAGCGAGTGGTTCCCAGGAAGCATAAAGACACGAGTGAGCAGATCTAGAGCAATAAATGGTCTGGAATCACCTTTGTGAAGGCCGGTAAGAAGAAGACACAAGTGGAAGGGAACTAATCAGATTGTGAATAGCCAGAAATAGGGGAGTACCAGGGAAGACTATGGCCAGGTAGGAAAAAGCATTTGAGCAGCAATAGGTAGCATCTGTCTTACACAGAGGTAGTGACACTAGTAGGAGTGGACCACTAGCATGGTCAGATATGGAGGACACCAACCATGTCTCCTATGAAGCTCTTCCTTTTCAGAACTGATACCAGAAAGTCTGAATTGTGTGGTTGGGGGCCTCAGCATGGGCCATATGGCTTAAAAGTCTCCTTTGTGTTCCATTAAAACCAATTTGTGAAAGACCCACTAGAGATGGAAAGCATTGTACAGCAATGGCTGCTCTTTTTGGCATGTAGAAACCATATTAAAAGCTTAATTCCCAATTAGTCCCAGGTCAATACATGTCTCATCTGCAACCAGAGCAGATACAGTGAGCCCTTTGCACCTCTCTGTTTGATAAGAAGCAAGTGAGTTGCACATTAGGGCCACAGTGCTCCAGCACTTAAAGGGATTCTGTCATGGGAAAAAATTTTTTTTTCAAAATGAATCGGTTAATAGTGCTGCTCCAGCAGAATTCTGAGCTGAAATCCATTTCTCAAAAGAGCAAACAGATTTTTTTATATTCAATTTTGAAATCTGACATGGGGCTAGACATATTGTCAATTTCCCAGCTGTCCCAAGTCATGTGACTTGTGCTCTGATAAACTTCAATCACTCTTTACTGCTGTACTGCAAGTTGGAGTGATATCAACCCCTCCCTTTTTCCCCCCAGCAGCCAAACAAAAGAACAATGGGAAGGTAACCAGATAGCAGCTCCCTAACACAAGATAACAGCTGCCTGGTAGATCTAAGAACAACACTCAATAGTAAAAACCCATGTCCCACTGAGACACATTCAGTTACATTGAAAAAGAAAAACAGCAGCCTGCCAAAAAGCATTTCTCTCCTAAAGTGCAGGCACAAGTCACATGACCAGGGGCAGCTGGGAAATTGACAAAATGTCTAGCCCCATGTCAGATTTCAAAATTGAATATAAAAAAATCTGTTTGTTCTTTTGAGAAATGGATTTCAGTGCAGAATTCTGCTGGAGCAGCACTATTAACGGATTCAT
Source organism: Xenopus laevis (assembly GCF_017654675.1). Lineage (NCBI taxonomy): Eukaryota > Metazoa > Chordata > Amphibia > Anura > Pipidae > Xenopus > Xenopus laevis. The sequence continues at coordinate 159,471,813 of NC_054374.1, read as the reverse complement.
TTTGAAAAAAATTTTTTTCCCATGACAGTATCCCTTTAATGTCTATCCAACCAGAAATGAGAACTCAAACGTTTATTGTATAAGCAATGAAGTTTACCGTCTTACAAGCTTATTGGTAAATTTGTGATATGTGCCATCTAATTGTGACATGGTAGCGCCGTTTCTTATTCCCAGGTTTATTTTAATTCATTAGACAAAGCATACCTTCATGGGATGGATTAGCTGTCATGGCAACGTCAGCCTAATCAAATATTTTAATTACAAACGTTGAAATTTGCATTATCTGTGGGAGAGGCATTCGTTTTGTAAATTTCAGGGACCCCATTCTGCATGTGGAATGAATGCAGCAGTTACTGTATGGAGCTGAGAGGCAAAGCAGCTACATGATCTATTAATTATTATTATTGTTAGTATTAATTATTATTATTATTATTATTATTATTAATTATTAACTTTAATAAACTTCTTTGGATAAGGGTTTTTCCATGCTGGGAGCACCAATGTTTAGCCATCAACTACATCCCATCATTGGGCCCTATTTAACTTTCTGCTATGATTCTGTCTATGCTCAATGGCCCATTTCAGGGCCGAGTGAATATTGTTTGACCAAAAGTCACGGCACCAAGAACCCAAACAAGTATTGACCCAATAAGTATTGGCAATTACTTTGTTGAAAAGCTTGACTGCCCACTAAACTTGGATTGAGGCAGGGTGAAAGCGCTAATGGGCAGGATAAAGGGGGGAGTGGGAACAGATCAGGGGCGAGCTGGAGGCTGAACAACTAGGGATTACAGATTTACCAGCAAGTACATTGCCAATTGGCCCTTGGCTAGTATTTTACCAGCTAGGCCAGTGTCCAGTGGCAACTCTAACTGTCTGCCACAATTGTGCTGGATGCATCCAAACAGACTCTACTGTACTTTCATGAAATAATAGTTTATGTAAACAAGCTGCTGTGTAGCCATGGGGGCAGCCATTCAAGCACAGGATACACAGTAGATAACAGATAAGTACTACTATAGTTTATATAAACAAGCTGTTGTGTAGCCATGGGGGCAGCCATTCAATCACAGGATACACAGTAGTTAACAGATAAGTACTACTATAGTTTATATAAACAAGCTGCTGTGTAGCCATGGGGGCAGCCATTCAAGCACAGGATACACAGTAGTTAACAGATAAGTACTACTATAGTTTATATAAACAAGCTCCTGTGTAGCCATGGGTGCAGCCATTCAAGCACAGGATACACAGTAGATAACAGATAAGTACTACTATAGTTTATATAATCAAGCTGCTGTGTAGCCATGGGGGCAGCCATTCAAGCACAGGATACACAGTAGTTAACAGATAAGTACTACTATAGTTTATATAAACAAGCTGCTGTGTAGCCATGGGGGCAGCCATTCAAGCACAGGATACACAGTAGTTAACAGATAAGTACTACTATAGTTTATATAAACAAGCTGCTGTGTAGCCATGGGGGCAGCCATTCAAGCACAGGATACACAGTAGTTAACAGATAAGTACTACTATAGTTTATATAAACAAGCTGCTGTGTAGCCATGGGGGCAGCCATTCAAGCACAGGATACACAGTAGATAACAGATAAGTACTACTATAGTTTATATAAACAAGCTGCTGTTTAGCCATGGGGGCAGCCATTCAAGCACAGGATACACAGTAGTTAACAGATAAGTACTACTATAGTTTATATAAACAAGCTGCTGTGTAGCCATGGGGGCAGCCATTCAAGCACAGGATACACAGTAGTTAACAGATAAGTACTACTATAGTTTATATAAACAAGCTGCTGTGTAGCCATGGGGGCAGCCATTCAAGCACAGGATACACAGTAGTTAACAGATAAGTACTACTATAGTTTATATAAACAAGCTGCTGTGTAGCCATGGGGGCAGCCATTCAAGCACAGGATACACAGTAGTTAACAGATAAGTACTACTATAGTTTATATAAACAAGCTGCTGTGTAGCCATGGGGGCAGCCATTCAAGCACAGGATACACAGTAGATAACAGATAAGTACTACTATAGTTTATATAAACAAGCTGCTGTTTAGCCATGGGGGCAGCCATTCAAGCACAGGATACACAGTAGTTAACAGATAAGTACTACTATAGTTTATATAAACAAGCTGCTGTGTAGCCATGGGGGCAGCCATTCAAGCACAGGATACACAGTAGTTAACAGATAAGTACTACTATAGTTTATATAAACAAGCTGCTGTGTAGCCATGGGGGCAGCCATTCAAGCACAGGATACACAGTAGTTAACAGATAAGTACTACTATAGTTTATATAAACAAGCTGCTGTGTAGCCATGGGGGCAGCCATTCAAGCACAGGATACACAGTAGTTAACAGATAAGTACTACTATAGTTTATATAAACAAGCTGCTGTGTAGCCATGGGGGCAGCCATTCAAGCACAGGATACACAGTAGATAACAGATAAGTACTACTATAGTTTATATAAACAATATCTCTGGAATTACAAATCTTTCCAGTATGACAATGTTAAATGGGGACACACACTAACAAATGTACAAATATATCTCATGATTATAAATAAAATTAGAAATGTGCCAAATCAGTCAATGTTGTCATTTATCAGAAAAGGGAAACTTTCAGCCAAGAAGGCGGCACCTCTACATGGAGCTTATGTATGTGCTGGATGTGTTACATACATTGTAGTGCCCTGGATTCCGTGTCTCCAAATCTCTATTTCCAGACTGCCAGTCACTGTATTTTGGGATGCTGGAAATTTCCCACGGGAAGACAAGATTAATGGCAGCAGGGGAAGCGACGCAGAACAGGCAAATACAAATGTTACTGGGAATGACAGGCAGTGCTGATAAACTGCAGATATTGTATGGGAAGAACATATCTACCATGTATAATACACAATATTGTGTCCCGGGTGTATAGGCTCTGAAATAACTTGCCTCTGTTTCCCAAAATAAAGCTCATGTGCCTGGTGCCCTGTCTCAGTCTCTAAAACCGCACTGCTGACACTTCACAAGCGGCGGAGATTTCTCTCTACATTGAAGTTCTCTGTATCTACTGGAACATGTCACATCCCACTTGAAGGGGTGTGGAGCTTGCATATAATTGCATATTGTTGGCACCCCCATCAGGATGGGACAGTCCCAGTAAACGGGTGCAGGCGGATCTGGAGCAGGATTGGGTGCAATTGCCGGCTGGCATATGGAGTCCATCCAATCCGGACAGTAACTCTGCCTGCAGCCCCGTTGTACCTTCCCATGGTAGAAGAAACCTGTTTGTGGCAAATATACCATTTGATTCAGCACCTTCTCCAACTTTGCTCACCAAATATAGTCACTTTTCTGATGCAGGTTGTAACAGAGAAAAGACAAAAACTAATAAGGGCCCAATGGAGGTTCTAATTGTATGGGTATTATATGAGTATAGTATGAGTATTGTATGGGAATAGTATGGGTATTGTATGAGTATTGGATGGGTATTGGATGGATATTGTATGGGTATTGTATGAGTATTGCATGGGTATTGCATGAGTATTGCATGGGTATTTTATGAGTTTTGTATGGGTATTGCATGGGTATTTTATGGGTATTGTATGAGTATTGCATGGGTATTGTATGGGTATTTTATGGGTATTGTATGAGTATTGTATAAGTATTGCATGGGTATTGTATGAGCATTGCATGGGTATTGCATAGGTATTGTATGGGTATTGTATGAGCATTATATGGGTATTTTATGGGTATTGTATGTGTATTGTATGGGTATGGAGATGCCTAAAATGACTTTGCTGTGCAGCACAGTAACTTCTAGATACTTCAATACATTAAGGGGCAGATTTATCAAGGGTCTAATTTAAAAAATTAATTTTTAAATTTGAATTTCAAGGTTATTTTAGTGTAATTTGACTAGGGAATAGTCCAAATTCTAATCGAATTTGAAAAAAAAATCGAAAATACGAATATTAAAATTCAACATCTACTATCTCTTTAAAAATTTGACTTTGACTATTCTCCATCTAAAATCTGCTAAATTGCTGTTTTAGCCTATGGGGGACCTCCTAGTCATTTGGTGGACTTGAAAAATCTAAGTTTTTTTGGGAAAAACTTTGAATTGAATGCGATCGAATATGTTCCGGATTCGATTCGAATGATCGAATACAGCTTATTCAAGTTGGGGAGACAAAAAAGTCGCCATAAGAAAGAAAATGCCCATTCGCTTTAATGCATTTGGACAAATAGTCATCGGCATGAAAAAAAGTCGGCATTTGGAGTGAGAAAGAAAAGTTGTGCACATAAAAAATAGCTGCGACTAAAAAAAATTTGTTGCCTATTGACCTCAATGCATTTCGTAAATTTTTAACCATCTCGCGAATTTTTTTAGCAGTTTCGTGAATTTTTTGCTGAAGCAAAACGGGATAGATGTGATCATCACTAACCTCAGATATTTTAGAGGCAACATCTCAAGCCCACTACAGAGAAGGCTGGGGCCAAATGTGGCCCTCCATGGGATTTTTATGCCCCACCCCTCAGGGTCATTATTAAAATTTAGGGGCAGATTTATTGAATTTGGTTTTTTTGAACTCCCATAACTTCAAAATTCAAATAAAAAAAGAGCAACCGAAATTTATCAAAATTTTCACTTCAAATTTTTAATTGATAAATCTGCCCCAAGTGTTATTATAGGGGTGTATTTTATACAGTGCTGCAGCTTGGAATTTTAACTAAAGTAAGTTTTTTATTAGAAAGAAGAATGTCTTAGAGCAGAAGAGTCTCTAAGGGTCAGGGCACACGCTCAGATTCGGGGAGATTACTCGCCCGGCAACAAATCTCCTCTTCTTCGGGGGCGACTAATCTCCCAGAACTGTCTACAGCCGGCTAGAATGTCGGGGCAACTTCGGAAAACAAAACGATCCGAGTGCCATCCCGCCCGGCGATTTACATTCTAGCCATCAGGAGGCAGTTCGGGGAGATTAGTCACCGGGCTACTAATCTCCCCGAATCTGAGCGTTTGCCCTGACCCTTAGAGCAATTTCACATCTTGAAACTCTGTAGGATCCCAGAGAAACCAACATTTTTGGGCAGATTTACTAAGGTTTGAATGGTAAACTCGAATTCGAATTTTAAATTATTTTTTTTTGGTCAAAACTTACAAATTCAAATTTAAACCACCAACTCCAATTTGAATTCGAATGTGAGATTCTAATTTGAATATTCTCCACTTAAACCTGCTGAGTTCATGTAGAAGTCAACGGCAAGATGTTAATAGTAGTGATGAGCCACATTTTTGCCAAGTTTCACTTTGAAAATGAAACCCCATGGGAGAAGAAAAATGTCACATGTCAAAATAAATGTTGTTTGTCAAAAAAAATTTGACGCGTAAAAGTCAAGTGTTTTTTTCTCAGAGGAAAACTCAATTCAAGTTTTCAGGTCGGGACTATTCGATCGAATTTTAAGACGTTCCCATTTTTTCATACATAACATGCCATTCAAATTGTAAATACAATCAAATTTATTAGGGGCAGATTTATCAAAGGTCGAAGTGAAAATTTGAATTAAAAAACATCAGAATTTCAAGCAAATTTTTGTGTACTTCGACTAGGAAATAGTCCAAAATCTATTTGAATTTGAAAAAAATTTGAAAATTCGAATATCAAAATTTATCATGTACTGTATCTTAAAAAATTCGACTTCGATCATTCGCCATCTAAAACCTGCCAAATTGCTGTTTTAGCCTATGGGGGACCTCCTAGAACCTTTTTGTAGTCAATTTGTGGTCTTTGAAAAATCTAAGGTTCTTTTGGAAAAATGCGAATGCGCTGTTAATTCGATGCGTAAGTTTCGAATTTGATCGAAAATGGACCTATTCGGCCATAAAAATTTAATTCGAAGTTCAAAAAAAACTCCCTTTACTTTGAAATTCGACCCTTGATAAATCTGCCCCGAGTTAAAAAACAATTCACATTACTCTAAAATTCAACCTTTGATAAACCACCTTTGAGTTAAAGAATATCTGAGACCTGGATCAAATGGCAGTTAGGCAGGTTAAACAGTTTATAGAGTTAAAAGGTTGAACTTGATGGACGTGTGTCTTTTATCAACCTATTTACTACGTTATGTAAGAGAGAATAAGCAAAAAGAATGTTAATTTGCGGAATCCAGCGTAGTTACAAGGGAAAAGCTGACTTCTGCCTCATGGTATCAACGTACAGAACCAGCAGTGCAGAAAGGAACTATAAGCTGCTGCTTCCAATAGAAATTACACATAACTGACAGTTTATGAATGAGTGCATGTTGGGAAGTTGTGTAGAACTGCATTTAACCCTCTATGTGCTGGAATAGTTTGATCTAATTGTGCCGCCAGTAAATGCCGGGGGCATTTAAAGGGTTAAATAGCAGGTACATTTCAGCAAAAGACAGATAAATATGACAGATAAAGAGTGACAGATGGAGGAATACATGAGGAAATATATGTATAAGTCCCCGCTGTGTGTCTGTAGGAAGAGTTTATAGCAGGGATCATGGTTTATGGAGAGATTAAGAAGTAAGAATTCCTGCCGGCAGCTCCTGGCGTGGGAGCAACTCATTAGGGAATTCCTTATAGTCACCATCCTGCACATGACATGAGGCCTCCCTTTGTTACTGGGATCTGCTATAGGAACCAGCAAAGGAACGGGGCTCTGTATAATAAGGTCATTCCTCCATTCCTTGCCCAGGGGTATTCTAACAACACACTGAGCAGACTGTACCTTATATAATGGAAATACAGCCCCTTATAGTCTGATCACAATACATGTATGGGACCTGTTATCCAGAATGCTCAGGACCTGAGGTTTTCCAGATAACGGATCTTTCTGTAATTTGGATCTTCATACTTTAAGGGCAGAGACACACTGTCAGATTTGGGGAGATTAGTCGTCTGGTGACAAATCTCCTCTTCTTCGGGGCGACTAATCTCCCCAAACTGCCTTCCCACCGGCAAGAATGAAAATCATCGGCGGGATGGCACTTGCATACCTCCCAACTGTCATAGAATTCAGTGGCACAGAAACTGGACTTCACTCCAAAATAGATGCAAATAAAAAGTATTTATTATGCAAAAAGGAACATCTCAGAGCAAGTTCTTGCAACATTGGATATTTTTTCCTTATCCCTCATCCCATGTTATCCTTGCAAAATGTTCTATAACTGTCCCGTTTTCAGAAGGACAGTCCCTCTTTTGACAGCTCAATCCGCAGTCCCTCGTTTGTACTGGAAAGTCATGTTTTTCTCTGCAATGAACAGCCAGAAAAAGTAAAAAGAAAAAAGTTTCTAAGTTAATTGGCTTTTGGCAGAGAGCCCAGAACAGCCTCAAGGTTCAGTTATGATACTTTTGTAACAATTTTGAGACAAGCAAATAAGTAATTGTAACAATATAAGATAACAGGTCCCTTGGGAGAAGTTTAAAGGGCAATTCACCTTCATTAGCAAAACTGTAATAACTGAACACAGAAATATGTTCAAACTTTCATAACCTGACAAATTTTGTAAAATGAACATGGACATTAGGGGGTGTGTCCACAAAAATGGGCGTGGTCAAAAACAAATTTCGCCATACTACGCGGACCAAATTTTTTGTCCCTCTTTTCGTTTCCCAAATGTTGGGAGGTATGCACCTGGAGCGCTTCGTTTTCCAAAGTCACCCAAAGTTGCCTCAGGAGGAAACCTCGGGCGACTTTGGAAAACAAAGCACTCCAATTGCCATCCCTCCTGCGATTTAGATTCTAGTCGATGGGAAGGCAGTTCTGGCAGATTAGTCGCCCTGAAGAAGAGGAGAATTGTCACTGGGCGACTAATCTCCCCGAATCTGACCGTGTGTCTCTGCCCTTAATCTACTAGAAAATCATGTAAACATTAAATAAACCCAATAGGCTGGTTTTGCTTCCAATAAGGATTAATTATATCTTAGTTGGGATCAAGTACAAGCGACTGTTTTATTATTACACAGAAAAAGGAAATCATTTATAAAAATTTCGATTATATAAAAAAATGGAGTCTATGGGAGACAGCCATTCCATAATTCGGAGCGTTTTGGATATCATATTTCTGGATAATGGATATCATACCTGTATATTGAAAACCCTGTTTCAATAAAGGCTTTCCACAAAAAATATATTTCTGTATGACTGTGCAAGGCAGGGCTGGATTAAAAGGATACTGTCATGGAAAAACATGTTTTTTCCAAAAAACATCAGTAAATAGTGCTGCTCCAGCAGAATTCTGCACTGAAATCCATTTCTCAAAAGAGCAAACAGATTTTTTTATATTCAATTTTGAAATCTGACATGGGGCTAGACATATTGTCAGTTTCCCAGCTGCCCCAAGTCATGTGACATGTGCCTGCACTTTAGGAGAGAAATTCTTTCTGGCAGGCTGCTGTTTTTCCTTCTCAGTGTAACTGAATGTGTCTCAGTGGGACATGGGTTTTTACTATTGAGTGTTGTTCTTAGATCTACCAGGCAGCTGTTATCTTGTGTTAGGGAGCTGCTATCTGGTTACCTTCCCATTGTTCTTTTATTTGGCTGCTGGGGGGAAAAGGGAGGGGGTGATATCACTCCAACTTGCAGTACAGCAGTAAAGAGTGATTGAAGTTTATCAAAGCACAAGTCACATGACTTGGGGCAGCTGGGAAATTGACATTATGTCTAGCCCCATGTCAGATTTCAAAATTGAATCTAAAAGAAATCTGTTTGCTCTTTTGAGAAATGGATTTCAGTGCAGAATTCTGCTGGAGCAGCACTATTAACTGATTCATTTTGAAAAAAAATGTTTTCCCATGACAGTATGCCTTAAATGTAACTGATAGGACCTGGATTTTACTATTGAGTGCTGTTCTTATATCTACCAGGCAGCTGTTATCTTGTGTTAGGGAGCTGATATCTGGTTACCTTTCCATTGTTCTGTTGTTAGGCTGCTGGGGGGTGGGAAGGAAGGAGGTGATATCACTCCAACTTGCAGTACAGCAGTAAAGAGTGACTGAAGTTTGTCAGAGCACAAGTCACGTGACTGGAGGCAGCTGGGAAACTGACAATATGTCTACCCCATGTCAGATTTCAAAATTGAATATAAAAAAATCTGTTTGCTCTTTTGAGAAACGGATTTCAGTGCAGAATTCTGCTGGAGCAGCACTATTAACTGATGCGTTTGGAAAAAACATGTTTTCCCATGACAGTATCCCTTTAACATAGGGGGCTCCCCTAGGCCCGCTGCCCCCTCCCTTTTATTTGTGCAAATTTTCATCAGATGGTGGCTCCTTCTGTACTTAAGGGGTTAATCATTTCTCCTTATTGCATCTTGACTCCATTAGGAAATAAAACCGGTTTGCCGGGTGAGTCCGGCTTGCAGAACTTTCCTTCTCCTCCTGATTTACTTTCCCTGGAAAACTGACTCCGGCACAGATTGGTGGCCACACTCCCCTGGGGTAAATAATAGCAGATGAGCCCCCGGAATAAAGAGTCCTTGTACAGACAGAATTCCTGCTGCCCCTGCCCACCCCAAATATTCACATGACTCAAAGGGTCAAGCTCATCAGTCTGACATATCACATGAATAAGAAACGGCAAAGGATTACGGACCTGTCATTTTAGTGACTTTCATTCATTCACACGTGACTTTTATGGCTCTCACCTTATTATCCATTTGGCTCAAGGGGGTTGAATTCTAAAGAATATAACAGCAAATGTTCTAATGCCTCTGAACCGTCTGTACAGTGAGGTTGGTTTTCTTTGGTTGATTCTTTAAATGTAATGACCAGGTGTCCTGTATTATAAGGGATAATGTACCCCCTACTGTAAATGATAAGGATATTAGAAGTCACTGAGGGTTTGTTCTGTGACCATATAAAGGCACAAGGCTGCAGGCTGAGTTATACAGGGAACTCTGAGTATCACTCATGTATTATAAGGGATAATGTACCCCCTACTGTAAATTATAAGGATACTAGAAGTCACTGAGGGGTTGTTCTGTGACCATATAAAGACACAAGGCAGCAGGCTGAGTTATACAGGGAACTCTGAGTATCACTCATGTATTATAAGGGATAATGTACCCCCTACTGTAAATTATAAGGATACTAGAAGTCACTGAGGGGTTGTTCTGTGACCATATAAAGACACAAGGCTGCAGGCTGAGTTATACAGGGAACTCTGAGTATCACTCATGTATTATAAGGAATAATGTACCCCCTACTGTAAATGATAAGGATATTAGAAGTCACTGAGGGGTTCTGTGACCATATAAAGGCACAAGGCTGCAGGCTGAGTTATACAGGGAACTCCGAGTATCACTCATGTATTATAAGGGATAATGTACCCCCTACTGTAAATGATAAGGATATTAGAAGTCACTGAGGGGTTATTCTGTGACCATATAAAGGCACAAGGCTGCAGGCTGAGTTATACAGGGAACTCTGAGTATCACTCATGTATTATAAGGAATAATGTACCCCCTACTGTAAATGATAAGGATATTAGAAGTCACTGAGGGGTTCTATGACCATATAAAGGCACAAGGCTGCAGGCTTAGTTATACAAATGAGGAAACTTTATTTCTAGCCAGGAAGCATGGTATTTATTGAATTCCAAGGTCTAGTGGTTCATCCTATCTTTGTGTTTCACAAACATTTTACGGTGACAGGGAGATTTATGTCCCAGATGATTTTTTAACATTCGAGAAAAACATTCGCTCTTCACATGAAAAAGAGGCCGTCCATTTTGAATATTCAGCTGATACGTAATTGACCGTATGCTTTAGGGTATATGAATGCCATATTTGTGGGTCAGATGGTGGTACACAGGGAGACAAACCTGGAGCCAGACAGGATTATTATAAAGAGCTTTTTCTGTTTTTTAAACCCCAGAAATTTGCTAGAGTAATAATGATGAGAATAAAAACATGACATATTAAGCCTAACGAAGCTACTTGTGATTGTATTTCTAGCAGTACATGTGGTTTTGCTCTTGAGATATATAGAGTAGAATTTAGCTGCTTCATGTTGTCTGGGGCAGCATAAAAACACCCCCTAGTGGCTAGTTGCCAAGTAGACTGGCGGCTAGTTGGCGAGTAGACTAGGAGCTAGTTGCCGAGTAGAAGAACCTGACTGACCTGCACAGAGCCCATCATAAATGTTCAAACTAGTGATGTGCCCGTTGACTGGAGACCAATGGTTTGGGAGTGGCTTTGGTTGAAATTTGGGTGACCATTGCTGCTTGGAGTTGGGTTAGACTGGGGAAGTAACTCCCTTTTCCCTGTCTTGCAACCACAGGCAAGAGTACAGAGCAGATAGACATGGGCATGAGTTGGGTGCAAAAAAAGTCCATAACTTTACCTCTAAGGTTATTACCAGATAATAGGAACCTTCCATTGGCTAAGGCACAGGTATCCAAGGTGTGAGGCCTTCCCATGGAAGTTCCAAATCAGTTGAAGATGGGGTGAAGGTAGTCTAAAGGCCAGTTACAAGAGCTTCTTTACAGCCTATGAGCAAATATATAGGGCTGTTCTTGCAGAATTGAGCTTAGTAAAGGGCAATACCTATGTTGGTAACAAAAATAGTTATCCCAAGAAAGGAACTGCAAGTGTGTGACATATAACTCCTCTAGGAGTTCCTCTCTTGGGATAAAAAGTTTTAGCCTGTGGTTTCATGGCATCTTGCTCTAAGAATTAATGTAGTTCTTCTTCCAATTCTGTATACAAAGTACTTGTAAGTCACACCAACCACTGGTTTAGTGTAGATCAGGAATCCCAACCTTTTTTTTTTTACCAGTGAGCCACAATCAAATTTAAAAACAGTTAAGGAGCAACACAAACATGAAAAAAGTCCTTGGGGATGCTAAATAAGCGCTGTGATTGGCCATTTGATAGACTTTGCATGGACTGGCAGCCTACAGGAGGTTCTGTTTGGCAGTACACCTGGTTTTTATACAACCCACACTTGCCTCCAAGTCTGAAATTCAAAAATAAGCATCTGCTTTGAGGCCACTGAGAGCAACATCCAAAGGCTTGGTGAGGAGCATGTAGCTCACAAGCCACTGGTTGGGGACCACTGGTGTACATGATATAGTGATTGGCCGGACTCCCATGCACTTTGGACTGTGCTCTTTTATATGTATAGAATTGAGGGGAGCCGAGCAGTGGTACTGGGAGGTGGAACTCTCCTGTAGGAGAGGAGGAACAGAAGATGAGAGAATGAGGAATACAATAATAAAAAGGAGGAAAAACAAACTGGGAGAGAAAGAATGAGGAGAGGAAACCACAGCAGGGAAGGTAGAAGGACAAGATAAGAGTCCTGCAGCAGGTAGGGTACCAGCCTAATACCTGCAAATAGGTTGAGTTGTGGGTAGAAAATCCCTGATTCGCTGACCATGCGGGTAAGTCATATTCCTACATCCAATTACTTTGTATTCTGGGGGAACAATTCAACAATATCATTATTGGACATTATTATTTCAGCATTTATCTAAGGGATCTGCAGGTTTATAAATGAAACTGGCAACACATTTACCATACACCTAGCCTAACCCTAAATTTGCACTCGTCTTGTTCCTTGCTGGTACCCACTGCCTATATCTAACCTTTAATAATGTAAATGGGAACGTGATTTATTAACACATTTAAATTCTCATATAACAACTATGCTGGTCCCCATTGCTCTCACAATACAACTTCCATTACCACCCAACCCCTTATTCTTAACGCTTCCAGGGTTTCAACTTGAGGCTCCAAAGCAGACGTTCCACTGGGTTTTGTTGGAGAGTGATGGGAGTTGCAGTTTAGCCAAAGTGTAAAGGCTGCTGCTTACCCATCTCTACTAATGAGGAAAGTCGTGGGCAGCCCTATGAAGGCTTAGGGCTCTTACAAATAGGCGGTTTTACCTGCGCTAGCACAGGAGTAGACGCAGTCAATTATTGTGAAGGGGGCTGTACTCACACAGACGCATGTAAGTGCCAAATGCAGGTGGGACGCAGCATGTTGCATTTCACCTGTGTTCAGCGCATACATGAGTCTGTGTGAGTACAGCCCCTTCACAATAATTGAGTGCGTCTACTCCTGCGCTCTGCTGAAGCTGAACGGAATAAAGGGAGCCCAGGAAAAACTGGGTAAGCAGCAGCCCTCACACTTTGGCTAAAGAGCCCTTAGCAAGACTGAAACTGCCAGCAGTCAATAACAAAGCAGCACAGCTTGGAATTCCTCGATATTTTGCTTCTGCTTATATAAAAGGTAGAAAAAAAAAATATTACAGTGTAGTTTGCAGTTTAGGTATTCTCTAATCCCAAGGACCCTCTACATTACACCTGTCCAAATATTAGCAATCTCCACTTTAAAAGATCTCCTTCAGACAAAGTACTTACCAACTCACATCCCCCCCCCCTTCAGAATGTAACTGGGAGATAATAGTCATAGGGATAGAACAGCATCAGACGAGACCTCGTCTTCCCCAAGTACAACTTTCCCAGTTATTCTCAGAACTGGATTTTAAAAGGGAACTATCGCAAAAATTTAATAAAAGCTTCAGCATACTGAAATAAGAAACTTTCTAAATACAATCAATTAAAAATTCTGCATAGTTTCTGAAATAATTAAGTTTATATTCACTATCCCTCTCTCAGCATCTGTTTCTCTTCATTCTGTCTTCATGCAGGAGTTGGGTGTCAGATATTCATTGACAGTTAGATCCAATATATCTTATAGGGGGGCTCGTTTTGCCTAGAAGATGTATTAGAGATCACTCTATTAAAATCACCAGACCTCATGTCTCTCTAGATGTAGGACTTGTGCAAAATGCAGTTATTTTGTTAGATTTTGTTTGTACGGGAATCAGTTATTTGAGCGAGCTCTAATTCATCTGCTAGGAAAGGAGCCCTCTTATAAGGGTCAGGCCACACTGGGCCTTTTGGGGAGATTTGGTCGCCTGGCTACTAATCGCCTCGTCTTTGCGACGACCAATCTCCCCAAATGCCTTCCCTCACTCAGCGCTGGTTAAACAAAAAAAGCCGGCGCTAATCCCACGCGGCAACTTCGGAAAGCGAACCGCTGCGTGTGATTAGCGCTGGCGTTTTTTCATTTTAGCCGGTGTAGAGTGAGGGAAGGCGTTTGGGGAGATTAGTCACCGCAAAGACAAAGCGATTAGTCGCCAGGCGACCAAATCTCCCCTAAACGCCCAGTGTGGCCTAACCCCAAGATATATTGGATCTAACTGTCAATGAATATCTGACACCCAACTGCTGCATGAAGACAGAATGAAGAGAAACAGATGTTGAGAGAGGAATAGTGAAGATAAACTTGATTATTGCAGAAACAATGCAGAATATTTAATTGATTGTATTTAGAATGTTTTCTATTTCAGTATGAGCAAGCTTATATATCGAGGGGCAGATCTATCAAGGGTCAAATTTGAGTTTGTGCGAGTTCCTAAAAACTCCCATAAACTGGGAAAAAAAAGCATCAATCAAAATTTATTAAAAACAAAAAAAAAAAACTAATTTTTTTTTTTTAATAACGGGTGATTAGGATCGAGCTGCTAATTCGAATAGAATTCAATCGAATTTAATAAGAGTTTTCACAAAAATGTTTTTCTTCAAAAGACCACCAAATTGGTTCTAGTAGGTCCCCCATAGGCTAAAACACAAATTTGGCAGGTTTTAGATGGCGAATAGTTGAATTCTAGTTCTTAAAGGGACAGTACATGATAAATTTAAAAAATTTTATCAATTCGAATGTGGACTATTCCCTAGTCGAATTACAGTAAAATAAACTCTAAATGCCACTTTAAAAATTGGAATTATTCCAAATCCTATTTTATCACATTAGTCAAGCAAAATGAACTTTAATTACACTGTATAAATTATTTGAATCTTGTTTCCTTCAGTCTGGGAATTCATAATTATAACAAGCAGGCAGGAGCCATTTTGTGGACACTGTTATTAAGACAAGTCTTGTATCATCTCAGAATCTTGTTTGTGCACCAGAATGGGGGACCTGATGTCCATCCCCATGTCCTGGCTACACAATTAAATGGTGAAGAGAACGGGGGAATGTGGGGAGAGCAGTGACATGTAGGAAGTGCTGAATGGAAAGTGAAAGTAATTGCCTAAGGCATAGAGGAGGGGCAGACAATATTTGATTGACAGCTGAGATTTTTAAATGAGCTTACAACAGCTATGAATGCTTTAATAAAAAAAATTTGGATTTCATGTTTAATTTGAAAATCTCTTTAATTAATCATCTTTTATGTCTGTGTGCCAGGTCCACTTTAAGGGGGGGGGGGGCTTAAAGCCCAATATAAAACCAGAGGCCTCTCATATAGATATAAAGGATTACCTTTAAAGCAGGGGTCTCCAAATGCCTCAAACGCTTGAACTGGGCCGCTGAGCCTAACGAACAATAAACGTGCAGCGCCTGAATTGGACGCTGACCCCTCCCGAAACTTGCATCAAAAATTTGGCTCTACGCCAAGACTGGGGCCACTGCTTTAAAGCACATACACACAATGTCCAGACATTAGGAAAAAACATTTTATTAAGCATTTTAGAATACGCTATACAATATACATTTTCTTATAAAAAGAATGTCGTCCCTGATTTAGCCGTAAGGCACATACAAGCGATTCCCTTTCACCCCGATGTATAAAAATATAGTGACCATTTCAGTGGTTATAGAAGATGCGCCAAGTTATTTCTACTTCATCCAATCGCACACGTTCTTTTACCGTGGCTGCGTCCAAACCCCTCTGATCGATCGTTTAATTAAACTTCAGCAAAGTTACAGAATAGAAGTGCTTTTCATGTTTACAGGCAGTGGATTTTGGCTCTTTTAAAGAGATAGTTTACAAAAGAATTGATTTTTCAAGGTGACCATTCATAGCACAAAGCAAGAACACAACAGAAAATGCGGCAGAATTAAAGCGTAATGATTCGGACAGCCCACGAGGTGACCAAACCATAGATTTAAAGGGAAAATTGTGTCCTAATAGAAAGGCGGCTTTATAATTTAGCGTTTGTTTTCTAATGATTCTGGGAGTTGTCCCCATTTCTATTATTGGGTATGGGTGTAGGTATGGATTCCTGCTCCCCTAGTGCCTTGAAGCTCTACTTATAAATAGGGTACATGTTGCCTTTAAATTTAGTGCACAGCGTAGGGCCATCACCAGTGTTCCCTCTAAAGAAATGTGTGTGAAAATACACAATTTTATATCAATTCTGACCTGAGCACACAAGTTTAAAATGTGCGCCCCCAAAATATAATAATAATAGGCGAGAAGGACATTGGCCATCACAGAACCTTTGGTTAAATGGGTGGTTCACCTTTAGGATAACTTTTAGTATGTTATAGAATCTAAGCAACTTTTCAATTGGTCATTATTTTTTTAATAGTTTTTTCATTATTTCTGCAGTTTCCAAAGAGGGTCACTGACCCCATTTAAATACAAATGTTCTTTAAATCTACAAATGTATTGTTATTTATTTGTATTACTGGTCTCTCTTCAGGCCCTCTCCTATTCATATTCAAATCAATGTATGGTAGCTATGGGAAATTTAGACCCTAGCAACCAGATCACTACACTGATTTACATTGCAAACTGGAGAGCGGCTAAATAAAAAGCTAAATAACTCCAAAACCACAAACAATAAAAACCAACTGTAAATTGTCTCAGAATATCCCTCTCTACATCATACTAAAAGTTACTCAAAGGTGAACAAATCTTTTAATAAAAATGAAGCAGGTCTGGTCACCTGTGAATAGGGGGGGGGGAAAAAAAGCAGATCATTGGACAACGCCTAGAGTTTAATAATAGGGGTCGCAGATACCGCTATACTTTCAATTGCGCACTCATCTGTGCCTCGGCGTATCCTGAAGTATCCATTCTCCCCCCAAGATTCTCCCCAGCTATTCTTCACAATCCAGTACTTCTCCCCAGTTTGCTGGTCAGTGCCGTATCCCACCAGAAGAACCGCGTGATTGGTCAGCTGAAAGGGGTTGAACTTATCTTGCAGGCCGGTATGGTGGTAGACGCCGCTTCGATAGTGCATGAAGTCGCTGTACACCTCAAAGGCGACGGAGAGAGGGCCCCCAAGAATGAGCTCTAGTTTCATGTAGGCTTCATTGCAACCGCCGTAGAATCCACCAACGTAGTGGTACTGAGCGGTGTAGTATCTCTGGTAGGAATCTTTCAGTGTGCAGGGTGAGCCTGAACCAGTGTATGGGAAGTCAGACTCTTCCACAATTCCAAAATCATTGAGGTATTTTCCAGCAATAAGATATGGAAAGCCACCATCACAACCTGAAAGTGTAGAATAGAATGTTAAACACACCTTATACTCTCCCCCCTCCCTCCGGGAGAGGGGGAGAGAGAGGGAGAGAGATATATACAGTATATCTCCCACCCTCTCTCTTCTACCACCATCCCTCTCTCTCCCTCCCAGCGACCCTCTCTCTCTCCCAGCGACCCTCTCTCTCTCCCTCCCGGCGACCCTCTCTCTCTCCCAGCGACCCTCTCTCTCTCCTCCCAGCGACCCTCTCTCTCTCCCAGCGACCCTCTCTCTCTCCCTCCCAGCGACCCTCTCTCTCTCCCTCCCAGCGACCCTCTCTCTCTCCCTCCCAGCGACCCTCTCTCTCTCCCTCCCAGCGACCCTCTCTCTCTCCCTCCCAGCGACCCTCTCTCTCCCTCCCAGCGACCCTCTCTCTCCTCCCAGCGACCCTCTCTCTCTCCCTCCCAGCGACCCTCTCTCTCTCCCTCCCAGCGACCCTCTCTCTCTCCTCCCAGCGACCCTCTCTCTCCCTCCCAGCGACCCTCTCTCTCCCTCCCAGCGACCCTCTCTCTCCCTCCCAGCGACCCTCTCTCTCCCCTCCCAGCGACCCTCTCTCTCCCTCCCAGCGACCCTCTCTCTCCCTCCCAGCGACCCTCTCTCTACCCCAGCGACCCCCTCTCTCTCAGCGACCCCCTCCCTCTCCCTCCCAGCGACCCCCTCCCTCTCCCAGCGACCCCCTCCCTCTCCCAGCGACCCCCTCCCTCTCCTCCCAGCGACCCTCTCTCTCTCCCTTCCAGCGACCCTCTCTCTCTCCCTTCCAGCGACCCTCTCTCTCTCTCCCTTCCAGCGACCCTCTCTCTCTCTCCCTTCCAGCGACCCTCTCTCTCTCTCCCTTCCAGCGACCCTCTCTCTCTCTCCCTTCCAGCGACCCTCTCTCTCTCTCCCTTCCAGCGACCCTCTCTCTCTCTGCTGACTAGCACTAGGATCAGGAGTTTGAGTTAGACCAGGATTTGTATGTCCCTGCCTGCATCTGGGTGGTTTACAAGCCCCAATCATACTAGTATGTTAATTGGCTCTTTATTAAACTTGACCTCAGCGCAGGTTTGTTTAACTGCCGGGACCAATGTGAATAATCAAACATTATCCCTAAAGCGCTGCTTAATATTGTGCCACTGTAATAATGGTTAATAACATGAGTCAGCATATGTTCGACACAAAAAGCTTACCTTGGGAATAATTGCTGCAGGACACCACTTGCTGGGGACTCAGAATGGGCTTCTGAGAGAGCTGAGACTGAATCTGGATTCTAGACTCTAACATACCCATTGAGGAAAAGGCATAGCAGCTTCCACAGCTTCCTGAGGAAAGGGAAAAAAACAAGGCTTCAAGCTGGAGAATAAGCATACGTCTACCCACTTAGTCTGACCAAACAGACAGGTTGGCTCCTATGTAACTTGTATTCATGGATTAAAACAGAATAATGTCATTATGCAAATTAAATAAAAAGTCAGACCTGCATGACTTATACACAAGATTTAGTACCTTGGTTTCTAACAGGGCTGACAAAGTTGTATCCAGCGATGTTTCTCCAGTCCCATTCATTTGGAAGGCCTTTGTATTTTTTGTCGGTAGGCATTGGAGCTGGCCTGGGCCTCCTGAGAGAAAGGCAGATAATTAGATCAATACACACACACATATATACACACACATTTTGTACATTGATGATCAGCTAATTTCTAAGCAGATACTAAAAATACCATACACAGGTATTCTGGAGTTGCGCCCCCCGGCTCTTCGGATAAGATCCTCAATGGACATGCCTTGGTATTCAGGATAGACGTCTGCAGTCCAAGATTTCTGCACAGAGTTGATCTCTTTCACAAAGTCGTGGTTGTAGGTATAAACCCTGCTTGTGAGCCTGAGAAGAGAAACGTAGTACAACTTGTAGGCAATTCATGTCAGAAAAAAGCCGAATGTTCGTTAAAGGGATACTGTCATGGGAAAATAGTTTTTTTTTCAAAACGCATCAGTTAATAGTGCTGCTTTTGCACTGAAATCTGTTTTCCAAAAGAGCAAACTGATTTTTTTATATTTAATTTTAAAATCTGACATGCGGTAGACATATTGTCAGTTTCCCAGTTGCCCTCAGTCATGTGACTTGTGCTGTGATAAACTACAGTTAATCTTTACTGCATCACCACAAATTGAAGTGATATCACCCCCAGCAGCCCATCAGCAGAACAATGGGAAGATAACAGCTGCCTGGTAGATCTAAGAACAGCACTCAATAGTAAAATCCATGTCCCACTGCGACACATTCAGTTACATGGAGGAGGAGAAATAGCCTGCCAGAAAGCAGTTCCATCCTAAAGTGCTGGCTCTTTCTGAAAGCACATGGCCAGGCAAAATGACCCGAGATGCATACACACCTTAAAACACTTGTTGGTTAGGAATGAAATACCATAAAAATCAGACAGAAACCCTTTAAAAATGGGTGCAGAGGACAAGGGAGGGGTGCCACTAAACTATCCCATTAAATCTAGACTTAATAAGAGTGGGTTTTTGAACATTCCTTGTATTCACTTACATCTCCTTTTTCGGGAATGGATCAGGATTGACCCTCACGCCTGATTCCGCAGAGATTTTCTTCCCAACAAAGCAAGCCCAGTTGCGACCCAGCACATCATGAACCCAACCTGGGAAGGTTTCGTGGCAGTAACTTGTGACGTTAGAACCTCGCTGTTCATACTAAAGAAAGAAAAACAATATATTGTATATGTATGTATGTATGTATGTATGTATGTATGTATGTATGTATGTATGTATGTATGTATGTATATATATTATATCTGAACTATATAAAAGATCGATTAAAGGGGTGGTTCACCTTTTTAAGTTTTTTGTATGGTATAGAATGGACAATTCCAAGGAACTTTTCAATTGGTTTTCATTATTTATAGTTTAATTTATTTTATTTTTTTTATTTGCCTTCTTCTGACTCTTTCCAGCTTTCAAATAGGGGGGTCACTGACCCCCCATCTAAAAATGAATGGCCTGTAAAGCTACAAATGTATTGTTGTTGCTACTTTTTATTGCTCATCTTTCTATTCAGGCCTCTCCTATTCATATTCCAGTTTCTTATTCAAATCAATGCATGGTCGCGCTATGGTAATTTGGACCCTAGTAACCAGATGGCTGAAACTGGGGAGCTGCTGAATAAAAAGCTAAATAACTCAAAAAACACAAATAATAAAAAATGAAAACCAATTGCAAATCGTCTCAGAATATCACTCCCTATATCATACTAAAAATTAACTAAAAGGTGAACAACCCCGTCTGCCATCCACCATCTCCACTCTTCATAGAGCCTGGACCCAAGTATTGAAATTATTCAAGAAAGGACCAATTCGGCTGAATCCACTATTACCATTATGGGGCAACTCCAACCTACTTCACTTCCGTAACCTAGAGGACTTCCTCTTCTGGCCAAGGCAGGGCATTAAATACCTGGGCGATCTTCTGCAAAACAGTACCTTCCCTTCACATACTGAACTACAAGCCAAATGCACCTCTCAGACCCTCCCACTTTTTCGATATTTCCAAATTCGACACACTTTTAAGGCCCAGTTTGGTACTCTTTCTCCTGTCCTTGCCACAATGACAATTGAAGACACACTCATAGCTGAACAAACAGTTAAGTTGGTGTCCAGGCTATACAAAAACCTGCTAGCCAGTGTCCCCCCTCCTTTCCACACAGCTCAGGTACGGTGGAAGACTAACATTCCAGAGCTGACCCAGGATGACTGGGACGAGGCAACAGAAACTATGTATAAAAGCTTAATAGCAATAAGGGATAGGCTGATTCAATACAAGGTGTTTCATCAACTCTATATCACCCCGCTTAAACTAAAGGCAATGGGTAAGACGGACACTGACTCCTGCCCCAGATGTGGAACTCCAGTAGCCAATTTTCTGCACATGATCTGGTCTTGCCCGGTGATAAATACTTACTGGTCGCAAGTAATGGCCTCGTTAGCGAACACACTCGAATTCCCAAATATACTCTCCCCCATTGTGTGTCTCCTGGGTGTAGTGGAACACCTTGTGCCCACTGTCTGTGCGAGATTAAGGTTTAGAGCGTTATTATTCTATGCTAAAAAATGTGTGATTATGCACTGGATGGGACCTACCCCTCCCACAAAGGACTCCTGGATTAACCTTGTTGATTCCACTATACCCAAAATAAAGCTTACCCATGAAGCGAGAGGCACCGCAGATAAATTTCAAAAGATATGGAGTCCTTGGTGGGAAATGGGACCGGGCGTGCAACCTAGAATTTATCATGCAACCGGATAATATATATATATATATATATATATACTTACACTATACCTGTACTGTCTTCTGATGCTAATTTACCCTCAATCTACGCTGTACCACTTGTAAGCAAATAATTATGGACCAGTGACACATGTCTTAACTATGCACATGTTTTTGGATATATTACTTTTA
The DNA here is from genome assembly GCF_017654675.1 of Xenopus laevis. NCBI lineage: Eukaryota > Metazoa > Chordata > Amphibia > Anura > Pipidae > Xenopus > Xenopus laevis. Next base: position 159,450,000 of record NC_054374.1, on the reverse strand, counting down.
TTTTTTCTTGTTTGTAATGTTTCTTAAAAGCAAATAAAACATAACCTTTTAAAAAAGGTGAACAACCCCTTTAACAACAGTTACCCAAAGTGACTAAATCCTCTGAAGACGTAAAGAGCCAAGACATGGAAAAATGAAAAGAGCCAACTCAGCAGCTTATGGGCTTGTGTATGTGGCCTTGTATATGGTTGGCCATTAGTGGTGGACTATTGGCCAGATCAAGCAGGTTTGAACATCCCAAGAATAGGCTTCTATAGGGCCCATAATAAATAAATCATTGGCCGGACAGTAAATGAAATAACTGAGATGCAGCCCATCTGTTGACCTTGCCAAACAAGCGGATCTAATGTATCGCTGGCTGTATCTATATCCCAATTTAACCCAATAGAAAGTAACTGCAGGCAAACTTGTCCTGTGGGTGAATATTTAGGAGACTGACCAATGCGATTCATTTGTGTCCAATAAAAAATATTAAGTACAGTATTAAAGGGGTAGTAAATCCTACTACTCTCCACTGTTCAACCAAACTTTACTCAGTTGTTGCTGTGCTACAAATCCAGGAATAATGTAACACATAATGAAGGTTGGGGCATGCTGGGAGCTGTAGTCACACAACATCAGGGTTGTATTCTTAAAGCAATATCGCATAATAAAAATTTTCCCCAAATCCCCACAGCCAGTAACTGCTTTAAAGCATAAGTAAACCTTTAAAATAAGTCAGTGTAAAATTAATGAGGGTGCTATTCTAAGCACTTTTGCAATGTACATTCATTTTGTTTATATAAACTATAGTAGTAGTTATCTGTTATCTACTGTGTATCCTGTGCTTGAATGGCTGCCCCCATGGCTACACAGCAGCTTGTTTATATAAACTATAGTAGTATTTATCTGTTATCTACTCTGTATCCTGTGCTTGAATGGCTGCCCCCATGGCTACACAGCAGCTTGTTTATATAAACTATAGTAGTACTTATCTGTTATCTACTGTGTATCCTGTGCTTGAATGGCTGCCCCCATGGCTACACAGCAGCTTGTTTATATAAACTATAGTAGTGTTTCTGAAGCAAACACACCAGTTTTACCAGTGCAGGGCAACTCTACTTTATATTTTCATTGCTTTAAAACACTTTAAATGAAATGTCCTTGTGCAAGCGAGACTAGAACAGCAAAATGTAGTTGCACCACATGCCAATGGTGAGTAATGGCAGTTTATTTGAAGCTTACTGGGGTCCCGGGGACTTTATCAGCAGGTCGTTAAACTGACAAAATTCTTCCACTTCATCCCTCTTGTGTTTTAAAGGGCAACACTCACAAGGCCTAACCACTTTCTACCCAAACACGGTTTCAGAAGAAAAAATGTGCAATATTTATTCATCACCCACTTATCTGCAGGAAGGCTGCCCTGTGTGAGATCTGATTAAGATCTGCTTCTTCACAATGTATAATGTGCTACAGAAGATACTGTATTGTCCTATATCTGCGTGCCACTCCGCAGACCCACCGATTTACAGTAATGGTGGCCATAGACACACCCATAATATCTAACAAAATTTTTCGTACAATATTCGGTGCGTACAGGCCCGGACTGGCAACCTGTAGGTTCTGGCAAATGCCAGAGGGGATGCTATAAGTTGCCATAGACAGTCACTATATTTTGGGCTGGTGGGAGGCTGTTTGGGCCTCTGTGTACCGGAAATGCCAATGCCTATTTTGAATCTCAGTCCAGGCCTGGGTGCGAGTATAGTGGGAAACAAGCCGACTGATATCGGCAGTAGACTTGGAGATCGTTCGGCTCGTCAGGCCGGCAAATTTTGATCGGGAGCCATGGGCCATTGTTAGTGCTGAATCATCAGATACAGGTAGAATTCTATTGTTTCTCTCTGTACATCCGACAATTCAGCTCTACACGTGTGTATTGAAATGAACAATCTCTTTCTTTGAAACATATTCTCCAGGAAAGATTGGACTTGTTACGTCTATGGCCCACTTAAATGAGTGGTTCACCTTAAGGTAACTTTTAGTATGATCTAGAATGGACAACTTTTCAATTGGTCTGCGTTATTATTTTTTTTATAGTTATTTGCCTTTTTCTTCTGACTATTTGCAGCTTTCAAATGGGCGTCGCTGACCCCATCTAAAGTTTAATGCTCTATAAAGGTTACAAATGTATTGTTATTGCTACTTATCTTTCTATTCAGGCCTTTCATATGTCTCTTATTCAAATCAATGCATGGTTGCTAGGGGAATTTGTACCCTAGCAACCAGATTACTGAAACTGCAAACTGGAGACCAGCTGATTAAAAAGCTAAATAACTCAAAAACCTTAAATAATAAAAAAATGAAAAATTAATATCAAATTGTCTCAGAATATCCCTCTCTAAATCATACTTTTTTAAAAGTTAATTTAAAAGTGAACAACTCCTTTAAGCCCTGCTTGTGTACGAGAGGTAAGGGTATGCGTATGCTGTTTGATGGGGAGGTACTTGAACTGTGTAAGCCAATGCCTAATATAATGGAATCACCCATGCCCTCAAAAAAAATAAAATAAATAAATAACCCAAAAAAGCATTGTTTATTTTCCCTCCTTGTTTGCCCCCCGGGAGAGTTAAAAATTGGAAAAATAGTTTTTTACTTTCTTGTTTTGTGATGAAGTCAAGTGATTTCCCAATCCTCCTTTACATATGCAAATTAGGATTTTGGTTCGGCCAGGCACAAAGATTTGGCCGAATCCTGCTGAAAAAGGTTGAATCCTAGCCGAGACCCAAACCGAATCCTGGATTCAGTGCATCCCTAACTAGAAAATCATGTAAACATTAAATAAACCCAATAGGCCGGTTTTGCCTCCAATAAGGATTGATTATATCTTAGTAGGGATCAAGTACAAGGTACAGGTATGGGACCTGTTATCCAGAATGCTCGGGTTCTGGGGTTTTCCGGATAAGGGATCTTTCCATAATTTGGATCTTCATACCTTAAGTCTACTAGAAAATGATGTAAACATTAAATAACCCCAAATAAGCTGGTTTTGCTTCCAATAAGGATTAATTAAATCTTAGTTGGGATCAAGTACAAGCTACTGTTTTATTATTACAGAGAAAAAGGAAATCTTTAAAAGTTTGGATTATTTGGATAAAATGGAGTCTATGTAGACGGCCTTTCTGAAATTCGGATTGGGTTCCTGGATAACGGATCCTTGTACCATGGTTTAACAGCCAGACATAGGATTTTAGTTGGATGCTGATTTTGCCTCCCGCAAACAAAATGCTGTGTCACCAGCCTAAAAGTTGGTTTTAAAAAAAAAAGAAATTCTTCAGAGACAAGTTTGAGGTTATAAGGAAACAAGCGTTTACAAACGTACCTTAAAGAAGGCAAAGAGCAGGTAGTTGAGGATGTTCACTTCAAAGCCCTGGTTGTAGATTAGAGTAAAGGAGCCCAGGTTCCCATTCTGATCCTCCGCAATGTTCAGCTCTTTCAGTGTGACCGTAAGTTTGGTTCTCTCCTTACCTGTGGAACAGGAATCAGCAGGTTAGTACAGCTCTGCCACCTACCTACATATAACATACATGAGTGATACTCAGACTTCCCTGTATAACTCAACCTGCAGCCTTGTGCCTTTATATGGTCACAGAACAACCTCTCAGTGACTTCTAATATCCTTATCATTTACAGTAGGGGGTACAATATCCCTTATAATACATGAGTGATAATCAGAGTTCCCTGTATAACTCAGCCTGCATCTTTTTTGGGTTGCCACTCTTTCAGGGAAACCAATTATTCTTCCTTATCAATATCATAGGCCTCCAGTCATTGTTTTTAAAGGCTGATCCAGGTTAGTTGTAACCCCAGTGCCTCCATACGATCAAAGCAGCAGCCAATCAACCCTTCAACCCTTTTTAATAGCAGTGTGTCTATTTATATCCACTGCAGTGCTGGTCCCGACTCCTGAAACAATGTAGCACAAGCCAGCTGCAACAACATACTGAATATAAAAAAAAAAGAAAAAAAACTTTCAAAAAAGAAAATGTAGGTACAGTATATGGGAAGGTTGTATAGGATTAAACATGCTTTCATTATGTAAACCTAGTATTTAGGAGGACTTCCCCTTTAACCACCTTTTATCATCTGATTCCAGTAACAGCAGATCTATTTCTGCACTGTAACATTTCCGCAGCCACAAGTGCGTGTGCAAAGAGATCACAAGATTAAGTGACCTGTGACCACGTGAGATGAGCTACAGCCGAGAGAGAAAGAGAGACAGGCTCTGACTTTAGAGAACTGGTACTGGAGATACTTTGTATACGCTGCTGCAAGCTCAGGTTTCTGACAGTTGCATTCAATAGAATAAATACAGTTCCACTGGAATGCCGAGCAATCTGAAAGTGACACTTACTATGAATAAAGAGAACAGTCTTATGCCTACAGCCAATTAGGGAATATTCATTAGGCAAGTAACGAAGGGAGGAAAAGAGGAAGAAGGAAACTATAGTGTATTTTCTTTGGGTGGGTTATTCTCCCAAAAAAGTCTATTTTAAAAAAATAAAAATCAGTCTTTCCATTCTCATGCAGAACAGTCAAATCTGCTTTCTGGCTAAGACACTACTAGCTCTTTCTATAAATGTATCCAACTCACATGAGTCAGATCCTTGGGCTCGTCTCTTATTGCCCCATATACAAGTGCAAGGTATATAAATAAATGTAAATAAAAGGTGTAAAACTGCACCCTGTAATGCCCATAGACAGAGTAATTGCACCCAGGGGAATGGCTGCATGTGCGTGCCCCGGCATAGTCACCCACATCCACGTATTGGAAAAAGCAAGATTTCAGTTATGCAGGTTTTTCCATCACTTAAAAGAACAGTAACATCAAAAAAATGCAAGTGTCTTAAAATAATGAAGACACAATGTACAGTGTTGTGCTGCACTGGAAAAACTTGTAAATTTGCTTCAGAAACGCTACTGTAGTTCATATAAACAAGCTGCTGTGTAGCCATGGGGGCAGCCATTCAAGCACAGGATACACAGTAGATAACAGATAAGTACTACTATAGTTTATATAAACAAGCTGCTGTGTAGCCATGGGGGGCAGCCATTCAAGCACGTTGTGCTGTGTAGCACCCATGGCTACACAGCAGCTTGTTTATATAAACTATAGTAGTACTTATCTGTTATCTACTGGGTATCCTGTGCTTGAATGGCTGCCCCCATGGCTACACAGCAGCTTGTTTATATAAACTATAGTAGTACTTATCCGTTATCTACTGGGTATCCTGTGCTTGAATGGCTGCCCCCATGGCTACACAGCAGCTTGTTTATATAAACTATAGTAGTACTTATCTGTTATCTACTGTGTATCCTGTGCTTGAATGGCTGCCCCCATGGCTACACAGCAGCTTGTTTATATAAACTATAGTAGTACTTATCTGTTATCTACTGTGTATCCTGTGCTTGAATGGCTGCCCCCATGGCTACACAGCAGCTTGTTTATATAAACTATAGGGATGCACCAAATCCACTATTTTGGATTCGGCCAAACCCCCGAATCCTTCGTGAAAGATTTGGTCAAATACCGAACTGAATCCTAATTTGCATATCCAAATTAGGAGCGGGAAGGGGGAAAACATTTTACTTCCTTGTTTTGTGACAAAAAGTCAGGCGATTTTCCTTCCTGCCCCTGATTTGCATATGCAAATTAAGATTCGGATTCAATTCGTCTAGGCAGAAGGATTCTGAAAAAGGCCGAATCGCTAACCCTGAATTCGTTGCATGCCTAATAAACTATAGTAGAGTTTCTGAATAAACAACACACCAGTTTTACCAGTGCAAAGCAACACTACATTATACGATTATTCCATTAAACCAGTTTAATTTTTTGGTGTTACTGTTCCATTAAGGCTGAGCTCAGTCTTTAAAGGTAAACTGAAATCACAGATCCTTAAAGTTTGAAGCGGCAAATTAAACTGCTACTGAAGGCAGCTCTGTCTGTCCCTTTCTTCACTACTGGTTCTGACTTTTGAAACAATGTAGCAACCGTCCACATTACACACTATTCATACTGTACAGAGGGTTAATAATGGAGTCATTGTGCAAGCAGTTACTTCTGGGTTTTATTTCCTGTGCGGCAGGGAAAGAGTCAGTTAGGAGAATATATAAGATCAGTCGATTCACTTCCTGATCTGTGTGTGGGTCTTGGAAACTTGCAGGTTAATGGCACACGGGGTGTTCAGGCCTTGGGGGCTCCCATATAAACAATGGAGGCCAAAAATGCACTGCCCAACTGTTTAAGGGGTTGTTCACCTTTAAATTAACTTTTAGTATGATGTAATGAGGGATATTCTGCTCTTAGTTTTTTATTATTTGTGGCTTTTGAGCTTTTTAATCAGCAGCTCTGCAGTTTGCAATTTCAACAATCTGGTTGCTAAGGTCCAAATTACCCTAACAACCATGCACCGATTTGAATAAGAGTGAAATATGAATAGGAGAGGCCTGAATAGAAAGATAATAAAAAGTAACAATACATGTATAGCATGTTACTTTTTATTACTCATCTTTCTATTCAGGCCTCTCCTATTCATATTCCAGTCTCTTATTCAAATCAATGCATGGCTGCTAGGGGAATTTTGACCCTAGCAACCAGATTGCTGAAACTGCAAACTGGAGAGCTGCTGAATAAAAAGCTAAACAACAAAAAATACATAAGAAATTAAAACCAATTGCAAATTTGTTGCAGATCTCTCTCTAAGTCATACTAAAAGTTCATTTAATGAACCACCCCTTTAACTTAAAAGTGAACCACCCTGTAAAGGGCATGTAAAGGCAAACAAATAAAATCCCATTTTTACTTTCTTTAATGAAAAAGAAACCTATCTCCAATATACTTTAATTAACAAAATGTGTACAGTTTTTATAAGAAACCTGACTGTATGCAGTGAATTCTCCCTTCATTTACTGCTGTGGATAGGAATTGTCAGACAGTCCCCAACTGCTCTGCAGGGAAACAATCATACTTATGAACAGCAGGGGGAGCCCCCACCTTACTTCCCAGCCATGCAGAACTCAAACAGCTTTGTTTGTTTCCCTGTTTTGATCATTTATGACGACCCCTAAGTAGTTCAGATCACACTGAGCATGTGCACAGTCTTGGTCTTGCAAAGATGTTAAAATTACAAGATGATGACCCCCTGTGGCCAACTTTGAAAGCATAAATCATTTGTTTGATTAGGCTTGTGGTGCAGTGAGTTCATGTTTAGTATACAAAATACAGACTTTCTAGCCTTATTCTACTTACTTTACTTCCCCTTTTATCAATGGCAAGCCTTTTAACTATAAGAGCAGCACAAGGACAGTAACCCATAGCAACCAGATTAGCAGCAGGCTCCTTGTAAGGGCAGAGACAGACGAGTAGATTTGGGGAGATTATGTTGCCCAGTGACAAATCGGCTCTTCTTCTGGGCGACTAATGTCCCCGAACTGGGATTCGGTGCAATTCTAGCCCTTATCCTTATTTCTAGCCAGTGGGGAGAGTAGTCGCCCCAAAGAGGTGATTTATCGCTGGGCAACTAAATCTCCCTGAATCTTAGCCTGTGCCCTTATTAGGGATGTACAGAATCCACTATTTTGGATTCAACCCAACCCCCGAATCGTTTGTGAAAGATTAGACTGAATACTGAACCAAATCCTAATCTGAATATGCAAATTAGTAATGGAAAGGAGAAAACTTTTTTTTTTACTTCCTTGTTTTGTGACAAAAAGTCACGCGATTATCCTGATTCAGCCGAATCCTGCTGAAAAAGGCTAAATCCCGTACTAAATCCTGGATCCGGTGCCTCCCTATCCCTTATCCTTAGTTTTTAGCAGCCGGAAGCAGTTGGGAGAGATTAGTTACCCGAAGAAGAGGCGATTTGTCGCCGGGCAGGTGGGATTCTGGGAGTTGTACTCTATGATAGAGTCGCCTGTTGTTCAGCTACTGCACATGCGCACTTATGAGTTCCCTGCCACTGAAAGTGAGAAGAGGACACGGCTATGGGAGCGCTAAGGATGCTGGGTAACAGGAAACTCACTCACCCAACTGGGAGCAGTCAATGTTCTTATCCCGAGCAGCCCCGGTGCCCTCTCCTATTTGGAACTCCCAGGTGCCTTCCAGGTCGGGGAACGAGCAGTTTGCTGGGGTGTCAGCAGCGCCGAACCGGCAGAGGAGAGCCAGGAACACTAAGCCGCACAGACGCTCCATCCCCTCAGCTAATTCACCCGGACTCACAGCGCGCACTCGCACCCACACGGCTTATATACAGTGAAAGCGACGCTGCCCGAGTCAAGCGATTGGTCGGTTGACGGGTCACGTGGTACAGAATCATGCGCCCGTGTGTCACGTGAATAAGGAATCACGTGCTTCCCATAGTACAGAGTTCGGAGTTACTAAGGGCAGTAGTGTACTTAGCAACGGTGGGAGTTGCAGTCTGTGCTGTGGCCAGGGATTTTTTTCTTGCCATTGTCTCCTGACTGGGCCTATGCCTTGTATTAAACATGCCTGCAGCCCCCTCTCCCCTTTTCATGGTATTATTATTATTTCAAGGGCTGTTTCCCTTTTCAGTTCATTTTTACTGTATCATTGCATGGTCATTGTTTATTTTTATAGCCTGACTCCAGATTTAAAATGGGGGTCGCTGACCCCATCTAAAAAACAAAAGCTCTGTAAGGCTACACATAGTTATTGCTACTTTTTATTACTCATCTTTCTATTCAGGCCTCTCCTATTCATATTCCAGTCCCTTATTCAAATCGGTGCATGGTTACTAGGGTAATTTGGACCCTAGTAACCAGACTGCTGAAATTACAAACTGGAGAGCTGCTGAATAAAAAGCTAAATAAGTCAAAAACCACAAATAATAAAAAATGAACACCAATTGCAAATTGTCTCAGAATATCCCTCTCTACATCATATTAACAGTTAATTTAACTTTAAGTATATTATAGAATGGCTAGTTTTAGGCAACTTTTCGATTGGTCTTAATTTTTTTATATTGTTTTTTTTAATTATTCGCCACTGCTGGGAAACCACACAAGCATAAATAAAGCTCCTGGGGTGACCATAAGCACCGAGACACATGCGAAGATTCGGGTAGATTTAGTCATCCGGCGACAAATTGCAATGGGTGAGGACCACAATTGGGTATTGTATTGCATATATAGAGAGAGAGAGAGAGAGAGAGAGAGAGAGAGAGAGAGAGAGAGAGATTGTTGCCAGCAATGCCTGTTTTTTAAATATGTTCCAATTTATTTAGACTTCATGCAAACTAAAAACTATAATTATTGAAAAAGGGCTGTTTGAAGGGGTAGTTCACCTTTAAATTAAGTATGCTGCAGAAACCATTCTGAGACAATTTGCAATAGGCCTTTGTTTTTTTTTAATTTCAGTAGCTATCTACCCTAGAAGTTACCCTAGTAGCTAGGGGTCCAGTTACCCCTAACAACCCCTAGAAAACAGGCAGTGATTTAAATGAGAGACTAGAAGATTAACAGGAGAGGCCTGGATATAAAAACGAAAAAAGGTAAAGTATCTGTTATCCAGAATGCTCGGGACCTGGGGGTTTCCAAATAATAGATCTTTCCGTAATTTGGATCTTCATACCTAAACTCTACTAGAAAATCATATAAACATTAAATAAACCCAATAGGTCAATTTTGCTTCCAATACAGATTAATTATATCTTAGTTGCTACTGTTTTATTATCACAGAGAAAAAGTAAATCGTTTTTAAAGAATTTGGATTAGTTGGAGTCTCTGGGAGACAGCCTTTCCATAATTTGGGGCTTTCTGGATAACGGGTTTCCCGGAGAACAGATCCCATATCTGTAATACAAAGTAACAATAATGTTCTAACCTCACAGAGTAATCGTTTTGTGATATACAGGGTCGGTGAACCTTAGTTGAAATCTGTACGGAGGAAGATGAAGGAGGCAAATGATTCAAAAACTATGAAAAAGAGCAAAATGATGCTAAGAAATGGCCATTCTATACCATACTAAAAGGATGAACTACCCCTTTAAACATCGCTGTACTGTTATAAGTGTGATGGCTCATTTCCCTTTAATTGCAATAACTGTGGGGCCCATTGACTGTGTCCCTCCAGATTATTCTCAAATGTTGGCAGCTATGCAGATATCATTAAATCTTAAAAATATTCCTTTACATTTCATTGCTAAGCAACTGCCTGCTGGCCCTTCCGTTAAAAAGTGATATCAAAATATCTATTAAAAGCACAACTCCTGATATTCTCTGGCTCAACATAGAATGGTCCACAACTTTATTATATATTTATATATTTTTTATTATATATTATATCTAATAATTAAAGGGGAACTCCACAAAAACATAACTTAAGCTTTTTGAAAAGTAAACATAATTTCAAGCAACTTTGCAATATACAAAAAAATATGCAGACTTTTCATGATTTTTAATGATTTGGATCAGTTCTCTAAGCCTAGTCCCCTGCTCTCCTGCTGATCTGTCTGACTACTTTGCTGAGCTGGCTGACTACTGTTACTTTGTATCAACAGCCATCTGTCCTTAGCCTGCATCCTCCAAACCCCACAATTCCCTGCACACATGGTTTCAATAAAGAAAGGAACATCACAGTGCAATGCATTGTGGGTTATGTAGTTCCTGCATGTTGTCTGTAAGCTGTGGAGAAGTTGTTACAATTTGTAATATCAGTGTAAATTACAGGATGGACTGCAAAATCAGTACAGGTATGGGACCTGTTATCCAGAATGCTCAGGACCTTGGTTTTTCCAGATAACAGATCTTTCTGTAATTTGGGTCTTCATACCTTAAGTCTACTAGAAAATCATGTAAACATTAAATAAACCCAATAGGCTGGTTTTGCTTCCAATAAGGATTAATTATATCTTAGTTGGGATCAAGTACAAGCTACTGTTTTATTATTACACAGAAAAAGGAAATCATTTTTAAACATTTGGATTATTTGATTATAACGGAGTCTATGAGAGACATCCATTCCATATTTTGGAACTTTCTGGCTAACGGGTTTCCGGATAACGGATCCCATACCTGTCTTTTGTGACATCGCTGGCAGAGCAAGGTCCATGTACATGTCTTTATTTACCCACCTATATCATTCGCACCCAAATATTTCCAAACCATTAAAAAAAAATGTGTCACCAGTAAAACAAACTGCAGCTCAGGTGAAATTCACCCCCCCCCCCCCAAAATAAGTAAGAAATAGAAATATTAGAGTCTGGGAATGTGATCCTTCAGTACAAAAACATCTTGTGACAATGCTAAATATTTAGAGAACAAGAGAAGCTTGCGGAACAACACAGAACCTGCACAGACTTGTGCCTCCCCATGACTAGTTGGAATTCCATCATTCGTTTAATAGGGATGTTATAAAGGGAAAGTTTGCCTGAGACACAGGGAAAGATCCCCACCAGTTGGATATTTTCCCCTTTTTCTTAGGAAACTGGAGTTCCCGTGAAAACATTTTGTTAAAACACTATTCCGCGTATTTACCTTGAATCAAACATTGTGCTGAATAGATACTTATTATCATCAGCTGAACAAGAGTGTCCCCTTGAAGTGGGATCCCGATATTAAAGTGAACCAGATGAAGTGAAGCAAATGGAATTGGCAGTTACGTGTAGGTTTCCTAGCCAGGAGTTAAAGGAAAACAAAAGCAGAAAACTGCACATGCGCAGCTGCAAGAGAAAAGAAGAGGCTGGAAAATGATCGCTCCATGCTGCTCACTGGAAGAATCCTTGGCCAGTGCAGTTTTCTCCTAATAGGTGCACTAGATTTTGGCACCCCCAAGTAAAAAGACCTTTCCTTCTCCTTTAAAGCATGTAAAGCTATATCACTCCTATCCAGATGACTAGGTTAAAGGAACAGTAACACCAAAAAATTAAAGTGTTTTAAAGTAATGAAAATATCATGTACTGTTGCCATTTGGTAAATCTGGTGTGTTTGCTTCAGAAACACTACTATAGTTTATATAAACAAGCTGCTGTGTAGCCATGGGGGCAGCCATTCAAGTACAGAATACACAGTAGATAACAGATAAGTACTACTATAGTTTATATAAACAAGCTGCTGTGTAGCCATGGGAACAGCCATTCAAGCACAGGATACACAGTAGATAACAGATAAGTACTACTATAGTTTATATAAACAAGCTGCTGTGTAGCCATGGGGGCAGCCATTCAAGCACAGGATACACAGTAGATAACAGATAAGTACTACTATAATTTATATTAACAAGCTGCTGTGTAGCCATGGGGGCAGCCATTCAAGCACATGATACACAGTAGATAACAGATAAGTACTACTATAGTTTATATAAACAAGCTGCTGTGTAGCCATGGGGGCAGCCATTCAAGGACAGGATACACAGCAAATAACAGATAAGTACTACTATAGTTTATATAAACAAGCTGCTGTGTAGCCATGGGGGCAGCCATTCAAGCACAGGATACACAGTAGATAACAGATAAGTACTACTATAGTTTATATAAACAAGCTGCTGTGTAGCCATGGGGGCAGCCATTCAAGCACAGGATACACAGTAGATAACAGATAAGTACTACTATAGTTTATATAAACAAGCTGCTGTGTAGCCATGGGGGCAGCCATTCAAGCACAGGATTCAGAGTAGATAACAGATAAGTACTACTATAGTTTATATAAACAAGCTGCTGTGTAGCCATGGGGGCAGCCATTCAAGCACAGCGTTACTTTCTTCCTAGCAAAACTTCGTTAGTACTCTTACTCTTATGCCAATTTGAATAGGGCAGGTACATATAGGTCATATATATGTCTTTATTAGAGATGTTGGTGAAATTGCTGAAAGTGGCCACTTATTACAATTATTATTACAAATGTCCAAGGAAGCAAAATAAAGACAAAAGAGATCATCTCTTGTCCTAGACATGAGCCCACTCTAAAACAAATGTGGCATGACCTTCAAATGGTTAAAAAAAATTTTTTAACAGTTACAACTTTTAAACATAATCCCACATTAAAATAGGAAAAAACGCCAGCATTTCATCTTCTTTTATGACTTTCCGGCACACAGGATATGATGTCACTGACCAGTGTCGGACTGGCCCGGCGGGACACCCCCTCTCCGGACATTCAGTTTTTTTTTAAAAAAAAAATGTTTTTCGGCCGAGCGCCTTCGCGTCACAGTAGGGGGGTTGCCTGAACATCAGTCTCGGTGGGCCCGGGGTCCCTCAGTCCGACCCTTTCACTGACATATCATTGACGAGGAAGTAGCATCATCTTATCAATTCGCCTGTTATAGCCTGGCAAAACAGATTCTGGCGAAAAGGCTAATGGATTGGAAAGTCCACATTTTAGTGAAATTGTGGAATAACGATTGTTTCCCTGAGCGAAAATTCACTTGGCGAAAGGGTGCGAAACTTCGATAGCAATGTCCTCTACGCCTTTTAGTAAATTGACAGTGTTCCTGTGAATTGCCGTTGTGGCCACTTCGCCCTTTAGTAAATCTGCCCCAAAGTCTCCCAGAATACAGCGGCCACTGTACTGAAGGACAGAAAGTTGGCAAGTACTCCGTGTTCCACTCGGATAAAATGAACAAGTTTATTTCAGCAAGTTAAAAACATCAAAAATCTTGATGCGTTTCGTACTGAAGATATGTGATGCCTATGATTACAAAACGCGTCAGGATTTTTGATGTATTTAACTTGCTGAAATAAACTTGTTTCTTTTTATGAGTGGAACACGGAATGCTTGCTAATTTTTTGAGTGCAATTTACCTACAGCTACAGGTTCGGGTCGATGCGCCCGGGCCGCTCGTCTACCATGGTGAGTGCGTTTTCTCCTATAATTATTATGTATGTTTAAAGTGTTTGCAAACCCAGACCCGTGGGACCTCGGGTTTACACACCTGGGTCATTGTAAATAAAGGGTGAGCAATTTATTCTACTTGAAGAGGTTTTCACTGTTTAATGATTATTAAAAGAATCCATGTTTGAGGGCTAGGATCCGGAAGGGATTTTTAGCAGCGGATTGACACCCTTTTAGAAATTGAACTGAGCTACATTGATTAATTCACATTGGCCAATGAAACAAGGTGTAAAATGCCCATTCATTGTATGTATATGTAGGGATGTGAAAATCTTAGACACCCTTACACTTTACAGTCAGGCACATCCCTAGTAATATGGACACCTCAGTGGGTCCTTATGGGGACCTTGTGCTTATGTAACCCCTGCGCCAGAGTATAAAAGGTTTAGGAACCATGTGCTCTGGGTCCATTGCTTTAGCCCAACCAAGCAGGCTGGAAGGGAATGGGTAGTGCTGACCCTAGGTGCCTTGGCCCTAGTAATTAGACACTCGTTTTATAGATCGCTCTAGGAGTGACAGAGAGGCTATTTAGTTGAGCAGCTCAAGGCTCCGCCGAGGAGATTAGAGGGATTAAGATCCCAGGGTATTACTGACCCGGAGTAAGGAACCAAGTGTCGAGATAGGGATGTCAGGCGTTCCCCTAGTCTGTCACTGGAAGATATCCTGAAAACTGGGCAATACCCATCACATGCTGTCAACTTACTCTCTGCTGTATATTCCCTAGCCTGTGGGGATTCAGCCTATACGTGCTGTGAGTATATGCTTCCTTTATGCTGCTGTGTATGTTCTATACTCCATTGTGGATCAATGTGCTGAATGATCTATGTGCTATTGTTCAATAAATACTGTTCTTTGTTCAACTGTTAAAGAACTACTGGCGCCCATCATTGTGCTATCGCATAAGGTTACAGTTACACTACGCCCTTGCCTCCACCCCGCTGCGAGGGCTTACCCCTGAGAAAGAGAGCTCATTGGTGGTCTCAGCCCACCAAGGAAAGTAGCTTAAACTGCCCTAGCACAAGTCAATTTACTATAGCGCTACATATACTGTATATGGAGATTGTCACAAAGAGGTGTTGTTTTGTATCAAGAGAATCAGGTGGTGTCAACTTGAAAAACAAGTGTCATAATCTCAGACGGTACAGGCTTCCAATCAGCTCAGAGCTGGGAAATCCCTGCTTTTATCTGCCCCAGCCCAGCGTGCAAAGCTTGTGACTCAACTGAACTAACACAAAGCAGCGAGGAAAGAGGTTCAGCTCTGGCTGCACAAGCTGCATGCTGGGAAATATAATTAGAATAGAAACAGATATTCAAGATGAATGTTTTTTTTTTTCAATGAATAAGCCACTCTGTCTTTCCCAAGTCACAGCTCCTGTTCCTATACCAATATTTACTGCAACAAACTTCTTTAGGGTTGAGTAGGTGAAGTGATGCTATTAACCAGCCGTGGTGCCGGATATTATATGTTCTATAGCAAGTAGGCGTTAAAGAGGTGATTCACCTTTAAAGGGCACCTATCACAGCCAAAATCAAACACATATTAACAATCTGACCAGTACAAGCTAAACACGTTTAATCAAACTACATATATAGTTTTTTGAAAAAAACTGCAGGTTTTAAAAAATCCCTTACTTTGTCAAATGGGTTCTTTCACTGAGGGAGGCCATACTGTGACTATAACAGAGACTCTAATATGCAAATTTCAGGAGCATGCTCAGATTGTAACACTTCTTTGAGTATTCTACCCAGAATGCCTTGTTTAAGTAAACTCCTCCACTAGAAGTATCAGGAGATTTCCCTATCTTGTCCCCTGCTGGTAAAGTCATTATGCAAATGAAGGACACACAGTAACTTCCAGCAGGTGGCAGCACTACTGAACAGCAGCTAACACACAGGTTTGGCTGATTTGAAAATAGCTTAGAAGGGTTGATAAGCAAGCAAGGAATTTCAACTGAGCATGTGCGAGATTTCAGAGCTACAGCTGGCTGGGAAGATATAGGTAGGAGGAGCCAGTGAAATCCAAGATGGCTGCCTCAGCTAGAACTGCAGGGGAGATAGGGGAGATCTTGCAGAAGGAATAGTGAGCTGATCATTTACATTATACAAACAATTCTAACTGTTTTAAAAATCACGTAGTGTATTTATTTAGTAAATGATTGGTGCCCTTTAAGATAACTTTTAGTATGATATAGAATAGCAACAGCAAACCTAAATAACCTTTCAATTGGTCTTCTTTTATTATTTTATCGTTTTTGAATTATTTGCCTTCTTCTTCTGACTCCCACTAGCAAATTTTCACTAGGCACAAACGAAACGCTAGCGCACCTTCACTATGAAATGCTCGCACCGCCAAAGTAACGCTAGCGAAAAGTCACCAACCTTCGACGCCCAGGGCGCAACATTCGCATATTAGTGAATTAGTGTAGTGGTAGCGAATTTGCGCCTGGCGAAGTGGTGCGATCTGTGTGAAGTGGTCGCTGGCGACAACCCTTAAGCTAAATTTTGTAGTCTAACCAGTAAAATAACCAGTGTGGTTTAATTTTTTTTGTACTATGGGTTTGTACAATACACAGAAGGTACAAACTACGTAGGGATCTCTTTATATTACTTCTCTTCAAGGCTATTCTCATACATACCTCCCAACATGTGAAAAAATGAGAAGAGGAACAAAAACGTGATTTTTTTGGCCATGTCCATTTCATGGCCACATAAAATGAGCGTTGATCTGAAGCGACACGACTGTCGGATGCAGACGCAGCATCTGCATCCGACAGTCATGACGCGTCGGATCAACGCTGCGACATCATGCGACAATTCTATTACTTACCTTATTTTTGTCGCATGCGACAAGTCGCAGCGCGTCGGATCGTGACAAAAACGCTTGTACCCTTAAGCTGCTAGTCTCAGTTCTCCCAAGAGACCTGCTTATCTTAAATAGTTACAATTGTTTCTTTGCTTATCTTAAAGGGGAACTCCACAAAAGCATAACTTAAGTAAACATAATTTCAAGCAACTTTGCAATACACATCAATTAAAAAATATGCAGACTTTTCATGATTTTTAATGGTTTGGAACAGTTCCCTATGCCCAGCCCTTTGCTCTCCTGCTGATTTGTCTGACTACTTTGATGAGCTGACTGACTACTGTTACTTTGTATCAACAACCATCTGTCCTCAGCCTGCATCCTCCAAACCCCAACATTCCCTGCACACGTGATTTCAATAAAGAAACATCACAGTGCAATGCATTGTGGGTTATGTAGTTCCTGCATGCTGTCTGTAAGCTGTGGAGTAGTTGTTACAATTTGTAACATCAGTGTTTAGTCCCTCCTTCCCTGCCAGGATTTCAAATGATGCAGAAAGAGAAGAACTTAAAATATGCTGGATTTCAGCATAGAAATGGTATTTATTCATACTTTTTGAAGAATCGGGTAACTGTGATGGGTATATTAAGCTGGCCATCGACGCAAAGATCCGATCGTACGAATCAACGTACGATCGGACTTTCCCATCTCCCGACCCGCCACTAACCATTCAGATCAAAGTCTTACCATTCAGATCAAGTAAAGTAGTAAAAGAACAGGTCAGCCAATGTTCTGCCTCTGACAGCAATCGTACGATAGTTATGTCTGACAAAGCTGGTGACAGTCTCCCACTGAAAATCGTACGATCGGCAATACATTATATATACGTATATATTATCTGCAGGCGACAGAAATTTTCTAACCTGTGCAATCGACCAAACGACCGATCTCCGCCGGACGACAAATGTCGGGACTCTCGACACACGGTCCGAAAATCGTACAAATCCTCGATTCGTACGATCAGATCGTTGCGTCTATGGCCAGCTTTAGGGGTTTTTGTGTTATGTGGGTCTCTTTATCAAATTTTGGTTTGAGAGCCGGAGTTTCCCTTTAAATTGTTATAAAGTATCCAAGTGCAGCTGCTCAGCAGTCTGGGCTCCCAAAAAAAACTCTTATTTTAATTAAGTTTCAGAGACTTTGTATATTTTTCTCGAGTCAGTGCAGGAGATGAAAGACAAAGTTGGGACATTTCAGTAAGAAACCCGGGACTGTGGGCTGAACTGTCAAAATCTGGACTTAACACAGAAAACAGGACAGTTAGGAGGTATGCTCATATACTCTCCAGCCATATGCTCATTACTTCTGCAACTACTTACAGCTACAGCCATAAAACCTGTTATCCAGAATTCATAGTTACCAATAAACATGTCACTGGCATAAATAAAATATGTCATATTATCATACAAATCTGTCTGTTGCTGCTCAGCTAATGATAATCACATATTCCCAAGGTAGTTATATAATATAACACAATACAATAAACAAATTAGGGATCCGGTGGCTGTTAAACGGGAAGAAATTTATTGAAGAACAAAAATAAAGGAAACGTGCACATGATAGACAAGTATGGATTTAGTTATCTGGGAACCCGTTATCCAGAAAGTTCTATGTTACCGATAAGCCCGCCTCCCATAGACTCCATTTTATCCAGATTTTTCAAAATGATTCCTTTTTCTCTGTAATAATAAAACCGTAGCTAGGACTTGATCCCAGCTAAGATAACAAAAAATCAACATATTGGGTTTATTTCATGTTTAAATGGTTTCCTAAAGTTGAACGTGGTTATGGAATGATATAGTTACCGTACCTTCAAACCTATTCTGATAAACGCATCAGGTCTTTTGTGCTTCCAGTTATTTTTGGAAACAAAACCAGCCTATTGGGTTTATTTAATGTTTACATGATTTTCTAGTAGACTTAAGGTATGAAGATCCAAATTAAGGAAAGATCCATTATCCAGAAAACCCTAGGTCCCAAACATTTTGGATAACAGGTCCCATACCTGTATATACTGTAGCAGATAATCAGTATCACATCACAGCAGTTGTACTTAAAGGGCATGTAAAGGCAAACAAATAAAATGCCATTTTCACTTTCTTTAATGAAAAAGAAACCTATCTCCAATATACTTAAATTAAAAAAATGTGTACCGTTTTTATAAGAAACCTGACTGTATGCAGTGAAATTCTCCCTTCATTTACTGCTGTGGATAGAAATTGTCAAACAGGCCCCAACTGCTCTGCAGAGAAACAATCATACTTATGTACAGCAGGGGGAGCCCCCGCCTTACTTCCCAGCCATGCAGAACTCAAGCAGCTTTGTTTGTTTCCCTGTTTTGATAATTTATGACGATCCTTAAGCAGCCCAGACTACACTGAGCATGTGCACAGTCTTGGTCTTGCAAAGATGTTTAACAAAGCTACAAGATGGTGACCCCCTGTGGCCAACTTTGAGAGCATACATCATTCGGTTGATTAGGCTTGTGGTGCAGTAAGTTCATTTTTATGTTTTGTATACAAAATACAGCATTTCTAGCCTTATTCTATTTTAGACTTTACTTACCCTTTCGAACCTGGGCCTGGACCCACTGGAGTCCCTACAATCTGGTGGGTGTTGCCTGGGAAATTACTTCACCTCGTTGGAGCACAAACTGGTTTTACTAGGTTAGACAGTAGTGAAGGGTGAATAAATTCGACTGACGAGAATTTGCGGCACCGTCTAAAAAATTTTGGACCTGCATCCGAAAGATCGTTCGCCGCAAAATCGCCGTATGTCAACACTATTCGGACGCCCATTGACTTTAACGACGACTTTTGGGACGCACCTCCAAAATTGACACTGGCATCAATTTTCGAGCTTCGCTAAATTCTCCGCTATTTTTTTGCCATTTCTCGAATTTTGTGGGAAATTCACGGGAGAAATTCGCCCATCACTATTAGACAGTTAATTTAATATTCATATAGTGATTGATATGATCATCATCCCCAACCAGTGGCTCATGAGCAACATGTTGTTCACCACCCCCCCCCCTTTGATGTTTATCCCAGCGGCCAACTCCCTATTTTTAAAGCTGGTGGTTCATCTTTCAGTTAACTTTTGGTATGTTATAGAATAGCCTCTTTTAAGCAGCTTTTCGATTGGTCTTCATTATTTATTTATTTTTTTAATTATTTGCCTTCTTCCACTGACTCTTTCCAGCTTTCAAAGGGGGGTCACTGACCCCATCTAAAAGCAAAACACTCTGTAAGGCTACAAATATGCGGGCAGATTTATCAAGGGTCGAGTTTTGAATTTTAAAAACTTCGAAATTCGACCAACTGAAATTTACTAAAAAATTTTTTTTGTATTTTTGTGGTTGACTAGTCTGTATTCGTTGTAGTCGTCCGAATTCAAATCGTACGAATGGAAGTAATATCACATTCGAATCATATGAATCAAAGTTTTTCCCCCAAAAAAAACCTTATTCTTATTGGTGTGAATTGTTTTGCTCTTTGCTGCTTTTATTACATTCACCGTAAGTATTTTCAAGAAAAAAAACTTGACTCCACATAGGTTCTAGGAGGTCCCCCATAGGCTAAAACAGCAATTTGGCAGGTTGTAGATGGCGATTGGTCAAAGTCGAATTTTTAAATTTCGATATTTGAATTTTAGAATTTTTTACAAATTCAAATCGAATTTGGACTATTCCCTAGTCGAAGTACACAAAAATTAGCAAGAAATTCTTTGATAAATCTGCCTATAATGTTATTCCTACTTTTTATTACTCAACTTTCTGTTCAGACCCTCCCTATTCATATTCCAGTCCCTTATTCAAATTAATGCAAAGTTGCTACAGTTTTTTTGGACCCTAGCAACCAGATGGCTGAAACTGCACACTGCTGAATAAAAAGCTAAAAACTCAAAACCACAGGATATAACACTCTACATCGACCCAAAGGTGAGACACCCCTTTAAAGGCAAGTTTTGGAGCCATAAAGACACAGGTTTACTCCATAGAGAGCCTCCTACAGGCTAGAATTCTACGTGGGGCCCTTCCATGGTATCGCCAAGGAACTCTTTTCATGCTTGTGATGCTTCCACAATTTGTTACTCACAGGTAAAAATGTTGGGGACCCCTGGTCTAGGGGTAATAGGGGTAATACCTATAGCTCCCCTGGGCCAGCGGGAACAGAACTCATCCACAATACACAGGAGAGTGAAAGAGGTAGAAACGTGTTTCCTGAAGACTCAAAGCACAACTCTCTTCAATTGTACAACTTAATTCTACTGTCTTATCTGTCAAGATATTCTAATCTACGGCTGCAGGAGATTTGGTCTCACTATTACATTTATTCATAGAACGTCTGCTCAGATGAGCAAATATCTGCACAATAGAAAATAATGAGGACCAAGGGGACTGGTTTCAAGGTAATCTTCTGGGTAAACCTTTGGCTTCTAACAATCACTGCTATCCTGCCAATGAGAAAACCTTGTGATAGATTTATCATTGAATCACTTATATCATTATTGAGAAGCCCCGGAACGGCAGCCATAACCAAGGATAACATTTCAAATCAAAGGACAGGCCTGTATTACTCGCAACACGTTCTGAGAAGGCTACAGGGTTTCTCCTCTGGAGAGTTGACTTATCATGACCTTCTATGACATTTACCAAGATTAAAGTAGAATGTGGTCATGGAATGATATAATTACCGTACCTTCGAATCTATTCCAATAAACATTGCGTCTTGTGAGCATCGTCCGTCAAAAGAAAACTGAAAATCTGTATGATACGTTCAACCTACGAGCTGGCCTAGTTACATATATACAAAACTCATATCCAAAATGTAATGTTTTACCTGTACGTTATTGTTATGTACAATCACCTTCTGCTTTTTTTTTTCATTTTAAGGAAAAATTTATATTCGGGACAACATTAGGGGGTCCATTCACTAAGCTTGAGTGAAGGAATAGAGGAAAATAGAGGAAAAAAACTTTGAATTTCGAATGGTTTTTTGGCTACTTTGACCATCGAATTGGCTACTTCGACCTTCGACTTCGAATCGAACGAACTAAAAATCGTTCGATTATTCGACCATTCGATAGTCGAAGTACTGTCTCTTTAAAAAAAACTTCAACCCCCTAGTTCGCCACCTAAAACCTACCGAGGCCAATGTTAGACCTTTACAAGGTTTTTTTGATCGAAGGAATTTCGTTCGATCAATGTATTAAAATCCTTCGAACTGTTCGATTCGAAGGATTTAATCGTTCGATCGAACCATTATTCCTTCGATTGTTCGATCGAACGAATTGCGCTAAATCCTTTGACTTCGATATTCGAAGTCGAAGGATTTAAATTCGGCAGTCGAATATCGAGGGTTAATTAAAAACACACCAAGGGGCCCATTCACCAAGCTCGAGTGAAGGATTCGAGGTACAAAAACTTTTTTTGGGCTACTTCGACCATCCAATGGGCTACTTCGACCACGACTTCGAATCGAAGGATTCAAACTAAAAATAGTTTGACTATTCGATAGTCGAAGTACTGTCTCTTTAAGAAAAAACTTTGACCCCCTAGTTCGCCACCTAAAAGCTACCAAACCCAATGTTAGCCTATATGGAAGGTCCCCATAGGCTTGCCTAAGTTTTTTTTGGTCGAAGGATAATCCTTCGATCGTTGGATTAAAATCCTTCGAATCGTTCAATTCGAAGGATTTAATCGTTCGATTATTCCTTTGATCGTTAATTAACCCTCGATATTCGACCCTTGATGAATTTGCCCCCAAGACAAATTAACTTCCCGGATCTCTGCTTACGCTCCTCTTCAGAAAACGATCGGGCGATCCATCTTGCGGTGCTCGATTTCACCTCCCTGCTTTCCTTATAGGAAATAGCCAGGGAGGAGTAATCGTCGCCGTGTTGTCTGTTCTGAAGAGAAGTGCAAGCGGAGTTCCAGTAAGATATTTGTATGTTATTTGTATCTTTTTCTGGCTGTTCAATGCAGCAGATCAAAGAGAAATTCGGGAAATGTCAGTACAAATCCGGGACTGCATGTTGAGCTGTCAAAAGTGGGATTGTCCTACTCAAAATGGGACAGTTGGGAGGTATGGCGGTGGGCCCCGAAAATGTTGTATGGGGCCGTGATTTCTAATGGCGGCCCTGTTAGTAAGCCCCGCATTTACCTCCTATCTTCCCTTTTTATAAGCTTGCGCCTGTGTGCCCCGCCCCTTCTCTGACATAGGGGCGGGTCTATAAATATGGGTTAGGGTCGTGTGTAGGTGGTGAAGAGGCGGGTTAGGGTCATGTGCGAGTCAACTTATTGTCGAATTTTTTTTTTTAAATAATTTAAAAAACGACAACTTTTTTTTGCATAGCAGCAAATCCGGTTGTGGTCATATATGACCCCTATTGTCCAGTCAATCAACTATGTATGATTTCAAGAAAAACTGTGAAATGATCCTGTGTCTCATCCTCATTGGTCTTTATTTTAATTTATTTTTATATTTATTTGTCTTTTTCCGTCTGGGGTGGCCGGCCTCTAGTTTAGGGAACGTCTCTGCACTTTAGCAGACATTCTGTAAAGCACCAGATTCCTGTAAAATATGTGACTTTCTGAAGTGTTTGCTTTGTGCAGAATCTTCCAGCGAGTGCATTTAATCTGATAACCGCTCAGAGACCCCGTGTGACTCACACACAAGCGTCTGGGCCCATTACATTCTTCTCATAACAAATCATGTTTAAAGTGACAAGGGCACACACCAGCTTGGCAAATTTGTAATTTTAGTTGTGCCGTGTGACACGTAGGTACAAAATGTTCTTTAGCAATTACCTTGGTCACTAAGGTGATGGTGCAGTTGGGTGAGCAGTGAACGCTTTGGGCTTTTCCTTCCACTATTCTGCTTCCATTGCTTATATTTTGATTTCTTCTTACCTCTATCTCTCACTGGCAGTCTCTCATTCCTCTGTAGAATATATACAGATCCGCACATACTCAATGTTATGCAATTGGGGAGCTCACCCCATTTATTACATCACCAAAAGTAACAACGTTTCGTTAGGGGGTACACCCTCCCTTCATCCGGATACAAAATAAAGTGCAAAATTACCTTTATACCCATTGATCCCACCTTCGTTACCCACAGTCCTTAATTGTCCACTTAAGGTGATGTAATAATGGGATGAGCTCCTCGACTGCTTAAAGGGCATGTAAAGTCTAAAATAGAATAAGGCTAAAAATGCTGTATTTTGTATACTAAATATCAACATGAACTTACTGAACCACAAGCCTAATCAAACAAATAATTTATGCTTTCAAAGTTGGCTACAGGGGGTCACCATTTTGTAACTTTGAAACATCTTTGCAAGACCAAGACTGTGCACATGCTCAGTGTGGTCTGGGCTGCTTAGGGATCGTCATAAACAAAGAGTTCTGCATGGCTGGGAAGTAAGGCGGGGGCTCCCCCTGCTGTACATAAGTATGATTGTTTCCCTGCTCAGCAGTTAGGGACCATCTGACAATTCCTATCCACAGCAGTAAATGAAGGGAGAATTTCACTGCATACAGTCAGGTTTCTTATAAAAACGGTACACATTTTTTAATTAAAGTATATCGGAGATAGGGTTCTTTTTCATTAAAGAAAGTAAAAATGGGATTTTATTTTTTTGTCTTTACATGTCCTTTAAAGGAGAAGGAAAGCTACAGAGGCTGTTTATTGACAATAAATGATCCACTATAGTGCAAGCTATAACACTGTATTTATTCTGTAGAATGCTTTATCATACCTGAGTAAACAGCGCTAGAAGCTCTCTCTGTTTGTTAAGATAGCAGCTGCCATATTAGCTTGGTTTTATGTAACTTCCTGCCTGTGAAAGGCACATATATAAAAAGATCGAATTTCGAATTCATGTAGCGATGCTCCGAATCCACTATTTTGGATTTGGCCGAACTCCCAAATCCTTTGTGAAAGATTCGGCTGTATACCGAACCAAATCCGAATCCTAATTTGCATATGCAAATTAGGGATGGGAAGGGGAAAACATTTTTACTTCCTTGTTTTGTGACAAAAAGTCATGTGATTTCCCTCCCCACCGCTAATTTGCATATGCAAATTAGGAATCGGATTCGGTTTGACCGGGCAGAAGGATTCTGCTGAATTTGAATCCTGCTGAAAAAGGCCGAATCCTGGCCGAATCCCAAACTCAATCCTGGATTCGGTGCCTCCCTAAATTCATGTGAGTTTTTTTAAACTCTATTAAATTCGAATATACTCGTAATTTGATTGGGGGTTATTTAATGAAAAAAATGGAATATCTAAAACTTGCACAAATTTTACATACTCGAAAACTCTAATCATATTCAACGAATTCTCCGAAAAAAACTTGAATGTCGGGAAGGCTAGTAACATGTCCAAATTGGTCCCTGGACTTCTCCCATTGACTTACTGTATACATGAACTCGGCAGGTTTTAGTTGGCAAATAGTCGTATTTGAGTTCTTAAAGGGCCAGAGTATGATAAATCTCAAAATTCAAATTAAAACTTGAATCGAGTTTGGATAATTCACAATTCGAATTTGAGAGTTTTGACCATAAAAAAATGTAAAAAAATGTAATTCGAATTTTCAATTCGACCCTTAATAAACCTGCCCCTGAGTGTGTGTGGATAAGTATTCTACAGTTCCTAAAGAACCAGGCCTGGTCAATGGTTAACCAGCACCACCAGTGCAGTGTATGTGAAACATAGGTGTGCGGTAGACCAATCCCATCTGTCCTTCCTCCCCATAACCAGTGCTCAGCAACAAACTTGCAGGAACTGCTCAAAGAGTTTGCAACTAATTTGTGGCCTCTATACATGGGCCCCTTGCATAGGTGGGACCTCATTTTCATAACGGGTAGCCTGGTTCTGATTTTTGCCAAGGGCAGAGAGGGCATAAATGGTCATCCTACTAGTAAATGGTCATTCAAGTTAGCCAGTGGTCAGTTCCACCCATGCTTGGCCAATCAGCCCCTGTTTCCAGCTTTAGATAGAGGTCAGATTGCTATACATTGGCATATTTTGGCCAAAATTTATGTCTGACTAAGTTTTTTTGCAATATCTAGTGGACAGGCTTTAAAATTTCTTTGGTTTTGCAAGGACAGAAAGGGAGGTCATCCAGGTTAGTAAGTCATTGGACAACCTTGAATATGATGGAGACCTGACTACTCAACCCATGTTGTCCACCTTGCCGAACCCTTTGTGCTTGTTTCTAGGTTTAGATAGAGGTAAGATTTCCATACAAGGGCAGATTATGGGCCATACTGATCTGTTGAAGGCTCTTTCAAGTATTGATTGAACAGGCTGTGAAACTATATGGCCAAGCACCGCATTGGTCCATGGATGTGGTCTACAGACTTGTGGAGGCCCTTCATGTGACCTGATGAGTAGAACCTTAATTTGTCTTATAAGTTTGGCAAAAATCTGCTTGTCAACTGCACCAAACAAACATATTTTATATATGGCAAACTTAAAATGACCAAACTGATAATTATAACCTCTGCACTGGCCTCTTGGGGTAATATTTTGTGCCTCAGGCACTTACCCATAAGATCATGCTCAAATTGTATAGGACTGTTCATACATTGTGGGTTTGTGGGAGTAACTACCCTATCTGTATTTTGATGGTATTTCTCTCCATTGCGGTACAAGGTTTGGGATATGAGCATGCGACTACTGGTGAGTGATGTATGTTAGCTGATATGTAATGTAAGGTAAGGTATTTCTATTGTGCCATAAGATGTACAACCTTGGAATTAGGGATACACCGAATCCACTATTTGGGATTTGAACGAATCCTTGGTGAAATATTCGGCCGAATACCGAACTGAATCCAAATCCTAATTTGCACAGGAAAGGAAAAAGAGTTTTTTTGTGACGAAAAGTCATATGATTTCCCTACCCACCCCTAATTTACATATGCAAATAAGGACACGGATTCGGTTTGGCCAGGCCCAAGGATTCAGCCGAATCCTGCTCAAAAAGGCAGAATCCTGGCCGATTCCCGAACGGAATCCTGGATTCGGTGCATCCCTACTTGGAATGAAGTGACTATAAGCTTCATATATGATTAATGCCATTTTATAGCTGCTGTCAGGCTTTATAAACTCACAATAATCTCCACTTCCACCGCCCACTCTGCCAGTTCATATTCTGCCTCCCCGTTGCTTTCAGAATTACAAGGAAAGTCATTTGACTCATCTATAGGAATGGTCCCACGTCTCTGCTCTGCTCTTGTTTCTAATTATTCAGCTAATGAAAGTAATACCGTTAGCTCTTATTATGTGTGAGCCAGGGACCGAGAATTCTGCTCAGTTATGGGGCCCCTGATAAATCAACATAAAGTCACTCGACATAGAATAAAATAATGTAAGACATGAATCACTTATGTGAAACCTGTAAACTGAACACCGACACAGTGTCACATCCCAATAATATGTGCTTTTATAAATAAATCTCTTAAAGGCATGGTTCACCTTTAAATTAACTGTTAGTATGATGTAGAGAGTGATATTCTGAGACAATTTGTAATTGGTTTTCATTTTTTATTATTTGTGAGATTCGAGTTATTTAGCTTTTTATTCAGCAGCTCTGCACTTGTAATCTAGTTGCTAGGGTCCAAATTACCCTAGCAACCATGCATAGATTTGAATAAGAGACTGGAATATGAATAGGAGAGGCCTGAATATAAAGATGAGTAATAAAAAGTAGCAATAACAATACATTTGTAGCCTTACATTTGTTTTGTTTTTTTGATAGGGTCAGTGACCCCCCATTTGAAAGCTGGAAAGAAGAAGGCAAATAATTAAAAAACTATTAAAAATAAAAAATGAAGACCAATGGAAAAGTTGCTTAGAATTAGCTATAACATACTAAAAGTTAACTTAAATTTGAAGCACCCCTTTTTTAATACTTATAGAATGGCCAATTCTAACAAACTTTTCACTTTGTTTTCCTTATTTATTGTTTATAGTTTTTTAATTATTTGCTTTTTTCTTCTGACTTTATTCTTCCAGCTTTCAAATGGGGGTCACTGACCCCATCAAGAAAAAACAAAAAATGTTCTGTAAGGCTACACATTTATTGTAATTGCTACTTTTTATTTCTCATCTCTCTATTCAGGCCTCTCCTTATTCGAGTGCATGGTTGCTAGGGTCATTTGGACCCCAGCAACCAGGTTGCTGAAATTGTAAACTGGAGAGCTGCTGAATAAAAAGCTAAATAACCACAAATAATAAAAAAACGGGTTAAAGGGCACCAATCATGACCAAAATCATTTCCTAAGTAAATACACTATGTGAAAGTTCAAGAAATCCGATTTTTAAAACAGTTAGAATTGTTTGTATAATGTAAATGATCAGCTCACTATTCCTTCTGCAAGATCTCCCCTATCTCCCCTGCAGTTCTAGCTGAGGCAGCCATCTTGGATTTCACTGGCTCCTCCTACCTATATCTTCCCAGCCAACTGCAGCTCTGAAATCTCGCACATGCTCAGTTGAAATTCCTTGCTTGCTTATCAACCCTTCTAAGCTATTTTCAAATCAGCCAAACCTGTGTGTTAAGCTCCCCATAGATGCGACGATTCTTCTTGCCGAACGACCGATTTTAGGGAAGCCCGACCAATTATCGTGTGGTTAGTGGTATTCGAACGATCATACATCTTACGATTTTTCGGCCGACATCTGTCGGGAAATTGATCGGCCAGGTCAAAAAATCTTTGTCGGTCCAGTGCAATCTCTCTATGTTTGCAGGGCCAAGCAGGCAGCTCCCCTTTGTTTTCCTGGTAAATTGGTCTATTTAGTTGATGGTAAATTCGTACGATCGTACGATCGTTCTGAGAAGATCGTGGTCTCACGATCAGGATCTGATCTTTTAAAAATCTCAACATCTATGGCCACCTTAAGCTGCTGTTCAGTAGTGCTGCCCCCTGCTGGAAGTTACTGTGTGTCCTTCATTTGCATAATGACTTTACCAGCAGGGGACAAGATAGGGAAATCTCCTGATACTTCTAGTGGAGGAGTTTACTTAAACAAGGCATTCTGGGTAGAATACTCAAAGCAGTGTTACAATCTGAGCATGCTCCTGAAATTTGCATATTAGAGTCTCTGTTATAGTCACAGTATGGCCTCCCTCAGTGAAAGAACCCATTTGACAAAGTCAGGGATTTTTTTAAAACCTGCAGTTTTTTCAAAAAACTATATATGTAGTTTGATTAAACGTGTTTAACTTGTACTGGTCAGATTGTTAATATGTGTTTGATTTTGGCTGTGATAGGTGCCCTTTAAGGTTGGCCGTACATGTTGAGATGTAGGTTTGTTTTGGCCATGCTGCCCTACCATTTGGTTCCGACAGACCATCCTGTTGTTAGTGTTGGATTTGTCCTCTTTGTCCTCATCTGCTCCCAGTAACGTAGAGGGGGGCGTACGCTATTTTCTTCCGGAATCTAGTGGCGCGCAAGCTGCCGGGGGACCCTGAGGGGGGTGTGGGCCCTGGCCCAATTGCACCCTCTGCTCCCCCGGTAGTTACGCCACTGTCTGCTCCTCTTTGCTTCCTGCTGTTCTGATCATTGAGCTGTCAGTAGTGATCGGCGAATTTGTCCCGTTTCGCAGAAAAATTTGTGAATTTCCCGCAAAATTTGTCAAACGGCGAACAAATTGCGAAAAGAAATTTTGACGCTGGCGTTAAATTCAATGGGCATCTGAATAATGCATCCAAATTTTTTTGATGCTGGCAAACTATTGTGGCAGTGTTGTGAATTTATTCGCTGGCGGGAAAACGTGGAAATTCGTGACAAAAGTTTTGTTCGCTGTCAAACTGTACTGTATTGATTTGGAAGAAATGAGGCCATTTAAGTAATAATGTGCGAATTTATTCACCAGCCACGGATTAGCCGCGAAATTCCAAATTTCGCCATGTGCAAATTTTTTCACTAAACTGCGCCGAAAATTTGCTGTGGAAAATTTGCCGCAAAAAAGCCCATAACTAAAAACACCCATTGAAATTGCATTAGGGCAATAAAAGTCGCCATAACAAAAGACGCCCATTGACTTTAATGCATTAGGACAATAAAGTCGCCATAAGAAAAACCGCCCATTGACTTTAATGCATTAGGACAAAAAAAGTCGCCATAAAAAAACGTCTATTGACTTTAATGCATTAGGACAAAAAAAGTCGTCCTAAAAAAAATTGCCCGTTGACTTTAATGCATTAGGACAAATAAGTCGCCATAAAGAAAACGCCCATTGATTTTAATGCATTTAGAGAAAAAAGTCGCAATAAGAAAAACCGCCCATTGACTTTAATGCATTAGGACAAAAAAAGTCGCCATAAAAAAAAACGCCCATTGACTTTAATGCATTAGAACAAAAAAGTCGCCATAAGAAAAAATTACCATTGACTTTAATGCATTTGGAGTGAGAAGAATTGTTGGCGAAAGCGAAACAGGACAGATTCGCTCATCATTACATCTAAGCAGATTAAGTCATTCATACCATTTTACTGCAGGTACGTGGCTGCACTCATTATTGGACACATGATACTGTATATATGGGAGTCAGACAATTGTTTCTTTAATAAATGCAGTTTTTATATATCACTCTGAGACACCTCCTGGAAGGAAGATGTAATGGAACTGCAAGGAAACAATATTTAAGGGCTGTGACACTCAATGCATTTTGATTGCATTTGCTTGTGGTTGCAATACAAGAACACTATATACATCCATTCATGCTGAGCTCTTTAGGGCAGTAAGTACATAGCAAGCCTCAAAGGAGAACTAAACCCTAAACATTAATATGGCTAAAAATGTCCTATTTTATATAGTGAACTTATTGCACGAGGCTAAAGTTTGAGCTTGTCAATAGCAGCAATGATCCAGGACTTCAAACTTGTCACAGGGGGTCACCATCTTGGAAAGTGTCTGTGACACTCACATGCTCAGTGGGCTCTGATTGGCTGTTGAGAAGCTAAGCTTAGGGCTCGTCACTAATTATCCAGCAGAAAATGAGCTTCCCTGGCTGTAATATAAGCTGATGCTACAGGTTTGCTGATTATTAAATTCTGATGCTAATTGCACTGGTTTCTGTGCTGCCATGTAGTAATTATCTGTATTAATTACTAATCAGCCTTATATTGTGACATTTCTATTCTATGTGTAGGCTGGGGAACACTCAGGTCTGTACAGAGGATCTGGTAGAATCGTTAACAGGCAAAAGTTGGTTCAGGCAGTTGTACAGTGGCCATAAAGGACGGGCAAGGGTCAAAGAGACAGAGACTTGAAGTGCAGCCAGAAAGTATCTGTGATGTAATAAAATATTATGGTGACATCACAGGTTACAAGTAGGCTCTCAACCTTAGCTAATGCAACACAGTCATTTTTATTGCTCTCTAATCTGTTTTTTTATCTTGGTTATATGAAAAGTTTTTGTTGGCAACCTACTATATATTTATATAGACTAGGGATGCACCGAATCCACTATTTTGGATTTGGCTGAACCCCCCAAATCCTTCTTGAAAGATTCGGGCGAATACCGAACCGAATCCTAATTTGCATATGCAAATTAGGGATGGGAAGGGGAAAACATTTTTGACAAAAAGTTATGCTATTTCCCTCACCACCTCTAATTTGCATATGCAAATTAGGATTCAGTTTGGCCAAGGCAGAAGGATTCCGAATCCGAATCCTGCTGAAAAGGCCGAATCCCGAACCGAATCCTGGATTAGGTGCATCCCTAATATAGACCATTGATGTATTGATTTAAGACAAGGCTATTAATTCCTAGCCAAGGAATACATTCCATGATAAAAATCTCTCTGCATACTCCATAGCTCTTTTGGTCAATTAGGAACCCTCGTTTGCTTGCGAGCCAGATACAGACCTAATGATATTTACGGCACTGCACATCAGAGCTTAAAGGGCATGTAAAGGCAAACAAATAAAATCCCATTTTTACTTTCTTTAATGAAAAAGAAACTTATGTCCAATATACTTTAATTAAAAAATGTGTATTGTTTTTATAAGAAACCTGACTGTATTCAGTGAAATTCTCCCTTCATTTACTGCTGTGGATAGGAATTGTCAGACAGTCCCTAACTGCTGAGCAGGGAAACAATCATACTTATGAACAGCAGGGAAAGCCCCCGCCTTACTTCCCAGCCATGCAGAACTCAAGCAGCTTTGTATGTTTCCCTGTTTTGATAATTTATGATGATCCCTAAGCAGCCCAGACCACACTGAGCATGTGCACAGTCTTGGTCTTGCAAAGATGTTTAACAGAGTTACAAGATGGTGACCTCCTGTGGCCAACTTTGAAAGCATAAATTATTTGTTTGATTAGGCTTGTGGTGCAGTACGTTCATGTTTATGTTTAGTATACAAAATACTGACTTTCTAGCCTTATTCTATTTTAGACTTTACTTCCCCTTTAAATGAGATCATGGAATCCCCCAGTACAAGAGAATCCCTTTTCAGTTCATCGGAAAATTATATTTTTTCCAACAAGCTCCCCAGGCTCATGGACTTTAGTGGAATTCTCATAGGCTTCTGCTGGGTTTTCCAGAGAAATAAGGTGGCAGATTCTTGAGAAAATTGTGGTACGGCAAGGTAATGATATGAAGCTGGCCCTTCTCAAAAGCGGATATGGAAATTTGAGACCGTACAACCTAAGGGTCTACATGAGAATTTTAGCTTTACTTGTTTTTCGTAAATAATCCTTTCACTTTTTATTGACACTTTGTTTCCTTTCCACGGATGATCTTTGCCAGTGGGAATAATGAAAAATAGAGATAATGGTAAAATTCCTGCTGGTTGTGAGTAGTATAACTTAATTCACTTTACAATATTTCGATAACCATAAGTGATTGGCGAATTCCCACGATTCACGAAACCGCCGCAAAAAATTCACCAGTGAAAAATGGACGCCGTCGTCAAAAACGAGACATCGGCCCAGTTTCGTGAATTTTTCACCGTTTCGTGAAATTCGCTGGAAATCCACATATCTTTTGGCGAAGCGAAACGCCCCAAATTCACACATCACCAATAACCATGTGTGTGAAATATGCATTTAACCAAATTGGTTTAAAAGGGACAATATGCAATCATGTTTGATCTGTGACGGGTAACTGGATATTTATACCACAACATGGACTTTGAGTGTCAAGCCTCACTTTGGAACACCCTGGTGGATTGTGGGTAATTGGGTGGGACGCCATGTATCCCTAGGCTTTAAATATGTTTGTAGCACAAATGTTTGCATCCTGATGAAGGGAGGGTTCACTGAAACGTTGATGCACAGGTGGTCACTAAAATAAAAGGGGTGAGCTCCCCATCTGCAACATACATGGTAGGACATTCACTAAGATTCGTAGTTGCGCTGGCGTCCACTTCGCCACACTTCGCCAGGCATAGTTTCGCCAGCGCTCCGCAAATTCACTAAAATCCGAAGCTGCGCTCAGGGGTAGCGAAAGGTTGCGAAGTTGTGCTAGCGTTGATTCGCTAAGCGAAGCGAAGTTACACTAGCGATGGTTAATTTGCATACGGCGCCAAATTCAAATTTTAATGGAGGTATTCGTAGCAACACAACACAAGCCTGAGAAATCTTCAAAACATCAAATAAAATTTTTATTTTGCCCTACACATGTGCCCACTGTATAGTTAAGTTGCCATGAGTTGAGAAATGTTGGGGGGAAGGAGGGGAGCCCCAAAAATGTTACTGTGCTTCGCCTGGTCTGAGGGGGCGAAGGAAGTCTGGCGTAAAAGGTAGCGTTCAGTACAATGCGCGCAATAGTGAATTTGCGTAGTTACGTCCGTTGTGCAACTTTGCCAGGCGTAAGGGTGCGAAGTAACACTAGCGAAGTTAAGCCAACGTTTGTTAGTGAATCGGCGAATTCACGCTAGCGTTAGGCGCTTCGGTTATTGTGTATCATACAGTGTATGTGTAGTACAGGTATGGCACCTGTTATCCAGAATGCTCGGGACCTGGTGTTTTCTGGATAGCGGATCTTTCTATAATTTGGATCTTCATATCTTAAGTCTACTAGAAAATCATGTAAACATTAAGGGGATTATTTACTAAACTCCGAATGCAAAAATCATTCGTGATTTTTTTTTAAACCCTAAGGATGGAAAATCTGAAAATCCGGCATCTCAGACCTGTCGAGGTTGCATATAAGTCAATGGGAGAAGTCCCAGTGATTTTTTGATGTGCGCTGGGTTTCGTGCAATACTCTAAAAGTTTTTGGGTGAAAATTCCGAAAAATAGTGAAAAATCAGATGAAATAATCATGAATTTTTTTCCCCCAAAGCAAATTTTTGGGAAAATGTAATAATAAATAAGCGTAAAAAACCTGACCGGATTTGATCGGAGTTTGTAGCAGAAAATATTGAGATAAATTTGGACTTATATACCCCCCTAAATAAACCCAATAGGCTAGTGTTGCTTCCAATAAGGATTAATTATATCTTAATTGGGATCAAGTACAAGCTACTGTTTTATTATTATTACACAGAAAAAGGAAATCAATTTTAAACATTTGGATTATTTGGATAAAATGGAGTCTATGGGTGAGAGCCTTTACGGAATTCAGAGCTTTCTGGATAACGGGTTTCAGGATAAATAATCCCATACCTCTGCTTTGTATAGACAATATGTTCACAAAGACAAGAGGGCAAGAGTTTAACAGTTATACAACCCATGTAAATGTTTTATAGTAATACACAGATGTTATGATGTCTAGTCCATAAAATGTAATCCCATATCCGTTATCCGGAAACCCCGTATCCAGAAAGTTCTGAATTATGGAATGATTTTCTCCCATAGACTCCATTTTATCCAAATAATCTGAATTTTTAAAAATGATTTCTTTTTCTCTGTAATAATAAAACAGTAGCTTGTACTTGATCCCAACTAAGATATAATTAATCCTTATTGGAAGCAAAACTGCCCTATTGGATTTATTTAATGTTTACATGATTTTCTAGTAGATTTAAGATATGAATATTAATAATGGGCATATAAATTCAGTAGGCGCGAATTTGCAGTGAATTTCCACATTTTGCCGCCGGCGAATAAATTCGTGAAACTGCTGCGGAAATTTTCCGGCATCAAAACATTTTGGACGCGTGTTGGAAAAGTCACCTGCGTCAAAACCATTGCGCATCAACATTATTCAGACGCCCATTGACTTTAACGCCGGTGGCAAAATTGATGCAATCGTCAAAATTGACACAGGCATCAAAATTCACGTTTCACAAAAGTTTTGTCATTTTGCGAATTTTGCAGGAAATTCACAAATTTTTCAGGCAAAATGGGATAAATTCGCCCATCGCTAATGTAGATCAAAATTATGGATCTGTTATCCAGAAAACCCCAGCCCCCGAGCATTCTGGATAACAGGTCCCATACCTGTATTTAGATAGAAAGGAGTCTATGGGACACAGCCTTTCCGTAATCCGAGCTTTCTAGATAACGGGTTTCTGGATAAAGGATCCCATACCTGTATTAAGAGCACACTTTAATTTGTCCAATCCAGTGATGTCTCCATAGAGAACATCCCACGGAACGAGGGAACCTGCACTAAAGGCTGGTGGATATTTATTGGGCTGTAAGAATGCAGCTAAATCATTTAATCCATAAATACATGAGTTTGTTGCTTAAGCTTTACGGGAATTTGAAGAGTTTTATATAAATCACCCATTTCCTCCATCAATCTGAGCAACATGATGGTTCGTACCTGCTGCCTGGCCAGGAAAAGCACTTGAAATATTGCTTTAAATCTCAGTCTCCCTGTGTTTTCCCAGCGCTTAAATGAGTATTTACTTGTGAAGTGGTCTCTGAGTAATGGCAGAGATTTATGCTGCGCCCGCTCACCACTTTATAACTCTGAGAACCTTATATTATGTGTATTTATAGGACTCATTTTAATAGCAAATGATCTGTAAACAGTTTCTTATACCAATATTTTTCTGCTCATAAAAAATATCTTCTGTGTATCTATGGAACATTAAACTTTATTTAGTGATCAAGGGATGTTTTCTTCTTCTACCAGGGAAGCATAGGACCTACAGGCAAGGGACAATGCTATTGTTTCTAATAGGAGATAGGGAAGGTCCAAGGGCAGATCCCACCCAGAACATTATTGCAGTAGGCATCTAAGCAGCCAGGTTAAAGCAAAAGCAGTTGGTAACCCAGTAATTCACTCATCAGGAAATTCAGGGAGTATCACTCATGTATTGTAAAGGATAATGTACCCCCTACTGTAAATGATAAGGATATCAGAAGTCATTGAGGGGTTGTTCTGTGACCATATAAAGGCACAAGGCTGCAGGCTGAGTTATACAGGGAACTCTGAGTATCACTCATGTATTATAAGGGATAATGTACCCCCTACTGTAAATGATAAGGATATTAGAAGTCATTGAGGGGTTGTTCTGTGACCATATAAAGGCACAAGGCTACAGGCTGAGTTATACAGGGAACTCTGAGTATCACTCATGTATTATAAGGGATAATGTACCCCCTACTGTAAATGATAAGGATATTAGAAGTCATTGAGGGGTTGTTCTGTGACCATATAAAGGCACAAGGCTGCAGGCTGAGTTATACAGGGAACTCTGAGTATCACTCATGTATTATAGGGGATAATGTACCCCCTACTGTAAATGATAAGGATATTAGAAATCACTGAGGGGTTGTTCTGTGACCATATAAAGGCACAAGGCTGCAGGCTGAGTTATACAGGGAACTCTGACTATCACTCATGTATTATAAGGAATAATGTACCCCCTACTGTCAGGCCCGGATTTGTGGAAAGGCCACCTAGGCCCGGGCCTAGGGCGGCAGGATTTTAGGGGGCGGCAAGCTGCCCAACCACACCCACATTGGTTCAAAAACACAATTTTTGTGAAAATTTGCACAAATAAAGGGGAGGGGACAGGGGCGGCACACGGCAGTGGGCCTAGGGGCGCCCACTATGTAAATCCGGCCCTGCCTATTGTAAATGATAAGGATATTAGAAGTCACTGAGGGGTTGTTCTGTGACCATATAAAGACACAAGGCTGCAGGCTGAGTTATACAAGGAACTCTGAGTATCACTCATGTATTATAAGGGATAATGTACCCCCTACTGTAAATGATAAGGATATTAGAAGTCACTGAGGGGTTGTTCTGTGACCATATAAAGGCACAAGGCTGCAGGCTGAGTTATACAGGGAACTCTGAGTATCACTCTTGTATTATAAGGGATAATGTACCCCCTACTGTAAATCATAAGGATATTAGAAGTCACTGAGGGGTTGTTCTGTGACCATATAAAGGCACAAGACTGCAGGCTGAGTTATACAGGGAACTCTGAGTATCACTCATGTATTATAAGGGATAATGTACCCCCTACTGTAAATCATAAGGATATTAGAAGTCACTGAGGGGTTGTTCTGTGACCATATAAAGGCACAAGGCTGCAGGCTGACTTATACAGGGAACTCTGAGTATCACTCATGTATTATAAGGGATAATGTACCCCCTACTGTAAATGAT
The DNA here is from genome assembly GCF_017654675.1 of Xenopus laevis. Lineage (NCBI taxonomy): Eukaryota > Metazoa > Chordata > Amphibia > Anura > Pipidae > Xenopus > Xenopus laevis. Next base: position 159,412,713 of record NC_054374.1, on the reverse strand, counting down.
AAGGATATTAGAAGTCACTGAGGGGTTGTTCTGTGACCATATAAAGGCACAAGGCTGCAGGCTGAGTTATACAGGGAACTCTGAGTATCACTCTTGTATTATAAGGGATAATGTACCCCCTACTGTAAATCATAAGGATATTAGAAGTCACTGAGGGGTTCTGTGACCAGCAAAAAAGCTGCAAGATGACTGTTTGAGGGGCAGAGTACTTGTACCCAGATACAAAATGCAAAGTACAGGGCTGTTGGCTGCAAGAATGTGCTTAACTTCTGGAATAAACAGGTACTTCTAGCCTGGGAATAGACACAAACCAAGAGGAGTTAGAAGAGATGTCTGAATTTAGCCCCCTCTGAACGCAGACAGATCTGTATTCAGATCAAGGAGCAGCCCATTCATCCTAATCTAGGAATATAAAGATTTATACCATCGGGTGCACTTCCCCCCGGTTTCTTTAATGAGGCCTTGAGTATAAAACTGAACAAACCTAAAACGGTCAGACATAAAATCCTGGGGCTGTAATTAGCAGCTTTACTCCATAGACTCCTGCCTGGATGAAACTGTCACTTGGTTCAGAAGCTCTATGACATATGGCCGTCACAGATGGATGGTACTAGCCACGACTCCAATCCCTCACAGGTCTGAGCCAGATATATGTCAAAGTTGCCCGAGGGACAGAATCAAAGCCCTTTCTGTATCCCAGCCATAGAGTGCAACTGTCAGCATGAAGCGCAGCGGGGAGTCAGTATCCCGTGCCCTTTAGCCGGTCTGATTTCATGTTTTCATTCAGTGAAAACAAACCCACTTAAATAGCTCTATATTTGCGTTTTTACTATATTAATCCACACCAGCTATAAGTTATTTCAATACCCAAAAGAACCAGATAAATTGTCTGAAACTTTTATGCATTGGGCTCAAATTCTATATTTTTTAATGCTTGTTTGTCATTTTACAAAGAGTAGGCTCTTCATTTTAATATTGTTACATTTGGGGCCCAGCTCTTATCAACAACATACTCAGTAGCTGCCCAAAGAGCTTACATACAGATCGGAGTGGTACCCCAGCATGACACCGGGACCCTGCCAGCCCAGCTCCCCCTGCCTGCCTGAAACTAGGGATGCACAGAATCCACTATTTTGGATTCGACGAACCCCTGAATCCTTCACGAAAAATTGGCCGAATACCGAACTGAATCCAAATCTTAATTTGGATATGCAAATTAGGGAAGGGGAAAACATTTTTTACTTCCTTGTTTTGTGACAAAAAGTCAGTTAGGATTCGGACTCAGTTTTGTTTGGCAATACACCTAGGGGCAAATTTACTTATAGTCGAATATCGAGGGTTAATTAACCCTCGATATTCAACTGCTGAATGGAAATCCTTCGACTTCGAATATCAAAGTCTAAGGATTTACCGCAAATAGTTAGATCGAACGGATTTTAATCCATCGATCGAACGATTTTTCTTCGACCAAAAAAATACTTAGAAAGCCTATGGGGACCTTCCCCATAGGCAAACATTGACTTCGGTAGGTTTTAGGTGGTGAACTAGGGGGTCGAAGTTTTTTTTTAAAGAGACAGTACTTCGACTATCGAATAGTCGAATAGTCGAACGATTTTTAGTTTGAATCGTTAGAAGTCGTAGCCGAAGGTCGAAGTAGCCCATTCGATGGTCGAAGTAGCCAAAAAAAACATTCAAAATTCAAAGTTTTTTTTAATTCTATTCCTTCACTCGAACTAAGTAAATGGGCCCCCTTGTTTTTATACAACCAAAACTTGTCTCCAAGTCAAGAATTCAAAAATAATCTCCTGCTTTGAAGCCACTGAGAGCAAAATCCAAGGGATTGGTGAGTAACATGTTGCTCATGAACCACTGGTTGGGGATCACTGTGATAAGTCTACTAGAAAATCATATAAACATTAAATAAACCCAATAGGCTGGTTTTGCTTCCAATAAGGATTAATTATATCTTAGTTGGGATCAAGTACTAGTTACTGTTTTATTATTATTTTTACAGAGAAAATGGAAATCATTGTTAAAAATTTGGATCATTTCGATAAAATGGAGTTTATGGGAGACTGCCTTTCCATAATATGGAGGTTTCCGGGATAACAGATCCCATACCTGTATATTGTTTTTCAGGGAAATGTTAGCAATTAAACAGATACCTATAACTCTCCTGCCTGTGTAGTTTTACATGAATTTCAATATTATGGGGCAGATTTATCAGTCAAGGTAAGGTCAAGGTGAATTTTCGAATGAAAAAAAAATTAAATTTGGAGCTATTTTTTGTGTATTTCGACTAGGGAATAGTCCAAATTCGATTCGAATTTCAAAAAAATTAGAAAATTAGAATATCAAAATTCATCATGTACTGTCTTCAACCATTCGCCATCTAAAACCTGCCGAATTGCTGGGGACCTCCTAGAACCTATTTGGAGGTGGACTTTGAAAAATCTAAGTTTTTTTGGGAAAAACTTCAGAATTCGGCCGAATATGGACCTACTAGATTGAAAACTGACCTATTCAACCAAAAAAAACCTTCGATTTAATTTCGGTTGGTCTTTTTGAATTTGAATTTCGAAGTTTTTTGAATTCGAAATTCGACCCTTGATAAATATGCCTCTATGTGTTATAAATAGTGATGGGCGAATATATTTGTCAGGCACGAATTTCTAGTGAATTTCTGCGTTTCGTCGCCTGTGAATAAATTCGCAAAAACTGCCGGCGAAAATTCCGCCACATCAGAATAGTTGCATGCATAAAATTGTCTCATGTCAAAATTATTTGGACGCCCATTGACTTGAATGCATTTGGACAAAATAGTCGCACTTATAAAAATTGTTGCGGGTCAAAATTATTTTGACGCCCATTGACTTCAATGTTTTTCACTGTTTCGCAAATTTTTTGGCAAAGTGAACCGCCAAACATTCACCCATCGCTAGTTATAAATGGAATTTTATTGCTTGAAGGGATACCACCTGTCCCATTATTTTAAATAACAGAGCAAAATCACAAGAAAATAAAAAATCCATAACAATTTGGGGGATGTATCATCATATGTAGGTATTCCAGTCAAAAGTGATTCCAAACTATTTTCTCTGAAGTCTTATAGTGATCAAGTTTCCCAGAAAGCATTAATTGAACAGGAAAAAAAGTTAAAGAATTATCACTGCTCATTCTACAGGATTCATTATACAAAACAACTGGTTTTTGTTCTGAGTTGTAGTGATGGGCGAATTTGGGACGTTTCGCTTTCCCGAAAAATTCACGAATTTCCCACAAAATTCGCGAAACGGCAAACAATTTGCAAAACGTTTACGAAACATTTTTGACACTGACGTCCGTTTTTGTCGCTGCGGTTTCGCTCATTTATTCCCAGTGGCGAATCATGGGAATTCGCCCATCACTACTGATTTGGAGTAACCCCACCCCCCCGGGCTTGGAAAATTATAGTCCAGCAGGCTCGGACATTAATACATTTTGATAACTCCTTGACTTTGACTGAATCAACAAATATTGGCCAATCAATTAGCCATTTTCGATGAATTCCATCAATGCTCAGGAAACTTCCATGATTCCCCGACTGAACTTTCAAAACAGCTAGGAATCCTTTAAGAATATCTAAGACTGGTGAGTTCAATGTATAATGCAGTTTATCCACCGCACAATTTATATTGAGACACACACTCATTTATATCAACGTTCTGGGGGGTGAAACCTTCCCTTAGTCCTAATGAGGTGAGGGTTGCACCCCAAAACGTTGATACTTTGGTGGAACAATAAATGGGGTAAGCTCTTGAACTGTGTATAAATGAGTGTGTGCGGCTCCATATAAATTGGGCATAAGTGCATGTAGAAGTCAATGGGTGTTGTGTTAGTGAAATTCAAGGTATTTTTTAATTTCAGTTTTTGAGACTTATTCGCGACTCATTGGAAATGACGGGCAGGTTTGTGGTTTTACTGTGTTTCAAGTTTTTTTTTCATGTTTTTTCCCTGATTGAGTTTTTAAAACTTGAGATTGGCAAACCTTCAAATTTAAAATTTGAGATTGTGATTGGCAAAATTTTCGAGTTTTATCAAATTAGAAAATTAGATTTTTTGATTAAAAATCCCTTAGAATATTATATCTACTAATTATATTACAGTATGGGACCTGTTATCCAGAATTCTCGGGAACTGGGGTTCTCCAGATAATGGATCTTTCCGTAATTTGGATCTTCATACCTTAAGTCTACTAGAAAATCATGTAAACATTAAATAACCCAATAGGCTGGTTTTGCTTCCAATAAGGATTAATTATATCTCAAAAAATTACCATTTTATTATTACAGAAAAAAAGGAAATCATTTTTTAAATTTGAATTATTTGAATATAATGGAGTCTATGGGAGGCAGGCTTTCTGTAATTCGGACCTTTCTGGATAACGGGTTTCTGGATAAAGGATCCCATACCTGTATTAATATTTCTGAATCTCCTGTTCTATTCTTCTTCACTTTCTTACTTTTTATATTAAATATAAAAGTTCTAAAAAGATGTATAGATATTCAGGTACAGGTTTGGAATCTGTTATCTGGAAACCCATTATCCACAAAGCTCCAAATTATGGGAAGGCCACCTCTCTTAGGGGCAGATTGATCAATTCAAATTTAAAAAATTCCAATTTCGAGCTAATTTTTGTGTACTTCGACCAATTTGAAAAAAATTAGAAAATTTGATTTTTGAAATTTATCCTGTACTGTCTCTTTAAAAATTCGACTTTGACCATTCAACCTGCAGAATTGCCCCCTATGGGACTTCCTAGAACCTATTTGGAGTCAATTGGTGGACTTTGAAAAACTTTGAAATGAATTCGATCTAATGCGCTATTACTTCAATTCGTACAATTCAAATTCGAATACAAACTGACCTATTCAGCCAAAAAAAAAAACCTTCGATTTAATTTCGGTTGGTCTTTTTGAATTTGAATTTAGACGTTTTTAAAATTCGAAATTCGACCCTTGATAAATCTGCCCCTTAGACTCCATTTTAATAAAAATGAGTCACATTTTAAAAATTACCCTTTTCTCTGTAATAATAAAACAGGAGCTTGTAGTTGTTCCAGACTAAGATATAATTAATCCTTATTGGAAGCAGAACAAGCCTATTTGGGTTTAATTCATGTTTGATTGATTTTTTAGTAGACTTAAGATATAGAGATCTTAATTACAGAATGACCCCTTATCCAGAAAACCTCAGGTCCCTATCATTCTGGATAACAGGTCTAATATCCATATAATAATCATAATAATAATAATAATGATAATTGTTCCATCAGTTTTGTGACCAAATGCAATTAGCAAATAATAATAATAATAAACCAGATCGTTTCTATCACAGATTTTTAATCATGTTCAAAAAGTTACCTGTCACTAGAAACACCAGTATAACATTGGATTAAATCGAGAACCAAGCAGTGTCATTTGATATCTTTTTTTTTTGGATTCGTTTTCTTTTTTTCAAAATAAATGACATATTTTACAGTTACAAAGCTAAAGAAAAGCGATCAAATTGTACATCTTATGAAAAAAAAACTGTATCAGTTGAACATCAAAATAAAACAGTACATTCTCTATTCTGTTTATAGAAGCAGCAACAACATAAAAATTAACAAATATTCACAAATTTTTTTGTTTAAAAAATATTTTTTTTTCTCCTTTTTTCATTAATGGTTATTAGCAAATAAATGACAAGCACTTGTAGCCCACATAAAATCTGTAAAATTGGCACCATTATTATTTTGTACACATACATGGATTCCTAGTTATGAATACTGGACTGACTGCCGGTCTAGAAGGATGACGGATATACGCAATATAGCATAGATGTTCACATTGTGTTGTGTTGAGAAGCCGGGACTTCCATATAGCGCTATGGAGACAATATTCATATACATAAATTTATTACCTACAATGAATGTTCTCTCTGGATGCTCCTCAATAGATTTAAGTTATGAGCAGGAAGAACCAATGGGTTTCATTGATCAATAAGCGGATGCTGAATATAGTTTTGATTATTTAAACAACACTCCAAGCACAATTTTGTTTCACAGGACTAGATACAGTAGTACATTAAATCGTTTTTAATAGTTGCAATAATACTGTCATTGAGATGAGGTTTACGATGCTTCTCTTTGATCCACATATCTATGTCTAGAGTTAGTTTTTCTGGATATGGTGGCATAGTTGTGGCTGAAGAAGACATACATTAGGATTAGGACTGCATAATAAAGGGGGTTATTTAATAAACTCCAGGCTTTTTGGGACAAAACTCAAATTTTTCGTTTTTTTTTTTTAAAAAAAACATGAATTTTCGAGGTTTATTTAAACCTGATGTAGCAAATGTACTCACAACTCGAATGGGAGGTAATTTATGAAAAACCTTGAACATCTAGGGGGCACATTTACTTAGGGTCGAATATCGAGGGTTAATTAACCCTCGATATTCGACCGTCAAAGTAAAATCCTTCGACTTCGAATATCGAAGTCAAATGATTTACCGCATTTCATATGATCGAATGATCGAACGATTAAATCCTTCGAATCGAACGATTAGAAGGATTTTAATACATCGATCAAACGATTTTGCTTCGATCAGAAAATTGTTAGGAAGCCTATGGGGACCTTCCCCATAGGCTAACATTGATGTTCGGTAGGTTTTAGGTGGCGAAGTACTTGGTCGAAGTTTTTTTTAAAGAGACAGTACTTCGACTATTGAATGGTCGAATAGTTGACCGATTTGTAGTTCGAATCGTTCGTTTCGAAGTCGAAGTCGTAGTCGAAGGTCGAAGTAGCCAATTCGATGGTCGAAGTAGCCAAAAAAATATTCGAAATTCAAAGTATTTTTTCTTCTATTCCTTCACTTGAGCTAAGTAAATGTGCCCCCTAATATTAGATCGAATAGTCCCGACCTGAAAATTTTGAATTGAATTTGAATCATGTTATCCTCCGGAAAAAAAACCTTGTATATCAGGAAGGCTATTAATATCTTCAAATGAGTCAACGGACCTCTGCCATTGACTTGCAAATTAATTTGGCAAGTTTTAGGTGGCGAATATTCGAATTGGAACTGTTTCCATGGTCAAGGTGTGATAAATCTTACATTTGAATTTACATTCGAGTCGGTGCTTTTAAATTCAGTTTTTTTTTTGAGTTTTGACACAAAAATTATTTCAAACCTTAATAAATCTGCACCTTAGTCATACGAACAGGAAATCGCGATTTTTCTTTTTTTACCCATCTTTCCTTATATTCAGTTAGGGATACAGAATTCTTTAATGAAAAATTCAGCATGACCCAACTCCCCAAATAATGGGTTTGATACATCCCTAGCTGTGAAAAAATTATTTAAAAAAATAATTGTTTAAATTTTAGTTTTGAGCAATAAATCCACCAATTATATTTTGTCTGTATGTTTAATCCTGGGTTTCATTTGAATGTTGTTTTATTGATAACTTGACTGACCTGATTGGAGAAAAGATGGAGAAAACTAGACACTTACATCAAGGGAGGTTAAAGTCTGATTGTCTTAATTGTCAAAACCCAAGATACATTTTATTAACATTAATAGAATATGGTATAAATGGAAGACAAGTTTGTATCAGTCTTCGGTACGTAAAGCTCACTGTTAAATAGAGATGCCTCCTACAGGGCACAGAATAAAGAGAAAGGAAATGCAATTACAATTAACTTAAACTGTTATAATATTTTGTATCTTGTTGGATCGCAATATTATTTATACCAATGTAGCACAGTAACTGTTAAAATAATTTTTTTTAAAGTTGGGGGGAAAAAAGTTAGTGGGTACATCGTCAATATCTGCCCCTAATATTTACAATGTATTTCTTGGGCATGACTCTTGGCTACTAAGGTAACAAAAAAATCGGAATAAAATAGAATAGGATTTATTGGATTGTGTTGGGGTAAAAATTTGTGGAACAAAAGGTTCCTGACTAGTCAAATATTCCATTTTCTTACATTGTACTCTTGGTCAGATAAATACAAAAGGCTAACGAGTGACATTCTTTTCTGCAGATTATTCCTAATTTCTATAGATATAACAGAAAAAATGACAGCAATTGTTATTTTCCTACTCTAAACACATGCATTTTGAATTTAACCAAATATTGCTGTACATTATGCAGCATAGGGGCTTGAATATGTATAATTTATTTTAATGGCAAAGATGGTTGTTAAATTGTGCTTATCAGTTCTAATGAAAATATTTCCGGCCTATGTTATTACAAATGGTTTGTAAATATAATTAAAACAAAAAAAACACCCAAATTCTGGTTTAATTTACATATAGTAAAAAAGCACCCAAATAAAAATGCCATTGTAAAAAAATTAAAAAGAACAAAGATATAATTTTAAAGTTGGCCTTTATAGAATATATTTAAAGATTGTTTCATATTTTTCAAGGTTGAAAGGGCAAAATCCTAATAATAGAAAAACTCTTACATAATTTAGAAAGCATCTGTGAAGAATTTTTCTAGTGTTATATGCTAAGGCTAAGTTTTATCAACAAGTTTTGATGCAATTCAGCAAAAAAAACCGACTCTCTGAGTTTTCCGTACTCGAATGTTGAGATTTCATAAATGAAACACACTTGAAAACTCTAAGAAAAAAAATCTGTAGAAATCTAAAATTCAAGCCAATTTAAAGTGGGAATTTTTGAGAACAATTTAAGATATTGAAAATAAATAATTGAATGTGATTTTAATGAGATTGTACACAAATGAGTTTTTGAGATTCCATATTCAAAAAAACCCAAAATATTATATTTAGATTTTTTTTTTAAAAAAAATCTGCCTTTCTGTGTCAGACACTGCAGTGAACAATCTTCAGTACTTTGTTAGCATTCAGCATTTCTTTATGAAAAAAGTAAGTTCTTATACTGTCTTTACAATTATTGCTGTGCCGGCCAGGATCCAAGAAAATCCTCTGTTAGGGACCAATAAAAACAAAAAATCTATACAAAGTATTAGGCTACATGAGTGCTAGGAAATCTAATTAAATATTTCTGAAATAAGTATTTGTAAATTAAAAATCATGTCATAATTCTTTTGACAAAAATGTTTGGTAATAAAGTTATGTATAGATGTGTTCAGACTGCAATAATAAAAATAATAATATATTCATTTTAAAATGTCTATAGAATACAGAAAAGAATAATCCTCATTTTCTTCCAAGTCTTTTTTAGATATGTACAAATCAGTTTTTATATATATATATATATATATATATATATATATATATATATATATATATATATATATATATATAGTATATATTATCTCTCTTTATTTTTTTATACTTTTTCAACACCAAAAAATGAATCAAATGTAATATTGAAATTAAGATAAAAATTTATTTATTTCTGTTAAATATTTAAAGAAAATATTGAAAGAAGTTTGGTTGCTTATACAATTAAGGGGGTTATTTATTAAAGACTGAATGCGAAAAACTTGAAAAACTTTTTTTACTGTAAAATCCATTTTAATGGAAAAAAACTTGAATTTTTCAAGATTTATTATACCCCGAGGATGGAAAAAGTCAGAATCAGAAAATCCGGCATGGGAGAGGTCCCTGTCGTATTTGGAAGTTTCTGTGGTCTGCAAAAAAAATCCAGAAAAATCAGAAAAATTCAGGCTTTTCTGGAAAAGGCCAGAAAAAAATCATACGATTTGGGAGAAAACGTAAGATTCTGTTTTTTGCTCGATTTTATCTAGTTTGTCCCTGATCCTATTAAATAGTGCTTTTTTAATAATAAATAAGGTCACTAGTTTGGTCGGACTTTTTTATTTAAAAAAAAAAATCCGAAAAAATTGGATTTTGATAAATAATCCCCTCCGTGTATTAAAAGCTAATATTATACAGGATTACTGCCGAGTATATATAACTATGTTGTGTTAGTTGTTGAACACACTCTATGCACACATATCCATTTTTAAACATTTTTTATAAGGCGACTTCCATTTAAGGCTCCACTACTCTGAACCTAAACCTTAACACTATCCATTTATAAATATATTTGGCACACATGGATAGATGTTATGGTGGTTATATGCATTACAACTCATTTTTGTTGCTTTCAAACATTAAAAAAACAACTTATCATATTTAGAAAGAGAAATAAATGCTCCAAGGTTCTGGGGAGAAAAAAAAAATATACCTATAAGATATGTGTACATAAAGTAAACTTCGTTGTATTTTATATTTAAAAGAAAGATGTGTTGAGTAAAATTCAGTTTTCACTCTGTATTGCTTTGAAAAACCGTATTGAGTCACAGTTCTTGATTGTTACACAAATGATTAGTGATGGGCGAATGTCTCCCGTTTCTCTTCGACAAAAGATTGCGAACGTTCTGTGATATTTGCAAAGCTGCGAAAAATTTGCGAAAACTCAAATTCTGCCGCCTCCGTCAATTTGTGTAAATTTTGATGCTGGCGTTAAAGTCAATGGGCGTCCGAATAGTGTTGACGCGCAACAGATTTGATGCGAGCGAGTTTTCTGGGAAGCGTTAAAGCATTTTCACTGGATTTTCGCAATTTTATTTGCCTATGTTGAAACGCAGAATTTATTCGCCCATCACTACATGATCCCAAACAAAATAAGAGCAGGTTCTTCTTCTTCTTATTATAACTAACTTAGCGAACTTATTAATGACCTTGTTGATTCCTAAACTAGAACCGCCAGTACATTGTGGATAACTGACCGAATCACCAAGTTTGTTACATGCAGGGAAAAAAAATTTAGAAAAACAATGAAATACAAGTGATTGTTATAAAAATGAAGGCAAAGAAGTACTTTTGTTTAGAAAGCATTCAAATCACCGGGATGCAGGTATAGCTCAATAAACCAATGCTAGAAATAGATATTTATCGAAACAACTCGCGAATATGAGGGAAAAATACAAAACGTTACTCCAAAAAATGTTTTTGCTACTTCAGTATTGTTGGCAACACGGTGAAATAGACAAAATTTTTTCTTGCTAATAAATTCCCCAAGTCCCATGTTTCTGAAAGATAAACGATTTAAAAATAATGAATGATCAATAGTTACAAAAGACAACTTCATAAACAACATTGCATGTTAAGCCCTAAATATCAGTCACTCAGTGCTCCGTGTCAGCTCTCCGTGTCTCGTTAGACTTAACATAAACATCGATGTGGCTTCATCGTCGCTTGATATGAGTTACTGCTTTTGTTTTTTTTTTGCTACAGTTTCTTCATAGAAAAATGCTTGCCACTTTGGTCCCAGATTTTGAGTCTGAAGTTAATGTACATTCACGTTTGGTCTTCTAATATTGACAAAAGATCAAGGTTCACTTCTGGGAAGAAAAATCTTAAGTAAACAATATATATTTTTTTTCTGTTCCATTTTGTTTTTGTTTTTTAATGTCTGTACAGCCAAACTTAAATGAAATCAAAGCACTTAATACATACTCTTATCATACTCTTTTTTTGACTCCATGAAAGTTTCTCTTAAAAGACCATATTTTAAGGCCACTCATATGATATCTGCTCTGTATTTTGTGGTGGAACTTTTATTCCTACTCTGCCCTGCCCGAAAGTTTTGCCAAACATCAGCTGCTACCAAGGGCATGTATTTTACATCTGTGCAAAACCACGACCGCAACCCCTTATTCATAGATGTTGGTCTCCAATATTATTTTTGAATTACATTCAGAACGAGGAGGAGCTCTGGGAGTAGTCTCTCATGATCATATTGTCATATTTGGGAGAGGATGGACTACAGAGAGCGGATTCTGAAACTGGTGAACTAGGGGAAGTGCTTTCTGAGTCAATGGAGTCTCTAAAAGGGGATGGTGGAGTTAAAGTAACCAACTCTTCAATATCTTGTTTTACTACTGCTGCTTCTGGACTGTTATCTTTGACACTGTCTGACGACTTTCTGATAGACTGTGTCCCGCCATTAAAATCAATGTTAGGAGCAGGCTGGATCTCTGCAAAGGTGGTCATTGTTGTAGGCAGCTGAATCTCTCTTGGGATCAAGTAGGAAGAACACAGAGGTGTGGGCACCATTGTCCCTTGTGAATTTGCAGACAACATCATTGAATTTAGCTCGCTGATGTTGGCCGTGAACCGGGTCACAACACTGCTGATTTGGTCCATTAAGGAACCTTGAGAGGAGCCACTCCTTTGGGCCGTATCTGAATGAAATGAAGGAATATCATCCTCTGTGCGGGTTGTTGATAAAGCTCTCTGGCTTACAGTACTGATCGGTGAAGGTGTTTGTGGTCTATACTGTACTGGATAATGTTCTTCCACTTCAGAAACATCATATAACATTTTGGCACTGGCGTCGGGGAAAGATGTGCCGATGTATCTGTTTTCGCTGCTGCTTTTTGAAAAAGGCTTAATGATCGCCGTTTGATTGGTGCTATCCTTCTTCTTGATGTGAACTGAAAGTCTCTGCCAGAGATGTTGACTTTTACTGCTTTTCTCATTCTGCGCCCAAGTAACAGTTTTGCCATTTGAGCTGAAATATACAACGAATACATTTCAGAGTTTGTAGACAATACTGACGAAATAAACATTAAAATAAAAAAGGAATACTACCATATACCTTAGCAGATATGGGCTTGATTACCTTATTAGATATAGATATAAAATGCAGTTAATGCATAAGAAAATGAAATGTATTGACCTCAATCAACTAGAATGTAGTTTGCGCATTGATGAAGCCATTCAAAACAAAATCTTTAGCAACAAACCCTATCAAAGAATCTATTAGCAATGATTTCCAATGCTGAAAATCGGGATTACACTAGCAATAACGTTAAGGGGCAGATTTATCAAGGGTCGAATTTCGAGGTGATGGGAGTTTTTTTAAACTCCCATCAAATCGAAATTCAAATTAAAAAAGACCAACCGAAATGTATTAAAAAATAGAATTTTTTAAATTCGATTGAATGGGCTTGATTTGAATCAAATATGGATCACATTTGATCAAATTCGATTCTAAGTATTTTCAAAAAAAAAAACCCTTTGATTTTTCAAAGTCCACCCAATGATTCCAAGTAGGTTCTAGGAGGTCCCCCATAGGCTAAAACAACAATTCGGCAGGTTTTAGATGGCGAATAGTCAAAGTCTAATTTTTAAAGAGACAGTACATGATAAATTTTGATATTCAAATTTTTTATTTTTTTTAAAATTCGAATCGAATTTGGACTATTCCCGAGTCGAAGTACACATTCGACACATTTATCAAAGGTTGAGGTGAATTTTCGAATGAAAAATTTTTGAATTTCGGGCTATTTTTTGTGTACTTCGACTAGGGAATAGTCCAAATTCGATTCGAATTTGAAAAAAATTCAAAAATTAGAATATCAAATTTATCACGTACTGTGTCTTTAAAAATTTTAGTTCGACCATTCGCCATCTAAAACCTGCCAAATTGCTGTTTTAGCTTATGGGGGACCTCCTAAAAACCTATTTGGAGTCAATTGGTGGACTTTGAAAGATCTAATTTTTTGGGGGAAAAACTTTGAATCAAATTCGATCAAACGCGCTATTCCTTCGATTCGAACAGTTCGAATTCGGCCGAATACATATCTCTTCGATCAAAAACGGACCTATTAAAAAAAAAACTTCGACTCAATTTCGCTTGCTCTTTTTTAATTCGAACTTCAATTCGAAATTCGACACTTGATAAATATGCCCCCTAAATGAGTTGAGTTCTGTGGAGCGTTGTTGGAAGAAAACAGCATGTAAATGTTAATATTCTGAAAGGATAATAAATATGTATGCTATCTTTCTTTTTAACATATTGACCCATGCTTTAAGAAAGGAGTCCTCGAAAAAAAAGGAGAAGGCACATTGAATTTTATGTGGGCTATGACCCTACATTGTGGCTATGGCTTGTGCTTTTGTATTTTGCTTCATAATAAATGATGTAGGACCACAGTCAACAGAAAATTCCATGTTCCTTCTTCCCTACATTCATGGACTATATCAGGCTTCCAGGGCACCAGTGTATACAAGTAAGTTGTGTGCAGAACTTACAATTAAACAGAATGTACAATATAACAGTACTTCAAAGGCTTACCTTAGCAATTTAAGTGCTGGGAAGTCTATCTAACAAGCTGTTCCTGGCTCCCTTTCTGACAGTCTGTGACATCTCCAAGGTTGGGCAGTTAGGGGAAGTGCTCTCAAATTACTTCTGTTGCAGAGAAACAATACGTAAGAACTCTTTCCCCAACTGCCCACCCCCGGAGACTCAAGCAAGGAATAAGAACAATGAACGGTGCCTGAAACAGTGACCATCATCATCTCTCAGTAACAATACTGATGACTGGTAAATCTACCTTTAATTTGTGCCTTACAATTTAGGTCCCATTTATTGGCTTGGTTTGATAGACAAACTATAAATAAAATCAATCAGAAAAACATAGAACCAATTTCTAAATGCTAAAGAGGCGGTATCAAATAATTCAACAGCTGGGATAACAAAGTAGGGATAAATACTGTTAGTATCCATTTAGCATTAGTAGCTGTGTTGGAGGAATGATCCTCCAGATCTACTGGCCTACAGGCATCATGGTGGTTTAAGGTGACATGGACTCTAATAAATGTACTAGCATTGGCCTGGCTCTGGAAAGTCAAGGATGAAACTGGGCAGCTACAGTTTGTCAGTATACAAGTTTTGGTAAAAATGTAAGTCTAACAAGCTAATAACAAGGGGGTTATTTATCAAAGGTCAAATTTCTAATTTATGTGATTTTTTTTACTCTAATAAATTTGAATGCACTCGAATGGGAGGTCATTTATGAAAAAACTCAAACATCCAACATTCGATCAAATAGTCCCGACCCGAAAATTTGAATCGAATTCGAATCGAGTTTTCCTCCAAAAAGAATTGAACGTTAGGAAGGCTATTAACATATTCAAATGGTCTAATGGACCTCTGCCATTAACTCGGTCAGGTTTTAGGTGGCGAATATTTGAATTAGAGCTGTTTCCATGGTCTAAGTGTGAAAAATCTCACATTTGAATTAACGTTTGAATTGGTGCTTTTATCAAAATCTGAATTGAGCTCATTATTTCTTAAATATACTCTGACCAAATCTGCATGGGTTATTTCCCCTTATTTATCAATACATTTTCCCAAAAAAATCCAGTGTGGGAAAAAACTGATTCAGATTCAGATTTTTGCATGAAACCCAGCGCAGATCATGATATCTTCGGAACTTCTGCCAATGAATTATATACAATCTTGGCAGGTCTGAGATGCCAGATTTTAGAATTGAGACTTTTATCATCCTCAAGGTTATAATAAATCACAAAAAATGTTTGTTTTTTTTTTCACAAAAAAATCATATTTTATAATAAATTTTTTTAATTTTTTTACATTTTTTTGGCATTCAGACTTTCAGATTTTTGCATGAAACCCAGCGCAGATCATGATATCTTCGGAACTTCTGCCATTGACTTATATACAATCTTGGCAGGTCTGAGATGCCAGATTTTAGAATTGAGACTTTTATCATCACGTTATAATAAATCACAAAAATTTTTTGGGGTTTTTTTTTTTTTTTTACAAAAAATCATATTTTATAATATTTTTTTTTACATTTTTTAAATTTTTTTGGCAGTCAGACTTTAATAAATAACCCCATAGTGTTACGTCCAAAATTCTATCTATGATGAAATTCAAAGAATAAGAGCGTTTTATAGTCAATTTTAGCATCATGTTTTAGTATCTTTTTGCTTTCCAAGTGAGAATGCCCACAAAGTGACAAAATCACTGCAATATTGTCACTGATGAGAAGGTGTTGACTGAATATACTGTAGAATTTGACCCCATCTATGACAATGTCCCCACTGTCTTGACGTATCTCTCTGTCTAGCTGTCTCTCTCATCTGTCTT
Source organism: Xenopus laevis (assembly GCF_017654675.1). Taxonomy (NCBI): domain Eukaryota; kingdom Metazoa; phylum Chordata; class Amphibia; order Anura; family Pipidae; genus Xenopus; species Xenopus laevis. Next base: position 159,396,783 of record NC_054374.1, on the reverse strand, counting down.
GTTTATCTGTTTTTATTGTCATTTATCATCTACTTATAGTAAAAGCTACAAATATATTGTCCAGGTCATTATGTTTCATTTTGCATACTATAGCATATTACTTACCATAACAAATCTGTACTTAATGAAGAACAAATAACACAGTTGAACATATATAACTGCAGAATGTTAAACTCGAATTTCTAACAAACATTTACGAAAGAAACACAGAAGCAAGCAGATACGTCATTGTTTTTTGTTGGTGGCTTCTAAGGTGCCTCACGCTACGGACGAAAATTGAATTTACTGGTTAATATTGGCTTATGAAATTATGTGTTGTTATATATCCCTTTTTATGCAAATTAGGATTCGGATTCGGTTCGGCCGTGCAGAAGGAGTTCGAATCCTGCTGAAAAAGGCAGAATCCTAGCCGAATCCCTAACCAAATCCTGGATTCGGTGCATACTTAGTTCTGATACTTTCTAATAATGACTAAATAAATGTGGTTGCATTTTTTTTTCATTCATCAATAGCCGGGTGCTCACCAATAATAATCCAACTTCGTAGTAGAAAGCACTCACGGCACACATCAGTACCAAGCAGCTAATGTGTGAAGTCAGTTGAATTCACTAGTAGATTTAACAGAGCACCATTAATGGCAAAACCTATAAAAGCAATGCCTACCCAGATGTACACAGATTTATCGAGGGTCGAATTGAAAAATTTGGAACTTATTATACCCCAAGGATGGAAAAAGTCAGAATCCGAAAATCTGACCTGCCGAGGTTGCATATAAGTTAATGGAAGAAGTCCCAAAGATTTTTTGATTTGCGCTGGGTTTTGTGCAATAATCCAAAGTTTTTGGGGTTTTCGGGCACAAATCCGTGAAAAATTCCGAAAAATAAGTAAAATTCATATTTTTTTCTCCGCAAACAAAATTTTCGGGAAACTGTATTAATAAATAAGCCGAAAAAACTCTGTGCAGGTTTGGTCAGATTGTTTTCCGGAAAATATTGAGATAAATTTGGACTTTGATAAATAGCCCCCTAAGGGGGTTATTTATTAAAGTCCAAATGCCAAAAACTCTAAAAATGTCAGTTTTTTTACCTATAAAATATGAATTTTTAGTGAAAAAAAAACCCTACAATTTTTCAGGACTTTTTATCGAAAAAGAATCCTGCTGAAAAAAGCAAAATCTTGGCCAAATACCGAACCAAATCCTGGATTCGAGCATTCCTAGTTCTGATACATTCTAATAATGATAATGTTTTCCAAAAATAAACTTTTTGATATAAATATATATATATACATACAATCATATCTGCACTCACCACTCTATTAGTCAATAGCCGGGTGCTCACCAATATTAATCCAACTTCATAGTAGAAAGCACTCATGGCACACAATTCCTCTTGGGAGTGCGGTTAAAAGTTTATTTGGCCAAAAAACATATAAATGCTTTTTGATCCTCGTCATATATATACAAGTACATTAGAGGACATTATAGACAAATAGCAGGGGACCTTTTTACCCATAAAGTGGATCACCGTACCAGAGGCCTCCCCTTCAGACTAGAAGAAAAGAACTTTCATTTGAAGCAACGTAGGGGGTTCTTCACAGTCAGGACAGTGAGGTTGTGGAATGCACTGCCGGGTGATGTTGTGATGCTGATTCAGTTAATGACTATAAGAGGGGCTTGGATGATTTCTTGGACAGACATAATATCAAAGGCTATTGTGATACTAAGCTCTATAGTTAGTATAGGTATGGGTATATAGAATTTAATTAAGAGTAGGGAGGGGTGTGTGTATGGATGCTGGGTTTTCATTTGGAGGGGTTGAACTTGATCGACTTTGTCTTTTTTCAACCCAATTTAACCATGTAACTATATATATATATATATATTCCACGGGGCTACCAGCACTCACGACAAAGTTAGTAAGTATGCCTGGTTGCAGAAACGACAACATTTCCACAATATATTTATTAAAGTCCGATTTTTTCTGGGTGGACTTTTAAAGGGGTAAAACACATTTTTTTCATAGAAAAAGGTAAAATTTTTCAATATTTAAACCCAGATGGTTATAAAAGTCTGAATAAAAGAATACTCCAACTCAGACCTGCCGAGTTCATGTAGAAGTCAATGGCAGATGTCCCGTTTACAATTGGAAGATTTCCTGATCTGTGCTGGGTAGTGATGGGCGAATAAATTAGCCTGGTGCAAATTCGCTGCAAATAAATTTCGCGAAACTGCCACGAAAATTCACGGCGTCACAGATTTTGATAAATAACCCCCTGTACGTAAATTAATATTTTAAACAGTAGTTTTTAGTCCCAGTATCACTTAAATAGGGTTATTTATCAAAATCCAAAATGTTCTCACTAGTTTTTGAAAACCACTCCGACAAATCCGGACGGATCCCCCACTATTTATTAATAAATTTTCATGAAAATTCACAGGACATCTGCCATTAACTTCTACATGAACTCGGCAGGTCTGAGTTGGAGTACTTGTTTATTCTGACATTTAGCACCTTCGGACTTTCTACAAAACAAGTATGTTTTCCCCTTTTAAACTCAGACCAGAAAAAAAATCGGACTTAAGTAAATATCCCCCTGTCTACAAAATGATAAAAAGGCACAACATAATTACAATTTTGTTTAATAAAAAACAAAACTATTGTTAACCCAAACTCAACTATCCAGTGACTACAACCCACCCATGATCAGTTTTTTTGTCCTTTATTAGTACCAAGCAGCTAATGTGTGAAGTCAGTTGAATTCACTGGTAGATTTAACATATGGAGAGCACAATTAATGGCAAAACCTATAAAAGCAATGCCTACCCAGATGCACACCGAGGGCCAGTTTTATCAAGGGTCAAATTGAAAATTCAAAGTAAAAAAATTAGAATTTCAAGCTATTTTTTGTGTACTTCGACTAGGGAATAGTCCGAATTAGTTTCAAATTTTTAAAAAAAATTGAATATCGAAATTGTACTGTCTCTTTAAAACTTTGACTTCAACCATTCGCCATCTAAAACCTGCCAAATTGCTGTTTTAGTCTATGGGGGACCTCCTAAAACCTATTTGGAGCCAATTGGTGGACTTTGAAAAATCAAAGTTTTATTTTGAAAATAGTTTGAATCGAATTCGATCATACTTTTATTCAAATGATCGAATACAGCCTATTGGTCCGCAAAAAATTGATTTCAGTTGGTCTTTTTTATTCTTTTTTATTCGAATTTCGAAGTTATGGGAGTTCAAAAAAATACCATTACTTCGAAATTCGACCATTGATAAATCTGACCCTGAATGTCTAACTCTGTCTTATTATGAAACCATATTAAACATAATAAACCCATTAATTATTAAGAAAGAAATATGAATTTATATTAAAAATTATAAGGACTTTATTTAAGTATATTTGCATAGACGCTGTCCCTGCCAATTTCTACTCTGCAGTGGGTGGATTTTGAGGCTCAATTATGTGTCCATGTTTTCTGCCAGATGGGTGCCGTTTTATTTAATATTATATAATAGTTATTGTACAAGGAATAATACTAACCACATAGCCTCTCCAGGCAATGAATCTTATTGCCGGATATTATACTGCTATGGAAGTTCCCAGGTTTATATAAAATATTAGGTCAATATCGTATGATACAATGATAGTTACCTATAGCCCTTCTGGGCACCAGTTATAGCTCCTCTAGTAGGGAAAACCTGCTCTAGAAACCACTTCTCATTGGTTTCAATTGCAACATCCACTGTTTGTGATTCTGGCACACAAAGCCACACCTATCTACACAACATAACAATTATTATTTCAATAATATAATATCCTAAAAAGGTGCCAGCACTTTACAGACTTTTACATACATCAGTTTCTGTCCTAGTGAAGCTTACAATCTAAGGTCAGAGTAGCACACACACCAAGGGGGTTATTTATTAAACTCCAAATGCTAAAAATTCGAAAAATCTTGTTTTTTAGTATAAAATCTTAATTTTTTTAAAAAAACACAAATTTTTCGGAATTTATTATACCCCGAGGATGGAAAAAGTCAGAATCTGAAAATCCAGCATCTCAGACCTGCATATATAGGTTGCATATAAGTTAATGGGAGAAGTCCCAAAGATTTTTTGATCTGAACTGGGTTTCATACAATAATCCAAAATTTTTGGGATTATTAGGGCAAAAATCCGAAAAGTTTCCGGTGGAAATCTTTTAATTTTTTCCCGCAAAATTTTTTAAGTGTATTAATAAATAAGCTGAAAAAAACCAGTGCGGATTTGTTCAGAGTTTTTTTCAGAAAATATTGAAATGAATTTGGACTATGATAAATAACCCCTTATTAAAGTCCAAATGCTAAAAGGTTTTTGGGATTTTTTATCTCCCGAGGATGGAAAAAGTCTGAATCTGAAAGTCCAGCATCTCAGACCTGCCGAGGCTGTATATAAGTCAATGGGAGAAGTCCCAAATATATCCCAATCGGATAATCCGATGATTTTGTGGTTTTCGGCAAAAAATCAGAAAAAAATTAGTACGATTCAAATTTTCGAACCATTTTCAGAGTTTTTTTCCAAATTGGAATTTTTTTGGGATAATGTATTAATAAATAAAGGGAAATAACCCTTGTGGATTTGGCTGGATTATATTTTAGAAAACAATTAGATTAATTTGGATTTTTATAAATAACCCCCACAGGTAGTTTTATCATAATACTCTACCTGTTTGTTTTTCAGATGTGGGAGTAAACCAGGGTACTTGGAGGAAACCATGCAGACATGGGGAGAATAAAGAAATTCCTTGCAGATAGTGCCAAAGGACACTTGGTTGTTGGACTTTTTCTCATGCCCCACCTGGTCTGTCAACTGAAAGTTATGTGCCCTTGTAATTATTTCTTTTTTAAGATCCCTTCTCCCTTTTAGTTGCTCCATCAAAAAACATACAGAGCATGTAAAGACATGAAGCACCCTTCAGGTATTATAAAACAATAGTTTTAAAAGGTTCAGCAAAGGGATTTTATTCTTGCTATTATTTGAAGAAAGTATTGTTTGTACCCAAAAAAAAACAATACAGGTCCATGGCAGTTAATGGGAACCGACATTGGCAAAAGATTTTTGTGAAAATGCCTTCAAATGTATTTTTTCCCATTTACACAAGTCAACTGTTTTACCCAAGGCATTTGCCATTAACTCCAAGTGGAACATGATTTCCTGTGGGCATTGAAGTGCCTTGTGTACCATCATCCTTAAAGGCGTTTCATAGAAAGCTGATTGTGCCTGTTGTATTGTCACCTCATTTCTTGGTCTTTATTATTTATTTGAAGAACAGAATCAAAACAGGTAATGGCAGAAATGGGCAGTGAGTTGTATGACTACTAAGGCCGTGAGTGAGGAACCAAAAAATTGTCTCTATATAACACGTCTCAAACAGCCAGGTTGTTCCCATTGAACGTACATTTTAATAAAACAGTAACTCCAATGACTCTCTTAAAGAACAGAAATGACTCTATGGTGTGTGATCTGGGCCCTCCATTGACACTGGTCAACCATTCCAGATCTTGCAAATTTTTCCAAATTCTCGTCCTCTTTAAAAAGACCACTTCGACTTTGACCTTCCTGCAATAGAATATTATGGTCCAGAGCTGCCCTAGGCACTGGACCTGTGAGCTCCTCTTTGCATTGTATCAGCCTATATAGGCATCCAGGGGCCGTCCCCTTAAAGGAGAAGCAAACCCTAAAGTTAAAAAACCCCTACCCTACATAGACCCTCCTCCCCCCAGCCTAGCTGCTACCCTGGGCAAATGCCCCATAGTCTTTACTCACCCCTCGGTGCAGCCCCAAGCCTAAATGCCCCTAAGTCTTGACTTACCCCTCGGTGCAGATTCTGTCTAGTGGAGTTCACGGGCGCCATTTTCTTCTCTTTGGTAATCTTCGGCAAGTTAGTACCGAATTTCTTGGGAAATTGCTGAAGTGCCGAGAGACGACCGGAAGATTACCAAAGCGGTTGAAGATGTCACCTGTGAACTCTGCTGGACAGAATCTGCACCGAGGGGTAAGTAAAGACTAAGGGGCATTTAGGCTTGGGGGAGGAGGGAGGGGGGTCTATGTAGAGTAGGGGGTAGGGTTTTTTAACATTAGGGTTTGCTTCTCCTTAGGGAGGTTTGCTGCCATCTAGGCACAGGCCCTTGAGTGCCTATATAATATGCCTCTGTTCTCCTACTTAAACCCATGAGGGGCTGCACGGCTGACACAACAAACATCATACAGACATACAGCACAAGAAGCTGACAAGGAGCAGCTGCACTTTACTGCTACTACACAACAGAGAGGAAAGTTTTTAAAAACAAGGTCTTACATTCCGATTGGCTGCTGACAATAGGAGTGGGTAGGCCCAGGAGTAAATGAAATGCTAGAATAAAAAAGTTGGATGAGTTAATTCAAAGAAAAATAAAATAAAATGTAATATGTCTTGCAGAACTCTTATCTGAGCATTGACCATAAAGGAACCACAAAAAAATACAATAATAGCAATAGAATAGTTAAGGAATAAATAGTTCTCGACTTCTCGTATATGATTCATTTCGACTGCTTTGCAGGTGATATGTTGTCTTATGGACATAGGAAACCCCAAGTTAACATGCACTTAAAGTTCAGTCTAAATGCTGTAGAGTCCCTATTTTTGGGATTCGGCCAAACCCCAAATCTTTTAGGAGGGATTTGATCAAATCCTGATTCATTCCAGAAAGATTTGGCTGTACCCCGAATCAAATCCAACCTAATTTCCATATGTTAATTGGAAAAAAATAGATCCCCTTAATCACGTTACCTAAAATCACGTGGTTTTAAGGTTTCGGGTTTTGGCGATCCCAAACAGAATCCAGAATTTGGTGTATCCCTGATATTTTTACATAGCATGATATATGTCTATAAAGCAAATTATTTGGAAAGCTTTTATATTGAATTCTTCATGCTCCTCATACTGTGAGTTCCCTTCCGTGTCCAGCCCACTTCTTGAGGGATTTCAATGAAATACAGTATGTGGCTGCCAATCATGTCAAACCATAAAGGCTACAATGTGGTCCTATTGGTGGTGGGATGTTGGGTAATCAAAATTAAGATCCAAAGGCCTACTTCGGGATGAATATTGAAAGCAAGTACAATTACAATCAGACATTCCATTTTATAGAAGCTTTGTCTCATGAATAAAGTGCCCACTTGTTGACTTTCCATGGGATCTTTATCAGTCCTGATGAAGATCCCATGGCAGACTGATATGTTAGCATGTAATTGGTGATATATAACACACAAAAGTTTCTCTTAAATTAATTGGTTTGAGTTCTTGAAACATGTTGATATATGGGGGGCATATTAATTTGATGGTGTTACATTCAGAATAATGGAAGCAGACTTCTGCAATGAGTTATTAGACCTTGAGCAAAACTTCCACTTGATATTATCCCCCTTTATTGTTCCATGGAAATTTTATTTAATCCCTTCAGAGAATCATAATAACCTCCATTCTCAATAATTCCCAATAGGTGAAGACAAAAAAAACATGATTCTTTTCTTAAGGAAACATGATAAAGTAAAATGTAGGGTTGAGGGTTTACAGAGGATGATGATAATAGGATGATTCACGACTTACATCTGGAACACGTGGTCTGATGAAGGACATGTGACGACTGGAAAACAAAAACACAGTATAAACAAAGGGGAACAGCTATGGAGTGGCAATATGTAAATCATGAGTAATTAGAAGTGATGGGGACTGAAAGACCCATGAAAATGAAAGGTTGTGATGCCAATGTAACTACTGCTGGGCCAGCAATGGAGAGGCCATCTCAAAAAGACCTTCTGAGATAAGACTGCATTTCCACAAAAACACACACCATGTTTGATCCATGGCAACCTATTCACTTGGCATCTTGTAGGAGTGTTCAACACACTGTGGGTTTCTGTAGGTCCTGCCTTTGGTGATATATGACTTTTTGACCACCACTTAAAACAAGAACAGTAACACTTACTCCATGTGGTGGGTGCAGTATTACATGGTTGCATGGTGCATTCCTCCGGTAATGGTTGGAGGGCAAATAATGTTCAATAAATGTGCCATTGGCCCAGCTTGCAGTTATTAGTTCTACCAAATCTGCCTTTGTTTGTATGGCAGTCTGGCCACAGGGTACCATATCATCTCCCATAGATCTGCAAACCTTTCTGTAAACCTGAAGGGGGCATGGCCAAGCTATCCAGATGTGCCAGGACATCACTAGGGGCAACTTAGTAAGGTTACAAATGCACAAGCACAAAAGCAGGGGCATCGTCCTAGGTTCACTCCCAGATTGTATATAGAAATACCATAAAACACAGACAACATAGAGGCCCATTTATCAACACTCCAATTTTAGTGGTTTTAGAGGTTTCTGGAACCACTAACAAATTAATTATCTTTAAAACTCAGAATGCCATGTCATTTATTAAAAGATCTGAATATAAAAGCACGAACCAAAAACAAACGCTGAATGATGCGCTAAAAACTACAAAAACCTCTAAAAATGTAAGTTGTTTGGGAAAATTACTAGCGAAGAAAATATGACAAATTCTAAAAGTCTGAATGGCTAAAAAAAAGGTCTGATAAGATCAGAATTCTATGGATCCACAAAAGTTCTTTCTTGCCGCTGTTTTGTATTACAGTTTTTCTGTGGCTTTTACACTTGATAAATCTTGAATTTTTAGAATTTTAGAGAAATAATTTTTTAGGGAAAACAAAGGAAATTCGATTGTTAGTAACTAGGCCTCACAGGTGGTTATTTATTAAGCTCCGAAATCCGATTTTCTCGGAATTTCTTAAAGTCCGATGGTATGAAAACTCAGAATCCGAAAACTCGGCATCTCAAAGTTCTCAGGGTTCCTGTATTAGTCAATGGGGAAGGTCCCAGCCGCTGTTTTGTATTACAGTTTTTCTGTGGCTTTTACACTTGATAAATCTTGAATTTTTAGAATTTTAGAGAAATAATTTTTTAGGGAAAACAAAGGAAATTCGATTGTTAGTAACTAGGCCTCACAGGTGGTTATTTATTAAGCTCCGAAATCCGATTTTCTCGGAATTTCTTAAAGTCCGATGGTATGAAAACTCAGAATCCGAAAACTCGGCATCTCAAAGTTCTCAGGGTTCCTGTATTAGTCAATGGGGAAGGTCCCAGTGTCTGCACTGCTGTCAGTACCGATGATTTGTGGATTTTGGGCCAATAAGTCCGAAAAGTCCAAAAAATTGTTGCTTTTTGCTGAAAAGTCTGAAAATTTCTGACTTTTTTGGGCAAATGTCTGAAGTTTTCGGGTTTTTGCCCGAACCTATCTTTTTGAATGATAAATAAGGTCCATTCGGGAATTCTGAGTTGCTCGGATTTTTATCTAAGAAATACTGAGATAAATTCGGAGCTTGATAAATAACCCCCATAGTGTCAAATGCAGGGAAATTTATAATAAAGAATACATTGCCCCAAAAGATTTCTAACTTATATTCAGAAAAAACAAAAAAAAGATTTTTTTAAAAAGAAAACAAAAATTGGTGGTGGTACAACATTTACTACATTGGCTTTGATTTATAAGTCATGGATTTATTTGGACATTTATTTATAGGTCACGTTTCCTGGCATTGATTATCCCGAACCCAAAGGTGGACGGGTAATAAATATGCCTCGAAGAGAAATAGTTTTCTTCAAAATCAAATGGGATAATTTAAAATGATAGTACTATGTTTACCTTAATGTATCACCAGATGATCCTCTTCTCTTCCACAGATTAACCAAGCTACTGGAGCGGCTGGCGGCCGAGGAAGATTTCCCGTCTCCGACGTGCATGCGGACCACTGTGGAGGTGGTGAAGGCGCTTCGCACGTTCCGCTCTGGTTTGGCAAGGATGATGTACACCTTTGGCACAAACATGCAGCCGAGTGCGACTGTTGCGCTCAGACTCACGGAGAAGCACATGGTTATGATTTTGTAGTTGCTTCCGAAATATATAGGCACGAAGGCCAGCCAGATGATGCAGGTGGTGTACATCGTGAAGGCAATATACTTTGCTTCGTTAAAATTAGCCGGGACGTTTCTAGTCTTGAAAGCGTAAAAAGTGCAGCTGAGGATCAGTAATCCATTATAGCCAAGGGGAGTGACCACCCCTAGATTGTTAGTGTTACAGATCAAGTACACCTCCCGAATACTGGGATAATCAAAAATAACATCTGGGGGCTCCATAAGGAATAAAGCGAGAATTATTCCCAACTGGATACAAATCAGGAGGAAGGCGATGACCAGCTGAGCACAGGCGCTCATGAACCGAGGCTTCTTGGTACAGATTTTCTTCTTACTTCCAGCCAAGATCCTTGCGATGCGGTTAGTTTTGGTGACGAGGGCAGAATAGCTCATAGCCGGGGAGAGACCAATGCCAATCCTTTGTAGGTAGCAGTAAATCTGTTGTGGTTTTGCGATCAGAGAAAAGGTACACAAGTAGCCCAAGCAGATTCCAGCCAGGATAATGTAACACAGCTCCCTGCTGGACGACTTCACCACCGGCGTATCTCTGTACAGAACAAAGACAGCCATAACAAACATTGTCGCCAGCAAGCCGAGACATGAAAAAACCACGGCAGCGATTGGCTCTGGGTCACTCCATCGGAGATATTCTACTGGAACTGGGTCACATCCTGTAGAGAGAGGAAGAATAAGAAGTACCGTTTCAATATTTATACAATGGTCATTTTAGGGTTGCCTTTCGGGGCAGCAAAGTCCGGATGGGATGGTGATGTCATGTAGTTAAGTTGCGGGGCTATGATGTAGTGATTGGCCAATTGCCATGTCAATCAAGGAGAATGCTGCTTGGTTTTCCTTATTTGGAAAACTGGGCAGGTACTTTTGACCTGGGCAGCCCTTCTGACAACCGGGTTGTCTGGGTCAAAACCAGGCGGGTTAGGGTTATTAAAGAGATATAGCGATAACATCAATAACATCCCAAATAATTCTAACACTAATAAGAGAGATCTTCACAAAATGAAAGAAAACACAGGGACTTTATCGCGTATACTAACATATAGCCCCCAATTGAATCAACACATTGTCCAGAAGAATCTAGTGATTCTAGAAACTGATCCTATACTAAAACATTCTTTAAAAGAGGACATAAATGTATCCCTAGGAGAACAGAAGCCTTAGGGAATAAACTTACACCCAGTTTTATTAAATTTCAAGAACAAAAAAAGTACATGGTTACAAACTAAAGGTTGTTTTCAGTGTGGTGCGAGTAGATGTATTACATGCAAATATCTAAAGAAAACATCAGTTTTTACTTCCTCCACCACAAATAAAATGTATAATATACAACACTACATTAGGGGGCACATTTACCTAGGGTCGAATATCAAGGGTTAATTAACCCTCGATTTTCGACTGTCGAAGTAAAATCCTTAGTCGAAGGATTTACCGCTATTCCTACGATCGAAGGAATAATCGTTTGATCGAAGGATATTCCTTCGATCAGAAAATTGTTAGGAAGCATTGGCCTCAGTAGGTTTTAGGTGGCGAACTAGGGGGTCGAAGAATTTTGTAAAGACAGTACTTCGACTATCGAATAGTCGAACAATTTTTAGTTCGAATCGTTCAATTCGAAGTCGAAGGTCGTAGTCGAAGGTCGAAGTAGCCCATTCGATGGTCGAAGTAGCCAAAAAAACACTTCGAAATTCGAAGTATTTTTTCTTCTATTCCTTCACTCGAAGTTAATGAATTGACCCCTAATTGTAATACTAAGAATGTAATTTATTTATCAACATGCACTAAGGGGCACATTTAGTGAGCTTGAATGAATTTTCGAAGTCCAAAAAGTTAGAATTTTGAAGTAATTTTTTGGATACTTCGACCATCGAAAAAGATACTACGACTTCGAATTTTCTTCAACTTTGATTCAAAGTAAAAATCGTTTGAATATTCAACCATTTGATAATCAAAGTACTGTCTCTTTAAAAAAAACTTCGAGTTCATACTTCGCCAAATTGAAGGTACCGAAGTTCAATGTTAGCCTATGGGGACCTTCCAGAGTACTTTTCTAAGTTTTTTTTTGTTTGAATAAAAATCCTTCGATCGTATGCTAAAATCGCTCGAAATCGTTAGATTTAATCGTTCGAACGATTTTTATTCGATCGCAGGATTGCCAAATTTTCTGAAAAGACTTCGAATTCGATATTCAAATTCAAAGTTTTTAAATTCGATAGTTGAATTTCGAATTTTTTGAACTTCGCAATTCGACCCTTGAAAAATCTGCCCCTAAATGCCAAAAACAATATGTCGAACTGGCCGCAAATTGAAAGATAGGATTAGAGAGCATATACTCAATATTTCAAAAGAAACTTATGTAACTCCTTTAGCAAAACATTTTGCGGATTGCAATAACAGAAATTTGTCTTTTTTAAGTGTAATAGCCATAGATAAAATATTCGAGGAGGAAGTAGAACTCCAGATCTTCTAAAAAAAGAAGCCTAGCAACCAGACAACCAATGGGGTTAAATTTTGAATTTGATATCTCTTGCTTTATCTAATGATACCCTCTATTTATATATATATATATACTCAAGAAAAATGCTGCTGCACACCAGGATTTTGTGAAAAAAGTTAATCCTTTATTTGATCGACGACCGAAACGTCGATCAAATAAAGGATTAACTTTTTTCACAAAATCCTGGTGTGCAGCAGCATTTTTCTTGAGTGAATATTGCATTCCTGTATTGCACCCAGGTATGTAACTCCTTATGTGTGCCCTAGCCTTCCATTGCATATATATATATATATATATATATATATATATATATATATATATATATATATATATATATATATATATATATATATATATATATATATATATATATATATATATATATATATATATATATATATATACACAGTGGTGTGAAAAACTATTTGCCCCCTTCCTGATTTCTTATTCTTTTGCATGTTTGTCACACAAAATGTTTCTGATCATCAAACACATTTAACTATTAGTCAAAGATAACACAAGTAAACACAAAATGCAGTTTTTAAGAGGGTTTTTATTATTTAGGGAGAAAAGAAATCCAAACCTGTGTGAAAAAGTAATTGCCCCCTGAACCTAATAACTGGTTGGGCCACCCTTAGCAGCAATAACTGCAATCAAGCGTTTGCGATAACTTGCAACGAGTCAGCGCTCTGGAGGAATTTTGGCCCACTCATCTTTGCAGAATTGTTGTAATTCAGCTTTATTTGAGGGTTTTCTAGCATGAACCGCCTTTTTAAGGTCATGCCACAACATCTCAATAGGATTCAGGTCAGGACTTTGACTAGGCCACTCCAAAGTCTTCATTTTGTTTTTCTTCAGCCATTCAGAGGTGGATTTGCTGGTGTGTTTTGGGTCATTGTCCTGCTGCAGCACCCAAGATCGCTTCAGCTTGAGTTGACGAACAGATGGCCAGACATTCTCCTTCAGGATTTTTTGGTAGACAGTAGAATTCATGGTTCCATCTATCACAGCAAGTCTTCCAGGTCCTGAAGCAGCAAAACAACCCCAGACCATCACACTACCACCACCATATTTTACTGTTGGTATGATGTTCTTTTTCTGAAATGCTGTGTTACTTTTACGCCAGATGTAACGGGACGCGCACCTTCCAAAAAGTTCAACTTTTGTCTCGTCAGTCCACAAGGTATTTTCCCAAAAGTCTTGGCAATCATTGAGATGTTTTTTAGCAAAATTGAGACGAGCCTTAATGTTCTTTTTGCTTAAAAGTGGTTTGTGCCGTTTTTGCCCAGTCTCTTTCTTATGGTGGAGTCGTGAACACTGACCTTAATTGAGGCAAGTGAGTCCTGCAGTTCTTTAGATGTTGTCCTGGGGTCTTTTGTGGCCTCTCGGATGAGTTGTCTCTGCGCTCTTGGGGTAATTCTGGTCGGCCGGCCACTCCTGGGAAGGTTCACCACTGTTCCATGTTTTTGCCATTTGTGGATAATGGCTCTCACTGTGGTTCGCTGGAGTCCCAAAGCTTTAGAAATGGCTTTATAACCTTTGAAATTGAACTCAGGTGTGATAAACCACAATTAAGTTATTTTTTAACAAGGGGGGGAATCACTTTTTCACACAGGCCCATGTAGATTTGGAGTTTTTTTTCTCCCTTAATAACGTAAACCTTCATTTAAAAACTGCATTTTGTGTTCAATTATGTTATCTTTGACTAATAGTTAACGGTTTTTGATGAGCAGAAACATTTAAGTGTGACAAACATGGAAAAGAATAAGAAATCAGGAAGGGGGCAAAAAGTTTTTCACACCACTGTATATATATATATATATATATATATATATATATATATATATATATATATATATATATATATATATATATATATATATATATATATATATATCAAAACAAAAAAGTCCAGACCAATGTAGTGAATAAAAGAAAATATTGCTTTATCAGAAACTCTGCAACGTTTCGAGGCTCCCGCTTCTTTATCAAGCAGTATAGGTGGGTATCCCATTGATATGTTGCAGCAGGAAATGACACAGATACAAAGCTTAGATCGTGACAGTGTAATTCAAGAGAGGTCACAAGGTACGCAGAAAAATAAACGCATACTGTTTACACACACATATCATCCATGTGTACGTAAGATACACCGTGTTATACACAAACATTGGCCTTTATTGAAGCAAGCCTGTCCAGATATACAGGAGTTTTTAGAACCTCCACTTCTGTCGTATAAACGCCCTCATAACCTAAGAAACAGGTTGGTTAAAGCGGATCTGGGCACTACAAAACAGAGCACACAGAGGTTACTAGCACCCCTACGTAATGGCATGTATCCCTGTGGTAGATGCAACCAATGTTCAAGTGTCATTCGTAGTGACACATTCACACATCCATATTCAGGAAAAAGGTTTTCGATACAGGGACATTATACATGCGACTCAGAATATGTGGTCTATATGCTGAAATGCCCTTGTGGCTTGGCCTACGTAGGGGAGACCCTACAACCAATTCGAGACAGGATTAGCCAACATAAATCCACGATAAGAAAAGAGGTACTCAAGTTGCCGGTTCCTCTACGTTTCCACACAGCACGACACTCAGCAGCAGCCTTGAGATTTCAGGTTATAGAGTCTGTTGCCCCCCCACGCTGGGGGGGCAACAGACTCTTACAGCTCCAGAAAAGGGAGAAGTTCTGGATTCATACTTTACAAACACTGCATCCCAAGGTTCTTAATAGGGAATATGACCTGCATGCCTTTATATAATATTGTTACTTATGGGTGTGGTTTGGGACTATGTTGCCTTTAACACACATTGTATCTAGATGTAGCTAGTTAGTTCTACTAGTGGTTTCAATATTGTTATATACTTAATAATGACATATGCTGTAATATGACAACTGTAATATGTGATATGATGTTCAAAAGCCATAATACAAAATGTGATGTATATAATATGGGTGGAACCTGATTTACATGTTTCTAGGATCCTGATTGGATTAGTTTTAATTTGTTTCACGTGTCAGGTGTGTTAAGGCATAGCCTTTATATAGGATGTGATGTCATTTTGATGTATACTGCTTGATAAAGACTTTTTACATTATGTATCTAAATCATTTTGCATATAATGAATTTAAACTCTTGTGGAAATGCATTACTTGTAACAAATGATATTGTGTAATCTACATATTGGCCACTAGAGACAACAATGTTTTAGGCAATTTCACTAACTCCGCCTAAGTGATTTCCTATTGGCTCCCTTTCCTTTAAATACTTTGTTTGTACCTAAAAAAAATTAGCCTATGGTTTAGGGGCAGATTTATCAAGGGTTGAATTTCGAGGGTTATACAATCCTCAAATTCGATCCCTCGAAGTAAAAACCTTCGAATTAGAATATCGAATTCGAAGGATTTACCGCAAACACTTTGATGGAACCATTTTAAGCGATTGATCGAAGGATTTTTATTCAACCACAAAAAACTTGCTGTGGAAGGTCCCCATAGGCTAACATTGAATCTCGGTAGGTTTAATGTGGCGAAGTTGGCTCTTGAATTCTATTTGTTCGATAGATGTTCCAGAGTGATGCCTACCTGTAGTGAGGGGCAGATTTGGGGCGTTTTGCTTTGCCGGAAAATTCACGAAATTGTGCAGGCGTCTCGTTTTTGACGCCCAAAAATGCGCCGGCGTCCAAAAAAATGGACGCTGGCGTCAAAAACAGACGGAATTTTAGCAGGTGAATTTTTGAGCTGGTTTCGCAAATTTATTCGCCGGCGGCGAATTGAGGGAATTTGCCCATCACTACCTAGCTGTCATTGAATTGCCAGATCAATAGTCAGTTGTCAAAAATATGTTGTATATGCTTTAATTTTATAACATTTATCAGGAGCCGTGGGATAACATTGGCGCATTTTTTTGGAACTTCACACAAGGTCAGGTGAGACTACAAAGAGATGGTGTCCTGGTGGGAATGAAGCCAACACATAAGAGCTGTAAGGCAGGCCAAGTACACAGAGGGAATATACAATGAACAGCTGCCCCCAAGGAGCTCGAATGCTGGAGGAAGTAAAAAGAAATAGAAAAACTGGTCTTCATCTGCAAACAAGTTCTTGGCTTTAATGGATTCCTTCTGGCCATTTGTAGTTCTAAACCCTACAGCTCGTCTCTCTTTAGTCTAAAGGATTGAATGCAACTCACGGCACGCTACTATCCAGGAATGCGCCAGCACATCAATAGTTAAGGCTCTTCGTGCCTTTTATTACGGATACTTATTCTGCTTTGTGGTGCAACAGGTCCACAGTTTCCTAGCAACGGAGCATTTTTTAAAAAAAATATTGTCAGTCCACGCGTTTTGCTTCACAATTCTGATATTCTACCGATCACAAAAGCTTTTCCCACACATAACTGGATTGGGAATTGACATAATTGCCAGAAACATTTGGCTCCCATCAGACGTTTGGGGTAAATACTTTTATTAATGATTTAATGTTTCTTTGGGTTCGGCAGGTGAATATACCACGATAGATTTCAGTTTAAATAAAAAAATATGGGTATCGGAATTATTTTCCAGAATGCTGGGTACCTGAGGTTTTCCAGAAAATGGAGCTTTCTATCATTTGTATCTTCATACCATAAGTCTATTGTAAAATCATGTAAACAATTAGTGATGGGCGAATTTATTTGGCAGGCGCGAATAAATTATTTGCCAGGCGAATTTGCGTGTTTGGCCGCCAGCGAATAAATTCGCGAAAAAAACTTTGCCGGCGTCAAAAAATTTTTTTCGCAAAAAACGGATGCCGGCGCCAAAAACGGGCTCCGGCGTCAAAAACGGGCGCCGGCGCCGTTTCGCAAATTTTTCGCCGTTTCACGAATTTCCCGAATTTTTCGGCTAAGCAAAACGGAGCAAATTCGCCCATCACTATAAACAATAAATAAACCCAATAGGCTGGTTTTGCTTCCAATAACGATTAAATATATTTTAGTTGGGATCAAGTACAAGCTACTGTTATAGGAGAAGGTCTTTCCATAATTCAGGAGCTTTCTGGATAACAGGTTTCCGGATAATGGATCCCATACCTGTAAAGGTATGGAACCTCTTATCCAGAATGCTCTGGAACTGGATCTTTCCATAATTCAGATCTTCATACTTTAAGGGGCAGATTTATCAAGGGTCGAAGTTCGAAGTAAAAAAATACTTCGAAATTCGACCATCGAATTAAAATACTTCGACTTTGAATATCGAAGTCAAAGGATTTTTCACCGAATTTGGCCATCGAATGATTGAAGTAAAATCGTTCGATTCGAACGATTTTAGCGTACAATCGAACGATTTTACTTCAATGTTTAAATACTTGAAGGTCTAGAAGGTCCGCATAGGCTAACACAGCACTTCGGCAGGTTTAATCTGGAGAAATATTGAAGTTGAAGTTTTTTTAAAGAGACAGTACTTCAATGATCAAATATTCGAACGATTTTTACTTTGAATCGAATTCAAAGTGAATTCAAAGTCGTAGTATCCTATTCGATGGTCAAAGTATCCAAAAAATTACTTTGATTTTCGAATTTTTTTACTTCGAAAATTCCCTCGAATTCACTTCGACCCTTGATAAATCTGCCCCTAAATCTACTATAAAATCATGTAAAAATTTTGCTTCCAAAAAGGATTAATTATATCTTAGTTGGTATCAAGTACAAGCGACTGTTTTATTATTACACAGAAAAAGGAAATCATTTTTCAAAAATTTGAATTTTTTGGATAAAAAGGAGTCCATGGGGCAAATTCACTAAGGCGCGAAGCGCCGAACGCTAGCGTTAATTCGCTAGCGTTTGGCATTTTCGCTACTGCGCAAATTCAATAACGAACGCTGGCGTAGTTTCGCTAGTGTTACTTCGCAACCTTACGCCTGGCGAATCTTCGCTAGCGACGAAACTACGCAAATTCACTAACTTGCGCAGTGTAGCGAACGCTACCTTTTACGCTAGACTTCCTTCGCCACCTCAGACCTGGCGAAGCGCAATAGAGTAGATAGGGATTGTTTCAAAAAAAGTCAAAATTTTTTCTAAGTCCCAAAAAACGCTGGCGTGTTTTCTACATGATGGCTGATAGGCTGAAAAAGATCGAAAATTTTTTGGGGCTCCCCTTCCTCCCCCCTACATTTCCTGACTCATGGCAACTTACCTAGACAGTGGGCACATGTGTAGGGCAAAATAAATTTTTTATTTGCAGATTTGAAGGTTTTCTAGGCATTTGTAGTGCAGATACGTGTTCCTCCATTGAAATTTGAATTTCACGCCGTATGCAAATTAGCCTTCGCTAGCGCAACTTCACTTTATATAGCGAAACAACGCTAGCGCAACTCTGCAACCTTACGCTACCCCTGTGCGCAACTTCGGATTTTAGTGAATTTGCGAAGCGCTGGCGAAACAACGCCTGGCGAAGTGCGGCGAAGTTGCGCAACTTCGCATCTTAGTGAATTTGCCCCCATGGGAGACATTCCGTAATTCTGAGCTTTCTGTATAATGGGTTTCCGGATAACATATCCCATACCCGTCCTTTTAGTTGTCCAATCTAATTGTTTCCTATTTCATTTAATCTGAATTATTTTATAAGAATTTTTTGATGGCTTTTCCTTTTTGATTATTTGGATAAAACGGAGTCTATGGGAGATGGCCTTTCTGGAATTCAGAGGTTTCTGGATAATGGGTTCCAGATAACGGATTCCATACCTGTATTGGTATCACTCGTTCGTTTCGGAACTAAATGGCATTTGCAAATAACCTTTCTCCTGGGATTTCATTTCTCAGAGGAGCCATTTCCATGCCTTTCCCGTTCCGCGGCAGCCCGGTCGCCTACACCGAGGCGCTGACTTTAAGGCACTCATTTATCAATGGTTCCAACCAATTCCACACTATCTGTTACTCTTTTTGTTTTTAAATCACATATTAAAGTTTCAGCAAACTGGGGCTAAAAATAAACAATAAATCGATATTTTGTCACCTTTGTCGTACATTGTTATATTGCGAGTCTCCCGAACCAGATTTGATTTATTTCTCTACCAAAATCTTGGTATTGATTTGATATGAATCTCAGCCGTGTGTATAATAATTGATGGACTTTACCCAAACAGCCCAAGGGGTCTGAAAGCTTGTCTGGTTGTAAGTATAAGTGATAGATTTATACCAGGATTAGCCCAGTGATAGTCTCGCTTACAAGCAAAATCCTATTAGCGGTACAGACATAGAATCTTATATCTTGTCTGCATGGCACGTTGGCACCTGGATGGGGCTATGGAAAAGATGCCTCAAGGCGGATAAAACTTTCTTTTATTTAGAGGGGTTTTTCACATTCCATACATTTTTTTTTTTAGTTCAGTTGTTTTCAGATTGTAAACCAGAAATAAAGACTCAATGGGGCCCATTTACTTAGCTCGAGTGGATGAATAGAATAAAAAATACTTCGAATTTCAAACATTTTTTTTTGGCTACTTCGACCATCGAATTGGCTACTTCAACCTTCGACTTCGAATCGAACGATTCGAACTAAAAATCGTTTGACTATTAGACCATTCGATAGTCGAAGTACTGTCTCTTTAAAAAAAACTTCGACCCCCTACTTCGCCAACTAAAACCTTATGTTAGCTTATGGGGAAGGTCCCCATAGGCTTTCATGTCAATTTGGGATCGAAGGAAAATCGTTCGATCGGTGGATTAAAATCCTTGAATCGTTCGATTTTCGTTTGTTTTTTCCTACGATCGAACAAACGAATTATATGCGGTAAATCCTTCGACTTCGATATCGAAGTCAAAGGATTTTACTTTGACGGTCGAATATCGAGGGTTAATTAACCCTCGATATTCGACCCATAGTAAATGTGCCCCAATTACTTTCCATTTTTTATTTTTTTTACTGTTTTTCCAAAATTTACATTTTAAGTTTAGGGGGCACATTTTCTATGGGTCGAATATCGACGGTTAATTAACCCGAATATCGAAGTCGAAGGATTTACCGCATTTCCTACGATCGTACGATCGAAGGAAAAATCATTCGATCAAACGATTAAATTCTTCGAAACGAACGATTCAAAGGATTATAATCCATCGATCGAACGATTTTCCTTCGATCCCAAATTGGCTAGAAAGCCTATGGGGACCTTCCCCATAGGCTAACATTGATGCTCGGTAGGTTTTAGGTGGCGAAGTAGGCGGGCAAAGTTTTTTTTAAGGAGACAGTACTTCGACTAATGAATGGTCGAATAGTCGAAAGATTTTAAAGGGATACTGTCATGGGAAAAAACATTTTTTCAAAATGAATCAGTTAATAGTGCTGCTCCAGCAGAATTCTGCACTGAAATCCATTTCTCAAAAGAGCAAACAGATTTTTTTATATTCAATTTTGAAATCTGACATGGGGCTAGACATTTTGTCAATTTCCCAGCTGCCCCAAGTCATGTGACTTGTGCTCTGATAAACTTAAATCACTCTTTACTGCTGTGCTGCAAGTTGGAGTGATATCACCACCTCCCTCCCCCCCCCCCCCCAGCAGCCAAACAAAAGAACAATGGGAAGGTAACCAGATAACAACTCCCTAACACAAGATAACAGCTGCCTGGTAGATCTAAGAACAACACTCAATAGTAAAAACCCATGTCCCACTGAGACACATTCAGTTACATTGAGAAGGAAAAACAGCAGCCTGCCAGAAAGCATTTCTCTCCTAAAGTGCAGGCACAAGTCACATGACCAGGGGCAGCTGGGAAATTGACAAAATGTCTAGCCCCATGTCAGATTTCAAAATTGAATATAAAAAAATCTGTTTGCTCTTTTGAGAAATGGATTTCAGTGCAGAATTCTGCTGGAGTAGCACTATTAACTGATGCTTTTTGAAAAAAACATGTTTTCCGATGACAGGATCCCTTTAAGTTCGAATCGTTCGATTCGAAGTCATAGTCGAAGGTCAAAGTAGCCAAAAAATACTTCGAAATTTGAAGTATTTTTTATTCTAATCCTTCACTCGAGCTAAGTAAATTTGCCCCCAATGTTCATGTCTCTAGTGTTTTAATCTGGCCAAATGGCCAAAATTAGAGTTTTTAACTATAACATTTTCAGTGGAAAAAAAACCCCGAACTTTGAGATTTATTATAACCAGGCCCGGACTGGCAATCTGTGGGTTCTGGCAAATGCCAGAGGGGCTGCTGTAAGGTCCCATAGACAATCACTATTAAGTGGGCTGGAGGAGGATTATTTGGGCCTTTGAGTACTTGGAATGCCAGGGCCTATTTTGACTCCCAGTCCAGACCTGATTATAACCCAGAGGATGGAAAAAGTCAGAATCTGAAAATCCGGCCACTCAGACCTGCCAAGGTTGTATATACTGTAAGTCAATAGGAGAGGTACCTATCCGATTTGGAAGTTTCTGTGGTCTCCAATGGAATTAGCCCAAAAATCTCACTATTTCGGCCAAAAATCCGGAAAATTCGGGTTTTCAAGAAAAAATCATACGATTTGCATTTTTTGCCGCAAATCCAATTAGATCGTGCTTTTTTAATAATAAATATGGTCCATTTGTGGATTTTAGTTTGGTCAGACTTTTTTAAATATGAATCAGAACATTTTGGATTTTCAGAAATAAGGCCCTAATAAGTTGATACAATTTGTTGATACATTTAGTTGATCCATTTCTCAGCAGCATCTCTGGAGTATTAGTAACTATTGTATCAATTCTAACAGCTGCCTGTAATGAAACCCAGAGATTCTGCTCAGCAGGGACAAAGATAAGAAATGTATCAATTTAGAACCGTTTACAGGGTCAGCGACCCCCGTCTCCCAGAGCTGCTTTAGAAGGTGAAAAATTACACTTTACACTTCAATATTAGAAAAACAGTCACATATAGAAAATAGAAAGTAATTGGAAAAAAGTCTTTATTTCTGCAAAAAAAATGTTGGAAGGTGAACTACCCTTTAAAACAAAAACAATTGAATGACTTTGCCTTTAACATGGATGTATGCAGAGTAATTACCATCCAGTAAAATGTATTGACTGAGCAAAAGAAAATGATTTGTTCAGGACACTATGATAAAAAGCACTGCCATGTATTTTGTCATTTCTGCATAATAGATCCAATCACTGTATAACCAGGAGCCAAAACAAAAAATTCAAGTGATTTATACACTTAATGGGATTAAGTTAGAAACATCCATAAGATAATAAACTTGGCTGTAACAAGCAATGGCCGTCAGCAACAGTAAGAGGCAGCAAGTTATCGTCCTGTATTAAAAGGAGAGAGTAACTTTTCCCCTTAGCAAAGCACTAAGGTCCCATCTGTAATACGTAGTGCAGTTTTGGTCTCCAGTGCTTATAAGGAATATTAATAAAAGCCAAAGCGTACCTACAAGTGACTAAGCTACCCAACCGCTGGCCCTCACTTTATTGCAAATTAGCATCACTGAGGGGGACTCCAATAAATACCCCTAAAATAGCTCCTGGTACAATGTTAATCCAGGGACTGGTCTTAAAGCACAAATTTATGCTGATAATATTTATTCTGCTTACAACTATCACTTGTGTTAATGCACCTAACATGGAAAACTACAGTATAATAGCAAAAATTATGAAATAATCTCCTGATTTAACTTGAAGGTACCCAGTCTGTAGCCCACTACATTTATATGGTCACATAACCCCTCAGTGACTTCTTATATCCTTATCATTAACAGTAGGGGGTACATTATCCCTTATAATACATGAGTGATACTCAGAGTTCCCTGTATAACTCAGCCTGCAGCCTTGTGCCTTTATATGGTCACAGAACAACCCCTCAGTGACTTCTAATATCCTTATCATTTACAGTAGGGGGTACATTATCCCTTATAATACATGAGTGATACTCAGAGTTCCCTGTATAACTCAGCCTGCAGCCTTGTGCCTTTATATGGTCACAGAACAACCCCTCAGTGACTTCTAATATCCTTATCATTTACAGTAGGGGGTACATTATCCCTTATAATACATGAGTGATACTCAGAGTTCCCTGTATAACTCAGCCTGCAGCCTTGTGCCTTTATATGGTCACAGAACAACCCCTCAGTGACTTCTAATATCCTTATCATTTACAGTAGGGGGTACATGAGTTCCCTGGATACCTAGCTAGCTCAGCATGTTATACATTTTTTTCTATGTATTTGTTTTCTGTTATCAGAGAAATTAACAGCAGCAGGTAAAATGAATGGTGTTAATCCATGACTTGGGCTTTGCTTGCAGGAAATCTAGCCAAGGTGGCTGAACGATAAATAATCTCCATAAAACAGAAATGACAGATCATGACAATCTCCGTCTCAGATGAAAAATAAAACTGGAGTATACGTCAGGGCCGTCCATCTCCAGCCTCAGGGGTCTTAGCAAGTCAATATGTCAACATTTCCTCAGACACGGCAACAGGTGACATCATGAATTTATTTATTCCAACTGAATCCCTTGCTGTGGACCATTGTGTCTTTTTACCTTTGTACTTGTATAAAGGAAATAAAAAGGAAGCAGTGTCTAATCCTACTGTTTTATTTTTGTCTAAAATGTATTGTGTATTTGGCAGCTTAACATATATGTATAACACTCCACTGTTCTCTTGTTCTGACTCTTCAAACAAAGGGGCAAATTCACTAAGCGCCAAAGCGCCGAACGCTAGCGTTACTTCGCTAGCGTTTGTCATTTTCGTTACTGCGCAAATTCACTAACGAACGCTGGCGTAGTTTCGCTAGTGTTACTTCGCACCCTTACGCCTGGCGAAGTTTCACTAGCGACGTAACTACGCAAATTCACTAACGCGCGCAGTGTACTGAACGCTACCTTTTACGCTAGACTTCCTTCGCCACCTCAGACCTGGCGAAGTGCAATAGAGTAGATAGGGATTGCTTCAAAAAAAGTCAAATTGTTTTCTAAGTCCCAAAAAACGCTGGCGTGTTTTCTACATTATGGGTTATAGGCTGAAAAAGATCGAAAATTCTTTTGGGGCTCCCCTCCTTCCCCCCTACATTTCCTGACTCATGGCAACTTAACTATACAGTGGGCACATGTGTAGGGCAAAATAAAATTTTTATTTGCTGATTTGAAGGTTTTCTAGCCATTTGTAGTGCTGATACGTATTCCTCCATTGAAATTTGAATTTCGCGCCGTATGCAAATTAGCCTTCGCTAGCGTAACTTCGCTGTACTTAGCGAATCAACGCTAGCTCAACTTCACAACCTTACGCTACCCCTGAGCGTAACTTCGGATTTTAGTGAATTTGCGAAGCGCTGGCGAAACTACGCCTGGCAAAGTGTGGCGAAGTGCGGCGAAGTTACGCCTGGCGCAACTACGAATCTTAGTGAATTTGCCCCAAAGTCCGGTCTCTTCCTGATTAGCTGCTGCCGCTACATAATTTCAGAAAGCTGTATAGGTAGTGGCCTATATGTACAGGCATTATGTAATGTAGAGCATCTATCTACAGTACCTGTCAGATCGTCTGTAGGCCAAGAACCCAGATCACACGCCTTGCACGTGTACTCATCAAAAATAATCTCGTTCTCCTTGCAGGGAGTGCAGGTCCAGCAACAGCTCACCTCTCCTTTACGGATCACCTGAAACAGAACACAGAACATACTGTCAGGATATGATAGAGGTACAGTGTTACAGGGAAGCCATCAGGGGGTACATGCGGTGCAACTTTAGGGTAGAGACTTACATCGGGTCGGGTGATTACCTCATTGTGCGGATTGTCTAACCTATCTGGGTACCCGGCTACGTTGCAGGACTGGAGTCGCCCGCTCCCCCTGAGTTTCCATGAAACCGCGGCAAAAATTCACCGGCGAAAAATCCGCATGCGTCAGAATATTCGCACGCATAAAAACTGTTGTGCGTCAAAATTATTCAGACTTCCATTGACTTTAATGCATTTGGACAAAATAGGCGCACGTATGAAAATTGTAAAAAAAATTTTGAAGCCCTTTGATTTCAATGCATTTTGCAAATTTTTCACCGTTTGGCGAATTTTGCGGGGAATTTGTGAATTTTTGGGTGAAGCAAAAAAAAAGTTTGCAGATCATTACCCCTGAGTTTGGCAAAAAACCTTGCCCTACCTATAGGAATAGGATGTGACATCACTTCTGGTTACCAGTGACATCACTTCCGATCTTGCGGGTGATGGGACGGGGGATAAGTAAGCTATTTGCGTGGGTCAGCTTGCAGTTCAGCAAGTCCGGGTTGGGCACGGGTCTGCCCGATTGGACCCGCGCAGGACTTTAATTAAGTGAACTCCGTTACTTTGGCCCTGAAATCCTAAAAATGTAATACTGTTCACTATCTCAAAAAAATGTCAAAAATATTGTATGGGGACCTACAGTGGTCTTTTGATAGCACCCTTTATACTGGATACTAAAAGACTCCCAAAGGAGAAATACGATGTTGTGACCTACTGTGCCTACAGCCTCACTCTGTGGGGCACATTTACGTAGGGTCGAATATCGAGGGTTAATTAACCATCGATATTCGACTGCCGAATTAAAATCCTTCGACTTCAAATATCGAAGTAGAAGGATTTTGCCCAATTCGTTCGATCGAACGATTCGAAGGATTCTAATCCATCGATCGGAGGATTATCCTTCGATCAGAAAAGTGTTAGCAAGCCTATGGGGACCTTCCCCATAGGCTAACATTGGCCTCGGTAGGTTTTAGGTGGCGAACTAGGGGGTCGAAGATTTTTTTAAAGAGACAGTACTTCGACTATCGAATAGTCGAATAGTCGAACGATTTTTAGTTCGAATCATTCGATTCGAAGTCGAAGGTCGAAGTAGCCAATTCGATGGTAGAAGTAGCCAAAAAAAACATTCGAAAATCGAATTTTTTTTCCTCTATTTTCCTCTATTCCTTCACTCGAGCTTAGTGAATGGGCGCCTGTGAGTAGTTTAACTTTTTAGGGTTGAATTACATGGGACACCTTGGTGAGATCACTGTCTATTCGGTAATGAAGAACCCAACTGCAGAATAAAGCATTCCCATAGGGATGAAGTAGTTGAGGCCTGGGAGTTGTCCGTGACCCAGGTAAAAAACAACGAAGACCTATAATCTGCATCTCAGGGTTGTTTTTAGTCTAGTAAAAACTATTGCCTGTGGTTTGGGTATACTGAGATCTGTAGAAGATGTTCTTGGATATAACAAGCACATTACAAGAGTAAGGATCCATTGTGTTAAGGAACTCTGGTGCCATAGTAAACCAGTTTGGCTGTTCCTTTCTTCAGAGTAGGTGGATGATTACATTAAGGAGCAGATTCGTCACCTAAAACCTGCCAAGTTCACGTACAAGTCAATGGCAGAGGTCCGTTGAGCCATTTGGAGATGTTAATAGCATTCCTGATATTCAAGGTTTTTTTTCTGAATAATGCAAATCGAATTTTCGGGTTGGAACCATTCGATTGAATATTAGACATTCAATTTTTTTCTTAAATAGCCCCCCAGTCGAATTCTGAGTATATTTAAATAAAAAAAAAAGAATTCGAAATTCAACCTTTGATAAATCGGCCTCCCACACTTGTGTATACTGTTCAAAGCCCAAACATTCTGTAGGTCACTGGGGGTCATTTATCAACACTGGGCAAATTTGCCCATGGGCAGTAACCCATGGCAACCAATAAAATTGCTGCATTCATTGTTCTACTTGCAGCTGACTTTAAAAAGCTATTCACTGATTGGTTGCTATGGGTCACTGCCCATGGGTAAATTTGCCCAGTGTTGATAAATGAGCCCCACTGTTTCTTCCCATACAGTAAACAGGGGAATTCACTATCAGGCTGAGATTCAAGGGTGTTTCCGGGTACATCTGGAAGTAAACCAATATAGTTATTATGACACTATTTTTGCAATTATGGGAGACCTAACTAGATTTTTGGACTGTAAATGGGAGCATCGCTGATATGTTGTAAACAAGTATTTCCCAAACTGTGGCGGTGGCCCCAGTGAAGGTTTGGATTAGTGGCAGCTAAAGAAGAAAAACCCTTTAAGAAAAAAAAGAGAAACCCTTTAAGAAAAAAACCCGTACCCCTCATCCCACGGAGACCGTCCTCCCCCCAGCCTAACTGACGCCCCGGGGAAATGCCCCATACTTGATAATTACCTCTCGGCGCAGATTCTGGCATCGGAGTTCCACGCAGCCATCTTCCGGGTCTTTGTGTTTTTCTTGCGGAGCTTTGGCAATTTTTGTGAGTTTCGCGCATGCACAGTTGTCGCAAACTGGCAAATTGCTCCAACTGTACATGCGCCAACATGCCAATCTCCCACTCAGCTTGCCAAAAACCCAGAAGATGGCTGTGTGGAACTCAGATGCCTAAATCTGCACCGAGGGGTAAGTATAAAGTATGGGGCATTTCCCTGAGGGGGGGGCAGTTAGGCTGGGGGAGGAGGGAGGGGGAGTGTACGTGGGGTGGGGCTATGGGGTTTTTTCTTAAAGGGTTGAATTCTCCTTTAAGGTGAGAACTAAAGAAAAAGGCCAGCTTGAAGGTCATTTAGGGTGAGATTTGGGAATCTTCAATATTCCTATTTTTTTACTAGGGGGGCTCTGGCCAAAGGTTAAACCCTCAAGTGGGGCTTGAACTGGAAAGGGTTGACAACCGCTGCTTTAAATCTACATTTGGTATTTTAGAAAACCAGAATTCTTAAATCCAAACCGAATTGGTCTCAGGGTATCTTCCCAACCATTTTGAAGGCATTTACAGCTGATAACACTTCCACAGGTTAGTGCCACCACTGAGTTACATGTAAATCTCTCCTGCAGATGGGTCTGTAAAACAGCCAGGATTCCTTCTTCTGCTGAACTTCAAGAAATACAAGAGAGATTGACATTTCTGCTTCCTAAGAATGTTCCTCTCTCTTGGGTCCCAGCACTAATCCAGCACTACTAATAATCACAGCGAAAGAGTGAAGATTGCTGATAACCTGAAATAGTTACAATCTTTTCTTTGTAGTCAAAGCCGATAAAGATCCCTTGCCTTTACTACTTTTCACTCCTGAAGCGGTTTTATAAAAGAAAATCCCTTTTTGTACTTGATTCCCCAAATGGCAGGTCTGAATGGCAACTGAGATTATAGGGCAAGATTCCTATCCTGGTAATCTAGACCACCTAGTTTGATGTGATTTATTTATACCTGTGGTCATTTAAGTGCCCTACAGATTAGAATTTGGCACAAGGTTTAGGCTAAGGGCACACTAGGCGATAGCGCCGCGATTTGATTCGCGGCGACTTTTCGCCGCGACTTTTAATCCGCAATCGCTGTGGAAACTTTGGCGCTGGCGTCTATGGGGAATCGCGTCAAATCGCCAGCGTAAAAACACACGCGGCGATGTTTTTTCTATTGTCGCTCGAAATCGCCTAGCGAGGCGATTTCGAGCGACAATAGAAAAAAGATCGCCGTGTGTGTTTTTACG
This sequence comes from Xenopus laevis, assembly GCF_017654675.1. NCBI lineage: Eukaryota > Metazoa > Chordata > Amphibia > Anura > Pipidae > Xenopus > Xenopus laevis. Next base: position 159,367,813 of record NC_054374.1, on the reverse strand, counting down.
CTCGCGATTCCCCATAGACGCCAGCGCCAAAGTTTCCACAGCGATTGCGGATTAAAAGTCGCAGCGAAAAGTCGCCGCGAGTCAAATCGCGGCGCTATCGCCTAGTGTGCCCTTAGCCTTAGAGCACAGACTATCCAGACCATAGTGCTTAGTGCAATCTGTTGGCACTTTAGTGATCTAACATTTCTGTTTGGGGTCAATGGTAACAGAGGTCTTCTGGTTCCACGAACAAAGGCATATTTCCTATTCAAACAAAGCCTGAGTAAAGAATTGTGTACCCAACATTAGATTATGTGAAGGTTGTTTTGAGTTTAGACCTCGACAAGCTTTCATGTGACCTACTTTGGACAGCAGTGAGACTCTAGGGCTGGAGACAATCGCTTGAGCCCCAGTGTTGATTTTTTGTTCCCTCATTAATTTATTTAATCTCTTAGAGTCCTTGTATACATAGGGGCAAATTTACTAAGGTTTGAATGGTAAATTAACATTTTTGGTGAACACCTCGACCCTGGAAACAGTCCTTATTCGAATATTCGCCACCTAAACCTGCTGAGTTCATGTAGAAGTCAATAGTAGAGGTCCCTTGAACTATTTGAAGATCTTAGTAGTGATGAGCCAAATTTTTGCCATGTTTCTCTGCAAAAATGATGCCGTAGGCTCCGAAGGGAGAAAAAAATTGTTATGGGTCAAAAACAATTGCTGCGTTTCGAAAAAAAAATTGGACGTCCAAAAGGCGATCTTCTCTATTTTTCCGGAGGAAAACATGATTCAAATTCGATTCGAGTTTTCAGCACGGGACATTCGATCAAATTTTAGACGTTAGAATTTTTCATAAATAACATATACTTCAAATTGTGAATAAAATTTAATTTATTAGAGTTTTAAAAAATTCACATTACTCTAGAATTCGACCTTTGATAAATCACCCCCATAGTGTACCAACACACTATAATGACTATTGTGATTGTAGTAAAATAGAGATATGTCCCTCAATATTCTTTTTATTCAGCCATAGGAAGAAACATTTTCACACATTATTTGCAATAGAATTTGTCTGCAAACTCCAAAACAGATTTTTAAAATAAAATACAATTCATGCCTAAAAACAATCATTCATTTAAAATCTGCACTCACCTTTATTTGTCCTTTTGCACAAGGTTCACTGCAAACTGATCTGATGACCAAGTTTTTGTTGGACCAAATTTCATCATCATCCATCTTTAATTCTCCATTATCCCAGCTCCCAACATTGATGTAATCGTAATAGTCTTTACCCATTTTCTTAAAATTCATGATTTCATACCTTGAAGGAAAAGGAAAAGCCATCAGAAAATACTTATAAAATACTTCAGATTAAAGGACATAGGAAACAATTAGATTGGACAACTTAAAGCGAATGAATTTCAATTTTCCTTGTACAGGTATGTGATCCATTATCCAGAAAGCTCCGGAATTATGGAAAGTCTCCCATAGACTCCATTTTATCCAAATAATCCAAATTTTTAAACATGATTTCCTTTTTCTCTATAATAATAAAACAGTAACTTGATCCCAACTAAGATATAATGAATCCTTATTGGAAGCAAAACCAACCTATTGGGTTTATGGGGGACCTTATTTATCAAAGTCCATATTTATCTGACTATTTTAATAAAAAAGTTTGACCAATCTAGAATCCACAATTGGACCATATTTATTATTAAAAAAAAATTGGCAAGTTTTGTTGCTAAAACGACACCCAAATAGGAGAAAAAAATGTTGCTTTGACGTGCAAAAGTTGAGTTTTTATTTTTCGGAGGAAAACTTGATTCGAATTCAATTCGAGTTTTCGGATCGGGACTATTCAATTGAATTTTAGACATTCAAGTTTTTTCATAAATAACATACCATTCGAATTATGATTAAAATGTATTCAAATTTATTTATTAATTATTTATTAGAGTTTTAACAAATTCCCATTACTCTAAAATCTGACCTTTGATAAATAACTCCCTTAATGTAATTTAACGATATTAAACAATATATTAAATAAAGTAGCCATTTAATTCTGTATTTAAATGCAAATAGAAATATTAGGTTGACATGAAATGACAGAATTGATTCCCCTTCTCTTCCAGCAAATTCAAGCTTGTCAGTTCCAATAATATCAATATCCTACTAAATTGTCATTGACTTTGCTGTATTTTTTTCCACTTTTATTTTTGACAGCCAGGACTTAAATAAGTCAGGATTTTTTCTCCTTTTGAACAACCGTGTCTTTTTGACTGACATATTAAACCTGATCCTGGATTTACTGAGGGTATAGTTTATTCTCAGCAATAGGCTCCAAAGGATTAGTTAAGCAGTAATGCAACTCCATGGTATATTTCACGAATAAAGTACAGGTATGGGACTTATTATCCAGAATGCTTGGGCCAGGCATTTTCCAGATATCAGATTTTTACTAAATTTGGATCTTCATACCTTAAGTCTACTAGAAAATCATGTAAACATTAAATAAACCCAATAGGCTGGTTTTGCTTCCAATAAGGATTAATTATATCTTAGTTGGGATCAAGTACAAGCTACTGTTTTATTATTACAGAGAAAAAGGAAATCATTTTTACAAATTTGGATTATTTGGATAAAATGGAGTCTATGGGGGAATGTCTTTATAAAATGCGGAGCTTTGTCTATAACGGGTTTCCATATAAAGGATCACATACAGAGTCTGTGTTTGCGCTATTTTTATCATAACTGCACATATTATTTAATGAATAAGCTAATTGTAATTAAATGAGAAATAAAGCCAAGTATAGACCACAGGGCTACTGCACACGCCCCTCCCCTAATCTCAAAAAACATTTTCCCAGGACTATCCCTGTTCCAATGTTTCTATATATCTGTAAACCTGTTATGAGCTAAGGGGGCCCAGTCTGAAGGTCAGTTCAGGGGAGATTTGGGGTGAGTATTTATTTGTGCCCTGGGTACCCCTGGAACTATAGCAGGGTGACTGTTACCCCAATGTTTCTATATATCTGTAAACCTGTTATGAGCTAAGGGGGCCCAGTCTGAAGGTCAGTTCAGGGGAGATTTGGGGTGAGTATTTATTTGTGCCCTGGGTACCCCTGGAACTATAGCAGGGTGACTGTTACCCCAATGTTTCTATATATCTGTAAACCTGTTATGAGCTAAGGGGGCCCAGTCTGAAGGTCAGTTCAGGGGAGATTTGGGGTGAGTATTTATTTGTGCCCTGGGTACCCCTGGAACTATAGCAGGGTGACTGTTACCCCAATGTTTCTATATATCTGTAACCTTGTTATGAGCTAAGGGGGTCCAGTCTGAAGGCCAGTTAGGGGGAGATTTGGGGTGAGTGCTTATTTGTACCCTGGGTACCCCTGGAACTATAGCAGGGTGACACCCCAATGTTTCTATAGATCTGTAACCTTGTTATGAGCTAAGAGGGCCCAGCCTGAAGGCCAGTTAGGGGGAGATTTGGGGTTAGTGCTTATTTGTGCCCTGGGTACCCCTGTAACTATAGCAGGGTGACTGTTACCCCAATGTTTCTATATACCTGTAACCTTGTTATGAGCTAAGGGGGCCCAGCCTGAAGGCCAGTTAGGGAGAAATTTGGGGTGAGTGCTTATTTGTGTCCTGGGTACCCCTGTAACTATAGCAGGGTGACTGTTACCCCAATGTTTCTATATATCTGTAACCTTGTTATGAGCTAAGGGGGCCCAGTCTGAAGGCCAGTTAGGGGGAGATTTGGGGTGAGTGCTTATTTGTACCCTGGGTACCCCTGGAACTATAGCAGGGTGACACCCCAATGTTTCTATATATCTGTAGCCTTGTTATGAGCTAAGGGGGCCCAGTCTGAAGGTCAGTTAGGGGGAGATTTGGGGTGAGTGCTTATTTGTACCCTGGGTACCCCTGGAACTATAGCAGGGTGACACCCCAATGTTTCTATATATCTGTAACCTTGTTATGAGCTAAGGGGGCCCAGTCTGAAGGTCAGTTCAGGGGAGATTTGGGGTGAGTATTTATTTGTGCCCTGGGTACCCCTGGAACTATAGCAGGGTGACTGTTACCCCAATGTTTCTATATATCTGTAACCTTGTTATGTGCTAACGGAGCCCAGCCTGAAGGCCAGTTAGGGGGAGATTTGGGGTGAGTGCTTATTTGTACCCTGGGTACCCCTGGAACTATAGCAGGGTGACTGTTACCCCAATGTTTCTATATATACAGTATCTGTAACCTTGTTATGAGCTAAGGGGGCCCAGTCTGAAGGTCAATTAGAAAGAGATTTGGAGTGAGGGCGTATTTGATTCCTGGTTACCCTTGTAATTATAGCAGGGTGTCCTTGTATCTGTTTTATAATGTAATTATGAATGTTGGACCAGATAGGGGAACTCAAACAGTCTTAGGGATCTCTGAATTATGGGGAGTATTGATGCTCTCCTTCTGTTCATTATGCTGCATATATTTAATATTGATGTAACTTGTACTTGGGCTGCAGATCATGAGCTAACAGCATGTTGTTGTGCAGCAGAATGAATAAAGCATCACACAGACTTCAGATTCACATTTATAGAGATTACAGAATATTGGGCAGAATATGCATGTCTGCTCTGAAAGCTGAGTGATACATTATTAATGGATTCACACGCCACTGAAATGAGTCGACTGATGAATAAACTCTCTAATAAGTAACACGTGATCCATCTAATCCTGCACTCAAACCATGTCAGATAATGGACAATTCTGTACTGATAATCATTCTACTGCATTATTAATTCAATGAGCAGACATGGATGGCAAGGACTGGAGGAAGGGGGGATAGAAAAATATATAATTCTATACTGATGCAAATGAACTCACCCAATGACACAGAAACCAACATACTGAATGGCTAATAATCAATCAAAGGGGATGTTCAGCTTTACTTTCATTTTAAGATGTTATAGATGCCCCTATTCTAAGTAATTTTTCAGTTAGGGCCCATTTACTTAGCTCGAGTGAAGGAATAGAGGAAAAATAGTTAGAATTTCGAATGTTTTTTTTGGCTACTTTGACCATCGAATGGGCTACTTCGACCTTCGACTACGACCTTCGACTTCGAATCGAACAATTCGAACTAAAAATCGTTCGACTATTCGACTATTCGATAGTCGAAGTACTGTCTCTTTAAAAAAATCTTCGACCCCCTAGTTCGCCACCTAAAACCTACCGAGGCCAATGTTAGCCTAGGGGGAAGGTCCCCATAGGCTTCCTAACAATTTTCTGATCGAAGGATAATCTTTTGATCGATGGATTAAAATTCTTCGAATCGTTTTATTCGAAGGATTTAATCGTTTGATCGAACGATTATTCCTTCAATCGTTCGATCCTTCAATATTAATTAAATATGTTTTTTGAATTATTTGTTTTCTTTTCCTAGCTGAAAATATTACCTGCTTGTCAGGGTCACTGGCCCTGGAAACCAAAAATATATATTGAATCTGAAACTTTGATTTAAGGGGCAGATTTATTAAGGATGGAATGGTAAATTTAAATTTGATTTTTAAAAAAAAATTTTTGGTCAAAACTCACAAATTCTAATTTTAAATCACCAACTCGAATGTGAATTTGAATGTGAGATTTATCACGCCTCCACCCTGGAAACAGTTCTACTCAGGGCCCCTCCACCCCCTACATTACTACTAGTTGAAACTCCCCTAGTTATTTCCCTAGTTTTACCCACACACACACAATGGCAAAGGAGCCAATTGAAAGCTGTATCAGAAACCATGAACAGAGTCACCCATTCCATCTGAAAGTGATATCGCATAACGTAAGAGGACTCAACTCCCCAAATAAAAGGAAAATGGCACTTACTTATTATGCTAAAAATGAGAGCAGATGTGATCCTACTACAAGAGACTCACTTTTCACGCACTTCATTCCCGAAGTACATGAGTAAAGCATACCCCAATTGTTATCTATCTAATGGAGTCACAAAATCGAAAGGGGTGGCCATCCTGGTTCATAGACATGTGAAATTTCAATTGCAACAAAAATATATAGACCAGGAAGATCGCTATGTGATAGTTACTGGACTGTTACAAAACCAAATGGCCACTTTGGCCTCAGTTTATGCACCAAATACAAAAAAGACAACGTTTTTCCGGACATTCTTCGAGAAACTATCTGGCAGAGAAACAATCGACCTCCACAATGTCATTAGATGCCCAAAAGGCTTTCGACAGACTAAATTGGAAAAACATCGTGACGATACTAGAGGAGATACAAATACCGCTTTCCTTTTTAAGGGGGGTACAACAACTCTATAACTCCCCATCAGCTAAAGTTGCAATGATGGGAACACTTTCTGAAGAGATTAGAATAAAGGGGGGGGGACAAGACAAGGATATCCACTCTACCCTCTCTTGTTTGCCCTCTCACTGGAACCATTTTTGCCTCATATCCGGGTTCAAGATAAACAACTCCAAATCACAAGCAATATCAATCAAGATGCATCCGGCGGAGAAAAAATTACAGCAAACCAATTTCGACTTCCATTGGCAAGAACAAGCCATTAAATATTTAGGAATACAGCTAACTGCCAAGTAATGTATAATTCCCTCTACAACAACAACTATGTCCCACTGATCACCTCCTTAAAATCAAGTTTACAGACCTGGAGCAGATACAGACTTTCTTCGTTTGGCCGTATTTCGGCAGTAAAAATGACACTACTCCCCAAGATATTATACCTCTTCAGAGTTCTCCCAGTACACTTCCCAGAAAGGACAGCTACTGTAATTCTCTGCAAAAATAAACGCCCCAGAATAAAATTAGACATAATGTCGAAGCCAAAAAACATGGGGGGAATAGGGGTGCCACACATATTTAGATACTATATGTCAGTGAGATTATCTGAAATGGTATCAATGCACAGAAACCCAACCATGCCGTGGTTAGACACGAAAATGAGGGCCTGTCTCCACTGACATTGAATCAGATCATCTGGATCCCTGAAAAAGATAGGGATATGCTTGACCATCTTCCCCCTACAACAACACACATAATGCAAATCTGGGACAAATACAGGGAAAAGCTACATTTATCCCCACACAACTCAATGTTTTGCACATTTCTGGGAAATAAAAAATTCCCACCAGGAGTAGAAGTACGTGACTTCCTTCAATGGATTGATAAGAATGCTTGCCTATATACAACTCTGGTCACAGGGCAAGAGATACGCACCTTTCAAGATCTCAAAGGCAACCTCCAGATACCAAACGGCCAGTTCTTCTGATACCTACAAATACGTCACTTCCTATCTCGGACCTTTCTACAGGGCAAGTCACCGCCACCAGCTCCCACACAATTTGAACTTCTCTGCAATTCCTCAGATAAAAACACTCATTTGATATCAATATTGTACGACAGGCTCGCAGAGGACAATACCACATTAACATAAGGGTACATGACCAAATGGGAAGAAGATATACAAGAGACAATTGAAAATGAAAAGTGGCAGATAATCTGGGACAAAGCCAGCAAGTAGGGATGGGCGAATTTGACCCGTTTCGTTTCCCCGGCGAAATGTTGCAGACGCCCATTAAAGTCTATGGGCGTCATTTTTTCGGCGAAACGAGGCAAAAAAATTCGCCCATCCCTACCGGCAAGACATAGGTATGCACCAGTATATTAGAGAAGGCCTATAAACTGATATTCAGATGGTACTATACTTCCTCAAAGCTGGCACACCTATCGAGAAATGCCTTTTCCCCGCAGTGTTTTGGGGGATGTGGAGAGCGGGGTACATTTTACCATATGTGGTGGAACTGTGAGATAGTCAAAGCATTTTGGAGAATGGTAGCCCATACTTTGTCTGCCATTTTTTAAACACCCTATTGAACCTGACCCTCTATCATTCCTCATCGGTCTCCCCCTTAAAACATTGAAAACCTCAGAATCAAATAAGCTAGCGACCCATATACTTACGGCAGCAAAAACACTAAGAGCCGCCAAATGGAAGAGCACCTCCCTACCAAATCAACAGGCCCTCATCACTAAAGTAAAAATGATAAGGAACATGGAGACTATTAGAGCATATCTGCAAGACAAAGGATATAAAAATGAACTACTATGGCTCCCTTGGCGGAATTCGAGACTGCCCAAACAGAAACAAACTGACTTATAGATCTGGCTCCTCTGCACTCACTCTCTGACCCCCCCCACTTATCTCTTCCCTTTCCTTTGTCTAATAGTTTATCCTTCTTTTCCCCCTGGAAATTATAGAAAAGCATCGTTAGCAGATTGGGCAACTTACCTTGTAACATATGCTGAACAAACAAAGATAGCGATAATAAAGACAACATATCTATATTTGAAATACAGAGGTTTATTGATAATACAAAGCCTTGAACAAACAAGCTGTAATATTGGTGTGTAGGCAGTCATCTCAGGTCCTGTGCTTTCAGAATGAGTCAGAACTTCACAAGGGAACTGCTTTCAGATAAGCAATTTTTTCTCCTACACAATTGAAATGGAGGAGTTACAGTGGGACTTGGATTTTAACTGAGTGCTGTTCTCATATCTACTAGGAAGCTGTTATCCTGTATCAGGGGGCGGTTATATAGGTACCTGCCCATTGTTATGTTGATTGGCTGCTGGGGGGGGTGATACCTCTCCGAACCTACAGTACAGCACTAAAAAGTGACTGAAGTTTATCAAAGAACAAGTCACATGACTGAGGGCACCTGGAAAACAACATGCCTAGCCCTCATGTCAGATTTCAAAATTAAATATATACAAGTTTGTTTGATCTTTTGAATTCCAACAGAATACTGCTGGAGCAGCACTATCAATGAATGCATTTTGAAAACACATGTTTTCCTGTGATAGAATACCTTTAAATTTCCCAGCTGTCACCCATTCCATTTTCCTTTAAAAAAAAAAAAAAAAAAAAAGTTCAACCCTAGAAACCTGCATCTCAGTTATATAGAATGTAGATTTAATATGCGAACTCTAAATTTGACCCTTGATAAATCTGCCCCTATATATTGAAATACATTTTACATTTTTTTAAAACAAAAAACACAATAGGACTTCATTCCCCAAAAGCCATATAATAAGATATCTTATTATCTGGCTTTTGGGGGAGTTCTTTTGTGTTTTACTTTATGGTGACACCCTTTAATATAGCCAATTATCTTTGCCCAGTAATTTTTACTTTACATGTTTTAATACTGAATACAGTCCTTTATAATGAAATCATAGGTCTCAAGTAGTGATGGGCGAATAAATTCGCCAGGCACGAATTTGCAGCAAATTTACGTGTTTCGCTGTTGGTGAATAAATTCGCGAAATTTTGCGTCAAAATTGATGCAAGCATCAAAATTTGTGTATCTCCTGTAGGGATGCACTGAATCCACTATTTTGGATTCGGCCGAACCCCCGAATCCTTTGTGAAAGATTCGGCCGAATACCAAACCAAATCCGAATCCTAATTTGCATATGCAAATTAGGGGTGGGAAGGGGAAAACATTTTTTACTTCCTTGTTTTGTGACAAAAAGTTAAGCGATTTCCATCCACTCCCCTAATTTGCATATGCAAATGAGGATTCAGATTCGGTTCGGCCAGGCAGAAGGATTTGGCCGAATCCGAATCCTGCTGAAAAAGGCTTAATCCTGGCCGAATCCCGAACCGAATCCTGGATTCGGTGCATCTCTAATCTCCTGTATCTGTGTGTGTCTCTAATATTATAACAAAAACAATATAGTACCTTCCTGGTGAATCTCCATTTTCATCAAATGTGATCATATCCCCAGAAACTCCCGTGAAGTTGGCTTTCATGATGGAGTCTAGAAGTTTTTGACCATCGATTGGTTTCATGGCATCACAGAGTCCGGCGTATCCCGGGCACAGCACTGTCTGCATGTTGTGTAGTCCATAAGCCATGGCATAGATGGCATTGATTACGAAGCCCATTTTGGAATCTTGAACATACTGAGATCTTAAAGTCATTCGACCTGGGAAAACAAATCAGAACATATTTCAGTATATTCTACAGGTTCCTGGAACTTGTGTGGATTCCCAATAAATACACAGTTTTAGCTATTCTTTTAGAATTTCCGAAACATTTCTTTTTCAGAATGACTATTTTCTTACTCAAAGGTTATATTTAAATTGACAAATTGTAAGTATGTATGGAAGTTAAGATAATTTGAATTCCGCTAAGAAACGTTCTCACTGGCAACTTTTCGCTGCTGTAGACAGTATCACATTTTGATGAATTCAGGGCAGATTTATCAAGGGTCGAAATTCGAATAAAAAAAGACCAACCGAAATTTATTTAAAAAAATCGAAGGTTTTTTTTTTTTTTGGTGAATAGGCTGTTTTGGTTTGAATTTCGAATCGTAGTGTAGGGGAGAAGAGAAATCCTTCCCCTGCTTTTCTGTCTGTGACATCATTCAGCCCAGTAACAGGCTGGAGAGCGACCTGATTGGCTGGACACCGCAGTGCATCCTGGGAGGAGAGGGTGTGCCAGACTGTGAAGCTGTGTGTGTAGGCCCTGCTGAAGCTGTGTGTGGTAGGCCCTGCTGGATCTGTGAGTCTGCAGGAGTGCAGAAGAGAGGCTGTCTGACCCTGCCACGCTGCTAAAGCTTCAGAGGAGGAAAGTGCCATTTGAGAAGAGTTTCCACTGTGATCTGCCTCTGAGAGAGATTGCTGAATAAATCCCTTGAAGAGAGGATTTGCCACAGTACTGAGCCTAACAGGAAGACAGGCCTTGTGTAATTTTGCCTGCTACGTGGGAAGCTGCTATTTTCCAAGGGAAAAGGTACTCTGGGAAAGGTAGCGCTACCAGGGGAATAAGAGCTCTGGGGAAAGGGACATTGAAATTTGAACTGTGTGCTTTTAACCCTTCCAGACAAGTGGGACTGTGATACTATAAGAACTGTGTTTGAACAGATAGTTAAAACCTAATAGGGATTTAGGTGGTGTCCCTTATATTCCCATACAGGCGTGACTTGTGTATTAGTTACTACTTTACAGTTTATATAAAGTTAAATATTGTTATCCGCAAAGTGTGTGTTTATTATTTCCTAGGGGATTCCTCTGAGGTAAGTTCCTCAGTGCTCCCTAGGTGGAGGCACTGCGCTGTGATTCCCAGTTCCCAGTACTTTTCGACTTGCAAAAGGGACTCAGGGCCCCTGAATTGCCAAGGAAGCTATTGTTTAAAGGGACAGTAACCAAAATAGCGTTACATTGGAGGCACTGCTGAGATGTCGACTGGGAAGCTGGGGATGTTTGATGGAAATATGTCTGCCTTTGAAACTCCACAAAGTGTTCGCCAATGGTGTACTGCATTGGGACTTAACCCCCGAAAGGTTGCCGCTGTTGGGCCCATGGTGCCAAGAGTGAAGGAAGAATTTATTTATCAAGTTCTGGATGGGGAACAGATTTTTTACCGCCCAAGGGTGGCTGCGTCACGGCGGGATTCTGCCGGGGTCCTGTTGAATGTTCTTATAGACAGCCCCAGAGAGATAGATCGTGACCGTGTTCCCCCTGATATTGATGCTGAAAGTGAAGGGCCCTGGAAGATTGTTCTGCCTGATATGTCTGATGACGCAGATGAGTTAACTTCCCAGGGTGATGCCCTTACTACCCAGTATGCAGTGAAGGCACCGGAGAGTGTGCAGCTGAACAAGACGTTGTTTGATTCGCCAGCTGAAAAGAGTCACATAAAGAGATGTCCATCCTGTGAGAGCGTGGTCTCCAAGGGGAGTCGCCATAGTTCTGGTGGCCGGCTGGATACCCCAGAGATTGTGAGCGCGCTGGGACAACTTACTGACCAACTGACACAGCTAGCCTGGAATGGTAATTTTAAGAGACTTAAAGTGTTTTCAGGTACCAATCCTGTACCCTCAGGTGAAGAGTCCTTTGAGTGTTGGAGAGACTCCACTGTTGTGTCCGTGAGAGATTGGACTGGGCCCGAGACTACTATGAGAAGGAAGATCCTTGAAAGTCTTCGCAGCCCTGCCGTGGATGTTGTTAAGTCCTATATGGTCGGTCACCCCGATGCTACTTCGGGTGATCTGATTGAAGTCCTGGAGGTGACGTTTGGCCCTGTAGAGAGTGCTACAGAGATGCTCTATCGCTTCCACTCTACCGTCCAGAAAGAGAAGGAAGATTTGTCTGCTTATCTTGTGCGGCTAGAACAAGGCCTGAGACTGCTATTTAGCCGCGGTGCAATTACAGACGATGAAATGGATTCTATGAGAATTTGCCAATTGAAAAGAGGGACCCTGAATAGTGACCCTGTTGCCATAACAATTAGAGCACACTACCAGGATAAGCTACCCCTGGGTATGTTGCTCTGATGGAGAGAGTTCGGCGAGAGGAGGCTGATGCCTATGTGAGGGTCAAACGGAGTTCCACTGCAGGGCATACAGAGAAATCCCCTGCTGAAGCAAAATTTGCAGAAGAGAACAAGAAACTTCGCAAAGAGTTGGAGGACTTAAAAGCTCAATTGTCTGAGAGAGCCAAACCCCCAGCTGAAACTAAGAGAGTTCCTACGTGTTACCGGTGTGGAAAGCTTGGCCACATCCAGTCAAACTGCCCAGTTCCTGATGAAGGTGAAACCCAATCTGCACTGTGTAAAGTACGCCGTAGGCGTAGAAGATTCCATGGGAGATGTTACAAGTGCCAAGTGATGGGTCATCAGGCCCGAAGTTGTAAGACTTACAAAATTTCCACCATACAGAAGTCTTATTATGAGCTTTCTGTCTGTGAGAGTGACTCCCCTGAAGAGGATAGGGTGTTGAGTCGAGAGAAGACTACTGTGGAGAACCCTATTGGCATGAAGGTGGCCCCTGAAACCTTTGATACCCCCGATAGATCTAAAGTACTGGGTCTGGGTGAGCGCAGGTCTCCAGGTAAGGCCAATATTAGGGTCCCAGGTAACAATAGTGATAAAGACATTTTTGACTGTTTTGCTGTCCAGGCATGCCAGGGCATACGGCAAGCGAGGACGTTGCCGATTTGTCCAAGGGGAGAATGTAGGGGAGAAGAGAAATCCTTCCCCTGCTTTTCTGTCTGTGACATCATTCAGCCCAGTAACAGGCTGGAGAGCGACCTGATTGGCTGGACACCGCAGTGCATCCTGGGAGGAGAGGGTGTGCCAGACTGTGAAGCTGTGTGTGTAGGCCCTGCTGAAGCTGTGTGTGGTAGGCCCTGCTGGATCTGTGAGTCTGCAGGAGTGCAGAAGAGAGGCTGTCTGACCCTGCCACGCTGCTAAAGCTTCAGAGGAGGAAAGTGCCATTTGAGAAGAGTTTCCACTGTGATCTGCCTCTGAGAGAGATTGCTGAATAAATCCCTTGAAGAGAGGATTTGCCACAGTACTGAGCCTAACAGGAAGACAGGCCTTGTGTAATTTTGCCTGCTACGTGGGAAGCTGCTATTTTCCAAGGGAAAAGGTACTCTGGGAAAGGTAGCGCTACCAGGGGAATAAGAGCTCTGGGGAAAGGGACATTGAAATTTGAACTGTGTGCTTTTAACCCTTCCAGACAAGTGGGACTGTGATACTATAACAACTGTGTTTGAACAGATAGTTAAAACCTAATAGGGATTTAGGTGGTGTCCCTTATATTCCCATACAGGCGTGACTTGTGTATTAGTTACTACTTTACAGTTTATATAAAGTTAAATATTGTTATCCGCAAAGTGTGTGTTTATTATTTCCTAGGGGATTCCTCTGAGGTAAGTTCCTCAGTGCTCCCTAGGTGGAGGCACTGCGCTGTGATTCCCAGTTCCCAGTACTTTTCGACTTGCAAAAGGGACTCAGGGCCCCTGAATTGCCAAGGAAGCTATTGTTTAAAGGGACAGTAACCAAAATAGCGTTACAGTAGGAATCGAAGTAACATCGTATTTGATCTAATTTAAAAAAAAAAAAAACCGTTGCATTTTCAAAGTCCACCAATTGACTCCATATAGGTTGTAGGAGGTCCCCCATAGGCTAAAACAGCAATTCGGCAGATTTTAGATGGCAAATGGTCGAGGTTGAATTTTTAAAGAGACAGTACATGATAAATTTCGATATTCAAATTTTCAAATAATTTTTCAAATTCAAATCAAATTTGGACTATTCCCTAGTAGACGTACACAAAAAATAGCTTGAAATTCGAATTTTCACTTAGACCCTTGATAAATCTGCCCCTACATGTAGTCATTACGAAATAACGTCTGACATAGTTGAACGAAGCATGGCTTTGTAATGGTAGGATTTTCGAAGCGAAAAATTTGGACATAAGTAAATCTGCCCCCATATTCGCTGCTCCTCATAAAGAACATTTCTCCAAACTGACACTTCCAGCTGTCTACGTATACACTGGTGCTAAGAAATGAGGAATAGTCCATCCAAAATCAATTACAATACACCATATGATATATGACAATAGGGAAAGTACCAAAAGAGGTTAAGCTAGTACAAGTAGGGGATCTGTTAACCGGAACAGGGGTTTTCTGGATAAGGGATCTTTCTGTAATTTGGATCTCCGTAGAATAGGTAAACTTAAAAATAATATAAATATTAAAGGAATTTTTATGGTGTCATTTTTATTTCTAAATTACAGTTTACACTGCAAATAATTCACTCTACAATGTAAAATTGCATTCCTAACCCAACAAGTGTATTTATAGTTGTAATATTGGTGTGTAGGTGCATCTCAGGTCATTTTGCCTGGTCATGTGCTTTCAGAAAGAGCCAGCACTTTAGGATGGAACTGCTTTCTGACAGGCTGTTGTTTCTCCTACTCAATGTAACTGAATGCGTCTCAGTGGGACCTGGATTTTACTATTGAGTGCTGTTCTTAGATCTACCAGGGAGCTGTTACCTTACCATTGTTCTGTTGTTAGGCTGATGGGGGGTGATCACTCAATCCAACTTGCAGTACAGCAGTAAATAGTGACTGAAGTTTGTCAGAGCACAAGTCACATGACTGAGGGCAACTGGGAAACTGACAATATGTCTACCCCATGTCAGATTTTGCAAAATGGATTTCAGTGCACTCTTAACTATTAAATGATGCATTTTGAAAAAAATTTGCCTCCAGTAATGATAAATATCTTATTTGGGATCAAGTACAAGTTAACATTTCAGTATTGCAGAGAAAAAGGAAATCATTTAAAGAAATTATATTATTTGATTAAAATGGAGTTTAAGACAAATGGTCTTCTGGTAATGTGGAGCTTTCTAGATAACGGGTTTCCGGGTAATGGATCCCATACCTGTATATAAAGTGAGACTAATGTCTACTAAACTACTTTATTTGTATCTCAAATTGTTTTAGATATATTTTTCTTAGGGCCCAGTATGGATTTTCCCTTTTGTGACTATATAAACTTTCTCTTGTTTAAAGTAAAGGTAATCTTCTGTATAAACGGCAGATATTGATGGACTTTCAGGGTATCATTTATAAGCAATCTCAGCTCAAGTGTTCCTATATGCAGACAGTGCCTATGTGATAAATTAGGACAATGTTCTGGCTCGCTTTAATATCAAACTGTGATATAATAGGAGAATGAAAATGTGAGTGCTTTTTTTGACACAGTACATTAAATTGCAATTATTTAACAAGCTCCCCTAATAAACCTTAAATATCAAGGTACTAGAAACAGCAAGTTTGGTATTGATTGAGTGGAAAGAGCTTTTTCTCGGGGTAATCGACCATATAAAGTTCACTTTTGGATAGTGGGAAATCAATTGATTGGAATAACTTAAAATGTAAAGCAGCCGGAAGAGCAGTAATTTAGAGACAGTTCAGTCAAAGACAGATAGTTGTCCTTAAATTACTTAAAGGAGAAGGAAAGCTCCGGAGGCATTTTATTGCCAATAGATTAGCTGCAATAGTGCAAGCCTAATTTATGCCTATTCCTAAATACCTAAATTATTCTGCAGAATGTTTTACCATACCTGAGTACAAAGCTCTAGAAGCTCTCTTTTTTTAGGATAGCAGCTGCCATATTAGCTTGGTGTGACTTTCTCCCTGTTAACTCATAGCTCTGGGCTCAGATTACAGCAGAGAAGGGAGGGAGGGAAGAGGAGCAAAATGAGCATGCTCAAGCCCAGGGCAAGGAGATTTAAGATGAAAACAGGAAGTCTGATACAGAAGCCCATGAGTACACAATAGAAGGAAAGAAATGCTGTGTTTCTTTTGAGGACTCTGAGCAGCATTACTTTGAGGGGTTACTGGTGTATTTATATAGACCTTTCTGATAAAGCTTACTTAGATTAAGGACTCATTTACAAATACAAGCACAAGGGCAAAGAAAAAAATAATATACAAATACAACTTTATTATCTTCTTGTAATACTAGTACCCATATCCTTGTTCTTTTTTCTTATTCAATGACTACACTATAAGTAAGGTTGCCACCTTTGTGGGTGGTTAAGCAAAAACAAAGGGGGTGGGGCAGATAGCATTGGGGGTGGAGCAGTGATGACACAATGCAGTAGGTGGAGTTGTGACGTTTATCATTTCGGTCAAAGCTGAACAGGAGGCAACCCTACCTATAAGTACATTAAACCCTAATAATTTCCATTTTTTGGAGCTTGTTACTATATTTCCCACGAAATTCTAAAAACGTGAAAAATTTGCGAAAAATTTGTGAGACTCGAAAATTGATGCCAGAGCCAATTTTGACACTTGCATCAATTTTAACGCTGGCATTAAAGTCAATGGGCGTCCAAATAGTGTTGACACACTGCAATTTTTATGCGATCGACATTTCAAATGCTCGTCCAAAATTGTGTGGGGGAGTTTCGCAAATGTATTCACCAGCCGCAAAATGAGGAAATTCGCCGCGAATTTGCACCAGGCGAATTTATTCGCCCATCGCTAGTCGCTGCACTGCCACCCAAAGTTATCAGTCTAATATAAGTTGTTCATGGGTGATAGAATACATTTGTGGCGTTATCTTAGGATGGATTTCTGTAGTCATAATATTTGTGTGCTCCTGTTAAAGCCTAGAAACAGTCACTATCCCTTCTGCAACTGATTGTAGAAAAATGCAACGGGACAGATATAGATCCTTAACAACTTATATGGGTGATTTTATAAAAATGTAATTTATATTTGACATGACTGTTGCATGGATTAACTGTTCTTGCTCAGATCTTCAGGAGACCAGATTATCAGTTTTATGGACTGAGGTTTGTCAGAGAGTTTGCAATGTGCTGTAGTTGGAATATTTCATGTACATGATGGAATATGGGATGATGGAAACTAGTGTTTTTATCTTTACTTTTCCCAAAACTTGCTATCGCGGTTCTTTTAAGCGATGATTTAGGCTAGTGACACACATTAAGATTTGGGGAGATTTCATCGCCCGGCGACAAATCACCTCTTCTTCAGGCAACTAATCTCCACGAACAGCCTCCCCGCTGGCTAGAATGTAAATCGCCAGCGGGATGGCACTCGGAATGATTTGTTACACGAAGTTTCCTTGTGCGGTATTCTGTGATTGAATGGCTGCCCCCATGGATACACAGCAGCTTGTTTATATAAACTATAGTAGGTCTTATCTGTTATCTACTGTGTATCCTGTGCTTGAATGGCTGCACCCATGGCTACACAGCAGCTTGTTTATATAAACTATAGTAGTACTTATCTGTTATCTACTGTGTATCCTGTGCTTGAATGGCTGCCCCCATGGCTACACAGCAGCTTGTTTATATAAACTATAGTAGTACTTATCTGTTATCTACTGTGTATCCTGTGCTTAAATGGCTGCCCCCATGGCTACACAGCAGCTTGTTTATATAAACTATAGTAGTACTTATCTGTTATCTACTGTGTATCTTGTGCTTAAATGGCTGCCCCCATGGCTACACAGCAGCTTGTTTATATAAACTATAGTAGTACTTATCTGTTATCTACTGTGTATCCTGTGCTTGAATGGCTGCCCCCATGGCTACACAGCAGCTTGTTTATATAAACTATAGTAGTACTTATCTGTTATCTACTGTGTATCCTGTGCTTAAATGGCTGCCCCCATGGCTACACAGCAGCTTGTTTATATAAACTATAGTAGTACTTATCTGTTATCTACTGTGTATCCTGTGCTTGAATGGCTGCCCCCAATGGCTACACAGCAGCTTGTTTATATAAACTATAGTAGTACTTATCTGTTATCTACTGTGTATCCTGTGCTTGAATGGCTGCCCCCATGGCTACACAGCAGCTTGTTTATATAAACTATAGTAGTACTTACCTGTTATCTACTGTGTATTCTGTGCTTGAATGGCTGCCCCCATGGCTACACAGCAGCTTATTTATATAAACAACAGTAGTGTTTCTGAAGCAAACACAGCAGTTTTACTAGTGCAGGGCAACACTGCATTATATTTTTATTACTTTAAAACAATATTATTTTTTGATGTGACTGTTCGTTTAACAGCAGGGCTCAATTATGCACATGTCTGTAAACCTAAACAGTAAATCAACTGACTAGTTAAAGGCCAAGATGAAAATAGTATTTGGTCTTGATTAAAAATGTTCTTGCAGATCAAATTACTTTAATCAATTTTTATCTTCTCACCTGCATTTTTCCACTACAAAATCCGGAAACTCAAACCTGCCGAGATCCATTCAAACCACTGGGCAATGCATTGTTTGTCTGAATGGAAATCTTTTTTTCAATCCTCTGATTCAACAATTCTTAAAATTTCTTAATCTTAATTCTTAAAAAGTTCTCAATTGGTTTTACCATTTAATTAAGGGGCAGATTTATCAAGGGTCGAATTCCGAATTTGAAAAACTTCGAAATTCAAATTCAAAAAGACCAACCGAAGTTAGATCAAAGTTTTTTTTGGCCGAATAGGTTTGTTTTGGATCGAACTCAAATTGTACGAATCGAATTAATAGCGCAAAAAACCCAATTGACTCCAAATAGGTTCTTTGAGGTCCCCCATAGGCTAAAACAGCAATTTGGCAGGTTTTAGATGGCGAATGGTCAAAGTCGAATTTTTAAAGAGACAGTACATGATAAATTTCGAAATTCGAATTTACGTTTTTTTTTCAAATTTGAATCCAATTTGGACTATTCCCTAGTCGAAGTACACAAAAATTTAGTTCAAAATTTTAATTTTTTAAATTCGACCTTTGATAAATCTGCCCCTTAATGTAACCCAACCCCTAGGCATATTTTCAAGTTATTTATAAAAGTTTAGAAATTTAGAGAATGAAACTACATTTACATGTGTGCTTTCCAAAAACATTTTTTGTGACTTTTTTTTTATAAAATCGGAATTTTAAAAAATCAAGCATTTATCAAACCCGAGGATGGAAAAGTCCGAATCAAAAAATCGGGCATCTCAGACCTGTCGACGTTGCATATAAGTCAATGGGAGAAGTCCCATTGATTTTTGATGTGCGCTGGGTTTTGTGCAATACCCCAAAGTTTTCGGAATTTTCAGCAAAAATCAAATTTTTCGGGTGAAAATTCAGAAAAAATTTTGAAAATCTGATGAAAAGTCAGAAAAAACTGTGTAACTTGGATTTTTTTCCGCAAAGAAAATTTTTGGGAAAATGTAATAATAAATATGCGCAAAAACCCCAAGCGGATTTGATTGGAGTTTGTAGAGGAAAATATTGAGATAAATTCGTACTTTGATAAATAACCCCCAAAATGTCAACAATAAAAGTTCAAGTGACAAATTATAAGCACACAACCATAAAAAATGAAAGAAACATTTTGCAACATTTCCCTCAACATTTAAAAAGTCAAGTAGAATGTTTCAAATTTTTATAAAATTCTTGGTTTTCAGGTTGAAAATAATTTTATGATGACAGATTTTCCCGTAGTACTTACTATTGCAGGTCCGGTTGTATTTCTGACTCTCCTGTGAATACCCTTTCAGTTGACACTGGAACCGTTGTTGCCAAAATTCCTGGAACCATGGGTTTCGGAGATTGTTTTCTGGCCGTAGCTGCAGGTAATAATCATCAAACCATTTCACATCAGGAGACTGCAGCTTGATTGTGATTCCACCAACCGCTTCACGCTGATAACCGTCTGTCACATCGTTCCTGTCTGCCCAGCCGTCACTGCAGAGATAAATCAAATGATACATTTTTCTGTGTTGGCTTTCACTACAAAAAAAACTCAATCGGTATCCGCTGAGCATTTTTATTACAACAACTGAATTGAAATTCAGAGATTCATACTTTTTGTTTGCTTTTCTTGTGACATTGATGTTCTGTTATTATCTAACTAAAGCATGTTTATAGAATTCAGAGAGATGAGGCACACGTTTTACTAATGAAAGACTTGTCGGTGGGTAGATTATTTTATCATTTATCAAGCCACAGTGATTTATTAGAGAAGAAAAATAATTCCCTGCACCTCTTTATTTAACCCCCACCCTTTAAACTAATGTTCATTACCAAAACAGTTGGGTTATCAGAAACTTTGTTTTTAAAGTTTAAACTGGAACAACACGCAAATATTTGTGCTAATACATTATAAAAGTCATTAACTAAATAAAACAAACATATAAAAAACAAAATCTGCGAACAGGAAAAATATTCTACATTTTTCAACATACTACTGCAAAAAAGATACAGTTTGGCAAACATTTTAAAAACACGTTTAGTTAGACCCTAAAAATACATTTTACCTTTCTGCAAACTTTCTAATATTTCTACTAATAATATATTTGAAAAAAGTAATTTTGCAAAAGAAAAAAAACACAAAACACCTTCAATTAGACTTTAAAATCCTATCCTAAAAATGCCATTTACTTTTCTTCCTTTGCCGAATTTTTTAAAACTTCAATTTGCATATTTAGGAGGTTATTTACTAAACTCCGAATGCAAAAATCACAAAAAATGTGTGATTTTTTTTCATAAAATCAGAATTTTAAAAAATCACAAATTTTTCAGAATTTATTAAACCCAGAGGATGGAAAAGTACAAATCTGAAAATCCAGCATCAAAGACCTGTCGAGGTTGCATTTAAGACAATGGGAGAAGTCGCAATGATTTTTTGATGTGCGCTGGGTTTCGTGCAATACCCCAAAGTTTTCAGAGTTTTCGGGCAAAGATCTGAGTTTTTGAGTGAAAAAGCCGAAAAAATAGTGCAAATCGGATGAAAAATCCGAAAAAATCGTGAAAACTTGATTTCTTCCCGCAAAGAAAAATTTCGGGACAATTTAATAATAAATAAGAGCGAAAAAAACCTGAGCGGATTTGATCGGAGTTTGTAGCAGAAAATATTGAGATAAATTCAGACTTTGTTAAATAACCCCCTAAAAGTCAGAATTTTGAAAAAAAAAAGCATACAAAATACCTTCAAAAGGAATTGCATAATTTATTACACATCTGACTTGTTTTTAAAAATGTCTTTATTTTGCAACCTGCCACACAAAATATCTTCAATTAGGCCCTTAAATTATGTCTTAAAAATGTTGTATTCTGTTATTTTTCTCAAATATTGTCAACTTTTAAATTGCATATTACAAGTTTGCAAAAAAAAAAACCAAAATAAAACAAAATACCTTCAAGCAGGCCTTGCACATACAGTATTCTAAAATGTCTACTAATGGCTTATATAATGTCTTGAGTTTCCAAACACCCTCCCCCACAAAATATCTTCATTTGTTCCCTTAAAATCCTGCTTGTTTTTTTTTACCTTTTCTTCTTTCTCAAAACTTTCTCAAATTTTGTTTTTTTTGCAAATTAAAAAAAATAACTTCATATTTAAAGATTTACTTTAAACTAATTATAGTTATTTTTAAAATATATATTTTATTTAATGAATGGTAGGTTACAGAATTAAAGCTATTCTCTTCTTTTTTTTTTACATATTTTTTTTATCAAGCTTCTGTCTACAGGAACACAATGGTAAAATGTTTAGTATAAAAGAATAACATTAGTATTTGAATGTGTATCACAGAATGTGTCCTTTTAATTTCCTCCTTTGCCTCTCAACTCCGTTAGGAGCATTTAGGTAGTTTCAATCCAGGGTAGGACTGGGCTGGTGGGACCCCATGATAAAACCCGGTGACTCGACAGCCCTCGTGAACACCACCGGCCCAGATCCGTTCAAACGTGGCTTGCAGAGTTGCTTCCCTCTGCCCGAACGCAGCACAAATCAGTACGTGAGTGTGAAGAAGGTACGCGTAGAGGGTAAGGGGAGACAGAGGGGGATTTGCCTCCAGCCCGACGCTGTTCAATGCAACTACAACAACTACATCATTACTATGAGATGTGTCTTTCATTGCTCAGTATGGCACTTGGTATAACTGAATCAATGATGGCCAACACACACCTGGATATTGAGAATACATAATAAAAGCTATTAAATTAAATGTGCCACATGGTATAATGAATTGAGTGAAGGCAAAACACACCTCTATATATATATATATATATATATATATATATATATATATATATATATATATATATATATATATATATATATATATATATATATATATATATATAGAGAGAGAGAGAGAGAGAGAGAGAGATTGAACTGCTAAAGCACCAGAAATGCTCCTGGTGGGCCCCAGACATAGTTGTCCACAGTTGTCCACAGTTGTTCCATCAACCTTTTCCTATTTCCGATGCCTATTACATTTAGCACCATCTCCATCAGAGAATCTAAGAAATCAGGTCCTCCGGTTGACCTTAGGAGACCCCGTCTGACACTGTATAAAAGTTAACTTTGCACCAATACAAAAATATTCAATTCTCTTGCTCAGAAAAGTACAATGAAATAACCATACAGACATAGGAAACACTGCTGCCAACTCTTAAATCCAAATAGCAAATTATTCCATAAACACTTTTTTCTGCTGAACAAAATTGCCTTTTTTGTTTCAATTTGTTCGACAATAAACTCCTCGGCTGAAATTAAAATACGATGCACATTGCCAGCATGCGGAACGTCTGTGCTCGTAGCAGACAGCAAGCGACGCAATTTTGAAATTTTTCCTATTTTATGTCGATAGACACAATAGCTTAGAGTCATTCCATTACTGGAGGCCAAATGAACTAGCTGGAGATAGATTGAATTGTGCTAAGCAACAAACGCTCTATTCTAAAGGAAAACTACAGATAATAATAATGTGAAGACAGACAAAAGATATGAATCAGTCATGTAGGATGTTTTATTAAGATTATAGGTGTAAGCTGATTGGGTGCACAGTGGTAAGCAGCGCTAAGGTCTAGGATTGGATTCTGTCAACAATAAGATTTGTATGTTCTCCCCTGTGTTGGCAAATGAGGAAAATTTGGCTTCTGATGCAATTGGTCCTAGAGTTTTGTTTAGGAACCTATAATAGGGGCCAGAGAGTGGTAGGAATGATTAAATATCCTTTCTGATGCATTAAGGGACATGTTGATGCTACAGGATACAAAATATCCTTCCAGTACACCGAGAGGTGTAGGGAACTGTGTTGTAGAAGTTTCTCTCTTCCATTACTTTCTTTCATTTAACTCATGCTGGGGAACTGTGACAATAGCTTAGAAATCCCTCCAAGGTGCATTTGAGAGTTTCTGTTCCATTAGAGGAACCCGTTGAATTATTCAACTTAGTTTGAGGGGTTTTCTGGTTGGGTTTTTTTTAATGAGAAAGATGAAAAACCAGCTTGGTGCTGTGAGATATCAACCCAGGTGTATGTTAGAGGATAGAGGGACAAGTGAATGGCCTATTACTCATAGTTCTCCACTAGGCTAATTACATATAATTTTAGGAGACTAATTCCCAGGAGAAGTTCCCACAAAGGGCACAGAGCTGGGCTTCAAGATACTCTTGGTCACTATATTCTCCAGCTTCCAGACTATCTCCAAAACTCTCTTTTCATAGCACAAGAGTAAATACAATATTGTTGAAATCACGGAGGGACCAGAAAGCATAACTTTTTGGGCCAACAAGGGCAGTAGACGCGCCTCTCCTCGATTATTTCTACAGTATTGAACTCTTGGTCACTGTTGTGCTTTTACACTTTTTGGGGCCAATGTGTATGCTCACAATAAATATATATCTATATATACTGTAAGATATGGGTGTAAAAAGGGCACAATATTGTGTGTATTTCATCAGTGTTAGACTGATGAAATGAAAACTCCAGGGAAAGTCTGTATTGCTGCAGCTAGTAAGGCTGTGTAATTGTGTTCCGGCTTTGGAAAAGCTGGGTAATGGGTCCCTGGAGTGAATGGAAGAGAGAGGGCTTCCATTCCATGCTCCAGTAAGTGTTTTGCAGCTACCTAATTAGAGGTAGTTGGCTAATTATGTTGTAGTTAAAAGCAGGTGAGAGACAACACCTCAGAGCTTTCCCCTTGAGACCTTCTTGAGTGGAGGAGGGCGAGGGGCCGTGTAAACCTCTTTGAGTGGAGGGAGAAGATGGGCTTGTGTGCAGCTGGGAAGAGAGAGTGATCCCCCTGTGTCAATGTGTTGGAGAGAGCTCCTAAAGCACTGGAGAGTGAGAGAGAAACCCCTCCCAGGAGACAAGAGTGTCTTGAGTGTACTCCAGAGAGTATATTGGGACTTGTGTCCAGGGAAGTCTGTAAGAGCTGGAAAACTGCAATTTAAACATGAAAGGTGCTGTCAGTTTCCATTTTCTGTGCTGAAAACTGTGCCGTAGCTATGGATTTCACTATCTAAAGCTCACAAGTTCAGGAAAAGTTCCCACAAAAGGCCACAGGGCTGCGGTTTCCCTTGGTCACTAACCAGATACTCTTGGACACTATATAATATACTGTAGCTTCCATCTATCTCCAAAATGCTCACACAACAGAGAATTAGTGATAGGCGAACCTGTGCCGTTTTGCATCAGCGAAAAGTCGCAAATTTAACAAAAATATTTTGAAACGGGCAAAAATGTGCAAAACGCATCTGTGTCAATGGGTGTCAAAATAATTTTGAGGAGTGACAATAGTTTTGGGTGCACTGCAGGGTTATAATGCAGCCCCATACTTATCTCTAGCTACTAGTGATGGGCGAATATATTCTAGGCGAATTTGCATGTTTTGCCACCGGCGAAAAATCCGCCATGGCGAAAAAATTTGGGTGCGCGTCAGAATAGTCGCGCGCATAAACATTGTCGTATGTCAAAATGATTTGGACGCCCATTGACTTTAATGCATTTGGCCAAAATAGGCGCGCATATAACAATTGTCGCGGTCATTGAAATGAATTCAATTTGACGCCCATTGACTTCAACGCGTTTCACAAATTTTTCGCCGTTACCCAAATTTCCGAATTTTTCTGCGAAACGGGACAAATTCGCCCATCACTACTAGCTACGCTTTGCATTGAAGCAACGTCCTTCAAATGCCAGCAAATGTTCTTTCTGATAACAGTTTTGAAATTACAGATGGATTATTTTTAAAGAATACATTATCGAAGAGTTTAAAGTCGTTATATAACTGATTTTTATGTCAGTTGAGTATTCTCCCCTGAATGTATTTATCACACCCACATAAATGCACAAAGCATAAAAGCTGAATGTCTCCGGGTGCTGTACATGACTAACAAACGTTTACTTTGTGCTTCTCTGTAAATTGCCAACCACATTAGTCACAGTCAAAATGGGCTTAAAACTGATTTATCTCATCAAAGGTGTTTTTGTTATTGTTTCATTCATTTGTTGTGCTGGGGACAGTTTTATTATTTTAGTTTGTATTATTTTAGTTTTAGTTAATTTTTTTTTAATTGACTCCACTAGAGGCCTCCTGCTATCTCTCTGTTATTGGCAGAAGCACCTTGTACCATGTGATGCTTAGTGATACCACCATGTACCACTATCATTGATCTATACATATTCAAACCACCTTTCAGCATCACCTATAGAAAAGCACACTGCTTTGTATATTTATATGGTCACAGAACTGCAGTACAGTAGGGGATAAATTATCCCTTATAATACATGAGTGATACTCAGAGTTCCCTGTATAACTCAGCTTGCAGCCTTGTGTCTTTATATGGTCATAGAACAACCCCTCAGTGACTTCTAATATCCTTATCATTTACAGTAGGGGGTACATTATCCCTTATAATACATGAGTGATACTCAGAGTTCCCTGTATAACCCAGGCTGTAGCCTTGTGCCTTTATATGGTCACAGAACCCCTCAGTGACTTATAATATCCTTATCATTTACAGTAGGGGGTACATTATCCCTTATAATACATGAGTGATACTCAGAGTTCCCTGTATAACCCAGCGTGTAGCCTTGTGCCTTTATATGGTCACAGAACAACCCCTCAGTGACTTCTAATATCCTTATCATTTACAGTAGGGGGTACATTATCCCTTATAATACATGAGTGATACTCAGAGTTCCCTGTATAACTCAGCCTGCAGCCTTGTGCCTTTATATGGTCACAGAACCCCTCAGTGACTTCTAATATCCTTATCATTTATAGTAGGGGGTACATTATCACTTATAATACATGAGTGATACTCAGAGTTCCCTGTATAACCCAGCCTGTAGCCTTGTGCCTTTATATGGTCACAGAACCCCTCAGTGACTTATAATATCCTTATCATTTATAGTAGGGGGTACATTATCACTTATAATACATGAGTGATACTCAGAGTTCCCTGTATAACCCAGCCTGTAGCCTTGTGCCTTTATATGGTCACAGAACCCCTCAGTGACTTCTAATATCCTTATCATTTACAGTAGGGGGTACATTATCCCTTATAATACATGAGTGATACTCAGAGTTCCCTGTATAACCCAGCCTGTAGCCTTGTGCCTTTATATGGTCACAGAACCCTTCAGTGACTTCTAATATCCTTATCATTTATAGTAGGGGGTACATTATCCCTTATAATACATGAGTGATACTCAGAGTTCCCTGTATAACTCAGCCTGCAGCCTTGTGCCTTTATATGGTCACAGAACAACCCCTCAGTGACTTCTAATATCCTTATCATTTACAGTAGGGGGTACATTATCCCTTATAATACATGAGTGATACTCAGAGTTCCTTATGTTATATTTTACAACAAGGAGTAAATTGCTCAGTGTAGGAGTGTTGCTCTGAAGATGTAAATGTTAAAACTAAGAAAACTGGAAAAAAACATTTTAGACATTAATTTAACATGGATTGTTTTATTTTTTGTGTTTATTTCAATTACTGTCATAGCAACTGCACTTTCCCTCACATTTACAATGCACATTCTTCCTTCCTCTTTGTGTCCTGTAACACACATACTATGTGATTAAGGTTAATGAGTAGAATCATTAGGCCGCAGCTCAGTCTTTTCAGCCGTGCAGAAGCTGTTCCCAGCCCACATAATTATGCTAAAAACTGCTGTTCTACCCACACAAAATCATTCCTTTGCCAGTGTTCTAACTAATAGTAGTTTCACAGTTATTTTCAGATACTTCATCTAACGCTCACAGGCACATAGTTAACATTATTCCTAATTAAGGCACTGGGATTTCTGATACAGTAATGGACGTTGAAGGGTATTAAACCCAACTGGAATAACATTAAAGGCTAAATGCCTGTACTCGACTGTAGTACAGACACTAAGACCACGTCAGTATATATACGACATATTGTTCCTAAGACATTAAAATAATTATACAGTTCAAAAGGATGTCACTGAATGCACTTCAAAATCGAGGTGCGGGAAAAAACGAAAACGAAAATATATTTAGGGGCAGATTTATCAGGGGTCGAATTTAGAGTTCATGGGAGTTTTTTTAAACTCCCATAAACTCCCATACACTTCAATTGCAATTTATCAAAAAATTGGAATTTTTCAAACTCGGGTGAATGGGATCGACCCGCAAACTCGCAATGAAGTTGAATCAAATTTTTTCTCCACAAAAAACACGATTTTCAGGAAGGCTGCAAACAACTCCAAATTGATCCCAGGACGTCCCCCATAGGCTAAAACAGCAATTCGGCAGGGTTAAGGTGGCGAATAGTCAAATTTGAATTCTTAAAAACTTAAAAACTTGAATCAAATTTTAACTATTTCCTAGTCAAATTCGAATTTCAAAATTAAAATTTTCACTTCGACCCTTGATAAATCTGCCCCTGAGTGTAGACTTCTCATAAAGTACACACCACTTAAGTGTTACCACATTCACTCTTATCAGTGTATAATAACCAAATGTAAACTAATGCACCGAATTTAGGATTCGGTTCGGGATTCAGCCTTTTTGAGCAGGATTCGGCCAAATCCTTCTGCCCGGCTGAACTGAATCTGAATCCCAATTTGCATATGGGAGGGAAATCGCGTGACTTTTTGTCACAAAACAAGGAAGTAAAACATTTTTCCACCTTCCAAACCCTACTTTGCATATGCAAATTAGGATTAGGTTAGGGTTCGGATTCAGTTCGGTATTCAGCCGAATCTAACTCGAAGGATTTGGGGGCTTGGCTGAATCTAAAATAGTGGATTCGGGGCATCCCTAGTGCTTTATTACCAAACATACATTAACCAGTGAAAAAGTTGTGTTTTAGAGATGTTTTAGAATATGGTAGATACCCACACTTTTACCAGTGATGATTTTGGTTGTTGATCGTAATTACATCTTCATCTTCAACATTCTTCTATATGGGCAATAAATTATATTTTAATAAGTAAAAAAAAATATACTTACAAATTCTTTTTTTTTAAAATCGCATATAAAATCGACGAAATTTCGTGCAGTAATTCCTTTAGCGTTCGTTTGTCTCTACTGCGCGTCTTTTTCCTTCAGCATCCACCGCCACCACTGACGCGATTCGCCAAAAGAGGCTCCTTCCAAGAGCGATCTCTTCTAAATACGCTCCCTCTCTAAAACACAACTTCTTCACTGTGGTTGATGTATGTTTGGTAATAAAGCACAAGCGCTTTGATGTAACTAATGGTTTATATTTTGGTTATTATACACTAAGGGGCAGATTCACTAACTTCGAGTGAAGGATTCGAATGAAAAAAATTCGAATTTCGAAGTATTTTTTGGGTACTTCGACCATCGAATTGGTTAAATTCGTTCGAATTCGAACGAAATCGAACGATTCGAACTAAAAATCGTTCGACTATTCGACCATTCGATAGTCGAAGTACTTTCCCTTTAAAAAAAACTTCGACCCCCTACTTCGGCAGATAAAACCTACCGAAGTCAATGTTAGCCTATGGGGAAGGTCCCCATAGGCTTGCCTGTGATTTTTTGATCGAAGGATTTTCCTTCGATCGTTGGATTAAAATCCTTTGAATCGTTCGATTCGAAGGATTTAATCGTTCGATCGAACGAAAAATCCTTCGATCGATCGAAGTTGAATGATTTTAGTTCCCAGTCGAATATCGAGGGTTAATTAACCCTCGATATTCGACTCTTGATGAATCGGCCCCTAAGAGTGAATGTGGTAACACTTAAGTGGTGTCTACACTATAAATATTTTCTTGTTTTTTTCCCGCACCTTAATTTTGAGAACTCAAGGTGGATCTTCTACAGTGGCACTTTTGTCATAAAGTTACCAGATGTTCATTGTAGAATCTGAGGACACCTATTAAAGTCCAGCAGTACGTTGCTCAAGGCCACACCCACTTTGTGATCACACCCACTCAGGGTCATGGCCAGAAAATTCAGTTTAATAAAAAAGAAAAGAAACAAGTTGCAGCAGATGTTGCCTTGCCTCTGCAGTCAATGCAAAAGTAGCTCTCCTAGAAACTCATAGGATGGGTGAACCAATAACAGGTGTTCTTGAGCCAATAGATGAACCAGGTCCCACACCCTAATGAGTCCCAGTTTGGAACAAGTCCCATCATTCTTCTTTCCACCACAAGCCTACAGTATGTACCATTGATATTATTTAATACTGTGTTCATCTAATTCATGTAAGAATGGCCCCTGGATGTCAGGTTCTCTGGTGGGTCCAACTCTGACGCCAGCCCCTATCCTAGTTCCAGGACAAGAACGTTAAGCACCAGGAGGTGGCACAGCATTTTGCAGTTGAACATTTGGGAAGTTGGGTCGGACGCCAAATGCCCAGTAAAATCTATTTATTAGGAATGCATGCACCTATGAGAAGTGTCATTACTTGAAGTACTACAACATTATTTCCTCATACATTTTTCATGGAGATGTATTATCAAAGTGTACAGTGCATTACAGCTCAACATGAAAGGAATACCTAGCATCAAATATCACTCCTTTGATTAATACATCTTATCTGCCCTAGGGGAGCGTGCAACTTCTCTGCAAGATACAGCATTGCCAGGACTCTGCATTTATTGCACAGCCTGGGCCTCTGCTTACTCAGATAGAAAGAATATCTTGTACTTTGCAGAAGTCGTCATTCTGTTAAAGGACCTACGACATGTGCAGTGGGAAGAAGCTGAGATTCTTTTCCCCATTATATGCTACAAATATATTTTAATACCAAAGGCATAATATAATAAAGAGAGATCTTGTATCCCATAGCAACCAATAAATCCTTCTGCATCTACCTAAGTTAATATTATGTTGTGTTATAGCCCAAAGGTGGTGTGACCTATTAGCCAAGGTAAGAGGAAAATAAGGTCTGGCCAGAAATCAGAAATAACCAACAATGGAGTTGAAGCTTTACAAAACCCAGCAAAATTCATAGACTCCTGTACTGATGCAGTTGGAGCTGATAAATAACACATGCAACTTCCCATACGGTTTGCTGCGAGTTGTTCACGTGCAGTTATTTCATTTCAACGACAGAAAGAAGTCTGTGTTCGATTCATGAGACAAAAGTTTGCTGCATGTATTGGGAATCCTGGAGCGACTACCAATTTATAAGTGTTTGTAACTTCAGTGTTTCATTGCATATTTTGGAGGAAGGACAGTTGCACCAAGTGCTAATATTTAGAAGTGCAAGGAGGCTATGGATACAAGTGCCTTTAATAATGCTGTTAGGTTCACAATCACTGTGTTAATTTTTTCATGATAGCAGTTGTGGCCTTAAAGGAGAACTAAAGCCTAACTAAAGAAGTAGCTAGAAATGTTGTACATGATGTTTTGTGCTTCTGTACCAGCCCAAGGCAACCACAGCCCTTTAGCAGTAAAGATCTGTGTCTCCAAAGATGCCCCAGTAGCTCCCCATCTTCTGCTGATTCACTGCACATGCTCTGTGCTGCTGTCACTTACTGAGCTTAGGGAGCCACTCACAATATACAGTACACATAGAATAGAAATGTCACAATATAAGGCTGATTAGTAATTAATACAGATAATTACTACATGGCAGCACAGAAACCAGTGCAATTAGCATCAGAATTTAAAGGGATACTGTCATTATTTTTATGGTGTAGTTTTTATTTCTAAATGACACTGTTTACACAGCAAATAATTCACACACCCATATATTCCTGAACCAACAAGTGTATTTAGTTGTGATATTGGTGTGTAGGTGCATCTCAGGTCATTTTGCCTGGTCATGTGCTTTCAGAAAGAGCCAGCACTTTAGGATGGAACTGCTTTCGGACAGGCTGTTGTTTCTCCTACTCAATGTAACTGAAGGAGTCACCGTGGGACATGGATTTTTACTATTGAGTGCTGTTCTTAGATCTACCAGGCAGCTGTTATCTTGTGTTAGGGAACTGTTATCTGGTTACCTTTCCATTGTTCTGTTGTAAGGCTGCTGGGGGGGGGGTGAAGGGAGGGGGTGATATCACTCCAACTTGCAGTACAGCAGTAAAGAGTGACTGGAGTTTATCAGAGCTCAAGTCACATGATTGGGGCACCTGGGAAACTGACAATATGTCTAGCCCCATATAAAATTTCAAAATTAAATGTAAAAAAATCTGTTTGCTCTTTTGAAAAACAAATTTCAGTCTGCTGGAGCAGCACAATTAACTTGAAGAATCATAATTTCATGGTGTAGTTTTTATTTCTGAATTACACTGTTTACTCTAACATATACAATTTTACTCATAAACCAACAAGTGTATATTTTCCAGTTGTAATAATGGTGTGTAGGCAGCCATCACAGGTCCTGTGCTTTCAGAATGAACCAGCACTTCACAATGGAACTGCTTTCAGACAGGCTATTGTTTCTCCTACTCAAAGCAGTGAGACTTGGATTTTTGTTATTGAGTACTATTCTCATATGAACCAAGAAGCTTTAATCCTTCCCATTGTTCTGATCAGTCCAAATTGCAGTGCAGCAATAAAAAGTGACTGAAGTCTGAGCACATGACTGAGGACACCTTGGCAGCTGACAACATGTCTAGCCCCATGTCAGATTCGAAAATTAAATATTAAATAAATCTGTTTTCTCTTTTGAAAAAAAAATGATTTCACAGCATAAGTCTGCTGGAGCAACACTAGTAACTGATGCATTTTGAAATAAGATGTTTTCCCTTACAGAAGCCCTTTAATAAGAAAATTGAAAACACTTTTACTTTAGCACTTCCTGTCACTTCCTAGTCCTGTCGAGCAGAGGAGAAGCTGATAAAACTAACTATTAGACCACCGGGAAGTCATTCGTTGAAAAAATGTAATTAATATTAATACATTATATTTATAAGTATAATATAAATTATAATTACATAAAAAAAATAGGTAGAATGCAATTTTAATGCAAGCTCTATTCACTGGGATCTTTTTTTTTTTTTTAGCAAAGGGGTTTTAGGTGTATATTGTTAAGTTGTTTTTTTATATTCAATTTTGAAATCTGACATGGGGCTAGACATTTTGTCGATTTCCCAGCTGCCCCTGGTCATGTGACTTGTGCCTGCACTTTAGGAGAGAAATGCTTTCTGGCAGGCTGCTGTTTTTCCTTCTCAATGTAACTGAATGTGTCTCAGTGGGACATGGGTTTTTACTATTGAGTGCTGTTCTTAGATCTACCAGGCAGCTGTTATCTTGTGTTAGGGAGCTGCTATCTGGTTACCTTCCCATTGTTCTTTTGTTTGGCTGCTGGGGGGGAAAAGGGAGGGGGGTGATATCACTCCAACTTGCAGTAAAGAGTGACTGAAGTTTATCATAGCACAAGTCACATGACTTGGGGCAGCTGGGAAATTGATAATATGTCTAGCCCCATGTCAGATTTAAAAATTGAATATAAAACAATCTGTTTGCTCTTTTGAGAAATGGATTTCAGTGCAGAATTCTGCTGGAGCAGCACTATTAACTGATTCATTTTTTAAAAATTTTTTTTCCCATGACAGTGTCCCTTTAATAGCTAGAAGATCAGGCTAAATGCCAGATAGCAGTGTAAATGCCAGGAAGAAGTAAGGTAGAACAAAAAAAAACAAAAACCCAGAGTAATGCAAAGGTCAGAAAAAGGAAAAAATAGCAATAATGATCTGATCTGCCTTATTAACAGAAACCTTAATTCAACTAAAATGTTTCTAGTAAATTTATATTTATATTATATTATATAGTTAGTGGATTGTTGTCTGCGCCTGTTAGTGAATTGGCGAAGTCCCTGCGGATTGGATTTCTGGCGAAAAGTCGTTAGCATTAGCCACTTCGCCCTTTAGTAAATCTAAAGGTTTGAAGAAGAATTCTAAAGGTTTGAAGTGGTTTGATGGGGATTTTGGTGAAAGAGATAAATTACCCCAACTAAGTTTTTTAATGGATGGTGTAAAATTACAGCTGTACAAATACATTTCTTGTCCTACCATCATGTTCATGGGTGACGGGCACGATCTCTTTGCCTGCTCCATGTTTTTCAATTATGGTTGATGATTGCTGGTGGCCTTTTACCTGTTGCCATGAATCCAGGCTGGTTTTCTGCACTTGCTTCTTGCAGTCTACCCCATTCCACCCAGTTTTGACTCATCAATCCTAACACGTAGCTACTCTATGTGCAGCTATGGAAACTATACTATCTCTTCAACCTTTGATCCTCAGGTGTCTTGAAGTTGGATTGTCACTTCTAAATCTTGTGGGGGTTCCTGAGTAGCAGAGGGTTCAACCCATAGCTGTTATAGACAAAAAGGTTGCTGATCCAACTAGTATATCTAAAATATGTTCTGACCATGGGAATGTGTGCGTCAATCATCTAGTTAGATCTGAACAGCACTAGACAGCTGACTTATTGGTTTGTTAGAGGTGCCTGGCCTTGGAATGTTACTCTTTTTCCAGTTTGTGCTTCACATATTCTATACATGGTGCTACATGTCCCATTCACAAGCCTGACAGTTGGACGGGCTCAATGTGTACTCTGTGTACTCCGTAGAGCCCTAGGATCATATTAGTGGCAGAAAAAAATTAAAAATGCTGAACGTTGCTTTAAAAAAACAAGAAAACTTTTAAAAAATTTGAGTTTTTCAGACTATTACTAGAGAAGCAAAAATCTGAAAACCTCTAAAATCTGAAAGGGTAGAAAAAAGGTCCAATAGAATCAGCGCAGCTCCTGGGGACTTTGACTTGGCTCAGATTTGTATTCGAGTTTTCCGTTGTTTTAACACTTCATAAATCTGAAATTTGTATAGTTTTAGAGAAATAAAAAAAGATTTTTTAGAGAAAAAATACAATTCGTAAAAAAAAAAAAAGAGAGAAATCCCAAAGCCCTGTAGACATGCATGAAGCTACCAGATAAAGTGTATAGCATGCTGGGAGATTTCAGGCTCTTTGACCAACAAGTGTTATAAGTGGGGTTAAAACGTTGTTACCCCCTTGTCCTCTATATGAAGCATCTACATACGATTGTTGCTTGACACAGAAGGCAAAGGAGGACAATGCTTCCCATTTAGGAGGCATGTGTTAGGGCAACTAAGTGCATAAAATTGCCCTATGCCTTGTGTCATGTCGCTAACTCTCCAAGCAGAGGAATGTATAGATATATTTTGAAACCAGGCTTGAATCTAAATGTGATGTCAATGAAAAAAATACACCTGAACACAATATGAATATAAACAAAGTTCTTTCACTAAAAATACCAATCACCCATGAATGTCTGCAGTCTACAGTCTAGATAAAATATTCTGTCTTCCTTGTACTCCCCTTCTATTATATTCCAAAAGAATGAAAGAAAAGACACTTCATTCTATCTACTGGGTACATGAAAGCATTGAAGCTTCCGCCAAAATCGCAGTACAAAAATCAATAATGTACAAGAGACCTGCCTCTTAAACAGATGCTTTGAAGCCAACGCTGAAAATAAGTCTTCTCAGGAGTCCTGCTGAATGCTTAAGAAGAATACGGGGAGATACATTGCGGCCTAAATAAGATGTGAAAATCAACATTACACTGCAGATCGTTGATAAAGAGAGCAAAATATTTTGATGGTATGCTGAATTGTGATGGGCAAATTTGTCGGCGGGGACAATTCACCGACGTCGGAACCGTCAAATTCGCAACAAATTCGCGCCTGGCTAGCGCTAAAGTCTCTTCCATCTCTGTAAGTCAAATTTCTGTTATACATACACATAATTGCACAGAGGATGTGCTGAGATCCATACTAAAAGGTATAGGAATTATTTTCAAATTAATTAAGACAGTGAGGGAGTTATTAATTAAAGTTTGAATAGCAAAAACTAGAAAAAATTTGAGTTTTTTTTTACTACAGATATAAAAATAATGGATAGCACACCCGATTTGAAAAGCAATTAAATTTATTACAAAAAGAAAAAATAAGCAAAAATAGTATACAAAAATCAAATAAAAAAAATAATAATAAGGTGAGCCCAATGTGTTTCGACCTTAAGGGTCTTCCTCAGGGACACAAAATACTTTTTGATTTTTGTTTATTTTGTGCCCCTGAGGAAGACCCTTAAGGTCGAAATGCGTTGGGCTCACCTTATTATTATTATTATTATTTTTTATTTGATTTTTGTATACTATTTTTGCTTATTTTTTCTTTTTGTAATAAATTTAATTGCTTTTCAAATCGGGTGTGCTATCAATTATTTTTATATTTGCAATTCGTTATGGAGACCCTTATGGGGAGTCACCTATGGATTAGCACCCCGTAGTTTAATTTAAGGGTGTGCGCCTTCTCTCCTTATTCTGTATATTTTTTTACTATAGAATCTGGATTTTTTAATGAAAAAAAACACTAAAGTTTTTCAGGGTTTATTCATTTTTGATGCTGCAAAAAGTCAGAATTTGAAAATCCGGCATCACAGACCTGCTGAGGTTTTATATAAGTCAATAGGAGAAGTCTCTATAACATTTGGAAGTTTCTTTGGTCTGTGCTGGAATTAGCCCTAAAATGTGACTATTTTGGACTTTTTGGGCAATGATCTGAGAAATTCAGGCTTTTCTGGAAAAATCCCGGAAAAATCGTATGATTTGGGAAAAAACTCCCTCCCTCTATATGATTAAGTTGGACTTTTTAAATTAAAAATTCGGAAAAAAATCGGATTTTGATAAATAACCCCCAAGTCTACTTGAAAAACATGAAATTAATCAAATAGGCTGGTTTTGCTTCCAATAGGGATGAATTATATCTTAGTTTAGATTGTGTACAAGGTATTGTTTTATTATTACAGAGAAAAAAGAAACAATTTTTTAAAATTTGGATTATTTGGATAAAATGGAGTGTATGGGAGCTTTCCGGGTAATGGATATCTGGATGGCAGATCCCATGCCTGTACGTATATATAATACACGAGCCATGAATTTCCTGTAAATTATATCCTTATAAACGGTGCTTGGTGATGTCATCAGTTATAATGGGTGCTCAGGGATGTCATTTCTATCACATGACTCACTGAAACTTGTGAATTATAATATAATGTACCCTCTGTGTAAAATGTAAGGTTAGTAGATGTCACCTCAGAGTTCCATAATCTTTTATAGTCATGGAGCTCCTTGATGACGTGCGAGGAGCACATTTTGGAGCATTTGAATAAAAACAATGGAAACAAGCTATTGAGAATCTTGTGAAGGTTTTATAAAACATGATCTACTGGCTGTCCTATGAAAGTATCTTATTGTGTCCGTCCCACAAGAGTATTCTGAAAGGAGATCATGTAGTGAAGCTTCTTGCATGCGCCTCAGTTGACCATGGGTTCTACTCAATGGATCACTATCTTTATCTCCTCCTTCCACGCTGGGTTATTGAAATCACAGGACCTGCAATAGTCAATGACCTAGAGCAGTGTTGTCTAACTTATTACATGCCGTGTGCTGATTATTTCTCATATTATATGTTTTGCTTTTGAGCAAATTGGAGGACATAAAATTCTTTTGGAGGTCACATCAGCCAAGGGCCACCAGTTGGAAAGCTCTGACCTAGAGAATGGTTTGCCATTAAATATAGTTAGTGCCTTATAACTGGAATAAGGCAGCATTAAATATTCCTTGAAGGAGGAGTCCATTCCAACATTGAAAATTATTTTCCCAATGCATTCTGGGAGCAAAGTTTCAGCAGGTGATGGAGCCCAGTGCTGAATACCACCACTCCATAGTGTTGAGTGGTCAAGCATATTTTGACTTTTGGATGCAGGAATCAGTTTTTAAGCTTTCCTGATAAATGGCAGAAATGATTGGATCCTTCCAGTATTATAGATTCTTTGGTCAATAAACCTGTCCCATAATTAAAAATGTTTTTTTGCCCCCTCAAAAGAGTGTGTCTCTTTAATAGTTATACAATGTTTATAATAATGGCTCCAGCAGCTTTTATGGAGAATCGTGTCATTCCCACAAGCGTAAATTGCAACTTGTCTCTGGCAGTTGTGTGTATTTAATAACGTCTTCTCTTCTCTTGTAATTGTACTAAATGCATTCATGGCTTTCTAAGTGCCTTTTACTGGTTTGATAGAAAGGAAGCTCTTCCCTAATGCACGATCTTTATTCTTTCAATGGGAACAGTTGAAATGTCAAGGCACAAGACTAGAGGGACAACTGATCTATTGAACAATATGGAATTGATTTTTTTCCCCTCACTAGTCTACACGCTAACATTTAACATTTAAATGAAACGCACACTTTTTTAGACTATAAAGTCTGTAGTGAACATAATGAAATTGGGGCATTTTGCCCAGTTTTTTTTAAAAAAACTGGTGAATAAGATCAAGCTGCAAATTCTGTTTTTTCAATTTGAAATTCGAATTTTTTTCACCAAAATGTTTTTTTAACAAAAGGAAAATTAAATTTTTTTTTCAAAAGTCCACCAAACGACTCCAGATTGATTGTAGGAGGTCCTCATAGGCTAAAACACCTATTCGGCAGGTTTTAGATTGTGAATAATCAAATTTGAATTCTTAAAGGGACAGTACATGATAAATTATAATTTCGATTTTTTTTAAAATTCAAATCAAATTTGGACTATTCCTTAGTCGAATTACACTAAAATAAGCTCTAAATTCAAATTTAAAAATTCAAATTTTCAATTTGACTCTTGATATATCTGCCCCATACTGTATGTTGCTGCTGATACAGCAGAATATTGGTTTGTGTATAGTCCAAAACAATCCATTGTCTGATGGGTTATCT
Organism: Xenopus laevis; assembly: GCF_017654675.1. NCBI lineage: Eukaryota > Metazoa > Chordata > Amphibia > Anura > Pipidae > Xenopus > Xenopus laevis. Next base: position 159,329,459 of record NC_054374.1, on the reverse strand, counting down.
CCAAAATTTAAAAAGGACATCTCTACAACAGAAACCCTAGAAATAATGTATCCCCTACCGCAGAATATGAGGATAGTAGAAGGCAACACATACAGTATAAAAACTGGAATGGCCTTATTCATTAAAATCCGAATTTTTCTGGCTATTTAAATAAAAAAAAGTCAGACCAAACACAAATCCATGATTGGACCTATTATATTATTAAAAACCCATAATCTAATCAGATCGGGGAGAAACATGAAAATATCTAGCGAAATCCAAATCCTACGTATTATCCCGAATCGCTTAATTTTTTCCCCGAAAAGCCTGATTTTCAAAATTTAAGGATTTTCAGGCTAATTCCTGCGCAGACCACAGACACTTCCAAATAGGATAGGTACATCTCGCATTAATTTATATACAACCTCGGTAGGTCTGAGATGCCGGATTTTCGGATTCTGACTTTTTCCATTCTCAAGGTATAATAAATATCAAATTTCCCATTAAAAATTCAGATTTTATAGTAAAAAACCTAAAGTTTTTGAGTTTTTACATTCGGATAAAACAATATAATTACAAAATTATAAACAATGCAATTTTTTTTCGAAATACCTGTAATAAAGACCCATGAAACCCCATATCTACTAAAATTTTGTGATTTACTGTTAATCCTATCAGAATCCATTATATATTCCTCCTACCAGGTTTATAGAGATTTTAGGAGGAGGAGTGTTGGAAAGAGAATCTACCCAGACATATAATAATTCACATAACTATATATTGCATTTCCATGTGCTATTACACATTACACAGGTGTCAAGCACTAAAGAGCCTCAACATTAAATCCCCAAAGAAACACCCATGATGTTTTTTTATCCAGGGGACAAGGGACTGGCAGAATTACAAAGATGGTGATAGACTTGAGATCCCCTTTCCCACATTTCATCAAACATTACCATATCATTTTATTCTGTTGCAAACTAATGACCGATATTCCAAAATCCTAACATTATTTTCTCTTGGAACAAGTCTGTTTAAGCACAACCAACAGGCCCGGATTTTTGGGCAGGCCACAAAGGCCCGGACCTAGGGCAGCAAAATGGTGGGGCTGCATGCCACCCGCTGGACACAAATGAACCTGTCCCCACCACAGTCTGAACCTGGCACTCTGAACCTGCCCACCACCTCATCTGAACCTGCCCTCCCAGTGCTGGTAAGTGGTAGAATTGCGAAGGAGGCAAGTAGCAGGACTTAAAGAGTAGGATGAGGGTTTGTGTGAAGGGTTGGGAAGTGCAGGGGATGTGTGAGTGGGTCGGGATGGGGGAGGATGAGCTGGTCGACTGTGGGGGGGAATGAGCGGCATGGGGGGTGAGCATGACTGGGGCGGGGTGGTGCGGCCTAGGGGCGCACCTTTTAGAAATCCAGCCCTGACAACCAACCGGCTCATACTCCTTCTGTTTAATGACTTTCAGGTCATTGTAAGAACTATCTCTATTTGTGCTGATGATTAATGATGAGCGAATTTCTCCCGTTTCAATTCACCGAAAAATTCACAAATTTCCAGCGAAATGCGTGAAACGGCGGAAAATTTGCAAAACACGAATTTTGACCCCTGCATCAATTCGATGCGCATTAGTCAATGGGCGCGTTTAATTGTCGCCGGCGTCAGACCTGTCACCGGTGCAAATTCGCTGCAAATTCACACCTGCCAAATAAATTCGCCCATCACTACTGATGATACTAAATTGGGCAGAACCATAAGTTCCAGCAGGATGCTGCCACTTTGCAGAGATATTTGACTACAATGGAGAACTAAGCAGCAAACTAGCAAATGAAGTTCAATGTTGATAAATGAACTTTAGTAGAAATAACATAAATGGGGGTTATACACAAAATAGTAGTGTGTTTGGGTTATTCTAAATTGAAAATGATTTGGGGATTTTTGTGGATAACAAGCCGTGTAACTATAAGCAGTGTCATTTAGTTTCTATTAAAGAGAACAAAGTACTTTCTTGCTTAAAAAAGGCCATTAACTGCAGGGATGAAAACATAATTTTGATCAACATATGCTAAGCCTTGGTTATGATATTACAAAAAAAGTATAATTTATGATAAGGAGGGGCCCAACAGTGACCAACTTCCAACCATCTTTTTCAGCAAACCAGCAAGCATTCTGGGAATGGTTTCAATATAAACATAAAACAGACTTTTTAACATTGCTTTCCTTCCTGGTAAAACCATGTATTTTAACACAATTCCAAAAACATTGAGGAAATAGCAGCCTTCACTCACTGCTCTAATAACACACTTATTGCTCTGGCATTCACTGAAATTGTTGAGCAATTCAATTGTAGATGTAGAATATTATAGTCATTTAGTTGGTAAATAATATCAGGTAAAATTGGAAGTAAATAATTTCGAATATAAGCCCAGACAGGCTAAAGAAACATACTGTGATCCATTCACATATTCTGTTGTATAATATTACCATTTACTTGCCTTTTCCTGTGTTTCAAAGCTAAAGAAAGAAACTGCATTTTGTGACATGTACATGGATCCAGGTAATAAGTAGCACAGCAATGACAGACAAAACATATTCAATTCCCATATTTGAAGTAAGTACATACATTTAATTTAAATATAATATAAATAAAATTAATAAAGTGAATGGATACAACTGTGACATAATAACCGCCTTGTTATCATTCTATTTAAAGTCACAAATAGTTACATAGTTAAATCGGGTTGAAAAAAGACAAAGTCCATCAAGTTCAACCCCTCCAAATGAAAACCCAGCATTCATACACACACACCCTACTTTCACATAAATTCTATATACCCATATCTATACTAACTATAGAGTTTAGTATCACAGTAGCCTTTGATATTATGTCTGTCCAAAAAATCATCCAAGTCCTCTTATAGTCATTAACTGAATCAGCATCACAACATCACCCGGCAGTGCATTCCACAACCCTCACTGTCCTGACTGTGAAGAACCCCCTACGTTGCTTCAAATGAAAGTTCTTTTCCTCTAGTCTGAAGGGGAGGCCTCTGGTACGGTGATCCACTTTATGGGTAAAAAGGTCACCTGCTACTTGTCTATAATGTCCTCTAATGTACTTGTAAAGTGTAATCATGTCCCCTCACAAGTGCCTTTTTTCCAGAGAAAACAACCCCAACCTTGACAGTCTCCCCTCATAATTTAAGTCTTCCCTCCCTAACCAGTTTAGTTGCACTTAGTCTCTGCATTCTCTCCAACTCATTTATATCCCTCTTAAGGACTGGAGTCCAAAACTGCCCCCCATACTCCAGATGAGGCCTCACCAGGGACCTATAAAGAGACAGAATTGTGTTTTCATCCCTTGAGTTAATGCCCTTTTTTATGCAAGACAGAACTTTATTTGCTTTAGTAGCCACAGAATGACGCTGCCCAGAATTAGACAACTTGTTATCTACAAAAACTCCTAGATCCTTCTCATTTAAGGAAACTCCCAACACACTGCCATTTAAGTGCATAACCTGCATTTATCAACATTGAACCTCATTTTCCAGTTTGCTGCTCAGTTTTCCAGTTTAGACAAATCACTGTGCAAAGTGGCAGCATCCTGCATGGAACCTATAGTTCTGCACAATTTAGTATCATCTGCAAAAATAGAAACAGTACTTTCAATGCCCACCTCCAGGTCATTAATAAACAAGTTGAAAAGCAAGGGACCTAGTACAGAGCCCTGCGGTACTCCACTAACAACACTGGTCCAATTAGAAAATGTTCCATTTACCACCACTCTTTGTAGTCTATCTTTCAGCCAGTTCTCTATCCAGGTACAAATACTATGTTCCAGGCCAACATTCCTTAATTTAACCAGTAACCTTCTGTGTGGCACTGTATCAAATGCTTTAGCAAAGTCTAAGTAAATCGCATCCACTGCCATCCTAGAATCGAAGTCCCTGCTCACCTTCTCATAAAAAGAAATTAGATTAGTCTGGAAAGATTTATTACACATAAAACCATGCTGGCACAAAATCATAGTATTATGATTTGCTATGAAGTCCAGTATCTTATCCTTTATTAACCCTTCCAAAAGCATTATTACCATGGACGTCAGACTAACTGGCCTATAGTTTTGAGGCTGAGAACGGGATCCTTTTTTTGAATAGAGGCACCACATTAGCAATTTGCCAGTCTCTCAGCACCATGCCAGACCTCGATGAATCCTGAAAAATTAAGTAAAGAGGTTTGGCAATCACAGAGACAAGCTCGCTAAGTACCCTGGGATGAATACCATCTGGCCCTGGATTTTTGTTTATCTTAAAATGTTCTAGTCTCTTTTGAATTTCCTCATGTATGAACCATGCATCATTAGTTGTATTACTAGAATTGGGACTTCCTGCTTCATTTTTTTACTATTAACATATTTAAAAAAATAATTTTGGATTCTTTTTACTGCTTGCTGCAATATCCTTTTCCATATCAATTTTTAAGATAGCTTGCTTTTTTTGCATGATTTATTGGCCTCCTTGTACCTTATAAATGATTTGGCTGTCCCAGCTAACTTGAAAGCCTTAAAAGCACGTCTTTTCTTACCCACCTCAACACCAACGCTTCTATCGAACCAAAAAGGTTTTGCAACGACATTCCCTGCTTACAAGTGGAATATACTGACAAGTATATTTATTAAGCAGCATTTTAAAGACTTCCCATTTTTGTTCTGTGTTTAACCCTGTGAAAAGCATTTCCCACGTAATATGTTGCAGAGATGCCCTTACACTGTCAAAGTTTGCACGTCTGAAATTTTGTGTTTTAGTTAGAATTGCCTCTGCAACAGAATCTCAAAGGAGACCATGTTATGATCACTATTCCCTAAATGTCCACCCACACAAATGTTAGAGATGAGTTCAGTATTATTAGTTATTACAAGATCCATAGCTTTAATAGAGTTCTTGATTCAGTCTGTGTTTACTGAATTTAGACTAATGACACAAGGAGTGATTTTGGCTCATTGTTTTTAAAAGTACAAGGCTGCACTAGGCCAGTGTCTTATTTTAAGGAAAGTGGCGTCAACTGCCAGTCCTTGTTAGATGACATGCAAGTCAATGGTTGTGCTTTATGGCATCTTTTTAAATACTCAAAGCACTCCATTTGCCCTTACCCTTAAACTGGCCATACAGGTACATGTATGCTAGCCTGATGATTAGTGATGGGTGAATCTGTCCCGTTTCGCTTTGTCGAAAAATTCTCAAAACTCAGTCAATGGGCGTCAAAATAATTTTGATGTGCAACAATTTTGACACGAGCGAAATTGTTTTTTTTGTCCAAATGCTTTAAAGTCAATGCCAGTCTGAAAAATTTTGACAAGCAACAATCTTTATGTGCATGCCAATTTAGACGTGCAACAATTTTTGGCGCCGATTTGCGGAAATATTTGAGGATGGTGAAATGTGAAATCCATGCCTGCCAAATAAATTCAACCATCACTACTGATGATACCACCCGACATCAATAATATAGATATTGGTTGGTTTGCCAATAAGGCAGGTCTGAAATGTTATATGGCAATGAACCATGTGAGCCAAAGTATGTCCATCAGCAAATGAGGAAGTGAAGTTGCAGCTCCGGTTCTATTCTGATTGGTTTGGCTATTGGTTTGAACAAGGGAACAATAGAAATGCAGCCAACCCATGTATGACCCCTCAGATAGTATCTGCCCATTCATCCCCTTGGCTGATTATTTGGATATTGTAAAGGATCAACCCATCGTATGGACATCTTTAGTCTGAGCTCGTCTCTCTTTCTTGGTTCCATAGATAAATTATACAAAGACTTGCCGAGACATCAGTGGAATAAAAGTTAATGAGCCTTTCGCTTAGGGGGGTCATTGATCTTTCTATGTGTCTAGTGAGGCAGGTGCACTGTCCCTGGGTGTATAACTTGAATCAAGTCATTAAAAAAAAGAAAAATTAATTATTTTGTTTTTAGCTTGAAAGGGAAAAGAGACAGACCCAGGAGTACTAAGAAATACTCTTCATCATGAAAGCACAAAGGTGACTATAATTTTTATATTGGGATTCCTATTTCCTCCTAAAGTACAGTGGTTAAAATACTAAGAAATAATGCTTCTAGTTATATACTGGAAACACACTGTATTCAGTCCTTATCTCTCTGCACAATCTTAAACAAGAGCTCAGCATGGTTTGGGAACCCCACATCTCACTAAGCCTTCATCACGGGGACCGCTTGATATATAGGCTTGATATATACTCCTTAGCCAAAGTGCTGTGGTCTTGTCTTCACTGCCCCTCATTTTAAAGGCTATCGGCATTCGTTCCAGTTGTTTATTCATGCTGTTCCTGCACCATGCTTCCTCTTTCATTATTTTTATTTTACTTTGAAATTCCAGTGCATGTAACACCTACAATTGTATTTTTTTTTTCCCTTCGGAGGCTGACAGATCGGGATACGTTCCTATGGTTGCCATGCCAACTAACTTCGGCAATCAAGTAGCTACAGTCTGTGTTTCAGTGCGAAAGTGAAGGACAGTGGGAAAAAAAAGTTAACTGTGAATTCTCATTGCTCCCCAGTGATTTATATACTTTCTTTTTTCATAGTTGGATACAAAGAAACCAAGCCAAGGTCATATATGATAATCATGCACATTAGCTATATTAGCCAGAATACAGTATGGAAATCATGTTTCAATGAGCTGTCAGAATAATATCATTCAACGTTGTTTTCTAGAATTATTTTTCTTTATATTCTGCACCATCAAGGACACAGTTGTTGGGAGTCAAGAAGGGTTGCCACCTGTCCGGTTTTAAATGTCGTTACCCCAGCCCCATCATCAATGACCTGCCTCCAAACATCCTAAACCCGTCTGCTACCCATTGATGTCACCAAGCTGTCCACTAGCATCACAGGCCTGCCTGATACAGGTATGGAACCTGTAATCCAGAATGCACAGAACCTGGGGTTTTCCAGATAAGGAGTTTTTCTGTCATTTGGATCTCCATACAGTAAGCCTACTAAAAAATGATTTCAACATTAAATAAACTTATTAGAGTAACTTTGTTGGGATCAAGTACAAACTACTGTTTAATTATTACAGAGAAAAAGGAAATCATTTTTAAAGGAGAACCAAACCCTTATTAATAAAACCCCTACCCTACATAGACCCCCCCTGCTCCACCCCAGCCTAGGTGTAATCCTCGGTAATTGCCCCTAAACCCTTACTTACCTCTCTATACAGATTCAGCGCAGCGCAGAGGATCTTCTTCTCTTCGGTCTTCTTCGTAAAGTAAGCGCCGTATCGGCGCATGCGCAGTTGGAGCAGTGTTTTGTTTTTTGACAACTGCACATGCGCCGAAAGTAACTAAGCGCCGCAAGAAAACCCGAAGATTACAAAGAGATGCTCAACTGTTATAATGAAAAGCGCCAAAAGCTTAGGAAACATGTTTTTTTAAATAAATATTACAAATTGAGGGGCATATTTACTTACGGTCGAATATCGAGGGTTAATTAACCCTCGATATTCGACTGTCGAAGTTAAATCCATCCACTTCGAATATCGAAGTTGAAGGATTTACCACAATACAAGAATGATTAAATCCTTTGAATCGTTCGATTTTTTCTTCGACCCAAAAAAGATTGCAAAGCCTATGCGGACCTTCCCCATAGGCTAACATTGACTTCGGTAGGTTTTAGGTGGCGATCTATGGGGGTCTACGTTTTTTTTAAAAAAAGACAGTACTTCGACTATCGAATGGTCGAACGATTTTTATGATTCGAAGTCGAAGTTGTAGTCGAAGGTCGAAGTAGCCCATTCAATGGTCGAAGTAGCCAAAAAAAACATTCGAAATTCTAAGTTTTTTTTATTCTATTCCTTCACTCGAGCTAAGTAAATGGGCCCCTACATGTCAGACTGAACTATTCCGGTATAATATTTAATAATATACCCAACATTCATAGGGAGGAAAAGAGAAAGAAAGAAAGAAAGAAAGAAAGAAAGAAAGAAAGAAAGAAAGAAAGAAAGAAAAAGAAAGAAAGAGAAAGAAAGAAAGAAAGAAAGAAAGAAAGAAAGAAAGAAAGAAAGAAAGAAAGAAAGAAAGAAAGAAAGAAAGAAAGAAAGAAAGAAAGAAAGAAAGGGGAAGGGGGGCAGATGGAAAGAATGAAAAAGAAAGAAAGAAAGAAAGAAAGAAAGAAAGAAAGAAAGAAAGAAAGAAAGAAAGAAAGAAAGAAAGAAAGAAAGAAAGAAAGAAAGAAAGAAAAAGAAAAAGAAAGAAAGAAAGAAAGAAAGAAAGAAAGAAAGAAAGAAAGAAAGAAAGAAAGAAAGAGAAAGAAAGAAAAGGGGGCAGATGGCAAGAAAGAAAGAAAGAAAGAAAGAAAGAAAGAAAGAAAGAAAGAAAGAAAGAAAGAAAGAAAGAAAGAAAGAAAGAATAGGGAAGGGGGCAGATGGCAAGAATATGACAAGTGACAATCTTGACAACCGAGTCTCTTATTATGAGTGCGGCACAGAGGGGGGTTGTTTCCATGGAAAATTTATATTATAGGATGTTATTTGATTTGTGGAGAGATATAACGCAGGACAGACAGACGTATTCACAGCAGCAGTTTTATTTGGCACAATGTCACTATGAATATTAAGCAGATATAACCCTCCGATGAGTAATAGCTATTTTGGTTTGAATTAACCAGATATCATCATTATTTATAGATAACAATTTATTTCTGGGACCGTCCCTCTATTATTCAACTTCTCCTTTATGAATCATCAATGCTTTCAAATGAAGATGTTACCATCTTATCCTTTGCTTCTTTTTTCTTTAACTTCGCAGGAACCTACGAGAATTGTAGTTCTCCTGCATGAAGCTGGATTGAAACTCATGAGCTACACATATATGTAAAGGAACGATTCCGTGCATGCGCAGGTGGAATAAGGGGAAGGCATTTTAAAAGGTCATTGTGCAACATTACATTACATTAGTGATGGGTGAATAAATTCACCTGGTGCGAATTTGCTGCAAATTTCCGCGTTTTACCACGATGATTCAATTTGCGAAAATGCAGAGAAAATTTGATGTTGTCAAAAAAATTTGAATGCACATTGGAAAACTCGCGTCAAAACCATCACGCGTCAACATTTTTCAGACACCCATTGACTTTAATGCCAGAGTCAAAATAGACGCGGGCGTCAAAATTTGAGACAAATTTGAAAAAATTTACAAATTTGATCATGACTACATCACATTATTCTGTTTGACTTGTGCACCATGAAACAAATACCTGAGAGTAAAAAGGTACAGAGATACATTTATGTTCAACAAACGTCGCCAATGCTCGTAGATACCGGGACAGAACTGATATATGAAAAGGTTTAACTTGTTACCTATTTGAGACTGGAAATATCATATAATTTCAACTAACTTAATTATTATCACTCACAAGGGGGTGTGAAGATATTGCAAACTACTCTTCCCAAAACGAATGTACATGGTGAACTCCATTCTTTGTCTGCAGTCTTGCAAGGTCTATCATAGGGTGGTTTTCTTTGCAATACCATCTTGGTAAAGGGGACCTCTGTAATTAAGCTTATGTTCCTCAGTAAATCAGTGGTTAACAAACTGTGTTGGGGGAAGGGTTTAGCCCAAAACCATTTGGGTGAGATCTGGGGACAATGTGGACTTTGACTGTGGACTGGACCTCCAGGGTATCAAGAGAAATCCTAGTGGGCCCTGAACCTAGTGGATGGACTGACCCAACGACCTACCTAGGATCTGTGGTGCAGAGGAAGTGGTGTGTTTTTGGGGGGTAGAGGAGTTTGTGACTGTGGTCAGGACTTTTTGGAGAGATTAACGGTAGGCCCAGAAAGCCCAGAAAGCCCAGTCTGACACTTTATTTCTGAAACTTTGCAATGAGCTAAATAAGTGAGACCTTCCGCAAAAGCCCTACTATAGACTAAAGGAAATTTACCAAAAATATTAAATTGAGTTCAAAAAGGAAAAGGTATATGACTGAACATCAAGATCTTGATCTTTTCTTGATGACCTGTGTGTGTGACTTCAGGGTTCTAGTCTAGTCTGGACTGGTCACCAGACCTAGGATCTCAGAAGTCACCGCCTAATCCCAAGTGGACAAACCATAGCACATGAATAGGTGAATGTCTATGTTCCACCTTTAAAGGCCCATCTTACACAGGGCCCAAATGCACGCCATTCCCTTCCTCCTGCAGGTATTTTCACCTGTAGCTTTGTGTGCAAAGACTTGCACTGCCAGTGCAATTAAGCTGGAATTCTGTGGCTAGAAGATATAACAGTTTGCACCAGTTATATCCACTCATTTATTAACCTTTTTTTTTACTTGGGTTTGTCTACTCCAATGTCCAAAACTGTCCCTGTTCTCATCTCTAGATTTACTCCGCTGCACTTTATTGCACTAACACATTTAGAGGTAATTTCTTTGATTTACCTTTTTTTTCAAGGGGATGAAAATGTGTTACAACTCTTCCTGAGGTTGTTCTGTTTCCATGGCAACCTTGTTCCAGTTGCTCAGGCGTGGTTGGTTTTAATTTGCTTGGAAACAATATGCAGTGAAGACTTGGCTGACTGGGAGCTTTCTCCATGAGGGCACCTGAGGACCTTTACTTCCATCCATGGCTTGGCTCTGTCAGGCTTGTACATTAGCTGTTCTCTGCTATGGACAAGCTCCTATTCATTCAGGAAAATACCCAGCAGGGATTTCTTTAAAGAATACATTTTAGAATGCATTTTGTCACTAGAGAAGGTAAATGCACCGTATCTGAAATACTCTATGGAAAACTGTCCATGTGTTGAGCCAGTCATTTAGCCCTCAGTATGAAACATCAGATTATTTGTTAAATGCCACCATGTGTGGATCACTAAAATGCACTGGTCAGATTAGTCGTCCTTCTGGGCTGAGCAATGAGATTGCAGTGGAAGCCTAAAGGAAGTGTGTGTCAGCCAATGACTAATAGGCTAATTGGCCAATAGGATGACTGACTAAGATCCTATAAAACACAAGCGTTTTAGAATGGTTAACTAAGGGCGTTTATGGGGGGCTATTGTCATTCTCTTGGCCAAAGTCTGTTGGGTGATGTAGGAATTCCTTAAAGGACAACTAAAGATTAACATAAAATGAGGCTATAAATGTTATAAGGATCATTTATCACTGCAAGTGCAATTTCAGACCCATAATTCAGCATTTCCCCCCATAAGTGTAATTGTGGACTGCGTGGGGGAAAAATACCTGCTGCAATTGGGGCCAATGCATTAATTAAGTTATTAATCATGAAATAGTATGCAAGTGACTTCCTTTTGGGGTCAGAATAGCGTCTCTTCCTTGCCTTACAATAACACTAGAGTGTTTGGAGCAAGTCTGTTGTGCCTATAGGTTTGGGAACCCTGGAATTACCAGCATGTTGAGGGTGGTGGCACCTCCAACGTTACCCCAGCGTCAATGGGTTCATGAATCAGCAAAGGAGGCAGGATGGACACAAATGACATAACTATATGGATTTTGATGCAAGTACTAGTAAATAGCATCATGGTGTCCAAACATTTTGAGTTTCTTCAATAAAGGTATCCAGGGGCCTTTAGTATTGAAATCTGTTCCTCTATAGACATTTTCTGCTGATTTACAGCACATGCTCCTGGTTGCTGTCAGTTACCTGAGCTTACAGTATATATAATATAACAGTTTCCAATTTTAGTAATTCATTGAGAGTCATATTAGATGGCACCCCAGAAACCATGTAATGATCACCCTGTAGTGTCATCAGCTGCGCTACATCCATTCTCATTCACTGTGTACTCTAATAACCATCACAGAATAATTATTCTTGTTCCTTGTTTTTTAAATCCTCAGTTAGAGGTTCTCCCAGGAGAATATATGTTAAATCCTGCCCTGGGCTCTGGACTAGCTGATTGGATCTACGGCATATCACTAAGTAGGGCATCGTTGTACTTTTGTAAACTTGGCAAATCGTCGGTTTATTTTGGGCATTGTGATTATATGGGTTCCACCAGTGGGAAAGTCCTCTAAACACAAAGATACTTTTTCCCCAAGACTGTTATAATGAGGAGGGGTATGGACACTGCAGCAAGAATTTGGGGTAAGAAGTCATGAATTATGTCAAGCTATTGTGCAACATTTGAACGCAGGGGATTCATGAAGAGACATCCATAAAGTATTTAGCCCAATAAATTGCTAACATTTGGAGGCACATTTATCAAGGGTCGAATTTTGAATTCATGTGAGTTTTTTAAAACTCCCATCAACTCAAAATTTATTAATAAAATCGAATTTTCTTAGCTCGGACAAATTAAATCGACCCGAAAACTCAAACCAAATTTGAACGTTTTAATTCGAATTTGAAAAAGTTGATCTCAGGAAGGCTGCAAACATCATCAAATTAATCCCTGGACCTCTCCCATTGACTTATACAGCAATTTGGCAGGTTTGCGGTGGTGAATAGTCGATTTAGAGTTCTTAAAGGGCCAGAGTATTATAAATCTCGAATTTCTAATTCTAATTAAAACTTGAATTCACAATTCAAATTCGAATTTTCACTTCGACCCTTAATAAATCTGCCCCTTGATGAGAAGAGATTATATTAATCACCAAACAGATGTTATTAGTCCCACCGATACAGGAGAGTTGGGTAGCTTTTAAAGATAGCGGAGTAGCCATGTTGCTTCTCTTGAATCCCCTTCATGGGGACAAGATGGATGTGTATCCAAAGCCTGTGGAGTAGGAGCCTATTATGATAGGTGCCCTGAGGCAGGAAACCTGAGTGAGAGTCAGGGATACGGACCCATGAAAGGGATAGTGAGAGCAGTCTGAGACTCCAGTGAGACGGTTAGCATGCTTGATAAGATGTAGTTCATCCTGGAGGCTTCTGATGGAGCTGTAGTTGGAACCAAACTATGAGTCCAAGGGCCAGCGTCAGATACCAGGAAATTTAGAGGAGAATCAATTTCTCTTGGTAGAATAGATCAAAAACAAAAAAGTCGGGAGAGACCTACTGTTTAGTGAAGAAATAGCCAAAGTTATATTTAAAAATAAAAAATGTTTATTGGTACGTGCATTAGCCTAACACATTTCATGCCGAGGTGGGCTCTTACTGATATGAGTGAGTGCCCACCTCGGCATGAAATGCGTTAGGCTAATGCACGTCCTAATAAAGATTTTTTATTTTTAAATATCATTTGGGCTACTTCTTCACTAAACAGTAGGTCTCTCCCGACTTTTTTGTTTTTGATCTATTCTACCAAATGATGAATAACCCATGGACTGGGGTTTTTTTTGGGATGTGACCTCTAATTTTTGACCTAAATTTAGGGATTCACCGAATCCAGTATTTTGGATTCGGCTGAACCCCCGAATCCTTTGTGAAAGATTTGGTCGAATACTGAACCGAATCCGAACACTAATTTGCATATGCATATGCAAATTTTTTTTACTTCCTTGTTTTGTGACAAAAAGTCATGCGCTTTCCCTCCCCACCCCTAATTTGCATATGCAAATTAGGATTCTGATCGGTTCGGCCGGGCAGAAGGATTCGGCCGAATCCGAATCCTGCTGCAAAAGGCCAAATCATGGCCGAATCCCGAACCCAATCCCGGATTCGGTGCATCCCTACCTAAATTGAATAAAAACATTTTTTGACCTATATTGGACTTATAATTTTTGCTCCAAAAGTAGAATTACACACCACAGCACAATTGCATAGGAGAATAGACTTCTGTGACATTATGTCAAGCATCAGAAGACAAAAAGGATAAAGAAACACGGCTTGTTTGCTATTGTATTCTGCTGTACTGTAAATACTCCCGCCGGTGACTAAAGGGATTGCTATCCGTCTGTCTCTGGCTGTGTTGTGTTGTAAATCCACGGTGCTGCAATGCACAATTTGCTCCGTTTTCCATGCAGAGTAACATGGGCGGGATTTCATTGCTTGTAAATACCACTAATTGAGTAGGGACTACTTTCTACATTTTAGTATATCTTTTAAAGAGAAATATGTAACTAAAATAATGATTTCCTTGTGCAGATACCCCTGTCCTAAGCAGAATTCAGCAGGAAGGAATTTGCAGATGGTTACTTTAAAACTATAGATTCAGCAGGAACAGCTTTCTTCATAGTCTGTACAGAGAGATCCCATAAAACTTTGGCAGCAAAGGCATTACCCTTGTACTAAGCACAATTCAGCAGGAACAGCCCCCTAGGTTTGCTCATAGTCTGTACAGAGAGATCCCATAAAACTATGACAGTATAGGTATTCCCCTGTACTAAGCACAATTCAGCAGGAACAGTCCCCTAGGTTTGCTCATAGTCTGTACAGAGAAATCCCATAAAACATTGACAGCATAGGTATTCCCCTGTACTAAGCACAATTCAGCAGGAACAGTCCCTAAGTTTGCTCATAGTCTGTACAGAGAGATCCCATAAAACTATGGCAGCATAGGTATTTCCTGTACTAAACACAATTCAGCAGGAACAGTCCCCTAAGTTTGCTCATAGTCTGTACAGAGAGATCCCATAAAACTATGACAGCATAGGTATTCCCCTGTACTAAGCACAATTCAGCAGGAACAGTCCCTAAGTTTGCGCATAGTCTGTACAGAGAGACACCATGAAACTATGGCAGCATAGGTATTCCCCTGTACTAAGCACAATTCAGCAGGAACAGTCCCTAAGTTTGCTCATAGTCTGTACAGAGAGATCCCATAAAACTATGGCAGCATAGGTATCCCCTGTACTAAGCACAATTCAGCAGGAACTTCTGAGAGTTGGAGAGTGCAAGAGGAGAGATTGCAAGAGGTTTATATCCCCTTTAAATCCAATAAGTTAGTAATGCAATTCCAGATATTTTATTGCTACAACCACTAAATGTTGTAACAAGCAGCAGTGCAGACATTTGGGATATATTCCGGCAGCGTTGGGTTTGTCACTTCATTGTCAGCGAAGAAGAAGAATAAACAATGCTATTATGTCTCACAAGCCGGCCCAATTAGGCATTAAAAATGGCTTCTATCTGCACAACGCTCGGCATTTTCGCATCAAAGACAGATGAAGTGACTTTCTGAGTCTTTTCACAAAGAGCTAATTACCATAATTCCGGGATGCACTTGAAACAATAATAATGTATGGCAGGATTAACCCAGTTGTAAAGGGAAACGCTGCCGAATGCAAAATAGTTTGGGGGATTTATTTCAGAACCTTTCCAGACATGAAGAAGCTCAGTCACATTTACAGGAGCTTTTAAAAAGCTGATTTGCTTTGGAATCTGAGCTCTGGGGATGGATCAAGTCCAGCTGCCCTGATTATTTCATTTTCTACATGAAAGGACAAGTAAACGTGTAGCATATTCTATACTGAGTGTCAAAGATGGGCAGGTATTGATGTGCAGAGGTAAATTAAGACATGGATGAGGCTTGGATATACCATTGAACCAATGGGACATTAGACAGGAGACTGACCGTAAAGTTGGATTTAATGATGAAATAATTGCAATTGATCTTAATTGCCCCCATTTCCCATTAAACATGTATAAAATCCACATGCTGTAAGGCTAATTAATGATTCATTTAAATGAGTACTATGGACTACGCCAGATTCAATGAACCATTCAGTATGCATGCACACTAATTGCTAATTAGCATTGAAGCATGTGCACTTTATACAGGTGGAGAAGCTTTCATCCAGAAACTCATTTTCAGAAATCCTTACCATAGCCTACAGGTTTTTGGCCTTTATTTTGTTTTAAGGCCTCTCTTTGAGGAACCAACCCTAAAGTTTATAATTAATGACAATGACCTAAGAGACAATATATATTAAATAATAGGAGCTTGGTCATGTCACTAACAGGAAATTCTACTTTTGATACTGCTCCTGACGAGAACAATGTAATGTTCTATGTTGGGGGTCTCCAACCATTTTTTTTACCCGTGAGCCACATTCAGATGTAAAAAGAGTTGGAGAGAAACACCAGCATGAAAATGTTCAAGGATTGTGCCAAATAAGGCCTATGATTGGCCATGTGGTAGCCTATATGAGGATTATTAGCCTACAGGAATCTCTGTTTGGCAGAACATCTGTTTTTTTATGTAATCAAAACTCGCCTCCAAGCCAGGAATTCAGTAATAAACTCCTGCTTTGAAGACAATGGGAGCAACATCCAGTGAGTTGGTCATGTTGTTCATGTGTCACTGGTTGGGGATCACTGTTCTGAGTGACCAACCAGAACATTGCAATAGTGATAAATTGCAGACATTAGGGGTTAGGGTTAAAGGGATCCTGTCATCGGAAAACAAGTTTTTTTCAAAACGTATCAGTTAATAGTGCTACTCCAGCAGAATTCTGCACTGAAATCCATTTCTCACAAGAGCAAACAGATTTTTTTATATTCAATTTTGAAATCTGACATGGGGCTAGACATATTGTCAATTTCCCAGCTACCCCAAGTCATGTGACTTGTGCTCTGATAAACTTCAATCACTCTTTACTGCTGTACTGCAAGTTGGAGTGATATCACCCCCTCCCCTTTTCCCCCCCAGCAGCCAAACAAAAGAACAATGGGAAGGTAACCAGATAACAGCTCCCTAACACAAGATAACAGCTGCCTGGTAGATCTAAGAACTGCACTCAATAGTAAAACCCATGTCTCACTGAGACACATTCAGTTACATTGAGAAGGAAAAACAGCAGCCTGCCAGAAAGCATTTCACATGACTGGGGGCAGCTGGGAAGTTGACAATATGTCTAGCCCCATGTCAGATTTCAAAATTGAATATAAAAAAATCTGTTTGCTCTTTTGAGAAATGGATTTCAGTGCAGAATTCTGCTGGAGTAGCACTATTAACTGATTCATTTTAAAAACAACATGTTTTCTGATGACAGGATCCCTTTAAAGTCAATGGGCGTCTATTAATTCTCACTGGTGTCGTAATTGTCACCGGCATAAAAAAATTTGATGCTGTCAAATTTTCACAGCAAATTCGCGTTTTTTCCCGACGGCAGCAAATGAGCAATTTCGCACCTGCCGAATAAGTTTGCCCATCCATTGTCATCGCAAAACCTGGTGACAAGTTTGCCCATCACTAGTTGCATTCTATACTATATACTATAACTATCAATTCTCTCTGAGCCTGCAGGTTACATTACAGGGCACAAAATCTATGTCCTTATGAGCTTCATCCTCTGCTACTACCTAACCTGTGATTGCAGGTGATGGGATGTCCCCCCTCACCTAGGGTTTCCACATGTCCGGTTTTAACCCATGTTTTTTGAGGGGCTGTTTGGGTCAAAACTGGCTGCTAAAACTGGGCAGGATTTCCAGAGATTGATGTGGCGATCGACCAATCGATAATCGTCATGTCACAGCCCCACCCCTGATGTCACAGTCTTGCCCCTGTCACATCATTGCCCCACCTCCGCTGCATCACGTCCCATTTCTTTTTTCGGGAAAAAGGTGGCAACCCTACCCTCACCCCTTGTGAATAGATCACTGCGAAAAGGGGAAGGCCACAAAGGCCTGGGCCTAGGGCGCAGGGGTGTTTCGGGGCTCCTCTCGCACCTGGTGCATAGCATTTCCAGCACTGGAGCAGGTGTGGGGGGGGCTGCATTGTTCTGCACTAGCAGAGTCGGAATTCCGATTTAAAAATCAGAATTTTGTCTCCTAAAGTTTCCAAGAGCTGCTTTATTGCCACCCCTGCTAACTTGCAGAGTTTCTCAACTCGTCCCATGGCAGCTCCACCCCTACCAGGGAGGCAAGATTTTAGGGCGCCCAGATGCATCCTAATATTTCTGAAGCACTGTAGTAGTGATGGATGCATTTATTCGGCAGGCGCAAGTTCGTGGCAAATTTGCACGTTCAAATTTTTTAGACGCCGGCGACAATTTAGAAGCCAGCGACAATTAACAGATGCCCATTGACTTTAATAGGTGCCGGCGTCAACTTTGATGACGGTGCCTTGTCGCTGGTGGCAACATCGGCATCTCACAAATTGTTCGCCCCTTTCATGAATTTTGCGGGAAATTCGTGAAATACGTGGCAAAGCGAAATGGGACAAATTTGCCCATCACTAGGGACGAGCAGCCCCCCCTTTCACCAGATCCCCACATGTGCTCAAACCTGGGTGGGGGGTGTGAAGAGCTCAGTTGGCCTGAGGGCGCCCACATTGTAAATCTGGCCCTGGGAGATACTGGTCTCCAAAATGAAGATAAACAATAGTGATGAGCGAATCTGTCCCATTTCGCCGAAAAATTTGCGAAATTCTGAAAAATATCATGAAATGGTGAAAAATTTGTGAACATGCGTGCCGTTTTTGTCCAAATGCATTAAAGTCAATGGACATCAATAAACTAATAAACTAATAAACAAGGCTCGTGTGTTGAACAATATAAATAACTGACCATTTACAGAAAATGAAAGACAATGAATACTGCATTATACACAAGGCAACAATTCCTCGCTCTACACCTACAAACAGTAAGGAAAGCCTCAGACATCCAGAGATACTCGCTGCTAAACTGCTAATGTGCTGCCAGTTTTAGCCTTCGCCAACTTCTAACAAATTCACAGGACACGTCCCCGGGGAGAGAAGGGATTCCAAGCAAGAAAGAAGCAGTTGTTGATCATTTGCTGAATGCTGATTAACCATTAGCTCAACGCTGCCTGTACATGATAACAAGGGTATTTGTGTATTGCTTTAATATGTATCCAATAAATATACATTGCCGTAAAGGAACAAGGCAATTCACACAGGAACGCTCAGATTGCATTCCCTTGAATAAATTTTTGAAATCATTGTATTCACTGGTGAAACTATAAAGGAACCAGATCCCTTGGTTGCGGGAAAAGGGAGACCTGGACCATATATTTCCTCTATAATGTTGAAATGCCCCTCCCTGCCGCTTTATTTTTCTTTAAGTCTATGCGCTCACACCTTAGTGAGCAGCAGGGGGAGCTGTGGGGGTTGGTGCCTGCAGGAATCCCTATGCGCTCTCCGAATATTTTTCAGGCAGGGGGGCCCGGTGTGCTGTTGTTACACCCCTGAAGGGCGTCCATCACCCCATAAGTTACAAAAAGCTGCTCCTGTTACTTTAAGAGCCGAATTTCTGGTTATGAAACTGGAAATTTTGATTTTCTAGCGCAGAGAGTGCAATTTTGCTCTCTGCGCTATCGTTGCCCCCCCGACATTTAAAATAAGTTAATGTAAAATCGACGATTGTGCTATTCTAAGCACTTTTGTAATTTACATTCATTATTTATTTTGTTTTGATTCCAAGATATTAAGGGATACATATGCTGTTAATATGAATGAATTTTATTACAACAGCACCACCTGCAGGTCAGTTTCCCACCAGTCTGACCACCAAGTAGTCAAGGAAGTTGTCAGGAGAAAGAAAGAGACTGCTCTGATGTTCTTCTGCATAAGAAACAAATTAGAAACCTTTTTCAAACCTGGGGTTTTCTGGATAAGAGATCTTCCTGTAATATGGATCTTCATACCTTAAGTCTATTAGAAAATCATGTCAACGTGAAATAAACCCAACAGGCTGGTTTTGCTTCCAATAAGGATTAATTATATCTTAGTTGGGATCAAGTACAAGCTACTGTTTTATTATTACAGAGGAAAAGAAAATCAATTTTAAAAATGTTAATTATTTGGATAAAATGGAGCCTATGGGAGGCCTGTAATTTGTAACCTTCTAGATAACGGGTTTCCGATAACGCATCCTATACCTGTCTATGGAACTGCCCAGAGCTTGCTTAGTTGTTTTATCTGTCAAGCCTATGATTAAGTGTCCTAATGACACAAAACGCGTCAGGCATGAGATGTTAATATAAATAAAATATTCATATTTTTATTTATCATCAGTCTGATCTATGTTTGACCTACCAGAGTGCCTTGCTCCAACGTTTTGTTTACCTACATCCGGTATGTCCGCTCCCTTAGGCTGAGGGCCTAGAGCAGGATCACCTGGGCCACCGGTGACTTATTCTACTGGTGAAGTTTTTTGCTTAGACATATTTGTTTGCTGTATAGTTGTTTTATCTACCCAACTATTCTTGGTCTCCATGATTAAGAGGTTTCAAACTTTCAGACCATTGTGCCCCAGATTCATTTAGCGCCGGGATCACATCACCTGGGAGAAGTAACATAGTAAGTTAGGTTGAGAAAAGACACACGTCCATCAAGTTCAACCTTTTAACTTTTCTTAGCCTAACTGCCAGTTGATCCAGAGGAAGGCAAAAAAAAAAAAAACCCATCTGAAGCCTCTCCAATTTGCCTCAGAGGGGGAAAAAAATCCTTCCTGACTCCAAAGTCAGAAAATAATTGTTCACAGTTACTTACAAATGATTATTTAGTAAATCGTTAAATGTGCCCTGAAGATAACATCGCGGCTGTAAAATAGATTCGGTAATTAATTCAGCACTATGGAATCGTGTCGTGCCAGCTCCGTGCCGAAATCTTGTACCAATTAAAATAATTTTTCCTGAATAAGTTGAGCTCCCTAAATAATTCAGGTGATATATATATTTTTTTTTTAAAACAGAGGGAAGAGAAACTAAGCTAATTAGGAAATAATAAACAAGTTATGTGTTCTAATGTTCTATCATCCTTTTAATTAATGCCATTTTACCAATAAACGACAAGGTACCCTGCTGTTGTTTTATATAAGGGCTGTACTTACCCTTTACTTCCTCTTACTATATATATATATATATATATATATATATATATATGTTACTATACGGTTTAGTTATTAGCTACTGATAAATATGTATATATAACTGGCTGCTGCTATGATGCCTTTTTTGGCTAAGATGAATATTCTCCATAGGTAGCGTTTAGCAAATCTGTCCCATTTCGCTTCGCCAAAAAAATATGCGAAACGGTCAATGGTGACTTTTTTTGTAGCAAAATACATTAGAGTCTATGGGTGACTTTTTTGTCTACTGAGACTTTTTTTAGTCCACGGCGCAACATTCTTATCACACTTGAAAATTACCGGGTGGCAAATGTTTGGCGCCATTCTGCGAAACTCAGAAATTCGCTGCAAAGCCATACTTGCCGAAAAAATTCGCTCATCACTGCCCATAGGTACTATTTGTATCCAAGTTATATACCATTATTATAAGGTCCAGACATGATTGTGAGGATCCCTTAGACTGTTGCCCCTCTCACATCTCTTATTTTGTCTTTCCTTTCCCTCCTCTCCCCTTGCAAATAGGGCAATCTGTGTAAATAGAGAAAATGCTCTCTGTATAAACAAACCAATCCCAAGCTGCAGCCCTTGATAGGCTTTGAGATAAGGAGACACTCATTATACTGAAGGCTTATCTGTGGGCTGGCAATTTGCTTTACTGCCTTCTCCTCCTCAAAAAGTTGAGTAGGACCAAGAATGAGTGAAAGCAGTTTCAATTTTAATTAGTGCAGAAAATAACAAAAACTTTCTTAAATTAAAAATAAAAAGCACATTGTAAAATGGGGGAATACTGTCCAGTTTAGGCTTCCACTAATTTAAAATGAAGCTGACAGCAGGCCCATAACCTGGATGCAGTTGAAGTCTGATACTGACTCCTCACTTTATTCTCTTTCTGTGGCCAATTGTTCATCTTCTGCAACAACTGCTGCTATGGGGATACTTTCTGCCCCAAATCCATTTTAAATGAGAACTTATGTTCCGCTGGCCGACAATAGCTTCAGGTTCTTCCCTATTAATCAGTTCCAACTCCAACATGAGCTTATTTATTTATAGTCAGTGGAGAAGAACAGTGCAGGCTGCATATCATTACACATATATATATATATATATATAAAGGAGGCCTTTAACATTTTCAAAGCCTCATGGTACAGATGCTTCCATTATTATGATGTTGTCAATACCTTCAGATGGTTTCACCGTTATTTATCATTTTAGTTCAGAAAAACCTGATACAGGTGTGGACACTGGTCATTCCCCTTATAAGGGGAATTTGGAACAACCTGCCTCAACATGGGCACCATCATTAATCACAAGGGCCCCGTGCTACCAAGTTTGTAAGGGGGTGAACCAGATGAAAAGTGGGCTTTGTGAAAATGTTATTATCTTGTGAATGACAAAAATGTGTTTGACTGTAAAATGTTTGTATGTTTAAAAATATTGAGTGTAATTTGTGTAAATTGTCACTGGATGGCAGTAGAGTTTTAATTTAGTTTATTTGTAATTTCTTCCCCAGACACTAGAGGCCACTATAGAGCACAGAAGGGCTATAAAAGGAGGTGCCTCGTCCAAGGTGGGCTGTCTTGATGGGAGAAGCTGTCTTGATGGCCGAAGAAACATCAGCTGGTTGGTGAGTGGAGACATCGTTGACAGATGTGCACCCAGTGTCGGACTGGGCCGGCGGGACACCGGGAAAAAACCCGGTGGGCCCCCCTCTGGGCCCCACCGGCCCAGATCGCTACTTAGTGGGGTGGCGGGACCCCACTTTGTCCGGGGTCGCGGTAGAATACAAGATCTGCGCATGCGCACAAAGGTAACGCCGCGTGCGTGCACACAAACGCAGCACCGTGCATGTGCACTAGCCCGTTGCAGCACTCCAGAGCAGCAGCGGGGCCCGGAGGGGGGCCCTGGGGCACTTGCCCCGGTGGGCCCCAAGCCACCCAGTCCGACCCTGGTTGCATGAGATAGTGAGGATAGTTAGTAAGGGCAGCTGTGGCCCCATCAAGGAGGAAAGTGGAATTTGTTTCCTATGGGCACTCCGTAAGTGAGGGAATCAGTGGAAGTTTAGGACAAGGTAGGAAAGACACCTGGGTCTCTGGACAGGAATTGGATGGAAAAGGTCCTAACCTGGAAGAGTGGAGGGGTATCACCCAGAAGATATTGGGCAACTATTGCAGAGTGGGGGGATACGGGTGGAGTATATATCGGTTAGGTGTGATCCAAGATCCTAAGGGCTCTTACACACGGCCGTTCCGACCTGCGCTCCCCTGCGTTCCGTTTTTTGGCGTTCAGCCGCAGGGGAGCGCAGGAATAGACGCAAGTCATTATTTGAAATGGGGCTGTACTCACACAGGCGCGTGTAGGCGCCGAACGCAGGAAAAATGCAGCATTTTGCGTCTGAACCTGCGTTCGGCGCCTACACGCGCCTGTGTGAGTACAGCCCCATTTCAAATAATGACTTGCGTCTATTCCTGCGCTCCCCTGCGGCTGAACGCCAAAAAACGGAACGCAGGGGAGCGCAGGTCGGAACGGCCGTGTGTAAGAGCCCTTAGGCAGGTGTGCCTACTCTGAATTGATTCCCTGAAGTACTTGTAACTGAAAGTGCTGAACAAGCGTGTGCTGGAGTGATTGTAATGTGTCTGATGTGGAAGTCTATTGGTGTTCCTACATGAGTAAAAATCTCCTGTTTAATTTATACATCAAGTCTCGTGTGGTGAGTAACAAGTGGGTTAAGTTCCCCTTTAAAATTCTGGAAGCCCCTCCCACGGGGTGGGCCCTTGCATCAGTAAATTTGCATCAGT
The DNA here is from genome assembly GCF_017654675.1 of Xenopus laevis. Lineage (NCBI taxonomy): Eukaryota > Metazoa > Chordata > Amphibia > Anura > Pipidae > Xenopus > Xenopus laevis. The sequence continues at coordinate 159,305,951 of NC_054374.1, read as the reverse complement.
AAAATGGGGCTCCAATAAAATAAAAGGCTTGTCACACCCTTGATCTACCTGACCATTAGCCAGTTATGCCAAAACTCTGACCAGGGCTAAAAAGTGAAGGGAACAGAAAAGGGAGAGTAAAAAGGCTGGGTCGGATAGCAAAATAGGTCAGGGATGTCCCCGACCCACGTGTCACTTTGCATTTCATTTATAAAGCCCGGCGGAACAGAACCTTTCCATTTAAATGCAGCTGAATTTATCACTTCTACACGGGCGACTCCGGATACAGTTGATCTCTCCGAGGCTCCTGCCTTTATAATTAATCCGTGTGGTTCCTGCTGTGCCTTGTCACTGTCTCATGGGTATACTTTCTCAGGGTGCTCGTCTTATGTAAGTACAGGTATGGGATCTGTTAAATGGAGATCCTTTATCCACAAACACAGCAATAAGGTCTTATTTAGACCATACATGATCCATTTTTTTTTATTTATTTTTTTCTTTGTAATAATTAGGCTGTACCCTGTGCTTAATTAAGCTTCAATAAATACTCCCTGATTGGTGAAACAATTCAATTGATTTTTTTCTTTATTGTTTAACGAATTCAACCTGTAATAAAAAAAAAAAACCCTCCCCTTACCCTGGTTAGATCCCCCTCCCTCCCAGCCTACCTGCCCCCCCCCCGGGCAATTGCCCCTAATTTTTTACTCACCCCTCCGTGCAGATTCTGGAGGAGGGAGGGGGTCTACCCAGGGTAGGGGAGGGTTTTTTTTATTATGGGTTGAACTCTACCACGACGGGCCTAGAACCACATATTGCCTAGAACACGGAAACCCATCAGCTCTCTCACAATGTTTCTTTGTTTTAAAAAAAAACCAAAAAGTATAAAAAGCAGTGATGGGTGAATTTGTCACGTTTTGCGAAACGTTTTGCAAAACGTGACAAATTCGCCCATCACTGCTTTTTATACTTTTTTGGCTAGGCCAACTTATCAATATTTTGAATTTGCTGTGGGCCCCGTAGAATCTAGTTACACCATTGATCACAAGCATTGAAAGGATAAATATAGGAGGGGATTTAATGGTCGGCCAATGATCAAGTGTGTTGTTTTGGGTCAAAATCCACCATGGGTGCAGTGACAGGGGCCACAGAGCTCAGAGCAGCTTCATTTCTATGTGTTGTCTATTAGGTATTAGATCCTAGGGGCATCTGTTCCAATTAGTGATGGGAGAATCTGGGGTGTTTTGCGTCCGTTTTTGATACTGGCGTCCGTTTTTTTGGACGCTGGCGTCTGTTTTTGGGGAAATTGCGCTGGCGTCCCTTTTTTTAATCCCGGCGAATTTTCGCGAATCGTGGGTACTCGCAGTAAATTCACGCCTGCCAAATTAATTCGCCGTTCACTAGTTCCAATGACTCCATATAGTGCTAGTGCTATGCCAATAAGTAGCTCGATCGCTCTGATACACACCCTAACAGCTCCCTGGCTTCTAATTTTTTGTTTTTAATGAATATTATGATGCCATATAATCAGAATACCGTGGCAAATTGGATTATATCAGTCACACTTCTCAGCAGGGTTGAAACTTGCCCTATAGAGTGACAGCCATGGATGCCATTAGCTCAATTGCCTATTAAAGGGATTGTTAACCTTTAATAGTATTATGTAGAGAGTGATATTCTGAGACAATTTGCAATTGGTTTTCATTTTTTATTATTTGTGGTTTTTGAGTTATTTCGCTTTTTATTCAGCAACTCTCCAGTTTGCAATTTCCTCCATCTGGTTGCCAGGGTCCAAATGACCCTAGCAACTATGCACTGATTTGAATATGAATAAGAGAGGATCTGAATAGAAAGGTGAGTAATAAAAAGTAGCAATAGCAATACATTTGAAGCTTTGCAGAGCATTTGTTTTTTTAGATGGGGTCAGTGACCCCCCATTTGAAATCTGGAGTCAGAAGAAGAAGACAAATAATTCTAAAACTATAAAAAAATTAATAATGAAGACCAACTGAAAAGTTGCGTAGAATTATAATCTATAGCATATTAAAAGTTAAATTAAAGGTGAACCACCCCTTTAAAGTCAATGGCAAAACAGACACTGGGGTTGGTTGGAATATGAATAGAAAGAGGAGTAATAAAAAGTAACAATAACAATACATTGAAGCCTTGCAGAGTATTTGTTTTTATAGATGGGGTCAGTGACCCCCATTTGAATGCTGGAAAGAGTCAGATGAAAAAGGCAAATCATTAAAACACCGAATAAAAAACTTGCTTAGAATTGGTCATTCTATAACATACTAAAATTTTACTTAAAGGCAACCACCCCTTTAATACACATTCGGACTAGTGTCCATAGTACACATTTAAATGTTCTGAATCCTGTTAAAGGACCAGTAACATCAAAATTTTAATAAAAAAATTGTTAGGATACCATAAAAAAACCCATTAATGCTAATTAAACTTTAAAATCGCACAGCCTTTATTAAGAAATAACTTACCGAAACTCCGCTTGTGCTCCTCTTCCGAAAAGGCGGTCCGACGATCCATCGTGCGGCGCTTGATTTCTCCTCCCTGCCTTCCTTATAGGAGACAGCCAGGGAGGAGTAATCAAGCGACGCACGATGAATCGTCGCCGTGTCGCCTTTTCTGAAGAGGAGCTTCAGAAAAGTTATGAAAGTTATTTCATAAAAGGGTTGCTCATCTTCCAAAACTTTTCAATTCAGTTGTTTTTAGATTGTTCCCCAGAAATAACGACCTTTTCCAATTTTTTTTACTGTTTTTCCAAAATTCAGGTGCAGACTCTGAACTGTTACAATTTTGCAACATTTAGTTGATCCATTTCTCAGCAGCATCTCTGGAGTATCAGCAACTATTGTATCAATTCTAACAGCTGCCTGTAATGGAACCCAGAGATTCTGCTCAGCAGGGACAAAGATAAGAAATGTATCAACTAAATGTATCAATTTAGAACAGTTTACAGGGTCGGCGACCCCCCTCCCGAGCTGCTTTAGAAGGTGAAAAATGACACTTTACACTTCAATATTAGAAAAACGGCGACACATAGAAAATAGAAAGTAATTGGAAAAAGTCATTATTTCTGGTGAAATATCTGAAAACAATTAGTAGTTTAATTAGTCTTGTTTTTTTTTTATATACTATATACTAACGAAATGTTTAAAAAAAAAAATTTTTTGATGTTACTGGTCCCTAATCTATTATCCAGAACGCATATTATGTGGGAGCACCTTGCAGGAAGTTCCTGTCAGTCACCTATGTATTTTTTTTTTACGCCAGCGAACGATTCCAACGCCAGAGACAGTTCTGATGCCGTTGACAATTAAACGGAGACCAGTGACTTTAATGTGCGTCAAAAGTCGCCGTCAAAATTCTCATTTTTGGCAAAGTGAAACGAGACAAATCACTACACCTATGTCCTTTCAAAAGTATTTTTTCTGTATTGGCCATAAGGTAGTTTACCAGTTCTGGTTCCCAAATACCCCAACACTAGTGATGGGCGAATTTGTCTAGTTAATTTCCAGCGAAATTAGCGAAACTAGCGAAAAATTCGCGAAACAGCGTTTCGAAGTCAAAGTTGATGACAGCGCCCATTAAAGTCAATGGCAGTCCATTTATTGACGCCGGTGTCTAAATTGGCGCCGGCGTTGAAAAACTTTGGTGTCAAAACCATTGCCGGTGTCAATTTTTTTTTTCCGGCAAATTTGCGAATTTATTAGTGGGCGGCGAAATGGGCAAATTTGCCGCAAATTCACGCCTGCGAATAAATTCGCCCATTACTACCCAACGCACCTGTCCTGCCCCCATTTATCCCTCACCGTGCTAACTACTGAACTGCTTTGGACGATATCAGAGGACTTTGTTTGATGATCCTATGCATTCTGCAAGTATTGAAAGCGGGGGATGGACCAGTTACTGCAGGAGACCTGGGGATTGTCATGTCTAAGTATTCTAAGGTTTTCTCTCTTTTTCTGCACTCTGCCAGGGGGTCTGAGAGTAGGCCTAACGTAGGCCGGTAACTCCGGGGGGGGGGGGTGATGTCACGGGTCAGGCGGATGACGCAACAGGGTTGTGATGTTGTTGGATGGCCAGTGATGTCAGGACTGAGCTATGATGAATTGAAATCTATCAAAAAAATTGAAGGTTTTTTTTGGCCAAATAGGTCAGTTTTCGATCGATTCAGAGGAGTTTTTCCAAAAAAAAAAAAAAACTTTGATTTTTACAAAGAGGTCCCCCATAGGCTAAAACGGCAATTCGGCAGGTTTTAGATGGCGAATGGTGGAAGTCGAATTTTTAAAGAGACAGTACTATCTTCTATTTTTTTTCAAATTCAAATCGAATTTGGACTATTCCTTTGTCGTAGTACACAAAATAAGCTCGAAATTTGAATTTTTTTTAATTCAAATTTTCACTTCGTCCTTCGATCAATCTGCCCCTAGACCTTCAGTTCATGGTGAAGAACCACTGGCGTCCGTTTCTTTCATTCTTTCCACTGTACAATTCAGCAACAACATAACATTTTAAACATAAAAAAAAAAACCCCCAAAAAAACCCAATAGGATTGTCTGCCATTATTATATAGCCTCATTAACATCAAGCACTATTTTATTATCATAGGGAAAAACAAAACAATCAAAATAAAGGACTGTTTCTTTAAAGGAAGAAACGCATCAGTTAAAGGAATTGTTCAGTGTAAAAATAAAAACTGGGTAAATAGACAGGCTGCGCAAAATAAAAAATGTTTCTAATATAGTTAGTTAGCCAAAAATGTAATGTATAAAGGCTGGAGTGATTTGACGTATAACATGTCAGTCAGTACACTACTTCCTGCTTTTCAGCTCTCTTGGTTTACACTGACTGGTTACCCTGGCTACCAGGCAGTAACCAATCAGAGACTTGAGGGGGGGCCACATGGGTCATATCTGTTGCTTTTGAATCTGAGCTGAATGCTGAGGATCAATTGCAAACTCACTGAACAGAAATGTACCATGTGGCCCCCCTTCAAGTCGCTGACTAACTCAGAGTTAGAGAGCTGAAAAGCAGGAAGTTGGATTCTGGCTGTTTTATTAGACATCTGTTCACTCCAGCCTTTATATATTACATTTTTGGCTAACTAACTATATTAGAAACATTTTTTATTTTGCACAGCCTATCTATTTACACAGTTTTTATTTTCACACTGAACTATTCCTTTAATAGTGCTACTCCAGCAGAATTCTGCACTGAAATAGATTTCTCAAAAGAGCAAACAGATTTTTTTATATTCAATTTTAAAATCTGACATGGGGCTAGACATTTTGTCAGTTTCCCAGCTGCCCCTGGTCATGTGACTTGTGCCTGTACTTTAGGAGAGAAATGCTTTCTGGCAGGCTGCTGTTTTTCCTTCTCAATGTAACGGAATGTGTCTCAGTGGGACATGGATTTTACTATTGAGTGTTGTTCTTAGATCTACCAGGCAGCTGTTATCTTGTGTTAGGGAGCTGTTATCTGGTTACCTTCCCATTGTTCTTTTGTTTGGCTGCTGGGGGGGAGGGAGGGGGGAGGGAGGGGGTGATATCACTCCAACTTGCAGTACAGCAGTAAAGAGTGATTGAAGTTTATCAGAGCACAAGTCACATGACTTAGGGCAGCTGGGAAATTGACAATACATCTAGCCCCATGTCAGATTTCAAAATTGAATATAAAAAAATCTGTTTGCTCTTTTGAGAAATGGATTTCAGTGCAGAATTCTGCTGGAGCAGCACTATTAACTGATTCATTTGGGAATTTTTTTTTCCCATGACAGTATCCCTTTAAAGAGGACACTATGGGATATCTGTATTTTGAGAGATAATAGATCCCCTTGTGTAAACCCACAAACTGAGCTCCTACAGCAGATCAACATATATGGGGGGGGGCATCCATTTTAATTGGTGTTATACAAGTGATGACAAATGGATAATAATAATAATAAATAAAGGAAAGAAATGTGCACATTAAAGTGTCAAGACTAAGCCGAGGGGCAGGGATAGAGGGTATTGTTCCCTTTAGTGCAGCAGCACATGATTCATAGGCTGGAATCCTTTATACTGTAATTGCCTTTCTTTCCCGTCTTCTGCCTTAAATTGCAGCTCGAATAGGAAACTCAGTCGCATGTAGAAACATTGGAAATGTTATAGTGGGACCCTGCTGAGCAGAACTTACAGGCAGGAAGAATGAGGGAGGGATAACAGAGCAAGATGGAAACAGCAGGGTGATAAGCTCTTCACTGCTCGTCCTGACTACATGATCCTCTGAATAAACATGTAGCAGTAGTAGTAGCTCTTCTCAACCAAGAGTCCAGTTCCCACAACGTACAAATTTCACGTTCTGTCATTCACAGACTTGTAAAGAAGGAGAATCACAGACGTGGGCATCGCCTAGGCTAGAGAAGAGCTGGTCAGTGGTACAGGTAGTCAGAACCAACAGTGTAGGTAACAGCAACGGATACCGCTTTCATTAGAAACTTGTATACGAAAAATATGTAACTATTTACATTTTTATTTATTTATTTATGTACTGTACAGCAGAACAGAAAGTCATAGAACAAATAAATATAAATAAGTGCAAAGTACAGTAATAAACACTAAGTACAGTTACAATACAGATAAAGAGCGTCAGAGAGACAAGTGGATGTAGAGCTTACAATCTAAAGCACTCAGAATTGTAAAAGGTAGTGTTTACTTTAGCGATACACTGAATCCAGGATTCGGTTCAGGATTCGGCCAGGATTTTGCCTTGTGCCTGGTTGAACCGAAACCTAATTTGCATATGTAAATGATGGACGTGTAGGAAAATCACGTGACTTTTCATCACAAAAGAAGAATTTTTCTCCACTGTTTCCTTTCCTGCCCTTATTTGCATATACAAATTAGGATTCGGTTCGGTGTGTTGCCGACTCTTTCACGAAGGATTCAGAGAGTCGGTGAAATCTCAAATACTGGATCGGTGCATCCCGAGTTTACTTCCACTTTAAAGGAGAACTAAACCCTAAAAACGAATATAGCTAAAAATGGCATATTTTATATAGTGAACTTATTGCACAAGGCTAAAGTTTCAGCTTGTCAATAGCAGCAATGATCCAGGACTTCAAACTTGTCACAGGGGGTCACCATCTTGGAAAGTGTCTGTGACACTCACATGCTCAGTGGGCTCTGATTGGCTGTTGAGAAGCTAAGCTTAGGGCTCGTCACTAATTATCCAGCAGAAAATGAGCTTCCCTGGCTGTAATATAAGCTGATGCTACAGGTTTGCTGATTATTAAATTCTGATGCTAATTGCATTGGTTTCTGTGCTGCCATGTAGTAATTATCTGTATTAATTACTAATCAGCCTTATATTGTGAAATTTCTATTCTATGTGTACTGTATATTGTGAGTGGGTCCCTAAGCTCAGTAAGTGACAGCAGCACAGAGCATGTGCAGTGAATCAGCAGAAAAGAAGATGGGGAGCTACTGGGGCATCTTTGGAGACACAGATCTTTACTGCTAAAGGGCTGTGGCTGCCTTGGGCTGGTACAGAAGCACAAAACATAATGTACAACATGTCCACCCTACTTCTTTAATTAAGCTTTAGTTCTCCTTTAATACGTCAAGAACACAGTGCTCCAGATCTCGTTGGAGATTAGACGGCAGTGCAACCTGTTTGCTGCTGTTCTATAAGCGATTACTCAATGTTTTTTCATACAAACATGGATTCCCTTGATTGGAGAACTAAGGGGAACAAAGTAAAAACTCTGGAGCGGAGGCTGAAGGTCTTTCCTCGAGCGGAGCTGAGACTCATGAGAGGGTTCACTTATTAGAAGCATCGGCAGGTTCCTTTTATGCCTTTCTATTGACTGTGTTGCTAAGACTCAGCGCCTGCTTTGCACATGAATGTCCGTATTATTGTATAACTATATGGGGATCTGGTGCCCATGAATGTTCCCTGGGAATATCAGATACATTTGCTCACAGGTAGAATGAACTGAGTAGGCGGCTACTGACAATGACTTATTCTTATTTACATGTACAAAAGTTCTATACTTATTCTGTATACTGACTGGTATAGAATCCCTGACCTTGTCGCTTCAAGCCACCATCTTATCAATGTACTACAAATAAAAACCTCTAAAAGTTACCCTTTACAAGAGCATTTGCTCCTTTGCACGTATTTCAGATGAATTTGGCAATTTTTAAAAAAGAATGATTGTTCTGTTATTTGCACCATCGCATAGTTTATTTGCCCTCCCCAATGAATATGCTGCCTTCAAGCAGGTCTGATAAAATATCATTACTCTGGGATATTCCATTTCTTGTTCATATTTTTGTGTATTTTTTAAACTCATTGTGACTTTAATTGCATTGTGCCCTGACCCTAGCCTGACCTGATTACTTGGGATCTGAAGTAGACCACCATGAGGCATTTGAGCCTGCCAGGAACATGTCCAAGAAGTGCTGAAAAAACAGAAGATAGAAGAGCTGGACACCCCCTCATTGGAGGTTCCAGCACTCACCCACTGGAGGTTCCAACATCCCCCACCCATCGGAGGTTCCAACACTCCCCACCTCTGGAGGGTCCAACACCCCCCACCCCTGGAGGTTCCAACACCCACCCACTGGAGGTTCCACCACCTACCCCTGGAGGTTCCAACACCCCCCAACTGGAGGTTCCAACACCCACCCACTGAAGGTTCCAACACCCACCCACTGAAGGTTCCAACACCCACCCACTGAAGGTTCCAACACCCACCCACTGAAGGTTCCAACACCCACCCACTGGAGGTTCCAAAACCCACCCACTGGAGGTTCCAACACCCACCCACTGGAGGTTTCAACACTCACCCACTGGAGGTTCCAACACCCACCCACTGGAGGTTCCAACACTCACCCACTGGAGATTCCAACACCCATCCACTGGAGTTCCCAACACCCACCCACTGAAGGTTCCAACACCCACCCACTGAAGGTTCCAACACCCACCCACTGAAGGTTCCAACACCCACCCACTGAAGGTTCCAACACCCACCCACTGGAGGTTCCAAAACCCACCCACTGGAGGTTCCAACACCCACCCACTGGAGGTTTCAACACTCACCCACTGGAGGTTCCAACACCCACCCACTGGAGGTTCCAACACTCACCCACTGAAGGTTCCAACACCCACCCACAGGAGGTTCCAACACCCACCCACCACCGGACCCCACTCCCACTTTGCCCCCACTCCCACTTTGCCCCACCCAAAGCTGCTCCAGCTCCACTGTGCTTCTTACTTTGGGGATACAAATTAAAGATGCCTGTGCATCCCACAGTGGAACGCACAACAGCAGAACAGGCAGAGGTGGTGGCTTGGGGCAGCTGGCTTGCAGCTAGGTGACAGAGCCCTATAGGGTTGGGGCCCACCAGAATTTTCCCGGTGTGCCTGAGGGCCAGTCCTACCCTGGATGATAGAATTCCTAGATTATACAATACAATAGACTATGGGGGCAATGTAATAAAAGGCACTAAGTTTGCATAGGGACAATAACCCATAGCAACCAATCAGCAGTTAGCATTTACTGGCCACCCGTTTAAAAGCTAACATCTTATCGATTGCTATGGGTTACTGCTCCTGGGCAAACGCAATGCTTTTTATTACATATGGGAGTAAAAGCTATTTCAGAGCAAAGAGACCTGAGGCTTCCCCATGAATAGAGTGTTGTATTTGACAGCGCTCTATTAAATAAGTATGGGTGGGGGGCACCAAGGTAACCCACCCTCCCGCCCCACCCATCACCTAACTTGTCATTCAGGTGTGCATGTTAGGGAGTATGAGTAGAAGGTGACTATGGAGCCCTTTTCTTATGCCGCTCCTATGACAGTCAGTAAGCACCAGGCTAGCTCTGTGCTGGCACTTTTCTCCATGAAAAACACGGCAATTAGTGTCCATTATTTGCATTTCATTAATTGCATTTGCGCAACTAAAGCCATCTAGGATCGACAAATAAAAATCAGCAAATGAACAGGTAGTGTCAAAGCTTTAGATGCTTACAATCTGCAGTGAAATTGGGATTTTTTGTCTTTTAAATTATGATATAAATACTGTATATACTATACTATATATGTTTTACTATCTCGCAGTCTGAGCTTGTTAAAGAAATCCTATTGCCCCTCGCTGCTCTCTGTGCATTCAATTATTAAACCCATTCCCACAGAAGCACAAATAAACCTTTCTAATTTATATTCTCTATGATGAAACCTGCATAATAAACCGTATTTCTAAGTGGGGACGGGAAAGATCCAGGTTAATGCATAAAACACACAGAAAGACATATGAAGTTTGTTACGGCATTCATTCTGGTGTAAATAATGGGGAAATCCCACACAGAGAATCTATATATAAATGATATAAATACATTATACATACATACATCTATTCTTTATACTAATGATCTTATTACATTTTACTGTTCAAAGTAGATTTCAGAACTAAATTGCCATCTGGATTAGAGAATATATATATAAATGATTTAAAGGGATACTGTCGCGGGAAAACATGTTTTTTTTTATTTTTATAAAACCCATCAGTTAATAGTGCTGGTCCAGCAAAATAACATTTTATTCCTGAACCAACAAATGTAGTTGTAATAATGGTGTGTAGGCTCCATCTCAGGTCTCAGGTCCCTGATCCTGTATTTTCAGAAAGAGCTAGCACTTCACAATGGAATTGTTTCAGATAAGCTATTGTTTTGCCTACTCAGTGGAACTGGAGGAGACACAGTGGGAATTGGATTTTTACTATTGAGCGCTGTTCTCATATCTACCACTAGATGGGCCATGGGAGCATTTCTAGCAATGCAGGTATCAGGGAGCTGTTATCTTGTCACTGTCCCATTGTTCTGTTTATAGGCTGCTGGGGGGAGGGAGGGAAGGGAGTGATATCAGTCCAATTTGCAGGTAGTGTTGCCACCTGGCCGGTATTTTACCGGCCTAGCAAAGGCCGGGCCGGTATTACAGATTTACCGGCAATGTAGCTGCCGGTAAATTTGTAATACATCAAACAAATGCCCGTGGCCTGCACCCAGCCCAGTAAAAACTTACCTTTTTGCTGCTGGCTTGAGTCCAAACGCGCGCTGTGGCCCCGCCCCCTTTGACGTCACGACTGGCCCAGCCAATCACGTGCCATGGATCCACCCCCTTAATTGTAGCGGCCCTCCCCTTTGCAGCCAGTGCCCGCCCTTTTATACCCGCCCCCTCCAACAGCCGGTAGAGATTTTTCTGAAAGGTGGCAACCCTATTTGCAGGGCAGCAGTAAATAGTGACTAAAGTACAAATCACATTACTGGGCACCTCGGAAACACTCGAAAGATTTGGGGCATGAAATGAATGCACTGGGTGGGGGATAGAACCCAGATAAGGTAACTATTAAAGGAACAGTAACATCAAAAAAATTAAAGTGTTTTAAAGTAATAAAAATATAATGTAGTGTTGTCCTGCACTGATAAAACTGCTGTGTTTGCTTCAGAAACACTACTATAGTTTACATAGCAGATAAGCTCTGTAGAACATAATGGTGTTATCCAGTATTTAACCTGTGACAAATAGTCTTTTTTCAATTTCCTCCATTGCTACACAGCAGCTTGTTTATATAAACTATAGTAGTACTTATCTGTGATCTATTGTGTATCCTGTGCTTGAATGGCTGCCCCATGGCTACACAGCAGCTTGTTTATATAAACTATAGTAGTACTTATCTGTTATCTACTGTGTATCCTGTGCTTGAATGGCTGCCCCATGGCTACACAGCAGCTTGTTTATATAAACTATAGTAGTACTTATCTGTTATCTACGGTGTATCCTGTGCTTGAATGGCTGCCCCATGGCTACACAGCAGCTTGTTTATATAAACTATAGTAGTACTTATCTGTTATCTACTGTGTATCCTGTGCTTGAATGGCTGCCCCCATGGCTACACAGCAGCTTGTTTATATAAACTATAGTAGTACTTATCTGTTATCTACTGTGTATCCTGTGCTTGAATGGCTGCCCCATGGCTACACAGCAGCTTGTTTATATACACTATAGTAGTACTTATCTGTTATCTACTGTGTATCCTGTGCTTGAATGGCTGCCCCCATGGCTACACAGCAGCTTGTTTATATAAACTATAGTAGTACTTATCTGTTATCTACTGTGTATCCTGTGCTTGAATGGCTGCCCCATGGCTACACAGCAGCTTGTTTATATAAACTATAGTAGTACTTATCTGTAATCTACGGTGTATCCTGTGCTTGAATGGCTGCCCCATGGCTACACAGCAGCTTGTTTATATAAACTATAGTAGTACTTATCTGTTATCTACTGTGTATCCTGTGCTTGAATGGCTGCCCCATGGCTACACAGCAGCTTGTTTATATAAACTATAGTAGTACTTATCTGTTATCTACTGTGTATCCTGTGCTTGAATGGCTGCCCCCATGGCTACACAGCAGCTTGTTTATATAAACTATAGTAGTACTTATCTGTTATCTACTGTGTATCCTGTGCTTGAATGGCTGCCCCATGGCTACACAGCAGCTTGTTTATATACACTATAGTAGTACTTATCTGTTATCTACTGTGTATCCTGTGCTTGAATGGCTGCCCCCATGGCTACACAGCAGCTTGTTTATATAAACTATAGTAGTACTTATCTGTTATCTACTGTGTATCCTGTGCTTGAATGGCTGCCCACATGGCTACGCAGCAGCTTGTTTATATAAACTACAGTAGTACTTATCTGTTATCTACTGTGTATCCTGTGCTTGAATGGCTGCTTCCCATGGCTATACAGCAGCTTGTTTATATAAACTATAGTAGTACTTATCTGTTATCTACTGTGTATCCTGTGCTTGAATGGCTGCCCCCATGGCTACACAGCAGCTTGTTTATATAAACTATAGTAGTACTTATCTGTTATCTACTGTGTATCCTGTGCTTGAATGGCTGCCCCCATGGCTACACAGCAGCTTGTTTATATAAACTATAGTAGAGTTTCTGAACCATCAGATCAGTTTTACCACTCCAGGACAAAAGTACATTATATTTTCATTACTTGAAAACACTTGAATTTTTTGGTGTTATACCAATGCTTGTATCTGTGGTTTCCAGCCATAAAGATTCTCAAGAGGGGAATTTGTTGGAAATACTCGTTGACATATCTCACAAATGTGCCGTAGAAAAACAACAGAAGAGAAAGTGATGGGTGTATGAGTTTTATTGGTCAGGCATTGTCTCTCTTCTACATCTTTGTTCAGCAAATAGGAATTCACAAAGAAATGTTCCATAAACTTTCTCTGCAGTGAAACCTGGAATGTGATGGCTATATAACTAATTGAATTATTTAATATCAATTTAATTCAGAGGCTCAAATTAGGGAACACCAGTGGGTGCATGGGGCAATGGTCTTGCACCTAATAGGGCTGCATTGTCTACCTTGTGCCAGATTTTCCATTTGCCAAGAGGTGCAGAACACATTATAACCCAGACCATGGCATTGCTTCTTAAATGAGCACTAAGGGGGGTATAAATATAGTGAGATTTAAAGCTTTCATCCATAGTTCCAGGATTATCTAGGACAGTACAAAATTTATACAAATTTCACCCTACTTCTTCTTCAAGCTGGACTTTTAGGTGCACCTTGAGGGACAAACAGTCACACAGAGTCTCCGAATCTGGCTTTCAGGTTGGGCCTCCCATTGTTTCAAAGTCCATCAGGGACACAAAGCCTCACAGCTTGGGGACCTCTAAGTAGAATATGGGTCGGTCTATGAGTTTCTTTAGAACATCATTGTAGCAGAAATCGAGCACTTAAATGGTCACTAGTAAGTTTGCAAATATACTGCCGAATGACAAACTCTCAAAACATTGATGCCAAAGGAACAAAGTCAAATTATGGAGGACATACAACCACTGAATGTGTATTTTTCCCTAAGCATGTCTGGTTTAGTGTCTCTTGTCAGTCTCTGTCTTTGTCTGTGTGCCCCTGCCTTGCTGTGTGCCCCTTTGTATTTATCTGTCAACTTCTGTTTGTCTCTGTGTGTCCCCCAAAGCAACTATACCTCCCCCACTACCGAGTATCCTTTGATAGGTATTTGGCTCGTTGTTCATGAAGACCACGATGACATCAGCAGTAAGATGCTTGTTCTGGTGACATAAGTTACAAAACAAATTACTGTTAAATAAAACCAGAGTTAAACCATTTCAATGCAGAAATGAAGGACAAATATGTTATATTTTATCTATCTCTGGGTACTTGTAAAGTAAGGCACAGGGGTTCAGAAGCTAGCATTGTTGGCTTGAGCTTAATTTTGACATAAATGGTTTATTAAGGCACTAACCTAACCCCAGCTGCACCCAATGTGTGGCACACATTTTTTAGATTGTACTGATTTTAATTCCAACCAGGAAGGCATTTGTTCTACTTGTATCTCAATGGCTCACTTCAGTGACTCCAGTTTCCTCCTGCATTGACCACTAAAGAAATTGACCCTAGTACATAGACCCGAATGGATCCAGGGCATCTTAACTACGCCTGCCCTACCCCTGTTCTGCCCTGGTCCCGCCCCTCTTCTACCTCAGCCCACCTCCAGCCGTTCTTCCTGCTCCACCTCTTTGAACAGATAGCAGAGGACTTTGGGTGACAATGCTATGCATTTCAGTGGAGAAATTAAGTTGTGTTTTGGGTGCAAATTACTTAAAGCAGGTAATGGACCCAATACTGTGGGTAACCAGTAGTGATGAGCAAATTTATTCACCAGCAATGGGTTCGTAAGCCGAGAAAAAACGCCCATAAGAAAAAAAGCCCATTGACATTTATGCATTAGAACAAAAAAAGTCCCCATAAGAAAAAACACCAATTGACTACATGAGAGTGACTCCCAAAAATGTCATTGACGTCTGCCCTAGTGTTTGTTGAGGAGTGCTTGGGTTAGCGCAGCCTGAGGGTCAGGGCACACAAGCTGGCGGGATGGCACTAGGACCAGTGCCCACCAAAGCGCCCGATACAATAGTGCGCATGCGCAAAAAATATGCGAGTGCGCATGCGCGAAAAAATGCACTTTCGTTTTTCGCGCATGCGCACTAGCAGGGACCGGACTAGGGGATAGCAGAGGCAGAGAAGGTGCGTGCCTTGCGCCCCTCCATCATTGCGCCCTAGGCACGTGCCTACTCTGCCTATCCCTAGTTCCGGCCCTGACTAGGACCGATTCATTTTCCGAAGTCGCCCGAAGTTTCCTCGAGAGGCAAACGAATCACTCCGAGTGCCATCCCTCCAGCGATTTACATTTTAGCCAGAGAGGCAGTTCAGGGAGAATAGTCCCCCCGAAGAAGAGGAGATTTGTCGCCAGGCCGAATCTGTCTGTGTGCTCTGACACTGAAGTTTGGGGAAATTACATATATCCTTTCCAAAACACTCCTAGAATTCTAGTGGGAAGGTCATTTTGGCTGAGATTTGATTGAACATTTATTTGCTGTGTTAGATATTCTGCCCTATATAACCTTCCTGTGCTCAGGATCAGAATAATAATAAAAAAGAGATTTCTACATATAGAGATACGATTGGAGGGTAAAGTGTTTGCTAAATGTGAGAATTTTTCTCCATAAATTATTCCAACACAGGCATGTAACGGGAATATTAATGGAACAGCGTTGAGATTCTGGAGAAGCCTTTGCTCGGCCTCCTTGCCATCATCCTTCTTCAGGCGCCAAATGAAATGAGGTCATCTGAATAAAATCCATTGTTGCCAATGGCATAATGAATTTGACTCCCAGTTATTCAGCATATTACTGGCCCAGGTGCTTTCCTCTAAATATAGGGAACTATAACATTCCATGTACAGTATTTACTGTATTCACTGTCAGCATCTGTTTCACTGGGTTTCCAGCTCAGACTATGTAAGGGGGTGAACGAGTTATGTCTGCAATATTAATCATAGAGTGTGATTAGTTGTATAAAAATAATGAATGTTATAGTGAGTGAACATATGTAGTGATGGGTGAATTTGTCCCGTTTCGCTTCTCAGAAAAATTTGCTTAACGGCGAAAAATTAGGGAAAAATCGTGAAATTCAGTTTTCACTAAAAAATCGTGAAATTTTAAGGATTTTACTCAAACATCATAAAATTTGAAGGTTTTCACTAAAATCGTGAAATTTGAAGCATTTCACTAAAAAATCGTGAAATTTGAGGGTTTTCACTACAAAATCGTGAAAATCTGGCATTTTCACGAAAAAATCGTGAAAAACTGCGAATTTTCACCGGCAAATTTTCGCAGGAGATTCTCGAATTTATTCGCTGGCGGTAAAATGCTGGAATTCTCCGCAAATTCGTGCCAGGCGAATTTATTCGCCCATCACTAAACATATGTCTTTGATGGAAGGAAGCTGTCAGGAACGGACGACTGGAAAGAAAGAGACCCGAAAGGAAAAAATAGAAGCAGACTGAGAGTAGGTAAATGGAAATAGAGCAGACACTTGGGGGCAGATTTACATAGGGTCGAATATCGAGGGTTAATTAACCCTCGATATTCGACTGCCGAATGTAAATACTTTGACTTCGAATATCGAAGTTGAAGGATTTACCGCAAATAGTTTGATCGAGCGATCGAACAAAAAAATTTTGATCGAACAATTAAATCCTTCGAATCGATCGAACGATTTTTCTTCGACCAAAAAATTGATAGAAAGCCTATGGGGACCTTCCCCATAGGCTAACATGGCACCTCGGAAGGTTTTAGGTGGCGAAGTAGGGGGTCGAAGTTTTTTTTAAAGAAACAGTACTTCGTCTATGGAATGGTCGAATAGTCGAACGATTTTTAGTTTGATTCAAAGTCGAAGTCGTAGTCGAAGATCGAAGTAGCCAATTCGATGGTAGAAGTAGCCAAAAAAAAAACATTCAAAATTCAAAGTTTTTTTTATTCTATTCCTTCACTCGAGCTAAGTAAATGGGCCCCTAGGTGTCTGACTGCAAGCACGGGCCGCCTAATGCCCCAAAGAGGAGGGTAGTGGGGATAGTACCCCAGTGGATATTCCAGTGGTTGGAAAATAAAGGGTTTCCCAATTGAGCCGTCCAATTGTAACCCTCTGGGATAAAAGGATATACCTGAGATGCCTGTGTGGATTTACAGAGTTACAGAATTTTGGATGTATGTTCATGTGAAATTCGGATCTGAATGGAAAAGTAAAATTGTAAATAAAACTCCTGATTATTTTCCTGTTCGCTTGGACTCTGTGTCTATGTGGGTGAATGAGTGTACAACAACTGGTCTCTCCCTACAAATATACAAAAAAAACCTAACTATAAATTTCAGTCCGAAGTAGTGACTATTATCAGAAATGGTGCAGCGAGTGATGTGCTCTGTAACAAGTATTCAAACAGAATGCACAAAAGGAATCCAGCTGTTAATGGTTCTTTAATGTTTCTGCTAGAAAAGTGCTTGGGACAAAAGTCCTGATTGCTCCATATTGAGGAAGAACAGACAGAAATGGCAATGCAGCCAGTTTCCTATAGTATAAAAGAGTATTTGGTGCTAGTCTTTTCCCCCCATTGTATCTAATATCTAATGCAGAGGTCCCCAGCCTTTTTCTTACCCGTGAGCCACATTCAAATATAAATAGTTGGAGAGCAACATAAGCAGGTAAATAGTTCCTGGAGGTGCCACATTTGGCCTTTGATTGGCAGTAGGGATGCACAGAATCCAGGATTCGGTTCGGCATTCGGCCAGAATTCTGCCTTTTTCAGCAGGATTCGGATTCGGCCAAATCCTTCTTCCCGGCAGAACCGAATCCTAATTTGCATATGTAAATTAGGGGCAGGAAGGGAAATTGCATTACTTTTTCTCACAAAACAAGGAAGTAAAAAAATGTTCACCTTCCCACCCCTAATTTGCATATGCAAATTAGGATTCGGTATTCGGCCAAATCTTTCGTAAAGGATTCGGGGGTTTGGCCGAATCCAAAATAGTGGATTTGGTGCAGTCCTAATTAATAGCTCCTCTATGGACTGACAGATTACAGGAGACTCTGTTTGGCAGTACACCTGGTTTTTATACAACCAAAACTTGCCTCCAAGCCTGAAATTCAAAAATAAGCACCTGGTTTAAAGGATAAGTAAGCCTTGAAAATATGTTCATTATTTATTTTTCTTTAATGCCAAGATATTAAGGGATACATGTACTGTTAATATGTATCCCTTAATTCCATTAATACTGTTATTTCTTCTGCTTAGGAAAGGTTTGAGAAAAGTTTCTAATTTGTTTCCTAATCAGAAGAACATCAGAGCAGCCTCTTTCTCTCTCCTGACAACTTCCTTGACTACTTGCTGGTCAGACTGGTGGGAAACTGACCAGCAGGTGGCGCTGTTGTAACTAAATTCATTCATATTAACAGTACATGTATCCCTTAATATCTTGGAATAAAAAAGTAAATAAATAATGAATGTAGATTTAAAAGTGCTTAGAATAGCCCCCGCATCAATTTTCCATTCACTTATTTTAAAGGTTTACTTGATGAATTAATAAGGAGAACGAACCACCAATGACGGGTAAATTGTCTGTATAAAGGGACAAATAAAACAATATAAAATGATAATGGCACTTCCCCAATTCCATAAATACGCTAAGACAAGACCTAAGCCAGGTGGGTGCAGTAAATTTAATTGTGGACCTAAAATGTCATATAAAACTGTGTTCAGATAATGCCAAGGCCCTGCTGCCAGAGGCTAAAGGGTTAACATCAGTTAGGAACACGAGATAGAATTGTAGCTAAAAGAACTGCAAGTACACATCCTGGCTATATTTTAGTAGCGTTCATTAGTCACAAGGCTTGTAAACCATTGGGCACAGGACAGTGTTTTCCAGTGATGTTTGCACCGGCTCAGATGTAAGTACTTCCTTGACCATGTAAGTCAATTCCGTGTACATCTTCATTATAGGGAATTCTCTGTAAAATGTATTTAAACTTGGTCAAATGGGAGTGACATTTGAAGCTCTCCGTGCCATGCTAAGTGTGACAAGCTTCCCAAGATTCCAATGTTTTGTCTAATAAATAAATCAGTAACGTTCCTTGTCTTGGAGTCTTGTAAATAATAAGATTCTGGTAAGCAAATTACCAACAATCTAGGTGGCTGGACGAAACCTTAAGGTCTCCCATAGCCCAAGTCCATTAGAAGAAAAGAGCAGTAACATTGGCCCGTGGTCACAAAAAATGAGAGCCATCAGCCAGTGACACACTGCATACAAATCTCTTCACTCTCAAGGTTTACTCGATTTATAGAGTGAACTAGAATTATACATAGGAAAATCTGTGTGCAATATGGACCCTTCTAAATGGCACGATTGGGTTTCTACCATAAAATACCACTAGATTCTGTCATTAGTTTTTTTAACAGACTCCTCCATGCAGACTTTCCTTTCTGCTCTTCACAGTGTCAAGAGGTAAGACTACTTGCATAGGTTGTGAGCCGTGCAATAGGAGAATTAAGTGGCCAGTCAGAACTCAGCCCAGATGACAGTCAGTACAACAGAAGAAGCCCCAACACGAGAAGAGAAATGCCCTCTGCAAGGAAAAGTGTCAGATTGCTGTTGGTATTGAAAATGTATTAACAAATATAGATGGACCAAAGGACCATATCTATCAATTTTGTATTTAGTTATGTACATAATCCTTGACAAAAGATTTAGCCAACTATTCACCATAAGTTGTCTATAGTCCAAAAGTGGGGCCAAATAATGGCCTCCCTGACTAATGGATAAAACAAAATGGATCAGTCAGATATCTATTGAACTGGTTTGAAATCCTGTAGGCCAAGGGTCCTCTCCAATGGGTCCGCAGAGAACCCTCTTAATATCTGATCATTAACCCAGAGGCCAACCCAATCTGACCCACCACCCTGAAGGATCAATGAAATGACCTCATCAAACGGCAGGTCTTTACTTGTACTTGTATGGCACATGGCACAGAGGGTTCCGATTCGGCTGAATGTTGGAATTTGACCAAGTTCTCAACTAAATAATAACATGAAAATCCATGGGAAAGTATCAGTATTTCTAAAAAATTAAAGGTACCTTCATCTTTCTCTCCAAAAGTCCTTCAGCCAGCACTTCAACATGGCTTAAGGATCCTCAATTAATCAGTTGTGTAACACTGGGTTGGAGGCAGTGTGATTGTTCAGTAGGCTCTTTTCATTTATAATCCATACAATAGCCCTACATTCTCAATCTCCTTCATAAAATGTAGGTCCCAATGAGTACTTGGGGGGACTTTTTTTGGACAGAAAGAACTTTGTGCCCCAACTTTTCTAGTAATACAAGACTAATACTAAAATATCTGCTGACATTGTTTTGGGTGTTTCTAGCAATGGGATAGCTTTCATCAATTAGCAGATATTTATTCTCATTTTAGCTCACAGCACAGTTAATTCTATTTCACACATTTGTCTCCTCACCAGAGATGGGAGAGTAAGTGAAAGCTTTTTTGCTAAATGCTGTTAGAATATGGAATGTGTTCTGCAGCTGTTTCACTTGTGTTTCTCTTGCATGTTCCCTGTTCTCAGAAGGTACCAAATACACTCAAAAAAACATTATTTCAAAAATGTGGGCAGTTCATTCAGGTGCATAAGCTGGGGACCTAAACAGGGTGCAAGGAGCAACTCAGCCACATACTTTCTATGGCAGGTGTTACATACAGGATTCAGCTGTGATACAGTATGGGTTCCAGGAGAAATGGGGCAGAAGGGAGGTATGATTGGCCAACAGGAGGCAGCTTATTGCTTGTAGGGCCTTGGCAAGTGTTTTCTGTCTAGGGCAGAGTAGGTGGGGTACAACTGTAGTAGTGGCTAGCTTGGATGCCATTTTAGGCAGCTCAGTGGGCTGTGTAGATCCAACTCCTACCAACACTGAGTCATCTGAATGGGAAAATTGGAATGGGAGATAGGAGTGAGCAGGGCACAGGTCATAGGAAAGGGCAATGGCTCATGGGAACAGCTGTATCCCATTGTTCTAAGAACTTCATTCTGTCTTGGGTCCTTCCTGAGTGTTGAGAGAGAAAGCTTGGGGCTAGTGCTCATTGAGCTAGTGTGATGGCAGCTGGTGAGTTGACTTTAGGTGGGTTCATGAGAAAATGGGAGTAAAGCTGGCCATAGACTTTCCCATCTCCCAACCTGCCACTAACCATTCAGATCAAATAAAGTAGAAAAGAACAGATGAGCCGATGTTCTGCCCCTGACAGCAATCGTACGAGAGCTATGTCCGACCAAAGCTGGTGACAGTCTCCCACTGAAAATTGTAAGATCGGCAATACATGCAGAGATATTTTCTTTTAACCTGTCCGATCGACCAAACGACGATCTCCGTCGGACGAAAAATGAGGGGACTTTCCACACATGGTCTGAAAATCGTACGAATCCTCGATTCGTACGATCAGATCTTTGCGTCTATGGCCAGCTTTAGGTCAATGTCAGGCCAAAATTTGATGGCTTTTCATTTACTAAGGAACAATATTAGAGGTCGATGATAGGAAATCTATTTATGATTTTGTATTTGTTAAATTCAATGATCGTTATGGACTTCTTTGACCAAAACTTCCATTATTATGTGCTTTTTTATATATATATATGTGTGTATTTTCAAAGCAATGTGGATTATTGGGGCTGGGTTGAGCATTGAGGGGCAGGTTTAACATGTGTACAGTCCTGGCCTTAAATATTTTCACGTATAGGCCCCAAGTAGATAAGGCAGGTTCTTCATCATATGGGGCACCATTGGCTGCAATATATATATATTATAATAAAGCAACATAAGAGACATGTCTGTGAAGATTCTCATTTGTCCAGGTCATGATATACAGTATCTAATAGGCATTTGGCAAAGTTGCCTTTGACTTAACTCTACTAGATACTTTATACGTAAGTGATAGGTCTCTGATTTTAATTGTACTACTCCATGAAAGCTATACTATCTGCGTTAAGTTATAGAAATAATGAGCCCTCCCTACATCCCAACATTCTCCTGCTGCCGAGCAGTTTGCAGTCAGCTTCTCCCGGATCAATACGGTACATTTAAAGCATTATTTAGGAACAGACAAGTCTGTACTGTAGATGAACAGAAGCCTCTTTCTTTCTCTCCGGAAGATGGAACACTTGCCACAAATTTGAGGCTTCGAGGTTTTTGTTATTTTAGCCACGTTATCAGTTGCCTTCAGCTTCCAACCTCCCGAGGAATGTCGACTTAAAAACCCAAGATGAACCGGGCAGAACCGCCACTTGGTTAAACTGTCGGCCCAGCCAACACATTTCAACTCTTTTCGCGTTATCTTTTATTAACATTATCAAAAAAAATGCCTGATGGAGGAGAACTCAGTGTGAATCCGTAATATTAATTACTGTGAATTACCGCGCAGAATGTCAGGTAAGTGTTATCTCCCAAGGCTACTTCCCCTTGCCAGTATGTCGGCTGGTCTCTTATTAAAATAAAACACTATTTTTATTCTACAAAGACAAGTACATGTATCAGTGAAGAGAAGGTTATGGTCATCGTTGTATAAAAAGGAACCATTTTGCTCCCAAAGTAATAGATTTGCTTTGCTTTGGATCGTCTTCATTTCATGTCACTACTTCTATTTCCTTTCTGACAATATTCGGCAGTCCTGTGTTGCTTGACGGCAGGCATTCTGTTGAAAAAAATCTGCCCAATCGGGAAATGATGATGTCATAGCCCCGCCCCCAACTTCACAGGCCTGGCTGGAAATGTTACTGGCACACCACCTGCCATACTATAAATACAGTATATGGCAGTGTAAATATTCCCCTATACTGAGCACAATTCAGCAGGAACAGCCCTATGAGTTTGCTAAAAAACTTGTACAAAGTGTTACAAACAGATAAAAACTATAAAACTATGCACGTATAGATTCTCCTGCACTGATTAGCAACAGCTTCTGCCCAGAAAAAGATACAATATAATGAAATTATTATTGTTTTCACTGCAAACCGCCCCGGACATTTTCTCATAACCCATACAAAAAGATACCCTACTATACCTGCATAGTTATTCCCCTGTACTAAGCACAATTCAGCAGGAACAACCCCTAAGTTTGCTCATAGTCTGTACAGAGAGATCCCATAATACTATGGCAGCATAGGCATTGCCCTGTACTAAGCACAATTCAGCAGGAACAGTCCCCTAAGTGTGCTCATAGTTTGTACAGAGAGATGCCATAAAACTATGGCAGCATAGGTATTCCCCTGTACTAAGCACAATTCAGCAGGAACAGTCCCCTTAGCTTGCTCATAGTTTGTACAGAGATACCATAAAAGTATGGCAGCATAGGTATCCCCCTGTACTAAGCACAATTCAGCAGGAACAGTCCCCTAAGTTTTCTCATACTTTGTACAGAGAGATACCATAATTCTATGGCAGCATAGGTATTCCCCTGTACTAAGCACAATTCAGCAGGAACAGTCCCCTAAGTTTGCTCATAGTTTGTACAGACAGATACCATAAAAGTATGGCAGCATAGGTATTCCCTGTACTAAGCACAATTCAGCAGGAACAGTCCCTAAGTTTGCTCATAGTCTGTACAGAGAGATCCCATAAAACTATGGCAGCATAGGTATTCCCCTGTACTAAGCACAATTCAGCAGGAACAGTCCCCTAAGTTTGCTCATACTTTGTACAGAGAGATCCCATAAAACTATGGCAGCATAGGTATTCCCCTGTTCTAAGCACAATTCAGCAGGAACAGCCCACTAAGTTTGCTCACAGTCTGTACAGAGAGATCCCATAAAACTATGGCAGCATAGGTATTCCCCTGTACTAAGCACAATTCAGCAGGAACAGCCCACTAAGTTTGCTCACAGTCTGTACAGAGAGATCCCATAAAACCATGGCAGCATAGGTATTCCCCTGTACTAAGCTCAGAAAGCACTGAAAAATGTAACTGTATAGTGTCCATTTAATCTGCGGTTCTGCTCCACATGACACTGCACAATTTTAGGTTAAGTGAACCTGCAGGATTAGTAGATAAAACAACATAAAAAACACTCACTCAGTGGCAGCAGCTAAAGATTCATGGGGATAAATGAAAGTCGCATTACTATTTAAAGCCAGATTGTAACTGTGTGCTGTGTGAGATAAAACAGAGTTGAGGATAAACCAGCACTTGTTTAACCTTTTATTTGTAGGAGCTTAGGTGCAGCAAGAGAACACACACACATATAAATACATATAGTATAATATATACAACAAAGATATAAAAAAGTCACAATGTACAGTTATCAAATATTTAATCTGTCGTCTGTTCCACGCCTTCCACAGCCTTTTTGGCTTTGCGATGCAACCATTGGTAAAAGCCATTGGAAGTTTTTGGCTTTAGAGGAAGGAGTAGTTAATAGGGATGTAGCGAACCGCCGAGTATGTGTTCGCGAACTTCGAACATCCGAAAATCGTTCGAATCGAACGATCGAAGGATTTTTAATCGTTCGATCGAACGATTTTCGAATCGAACGAAAATCGTTCGATTTTAGCGACCGAATGGTCGAATGGTCGAACGATTTTGACGCGAACGCCTATTGGCGAACGTCGCGCGACGTTCGCGAACTTGCGGCGGACGCGAACAGCCGATGTTCGCGCGAACAAGTTCGCCGCAGAACTGTTCGCTACATCCCTAGTAGTTAATACATAGGGGATCTGCTACCTGGATCAGCGGTGGATTACCTAAGGGGTAACCTTGAAATCCATTGCTCTGAGAAGGTGCAGAGCAGTGTAGATGAGTGAATGGGAAAGAGCAGAGCTGGGCAGTGGCACAAGTTGTATAACTAGATATTACTGGGCCCCACAGCAAATAATGTTTGGGGTCCCAAAATGTCTAGAGGTTGACCTCTTTTGCTAATATTTATTGAAATTGTATATGAATTAGGGCCTCATGGGCCCCCATACTTCATGGGCCCCCCTGCAGCCGCAGGGACTGCTTCCTCTGTATTTACGCCCCTGGAGCTGGGGTTGGGTTGGGGAAGAGTTGGAGCAGGTTCATCCAAATACCAGAACCATTACTTACCCACCCCAAGGTTGATTGCTAAGATAACTAGGCCTTAGCAAACAGATAGTGGTCTCAGTTCCAAGCCACAGAGTTAGTGATGGGTACATTTGTCCTGTTTCGCTTCGGCGAAAAATTAGCAGAACTTAAATTTCAATTTTGAGTTGGGGTGTTAAAGTTAATGAGCATCTGAATAATGTTTACACATGACGGTTTTGACACGAACTACTTTTTTGCCAGCAAATTTTTGTGGCAGTTTGCAAAATTCCGCCCATCACTACTCAGAGTTGCAGATCAAAAGAATCAAATATATATATAAAAAAAAGACAAAAAATAAGTTACGCCAAAATTTAAATTGCCTTCGAATATTGAATTCTATATTTTATGGTACTTACTATTTAAAGCACAAGATATTACAATGGAATGCATTTTACTTTAGTCTTTTACGTAGACTTTATGTACTGGAGGCCCAAGGTTAAAGGACCCTACTGTGTTGTGCCCCCCCCACGGAACGCATTTTAGGACATTGTCAGGGGAAATCCATGTCCTGTATGCGATCTCCTACACTAGAGGAATGCAATGTCGCCTGCTTTTCCACTCACTCCTCCTCAAAGCAGACGTCACACCTCGCTCCTCCCTCCTCAGCTGTCAGCTCCTGCTCCTCACTCCTCAGCCATCTGACCTGGGTCCTTGCTTCGCACTCCTCCCTCCTAAGCCATCCGTCCTGGGTACTAGCTTCTCCCTCCTCAGCCATCTGTCCTGGGTCCTCGCTCCTCACTCCTCCCTTCTCAGCCATCCGTCCTGGGTCCCAGCTCCTCCCTCCTCAGCCGTCAGGTCTAGCTTGAATTTGATTGGTGCAATTAAAAAACTAAAACGCTTACTGGCTAAAAGAAATGGCATCACATAAAAAGCAAAAATGGAAGGTATAGTAACTATAATCAGGGCGCAGGGCTGATTATGCACACCCTGAGGAGTAACAGCTGATGGCTGAGGAGGGAGAAGCTAGGACCCAGGACAGATGGCTGAGAAGGGAGGAGCAAGGACCCAGGACGGATGGCTGAGATGGGAGGAGCGAGGACCCAGGACGGATGGCTGATGAATGAGGAGCAAGAGCTGAGGAGGGAAGAGCTCGGAGGATGGGTGAGTAAAAAAGCATGCCATTTCGCATTCCTCTGGCTTATGTCAAGGCATGCAGAACAACGATTTCCCTTCACAATGTCCTAAAATGCGTTCCGTACCCCCCATCCATAGTGTTGATTAGGGGCCCTGCAAAGTGTTGTTCCGTCCCCATCTATCAGTATGAGGCTATCATGGCTGAGGGAAAGCTTCAAGCATCACATTCACTGTTTCTAGTTGATCCAATTTTGGCTTTGCTCAGGTAAATGGCATTCTGGCAGTAAGTCACAGGCAGAAAATCCATTATGATTCCAGACATTGGAGTACAGCAGATTATCTGAGGAGCAAATTCGGCTGAATCAAATATAAATCTGTGCGGAAAATGCCTTCCGTAATTACCATTAACTGTGCTTAGAAGCTTTACTGGATCTGAAAGGCAATTTGACCACTTTAAGAGAAGTTTAATCTGCTATAATTAAACTGCAAGCCAGCATTGTTATAATTGTCCAATTGTTACATTTAGGCTAAAAGGAAGTTAAATTAAGCTCGCATCCTTGGGGGATCTTTCCTTCTGAGTTACAAAAGAAAAAAGAAAAATCAAAAGATCAGCAAGAATACTGTAGAAATCAGCTGCGGTAGCCTTAGAACTCTGAGCTCTTGCTATTTGGCTGGGGGACGAGATGTTCTCCAGAAACTTATTGGGCGCACACTGAAATTTCTCTCAGATCAGCAAAGATCATGATGCATGAGTACATCTTAAACTTTTACTCTTATAGGAGGAACATTTAGGGGTATCCTCAAATAATAACTGGCCATATCTAAAAAGTTTTAGTCATCCAAGTTTCAGGGAGCACTGCACCAATGAGGCGGGTTGAGAAACTTGCCTCATCTGGCATTGCCTTACAGGCTACCAGGAGTGGCAAAAATGCCTGGTAACCTAGGCAACCAGGCCGATAACATCATCTCCATGTGCTTGTATGAACAAGCACATGTGCACACCTGCGTGGAAGAGCGTGGGCACACGCCAAGGTTACAAGAGGTGGGGGACACAAGAGTCTGAGCCAAGAGAAGGTGGCAGAAGAGGTACATGCTTGGCGCACCTCCGCCATTAAGTCCTTAAGCACATGCCTCTTTTGCCTACCCCATACACTCCTTGGTAAGGGTCAGGCAGAAATGTCAACTAATCCCCTCCTCATTAGAGTGCTAATGAGTCCCTGGGCATTTTTGAGACCTTATTTCTTTTTCCCATTTGAAGTCAAGTGGAACTAGGTTTAGATAAATGCAGGTCTACATTGTTATCAACAACTCAACAGCAGAACAGGCAACCTTGCAGGAAAACAACTATAATATATATATATATATATATATATATATATATATATATATATATATATATATATATATATATATATATACGAAGACAAATGACCCAGCAAAAACGTCACGTCACGTCGGCTTTACATGTGATTTTCTAATACACTTGAATTATTCACGAACATCTCGGTGTTGCTGGTCATTTGTCTTCGTATCCGATTTCTTTACCTTGCACCCGATTCTGAGCATTAAGAGCGGAGTGCTGCCCACATGGACTTTTATATATATATATATATATATATATATATATATATATATATATATATTATATTTGTTTTCCTGCAAGGTTGCCTGTGTATATATATATATATATATATATATATATATATATATATATATATATATCTGTATATATATTTGTGACAGAACACATAAGTCACATGAGTGCAATATCCTCTTTATCCATGACAGATCATAAATTAACTGGATCATCATCTTCAAGATCATCATCGAGATCATCATCATAAGCATCATCAACATCATTACCATGATCATCATCATGATTATTTCTAAATGCCTCCCAGTAGACTTGTTAACTGTGGGAGAACCCCTTAATAATGACTTAAAGAATGCATAGGAAAGTCAATGGGGTTTTAGAAAAGTAGGACGTAGTTGGGCATGGTCTGGGCAGATTGGGGAGTGATCAGAATATTCCTCATCAATTGTTGATGGTGATGATCATCATCATGATCATCATCAAGATCATCATCATAATCATTATTTAAATGCCTCCCAGTAGACTTGTTAACTCTGGGAGAACCCCCTTAATAATGACCTAAAGGATGTATAGGAAGGTTGATGGGGTTTTGGAAGAGTAGGACGTAGTTGGGCATTGTCTGGGTAGATTGGGGAGCGATCAAAATGTTCCTCATCAATTGTTGAGAGGATAAAACAGGTACGAGTACGGGACCTGTTATACAGAATGCTCGAGACCTGGCGTATTCTGGATATTGGATCTTTCTGTAATTTAGATCTATTTGAAAATCATGTAAACATTAAATAAACACAATAGGCTGGTTTTGCTTCCAATAAGGATTAATTATATCTTTGTTGGGATCAAGTACAAGATACTGTTTTATTATTACAGAGAAAAAGGAAATCACTTTTAAAAATTTGGATTATTTCAATAAAATGGAGTCTATGGGAGACGGCCATCCCGTAATTCAGAGCTTTTTGGATAACGGATCCCATACCTGTACTACAATGTTCCTTGTAGTTTGTTGCAAAACATACATAATAAACTTACCTTCCAAGTAGAAGGAATTCTCCGATCAGATTCTGGCGCTTCATGGCCATCAGAAGCCCTCGTACGGTCATGCCCTCGCAGAAGCACACCACCACCCGGGCTTTAGGGAGATGACTCCGTAGCTTCTTCAGCAGCTTGTCGAAGCTCTGCTCACCGGCATTGCTGTAAATCTTGTAGGAATGAGCGATACAGATGCCATCTTTAGCTGACATGTCTTTGAATGCCTCCATTCCTCTCTCCCCATAGTTGCCTAAAAAAATGAAAAAGTAGATGGACAAGGTAAAAAAATTTTTTTTAAAGACCATTTACAGTTTTGGTAATAAAAAAATAAATCTCATGAAACCTGTAAGCCTTTACCAGGGCTGATTAGCTGTGTGATAAGAGATAAAGCTTAGCAATAGGGATGAGCACATTTTTTGCTCTACATTTTGCCTCTTTGTGAAAATTTTCATGAAATCGGGGCAAGTGTCATGTGCTTTATAAAACTCCCCACTGGCTCCAATGCATTTGATGCGAGAAGAAAACATGCAGATAACACCAGTTCACTCTAATGCATTTGAATAACATTTTGCAAAATTTGATATTTTGCTAAATTTGATATTTTGCAAAATTTGATATTTTGCAAAATTTGATATTTTGCAAAATTTGATATTTTGCTAATTTTTCCATGGAAGGATGTTTCACTCATCTCAACTTTAATTTCAAAATTTGGTGAAAAAAATGAGGTTTAATAAAAGAACATTATAATTATTTACATAGACATTAGTATTAGACATGAAAAACAAATGACTTGTTGGAACCAGTTTGTAGGCTGTTCCCAGATAATTCAGCTCTGTCTCTTTAAATCTATATTACTGTTGCTGAATGTAACAAATCCAGTAATATCTCTCACACGCTCTGCTTGCCCAAAGCAAAAATGAATTATAATCCAAGCAGTTTACTAGACTGAATCATATCAAGAAAATGACTGTTTTGTAATTTAGACTTGTTTGGTCTCGGGAGAGTTTCATTACAGCCCCAAGCAGAGTAGTGTAAGGACACTGATAAAATCATAAACTTGTAGCTCATATTATAAGCAATGTAATAATATTTGCTCATTTGTTAATCTTTTTTTTTCAGACTTTTTTTTTTTAATCTTTTTTTTTCAGCAGCCAACCCTATTGCGGGCAGTTTGTAGGAACCGAAGCAATCATGCCTGTTGGTTCAGATCTAGGTTGCAGTTAAAACTAGAGATTGCAATAATTCCTGTTGCACCTACTGATGCAATAGGAACCCTGGTATTGCCACTAGTGAGCTTTATAGGGAAAGTTCACCTTCAAATTAAGTTTTAACAGGGTTATTTACTAAACTCCAAATGCAAAAATCACGAAAAATTTGATTTTTTTTTTTATAAAATCAGACTTTTAAAGGATAAGTAAACCTTTAAAATAAGTGAATGTAAAATTGATGAGGGTGCTATTCTAAGCACTTTTGTAGTTTACATTCATTATATTTTTTCTTTTCATTCCAAGATATTAAGGGATACATGTACTGTTAATATGAATGAATTTTGTTACAACAGCGCCACCTGCTGGTCAGTTTCCCACCAGTCTGACCACCAAGTAGTCAAGGAAGTTGTCAGGAGAAAGAAAGAGGCTGCTCTGATGTTCTTCTGTTTAGGAAAGATGTGAAAAGGTTTCTAATTTTTATTCCTAAGCAGAAGAGCATCAGAGCAGCCTCTTTCTTTTTTCTGCAACTTTCAGGTGGCGCTGTTGTAACAAAATTCATTCATATTAACAGTACATGTATCCCTTAATATCTTGGAATGAAAAGAAAAGAAATAATGAATGTAAATGAAAAAAGTGCTTAGAATTGCACCCTCATCAATTTGACATTTGCTTATTTTAAAGGTTTACTTATCCTTTAAAAATCACAAATTTTTCAGATGGAAAATGGAGGATGGAAAAGTCAGAATCTAAAAATCCGGCATCTCAGACCTGTCGAGGTTGCATATAAGTCAATGGGAGAAGTCCCAATGATTTTTTGATGTGCGCTGGGTATCGTGCAATACTCTGAGTTTTCAGACAAAAATCTGAGTTTTTGGGAGCAAAATACCAAAAATTGTGAAAATCAGATGAAAAAATGATAATGCAAGCTATAACACTATTTATTCTGCAGAATGCTTTACCATACCAAAGTAAACAGCTCTAGAAGCTCTCTCTGTTTGTTTAGGATAGCAGCTGCCATATTAGCTTGGCATGACGTCACTTCCTGCCCAAGTCTCTCCCTGCTTAGTCATAGCTCTGGGCTCAGATTACAGAAGGGAGGGGGAGAGGAGCAAACCGAGCATGCTCAAGTCCTAGCCCTGGAGGTTTAAGCTGAAAACAAGAAGTCAGATACAGAAGCCCATGAGTACACAATAGAAGGAACGAAATGTGGTGTTTCTTTTGACAGAGGACTCAGAGCAGCATTACTTTGAGGGTTTACTGGTGTATATATAGACCTTTCTGATAAAGCTTACTTCATTTAGCCTTTCCTTCTCCTTTAAGGAGAGTTGAGGCTCATTGAGGCAACAGATTTAACAAGTTAACAAGTTACAGTATTGCAGTGTTATTGAATTTTTAATTCAAATCCAGCTATCATAAGTGCTGGGTTATATATTAAAGTAACCTGTACATATGCCCTCAACTGCTGGCTGGCCAGGTACTAGTGGTTGGCAGTTGGCACCACCATATTATTAGGCACAGTATAACCCTGTATAATCCTGAGATAATGACCTTGATTGTAGTCTAGGGCAGCTAAGGCATTTCTACTTGGCCCTAGGCATTACTGCACACACATTGGTTCTGGAGGACTTTAGTGTATTGGGCCCACCAACCATGGACCACTCTAAGAATCATTAGAGATATATAATCTAGTAGACAGTATTGGGAGACCATGGTTGATATTGTCCTACAGTGGGGCCCATTGATAAATTCCTTGGTACTCTTGCAGGCCAGTCCAACCCTGGAAGACCATAGCGTAGACATCCCTAACTTTTTTTCCCATCTAATGGGGGTCCTGCCTTTCAGCAATTTAACTATGGCTCTATTTTTTTCTATGTTGACGTGCAACCAATTTCCAACCACCTTAATGACAATTTCATTTTCTTAAACAAAAACTGCAATACTCCACCTTTGTAAATGAGTTCCAAGAACTGAAGTGTGTTTAAAGTCCTCAAACAAGAGGTGTTTGCAGTTAATGTGCAGAGCTTTTGCCTTTAGATCCATCAAGCATGAAACAAGCAGTAAGCTGTATTATGTATGATTCAGTTTCTTGGAAACATACAGAAATCTGACATACTGTTCTGTGGGAATAGACAATGTGAAGCCTGTGAAGCAGTGGCTGCAATAGTATCACAACTGCTCAACGGCCATAGTTTTCCCATCCCTGTTGTTTATGTGAGCCATTTCTCTTTTTATGATGTTGTTATTGCTCACCAGTATCATGGGCAAAATTTCCTATGGCCCTGTAATTCCCAGCAACCCAATAGAGGTATGATTCCATCAATGGAGTCACATTTCAGCAGTCAACGCCAACTGATGAACTTTTATTATGATGTATGAGTCAGAATGAAAGACGAATGAGAGAGGGACTGAAAAAAACCCATAAATAATACATAGGAATGTACATGAACACTCATAGCTGGTCTGCTTCTGGTGTTTTTGAGGTCGGTGACCCCACTTTCAGTTGCCGGCAGCAAATAGTCATGCTAATAATTACTAAACTATACAAAATAAATAATGGAAACCAGTGATGTCGCCCATAGCAGCCAATCAGCAATTAGATTTCAACAGTCACTTACAAGTTAGAAAACAAAAGTAAAGATCTGATTGGTTGCTGTGGGCAACATCATCTGTGATGTTTTCCTCCAATTTATACATATCATGATGAATATGCCCGTAGAGTTTTTTTTAGAATAGGTTCACCTATAATGTCCTAAATATTAATGGAAATCCCCTTTAAGGTGGTCATACCAAAGGCTAACAATGTTATCTGTAGGATTGCCGTCCTTCATCACCCAACCATCCAGACAGGGAGTGGAACAGGTGACATAGAGGGATGTAATGGTGACCTTTAGGGTCAATAACGTCAGGGGTCGGGATGGAACCCCCTATCTAAAATGTTAATTCTACCAAACCAATTCCAACCCAGCAGGATTCTGGGAGTGTCTGTACTGAACTGAGGAGAATAATGTCCCTCAGGAACTATTTGTGATGGTTTCCAAGCTTTTATACGTCATTGACATCAAGAATTTAATTATACACTTATAATTAACATGGTGAACTGGTCTGGGATTCTGTCCATTGCTGGCTATGCTTGGTTTCTATTCATATGTTAACCAGCTCTGTCTTCCCTGTGGGAAATAAAGAGTACCTGTAATGTTGGATCTGTTTGCTTTTCAGTTTTATTCCCTTATTACACCACCCACACTGAGCCCAGCACAGAGACATATTAGCATAAAGAATTCTGCTGGGAGGAGTGGGCGATGGCACACAACAAGGCGGGTTAAAATTAAACCTGTGCATGTTTGCGTGTGTGTGTGTATACATATGGTAGGTTTTCGGCAAGTGTGATGCCTCGAGTTTACTTTCCAACTGTACTTCCTTCAATTAAAGTAATTGAAATGATTAAAAAAACAGTAGATACATAATGAGCCCCAGAAGGCACGGAATGATGAGTTAGTTCGGTGGTGGATATACTGTACGAATACAAAGAACCATAAAAACTAATACAGAGTCTAGTAACTATTTTTTAAAACTACATTGCCCAGTGCATAAGTCCTGGTGGATGCGGGAGACAGATTAGATCCCTACTGAATTCAATGGCTATTGCTTCGGAGAAAGACCTCATATATATCTGTGCCGCTTGTCATTCACGCCTGTCGCTGATCATTAAGTGTGTCGTAGGTCTAATTGATGAAAAACTGTCATGCACAAAATAATTCTCTTATTGCCAAAAAATGCTTCCTATGCAGTTGTGTGACTGACGGATATAATGTAGAGATGTGTTTAAAATAACACTTTTCACTGTTACTGGCTCTTCACTGTTAATGTCATAAGAAAAGTTGCTAAACCCAAAACCAGCTAAAACAAAAGCAGCAATGTTTAGGTAAAGTAACTGGACTCCCTGAGTTATCTTGAAAATGTTTCACAGCACATCCAAGCAGCGTCTTTATTCAATGGTATGGACTCTGCTGTTGGGCTCTGGTAACTAATATTTTCTCACACCCTACAAACCCAATAGCTGCATCTCAGGGCTCTATCCATCTCTGTAGCTTCAGGCATTAGCTCAGACTTGTGCTTGATTCATAGGTTTAATCAAACTTTATTTGGGGGAGGAAACATTGAAGGTCATGCAGCCCGGCTATTGATTCTTTTAGTTCCTCAGTCATAGACCTGAAATGGCCAAGGGCTTACTGGTCAAGATGAGGAGCTATGGGTAGATTAAGGGTTTGTAGGGTTGGAATGAGAATAGCCAGGTGAGATCGTGGGTATGGCTAATAATGTTCCTATCTGAAAACAGTGAATACAAAGGGAAATGTGGTGTCTCTAAAGCAGTGATCCCCAACCAGTAGCTCCCCAACCCCTTGAATGTTGCTCTCAGTGGCCTCAAATCAGGTGCTTGTTTTTGAATTCCTGGCTTGGAGGCAAGTTTTGGTTGTACAAAAAGCTGGTGTCCTACTAAACAGAAGCTCCTGTAGGCTGCTAGTCCATATAGGGGCTACCAATTGTCAATCACAACCATTATTTGACACTACCCTGGAACATTTTTCATGCATGTGTTGCTCCCCAACTCTTTTTACATCTGAATGTTGCTCACGGGTCGAAAAGGTTGGGGACCCCTGCTCTAAAGGAACCATCTACCCTAGGAACCTTGACAAATGGCTTAATTCTTCTGGCCAGTAATACCCAATTCATTGGGGCTGTGCATAAAATACCATAGACCATATTGATGTCACGATTACACCCCCCAAACATGAGTATAAGAGTATATGAAGCATATGAAGAAGCATAGCCAACCAGAATCTATGAGAACGCCCAACAATTCACATGCTTTATTTCATGTTCCTTGTTTTGTGTACAATTTCATTGATAATTAAAGAAGTAAGGAGGAAGGAAGACGACTAAAATATATTTATGTGTAAGCCTTTAACCTCCTTGTATGTCCCAATCCCCCTAGTCCAGTGATTCCCAACCAGCGGCTCTTGAGCAACCAAAGACCCCTGGTCTAGTCCAATATCCACTTGGGTGAGCTGAAACTTACCGTTACATTTACAGAACAATTACTCAAAATGACTACAGGTATGGGATCCATTACCCCGAAACATTATCCAGAAAGATCCAAAAGACTGGAAGACCATATCCCATAGACTCTATTTTATCCATATATTTATAAAAATGATTTCCTTTTTCTGTGTAATAAAACAGTAGCTTGTACTTGATCCCAACTAAGATATAATTAATCCTTATTGGAAGCAAAACCAGCCTATTGGGTTTATTTAATGTTTACATGATTTTTTAGTGACGTAATGTATGAAGATCCATTGCTTGTCTGGATTGGCCTGAAAGCCTTCATGGGAATTCTCTTATTTATCTTCTTAAACATAGACAGAAATACTGTAAAAACCTAAAGTTTAGAGTGCTTCAGACAACTAATGTAGCTTTATCCTGAAACAAACTACAACGGGTTCATCTTGTACAACTATATGTACCTTCTGAGGCGATTTGCAGAGCATAGTTTGACCTCAGGTTGACAGTATGAAGAATGATGATCATAACATTAACATAAGACTGGAATCTAATCCGATCACATCACGGAACATTAGAAATGTAATATTGACTGCACCAGCTTGCTCATGTAAGGAGTGACTCGATGCTTAGCTTTCAGTTGGGAAGGGAAAACAATACCTGATTATTACTAATATTAGCATCATGTCTCAAGAACTTAGGCTGCTTTTACTTGGTTTTCCAATCTATTATGTTATTGAACATAGTCTTACCTGTCACAAACATTAAGTGGAACAGAACCATGAAAGAATCAATTGGCATAATGGTGCCATCTGATTTAAACTGATGTTCCCGCTATTCCCCCGACCTTAGCAGAGGTAAAACGGAGAGTGGAAACTAATAAAATATTTGAACTAGGCATTGCATTAATACACAAGGTTCCCCAATCTTTAGCAATATGATCTCCTTGGGTATTATTAAAACTATGATAACTGAACACTTAGGGGCACATTTACTAAGGGTCAAATATTTGAACTAGGCATTGCATTAATACACAACAAGGTTCCCCCAATCTTTAGCAATATGATCTCCTTGGGTATTATTAAAACTCTGATAACTGAACACTTAGGGGCACATTTACTAAGGGTCGAATATCGAGGGTTAATTAACCCTCAATATTCGACCCTTTGAAGTAAAATCCTTCGGCTTCGAATATCAAAGTTGAAGGATTTACCGCATTTACTTTTAATCGATCGAACGGTTTTCCTTCGATCAGAAATTGCTTAGAAAGCTTATGGGGAAGGTCCCCATAGGCGAACATTGGTGCTCGGTAGGTTTTAAGTGGCGAAGTAGCTAGTCAAAGTGTGTCTAACCTAAGCCTCCTAACTACAGTATGTGTGATAGAATTTTTGCCATGTATACTTTGGATCTTCTTTCTGGTTTAGAGCCAAGTGTGGAATGGAAAATAAGGTCCAACACGAACTTAAAAACCCATGTCAGGAAATGTGATTATTGTGTTTTGAAAATAAAAGACATGATTTAACTAATTCTGAATCAGATGTTATCTACAGTAGGATTTATTACGTACAATCTGTTGATGTGACTCTGACACTCCTTTAACTCAAATTGCAGCACTTTATAAGATCATATTTTCTGCCATATTTCAGTGTTGTCTTAGGTTTTCTCCTACACAAAAAGGCAATTATGCATTACACCCACACAACCCATTTCAGCGTGAACCGGGTACTTCTTGCACTAATAAAGAATAACTCGGCTGGGGATCTGGTTACACTATCTACCGTTCCATATTTCCGCTTGAAAAATACACAAAAGTAAATTAAACCTTATGGATAGATTATAGATTAGATGGATAGATAGATAGATAGATAGATAGATAGATAGATAGATGATAGATAGATAGATAGATAGATAGATAGATAGATAGATATTGGTGGATAGATGGAGGATAGATAGACATATAGATAGATAGATAGACAGACAGACAGACAGACAGACAGACCGATCGATAGATAGATATTGATGGATAGATAGAGGATAGATAGACAGATAGTTAGACAGACAGACAGACAGACAGACAGACAGACAGACAGACAGACAGACAGACAGACAGACAGACAGACAGACAGACAGACAGATAGATAGATAGATAGATAGATAGATAGATAGATAGATAGATAGATAGATAGATAGATAGATGGATAGATGGATGGATGGATGGATGGATGGATAGATAGATATTGGTGGATAGATGGAGGATAGATAGACATATAGATAGATAGATAGATAGATAGATAGATAGATAGATAGAGAGAGAGAGAGAGAGAGAGAGAGAGAGAGAGAGAGACAGACAGACAGACAGACAGACAGACAGACAGACAGACAGACAGACAGACAGACAGACAGATAGATAGATAGATAGATAAGTGCAAAAGTGCACAGTGTGGATATTGCCTGGGGCACCCAACCTAATGGTAATAAAAATTTTAGGTATATTATTCTAAGAACGATATGGCAACTTGCACATAGCTTGTGCAACAAAACTGTTCCAGTAAAGGTATTGCATATTAGTGTTATCAGTAAACAAGGAAACCAACTATAATGACTATAATGGGCCTTTAATGCTGAACTTATTTTATAAACATATCAAATATCAATTTGAATGACATATTAAAGAATCTTACCAAACTGGAATATATATTTACATAAATATTGCCCTTTTACATCTCTTGCCTTGAGCCACTATTTTGTGACTCTATCTGTGCTGCCTCAGAGATCACCTGACCAGAAATACTACAACACTAACTGTAACAGGAAGAGATCACCTGACCAGAAATACTACAACACTAGGGGGCCGATTCATCAATAGTCGAATATCGAGGGTTAATTAACCCTCGATATTCGACTGGGAACTATAATCGTTCGACTTCGAATATCGAAGTCGAACGATTTTGCGCAAATCCTGCGATCGATCGATCGAAGGATTTGAATCCAACGATCGAAGGAAAATCCTTCGATCAAAAAATCACAGGCAAGCCTATGGGGACCTTCCCCATAGGCTAACATTGACTTCGGTAAGTTATATCTACCGAAGTAGGTGGTCGAAGTATTTTTTAAAGAGACAGTACTTCGATTATCGAATAGTCGAACGATTTTTACTTCGAATCGTTCGAATCGTTCGAATTCGAACGAATTTAACCAATTCGATGGTCGAAGTACCCAAAAAATACTTCGAAATTCAAAGTTTTTTACATTCGAATTCTTCACTCGAATTTTGTAAATCTGCCCCTAACTGTAACAGGAAGAAGTGAGGAAGCAAAAGGCAGAACTCTGTCTGTTAATTGGCTCATGTGACCTTACATGTGGTTTGTATGTGAGCACAGTGAATCTTACGATCTCAGGGGGCGGCCCTTATTTTTTAAAATGGCAATTTTCTATTTATGATTACCCAATGGCACATGCTACTTAAAAAGTATATTATTATGATAATGGTTCATTTACATGAAGCAGGGTTTTACACATGAGCTGTTTTACTCAGTATCTTTTAATAGAGACCTACATTGTTTGGGGGGTATACATATTGTTGATTGTGCTCCATGTTTTTTATTTATGTCCTATATGCATGTGTTTATAGAGTCATTTCATGTGGCCCAGGAACACTGAGTTATTCCAGCCCTTTTCTATACTTTTGTCATTTCCCAAATGAGGGCCCATACAATTTAGCTATTTTATTGCTCGAATGACTTTATAACTGTGCACAGCGATATTTT
Source organism: Xenopus laevis (assembly GCF_017654675.1). NCBI lineage: Eukaryota > Metazoa > Chordata > Amphibia > Anura > Pipidae > Xenopus > Xenopus laevis. The sequence goes on along the minus strand of NC_054374.1, from coordinate 159,267,147 downwards.
GTGTTAAAGTAAAAAAAAAAAAAAAAGCAATTTGCATAATGGTCTAGTTTTTGGTGTAAGATCAAAGGAATTAAGCATACGGGGCCTGAAAATGACAAACCTCTTCAGATAATTGCTTTAAGTAGAGAAATTTCAAGCGTGGAATGAAAAATACATATCAAAGTAACTGTTTAACGGGTTTCGTGTATTATATCTGACAGCATAACGGGTTATCCTTTGCTGAATTGAGAAACTAGAGAGCATAATGAAGCTTGCTACTGATTTAACTGGAATGACTATATTCAAATAAGAAAATTGCCTTCTCCAAAGAAGGAACATTGGGTGTTTTTGTTCATATTTTCATGATCCGGCAGAGATTTCTTACTCTTTAGTATTTCTTGGTATGTTTACTTTGTCGCACCATTAGATGTGCATAAAGGGTAAAGCTTGTGTCCCATGAGTAATTAAGCGCAAACTAGAAAGATCTATATATATATATATTTACTGTACCTATGACTACAGTGATAAAGAGGCAATGAACCAATTCTAAGCCATAAACACTGGAGGATGGGAAGGCACAACAAATATAATTAGGCATTTAGCAGCCCCAATAGGTTTGCTCCTTTCTCTGTGACAAAAAATGGAAAGTTTCCCAAATGCTTGTTTTGGTGTGTGACAGGTAAAGTTACTTTGCCCAAGATACTCTGCAGCGTTTCCCTTGTGCTGGGCACAGATTCGTGGCACTTTTATGGCGAATGTCTCCACAATTGAAGCAGTGTGCATTAGGTGTACTGTCAGCTTGTACATGAACAGGGTAGTGATTGGCGAATCTGGGCTGTAATTCGCGAAAACAGTGAAAAATGTGAAACAGTGAATTAATGTATTAGTCTCCCACCTAGACTATTGCAACCTGGTAGGGTGTGTGTGGCTAGGGTGGGGGGCTTGTGAGGGGTGCCAGAGGGGAAGATGGGGGGTCCAGTGGGAGGTGTGTAGGCCCCTATTGCTGATGGCCCAGTGGGTCCTGGGCCTCCCAGTCCGACGCTGCTAACGCCTCTACCCCCTCCAGTTTATTTTAAACTCTACTGTGTTCTATATGCCTACAATTGTTCTAGAGTAGCAAATTCACTGAGATATTCACGAAAACTCCAAAAAAATTTGCGAAACCCCGAAAAATTCGCACAGCACATTGAAGTCAATGGACGTCAAAATTATTTCGACTCGCAACAATTTTTGATGCAATCAAAATTTTTATACACACGACTATTTTGTCCTAATGCATTAAAGTCAATGGGTGTCCGAATAATTGACGCGCGGAAATTTTTATGTGCGCGCCAATTGCCAATTTTTTTTGTTGTGTCGGATTGCACATGCGTCGGAGCACTCCTGATGTGTACAGGTCTATGCATCCCCAGAACTCCCTTGGATTGCGACTGGGCAGCCCCTAAGATCAAATAAGGTCTTGAGTTGTATTAAAAGGGGCATAGAGTCATGGGAGGAGGGGGTCATTCTTCCACTGTATAGAGCACTGGCCCCATCTAGAATATGCCGTACAGTTTTGGTCTCCATCACTCAAACAGGACATTATTATATTAGAGAGGGTACAGAGAAGGGCAACTAAGCTGGGGATGTTCACGCTGGAGAAGAGGCGCTTAAAGGGGAAGGAAACCTCGTCGGCGCTAACCCCCAAACCCCCTCCCGTGTGTTGCCCCCCCTCCCTCCTCCCCCCTACCCCTCCCGCTGGGCAAATGCCCCTAACTTACCCTTCTGCGCAGGTCCAGTCCAGGGAGTTCACAGGCAACAACTTCTTCCACGCGATCTTCTTCCTCCTTTGACCGGCGTTTTGGCGCATGCGCAGTAGGATCGTTTCGCCGGTACGGATCTACTGCGCATGCGCCAAAAGTCACGCGCATGCGCAGTAGATCGTACCGGCGAAATGGTCCTACTGTGCATGCGCCGGTCAAAGGAGGAAGAAGATCGCGTGGAAGAAGATGTCGCCTGTGAACTCCCTGGACTGGACCTGCGCAGAAGGGTAAGTAACAAGTTAGGGGCAGGGGGGAGGAGGGAGGGGGGGCAATACACGGGAGGGGGGAGGGGGGTTAGCGCCGACGAGGTTTCCTTCCCCTTTAAGGGGGGATATGATAACTATGTATAAATATATAAGGGGATCATATAAAAATCTCTCTAATGCTTTATTTACCAGTAGGTCTTTCCAGCTGACACGAGGTCACCCATTCCGATTAGAAGAAAAGAGGTTCCAGCTAAATATTGGGAAGGGGTTTGTTACAGTGAGAGCTGTGAAGATGTGGAATTGTCTCCCTGAATCAGTGGTACAGGCTGATACATTAGATAGGTATAAGAAGGGGTTGGAGGGTGTTTAGCAAGTGAGGGAATACAGGGATATGGGAGATAGCTCATAGTACAAGTTGATCCAGGAACTGGTCCATTTTGGAGTCAGGAATTAATTTTTTTCCCCCTCTGAGGCAAATTGAAGAGGCTTCAAATGGGGTTTGTTGCCTTCCTCTGGATCAAGTAGCAGTTAGGCAGGTTATATATAGACTTAAAAAAAAGTTGAACTTTTTTCAACCAAACTTACTATGTTAAGAGGTGAAGATCTATATTTTAGATAGTCTAGGCTAAGCAAAATATATTGGACTCCCCCTTCCTTATTTGTACTCTAGCAGATGAAGGTTCCATGTGGTCCCATTCTATAAGGAGGCAATTGCCCTGTAGTTTGTCTCTTAAATAAATGTAAATATACACTGATTCCAGACCCATGAACCCTAGCAGCAACTGCACAATAAAAAAAAAATGAGGCTTGAGTGTTGATTAGAGGGCAGTTGACCTGGGCCTCCACATCAGATGTTTTTTATGCAAATGGACAATAGCTTCAAGAATGCAATATTAGCGATGTCCAACCTGTGATCCATCAGAACAGTCACATGGTCCCAGTTTAACTAGGAATTATCCATCAACAGCACTGATTGACGGCATCAATGACTATCCAAAAGTTCTTTTATACATTAACTGGGAACATGGCGCTACTGGTGTCACAAAGGACTCTAATAGGATCAGACATCGCTTAGTGAGACCACCCAGTGCTCCTACTCTATAATCCAAGTAAAAAGAAACATTAAAACTTAATTTTCCTCCAATGCCATGTATGGGGCCACAACCCTACTAAACTAAATCTACAATGTTGTGTACCGTGTTGTGTTTATTTATTTTACTGTGGTCTCATTTAGTTCAGTTACAAAGGAAACCAGTTGAACCCTTGAGCTTATGAATATTTATGAGATTGGATTGGATGGATTCTGTATTCCATAGGGGCATTACTGACATACAGCAGTCACTCATGCACCATTACTCACTTGCAAACTGACCAGCTCGTGGATGGGGAATGATTAAATCATTTTAGCAAAATTCAATAATGGGGATTAATTATATTTTGAAAAGGAATTTGAGAAAATCCAGGGCTGACTGAGGGGATAAGTTACACAATTAACCTATGAAGCGAAGGGTGCCAGGTTAATTCAAACAGATTTCTTGGGTTTAGGTAGACACTTTATAAAAGACAAATGTCCAACACAAGGTATGACACAGAGGTTAATGGTCCCAGAATGGCATGATTAAGAATGCTAAACGCTGTAGGATGACATTTCTACAGTATTTTACTTGAGATCATGTGCATTTCTGTTTTTTACAAAAGCTGATATTAACCTGGGGGCTATCAACACTTCACGCTTTAGTCCACAAGTAGGAACAGTTGAGCCACTGAAGTGACATAGTCTAGTTTTTTTTTACAGATCTATTGGCTTAAAAATTTGCAGATGCCAAAATTGTATAACTGTTGATTCTGTATAATACCAATTGAGTCAGCTGATCACTCACCACTAACTGATGGCATCACTGAGCCCCATTTAGAGCAAAATATTTTGCAGGATATCCAAATATATAAATACACAAAAATCTACTTGCTCTGCATTTCACTGTAGACCCAGATATTTCTGGAAGACATTCACGTACCTCTAAATATGGGAATCTGCCATAATAAAAACATTTCACAGTCCCACTGCACTTACTATAAAGTGTCATTTGCTCCAGTCTTTTACTTTTTCTTTCTGCGTTCCACTCCCCACCATTCAGTTTCGAACTGGGCTGCCAGGACACCATCAAAAAAACAGATGGGGTCCACAGAGACCGAGCCAGCTCCCCCAACTGGAAAGTAGCCTCTTCCCCAGCTGGACCTGGTAGCAGCAAATGAATGAGGAGTTAAGTGGTGTGCGTGCGTGGTTGGGTGGGGGATAGATTGGATGCTGGGTACTGGGAAGAAGCCCCTTAAAGGAAAACTATACCCCACAAACAATGTATGTCTCTGTAAAAAGATATAGCATAAAACAGCTCATATGTAAATCCCTGCTTCATGTAAATAAACCATTTTCATAATAATATACTTTTCTAGTAGTATGTGCCATTGGATAATCATAAATAGAAAATTGCCATTTTAAAAAATAAGGGCCGTCCCCTGGGATCGTAGGATTCACGGTGCACACAAACAAACAATACATGTTAGGTCACATGAGCCAATTAACAGACAGACAAGAGTTCTGTTTTTTTATTCCACACTTCTTCCTGTTACAGTTAGAGCTGTAATATTTCTGGTCAGGTGATCTCTTCTTGTTACAGTTAGAGCTGCAGTATTTCTGGTCATGTGATCTCTTCCTGTTACAGTTAGAGCTGCAGTATTTCTGGTCAGGTGATCTCTTCCTGTTACAGTTAGAGCTGCAGTATTTCTGGTCAGGTGATCTCTTCCTGTTACAGTTAGAGCTGCAGTATTTCTGGTCAGGTGATCTCTTCCTGTTACAGTTAGAGCTGCAGTATTTCTGGTCAGGTGATCTCTTCCTGTTACAGTTAGAGCTGCAGTATTTCTGGTCAGGTGATCTCTGAGGCAGCATACAGACCATCACAAAATGGTGGTTCAAGGCAAGAGATGTAAAAGGGCAATATTTGCTTAAATATATATTCCAATTTGATAAGATTCTTTAATATGTCACTTAATATGATGTAAACTATCTGTTGCTTAAGTATTCATTTTGGGGGTATAGTTTTCCTTTAAGTTGCAGTCCTGATGGGCTTGGATGGCAAAGTCTATCCCTGCCACAATTTTTTTTGTCTATAATGACTTCTAGCATTTCTCTATCTAGCATGACTATCAGTCATATCCCCCTAAGTTCCTTTTCTCTAAATATAAATACAACCCCAACTCGATAATCTTTTCTTGTAACCTAATGAATTGTTTCACCCCCTTTACCAATTTAGTTGCACATCTCGTCTCATTAATATCCTTCTTAAGGACTGGGGCTCTAAAGAACACTGCTTATAAAGAGGCAAACTTATGTTTTCATCCCTTGAATTAATGCCCTTTTTACACAAGACAGCACTTTTTATTGATCTGCATCTATCGATGTTAGGGAGAGATCGTGTGTGAGATAATAAAGAGCAGTTTTAAGGGTTGAATAGCTCAATACCCCTTAATGTAGTAAAGACAAACAAACGTGCTAAATCTTGGTTTCTGAAACAGAAATGGTTCTTCCCAGATAGGAGCCTTCATCCTTCTGAATATGTATTAACCATAAAATATATATTGTGATCTCAAAATCATCAGTTGCATTTGGTTTCTATAAAGTGATTTATAAACTGAAATGGTAGAATATTACAGTCACAAGTCCATTGCACAGCAGATGGTGGGAGCCCAATGACATCAGTCACAAGTTGCACCGTAAGATTCAGTATCCAATGTACAGTGATTGCCTGCATTGTTCTACATTCCGCCATCGTTTGGTTAGTCTGTCTGGAACACACAGGACAGGAACTGAATAGTGCCCTGTAAAAGAATATAAATATTCTAGGCCCTATAATTAAATAAAAAGACATCCGAGCCATATCCTGACACATGTTCTCGACGGCACCCATCTTTGTGTGACAAACAAGCCTCCTTTTTCCTTACTAACCACGCTGGCCGGCGGCACCAACAATAGAAGTCTTTGTGCTGCTTTAACTGACAGAATAATCAATATACACGAAAGCTCCTGCTCCCTGCAAATGGGGGAACTCCATTGTTTATGAAAACCCACAGCATCCAATATTTAAGCATGTTTTTAAAGAAACAAGGCTTTATGTAGCACAGTTACACGTTTGGCTGAGCTATAGTGCTTTATCAGATTTTATTGGCCCCTACTCTTATTAAATTCTTACAATTGTGGGCTTATGGGGGTAAAAGACATGGAAAGACCAGAAAGAATGATATTAAGGAATAGAAGGAGAAAGCAAGAGGTATGGGGCAACAACTAGAGGAACCAAGTGATTGAGCATTTATTATCTGCACCAGAATTCAGAAGAACCCTGTACCCACACACTCCCTATATTGACTCACTACCTTATCTTGGTTGCTTTCACCTGCATTATGTTGACTGGTATGACTAGCATGGAGCTCCAACACCAAATTAGGACTATAAAGATTTTGGGATAACTTATACAATTTATAAGAGCAGTAGTCACCTAGTCTTTCTTTTCTTGTCAACCTGTAAGGATTCGGCGCGTATGGACGCACGCGTCAAGATGGGCGTCAATGTAGACGCATGTGCTTCATCACGCACATCACGTTATCACGAAACAGACACAGGCGCCTAAACGTCCGCTAACGTGAACATGCGCGGAGTCATGATGCAGGTGTCACTACGTTTGGCGCCAAAACGCCCTCCTTAAAAGAACGCTCAGGGAAAGGTTCTGTGCTTGGTGATAAACTTTGCTCCTGTAAACTTGTATCCTATTATTTGATTCCAGTTTGACTTCTGCTTGATACCCTGACTAGGCTTGATCTTCGCCTGCATTGACCTCGGCCTACTTTACGACTACGATTGAATTCTGCCTGCACTGACCTTGGCCTGCCCATTCGACTTTTCTTTCTGCTTAACCCAAGTTTAACTACTACTCCACGTGAACAGTTTGTGACTCTCCAGATTGGCCACGTCTCCTCACATCTTTGCTCTAGACAGGTGAAGCCTGACACAACCAAATCATTATAATCTACCAGCCACCCCAAAAGTTTGGACCAACCATCTCGAACAACATTTAGAAGAAGATATTCCTTTTCACAAGCCAATAAATATGGCACAGCCACCTTAAAGTAAAAGTCCCAGGAATCTTAGTATTAACAGGACAGATATACGGTAATTGATGTTAAAATGTCAACGCTGATTCTGTTTTGCCCTTGGTTAAAATGATATTTGCCTAGTTGATGGCCAGCTTCAGTCATATCGATGTAAGAAGACACAATGATCAATTGTAAATGGAGTGACAAGGTGGGACACAGTAATCCATCTAAGTTAAGGGATCAGATAAGTTCCACACAAACAAATCATAAATGAAGACCGATAAAAAATATATAACTGTCTCAAATTGTCTGACTTTACTGAAAGATTAAGACGTGAGCTTTGGTTCCACTGAGGATCTGGAGTGGGTTTAGTTCCCTAGGTGAGTAATCCACCAGCTCAGGGCCCAAGTGTGTAGTTATGCCCTCTGTAATACTATAATGGAAAAGCTTTGGTTATGTGGTCCTGCTGCTGAAACTCTGTTTATTGAATTTACTGCGGCACTTGCTTTTTACAGGAAAGAACAAGGCTAGTTAATTTGTAAGGGGAGCTAAGATGATGTACCTGAAAATTGTATTGTAGAACCAACACTGCACAAATGAATCTTTCTTCTTCTAATTCCTGAGTTGCTAGATCAGTAGTGCAGTGTCCCTGACCCTGGACTACCCAAGTCTCATTGGGTAGCACTTGCAGTGCTGGGTTCCTGAGTTCGATTCCGGCCTAGGTGCTATCTTCAAATGTTTGTACGTTTTCCCCATTTTTGTGTAGGTTACCTCTGGGTACCCTGCTTTCTTCCAACACTCCTAAAAACATCGGGCAAGTTAACCTTCTCCTGGTAAAACTGATTGTATCCTATGTGAATCTGATAGGGATTAGAGGCTTCATGAGGGTGTAAATCATTGCAAAATGTGTCAGAGCTGTATAAATAACATATAATAAATAAATAGAAGCTTAATTCTTGTGCTGGCCATCCCTCTCTGGTATCTATAGCTTCAGCAATGAGTCAATCAGGAATGTGCGATCAACTACACATAGTGGGAAAAGTGACATCTTGGCAAACCAAAATGGCTTCTGCGATAGTAATAAATTAGTCGTTACTTTATTATATCTTCACTCTCAAGTACAGTCACACTTTTTGAAATATTAATATACCTGTTTGAGAGAACCTAACCAGGCAATTATCTATATAATTACCTTCCCTCTTCCATTAATAAATCGTTGTTATCTGCATAAACACAACAGGCACCAATCACATTTACTGAACACCACACTAGACCATTGTTCAATATACTGCACGTACTGTATGGGCTCTCATGGCCATTATCTGATAAAAATAAAAAATAAAATGGCATTTGGTGACCAAGACAAAGCCCCCCCCCCTCTCTTCCTCGCACAAATTCTTTAAAGATTGTCCTTCATTTATCTAAGCCTTGTAATTAGCACAGAATATTGAGTTTTTCTCTCCACTGCCTCCTCAAGAACAAAAGCTTTTATTCCAGATTCATGAGATAATCAGATTATTGATGAGTATTCTTTTGTGGGTGAAGCTACTGTCTCCAGTTCCGGAAAAATCAGTTATTGTAGAGAGTTATAAGCCTATAACCATCCGTACAATGAAACCATGCCGAACAGCCTTATTGCACTCGCTGGCACAAAAACAATTCCGTCCAGCTTTTGTACAGCATGGTAAGTCATCAGCTTCAACTGGATAACTCCCATTAATAGAGAAAGTACATGGATAGTAATAGATTAGATACATTAGAAATAGATTAGATAGATAATAGATGGTCTCATAAAATGGGTAATTGAATGATTCATGGTTTCCAGGAAGGAGACAACGTTCAACTTCCCATCTAATATCCTGCAGCAGAATGGGCCATCTACCAAAATAATTACCCTGTCAAGAATCAACTTCAATATGTTGCCTATTGTCGTCTGTTACCTACCAGTCAGCACATCCATTCAGTCTTTCCCCGAACCATTAATAAAGACTGTCTCGGGGAAATAGCTCTCCTGTAGCTTCCATCGGTCCTATCCGCAGTCATTATTAATAAGAATAAAACCTTGGATACATTTTGGCTCAGACCCAGTTCTTCTCCGGAGGTATCTAAAGGACAAAGTCAAATATATATCACCACAGATCAATTTTATATTCTAGAGATGCCCTTTTCCAAACAACCTTGGTTAGTTATCTTTATGCGACCGTCAACAGTCAGAATTAGCAGAATTAGGTTGACCGATGTCCCGTCTGTTTCTTATAATACAGTAATTTCCAGGCAAATGTATAATTATTGTTGTTGTTCTTGAGGAACTCATTGGCTGAAAAAAAAACACATTATAAAGACTCAGGGGGGGAGGATAGATACAACTCATAGGCCTAAAGACTGATCAGTTGAATTGGTGCAATTTAACAGTCCCAAATATGTACAATAAACCAAGCAGCCGAACACTCCCAGAGTCAGATTTTATATGGCGAGAGAAAGTCTCAACTCAAGACTTACATTAAGGGGCCGATTCACTAACTTCGAGTGAAGTATTCGAAGTAAAAAAAACTTCAAATTTCGAAGTGTTTTTTGGGCTACTTCGACCATCGAATGGGCTACTACGACCTTCGACTACGACTACGACTTTGAATCGAAGGATTCGAACTAAAAATCATTCGACCATTCGACCGTCGAAGTACTGTCTCTTTAAGAAAAAACTTCGACCCCCTAGTTCGCCATCTAAAAGCTACCGAACTCAATGTTAGCCTATGGGGAAGGTCCCCATAGGCTTGGCTAACTTTTTTTGATCGAAGGATATTCCTTCGATCGTTGGATTAAAATCCTTAGAATCGTTTGATTTGAAGGATTTTGTCGTTCGATCGAAGGAATAATCCTTCGATCGTTCGATCGCACTATTTGCGCTAAAATCCTTCGACTTCGATATTCGAAGTCGAAGGATTTTAATTCCCAGTCGAATATCGAGGGTTAATTAACCCTCGATATTCGACCCTTTGTGAATCGGCCCCTAAGTAGTAATAAAGTCTACTGAGTGATTTCTGGCTGCACTTATGTTGGAAATGACTGTTAGGCACAAGCAATGGCTCAATATATGTCGGCCTCATAGAGGTGATTTCTAGGAGGATTTGGTCATGCCTAGTCAACTGCAAAATACAAACAAACTTAGAAAAATCACAGAATGACAACATTTTGCTGCCATTTTGGCAAATGCACTGGAGTCAATGGGTGTTTTTTTTACATGGTTTTTCTTGTGCCATATGGTGTCAATGAGCCGTTTCCCATAGACTCCACTTTTATCAAATGATCCAAATTTGTAAAAATGATTTCCCTTTTCTCTTAAATAATAAAACAGTGCCTTCTACTTGATCCAAAATAAGATAGAATTAAAGGAAACCTGCCACCCTAAGAAATAATTCCAAATCCTTTTCTATTATGTTAGTTTAGTCAAATAAACTTTATTTAGGCTATATAAATGATTGAAATGTTGTTACCATCAATCTTGGAATAGACAATCACTGCAATCAGGCAGATGCCATTTTGTAGATAATGTTATTAAAGGGAAAGGAAAGTTAAATTAAGAAGTAGCTAGAAATGTTGTACATTACATTTTGGGCTCCTGTACCAGCCCAAGGCAACCACAGCCCTTTAGCAGTAAAGATCTGTGTCTCCAAAGATGCCCCAGTAGCTCCCCATCTTCTTTTCTGCTGATTCACTGCACATGCTCTGTGCTGCTGTCACTTACTGAGCTTAGGGACCCACTCACAATATACAGTACACATAGAATAGAAATGTCACAATATAAGGCTGATTAGTAATTAATACACATAATTACTACATGGCAGCACAGAAACCAGTGCAATTAGCATCAGAATTTAATAATCAGCAAACCTGTAGCATCAGCTTATATTACAGCCAGGGAAGCTCATTTTCTGCTGGATAATTAGTGACGAGCCCTAAGCTTAGCTTCTCAACAGCCAATCAGAGCCCACTGAGCATGTGAGTGTCACAGACACTTTCCAAGATGGTGACCCCCTGTGACAAGTTTGAAGTCCTGGATCATTGCTGCTATTGACAAGCTGAAACTTTAGACTGGTGCAATTGGTTTAGTATATAAAATATGGTATTTTTAGCCCTATTTATTTTTAGGGTTTAGTTCTCCTTTAAGACAAGTTTTGTATGACCCCAAAATCGTGTTTATGCTCCAGAGTGGCTAACTAATATAATCATAAAAGCTTTCAGAACATTTTAGTTCCTTCTTCAAGCTGAAAGCTTTGCTATGATTATATTAGTTAGCCAATAAAGGGATCACCTTTATACCACTTTTGTAACATGCCCTGTAACATGTTTACTTTGCAAAAGGACTTTTATTATACAGCTTTTTATGTGTAAGTGACAGGTCCGCTTTAATCTTTATTAGAGGCAGAAAAATGGTATTGGGTTTAATAGCGTTTCAATGATTTTTAGTAGGAGATCCAAATTACGGAAAGATTCCATATCCCAGGTCTTAAGCATAGACATATCCCAGATCTGTACCAAATTGACTGGAGTCAATGGGCTTTTTTTTTTGCATTTTTTCACCTTGAAAAAAAAATTACATTTTTCCACTCATACAAAACGAACGGCAAAATTCTATTGCAGATTTGAAAATATTTTTGCGCTCGCTAAAAAATGCAGATTTTGCAGAAATTATCCTCAGCTCTATGCGTACCCTTGGCTATACCCATTTTGCCTTTAAACTGTAATTTAATGAACAAACCACTATTCACGTCATTACCATGTTTATCTCCTGCCTGTTTATCTACATTACATTCTCAAACGCCAATGGACTCTGCTTCAGCGAAGACAAAGTGCACATTAGAGCATTTCCATTACAAATGACTTAGTTAAGCAGAAATGAATGGAGTTCTTTGGTCCACGTTCACCATTCACTTGTGTTCCGAGACAAAGGCTCCCGACCCAGTGGACGTGTTATTTAACCGAGCAGAAGTCTGGGAGTTTATTCATGAAATTACTGGCCCAGAGATGAGATGGTTCAGGAACAGTAGCCACACGGGAAAACATTTACATTCAAACAGAACGAGTAGGTCAAAAGGTCCTGCTTGTCCTCCCTTATCAACTGGCGCCAGAAATGGAACATGGAGATCTGTCCAGCTTTAATACTGAGAAATTCTAAGAAAATGTACAGTTGCATATTGCTGGAATTTTTTTTAGTCAAAATCTGTAAGGGAAACAACTCACCGACGCCATTCCTCGATCCAAGATGGCGGCGCCCTGTCCTCCCACATGGTTCTTCCTGGTCACAGCACTGTGACGCCAGCTCCTTCTCGCCAGCCGATTGGACGCCAGCTCCGGAATGGATGCCATCATTTGAACACCAGCGTAAACACCCAATTTTGGCGCCAAAGGAGGCCTATTTAAAGCAGCCTGAAGACTGCAACATTGCCCAAATATAGGTTTTGCTTTGTGCATTCCTGGCTGTGATTCTAGTATTGTTATACTGATTCCTGTATACCGACCTTTGCCTGTTTAACCGTTTTGATCCTATTCTGCCTGGATTGACCTCTTTGCCTGGACTCTGACCATTCTATTGCCAAATCCTTTTGTACCTTGAACTTTGTTGAACTGCCTCCTCCTTGGTCCGCACTCCATACTGAGCCTTCGGGCCCTTACAAAATCCTCAGAACATCTCTTGTGCTGCATAGAAATCTACTAATCAGACCATATTACTTTCCGCTTATGGAATTCTGCCAGGCAACATTTATTTTTTAGTATTCTAAGTGATAAAGTCATAAATCCGTTCCTTTAGCCACAGAGCAAACGAGCATACGTTTCTATGATTCTTCTGATGCCTTGCTAAAGCCCCATATTGATTCTTCCAATTGTACTTCCTGGATGGAATACGCACTGGCAGGGAAACGCTAATAAATAAATCAATATTCCTGCAAAAGATTGGCTTGTCTGCTCCACAAAGAAGAACTTACTCCCCCACTCTATGCCGCAAATTTATAACATTCCAATCTGAGGAAAACTTGAGCGTCCAAGATCTATGAAGCGCAAAAAACTTGACTACAAAAATTTGACATCTAAAAGCTGGAGAGTTCATGAAGAAGTCACAGCAAAATCATAGTTCAGGTATGAGACTTGTTAAACAGAATGCTTAGGACCTGGGGTTTTCCAGATAATAGATATTTTAATGATTTGGATGTTTATACCTTAAAGGGGACCTGACACCTGAAGAAATAATTCCAAATCCTATTTTATAATGTTGGTCAAGAATAATTAACTTCACTTACACTATAAAAATGATTTACATTTTGGTTTTTTTTTAGTCTTGAAATTTATAATCACAGCAAGCCGGCAGCAGCAGCCATTTTGTGAATGCTGTTATTAAAGCAAACTTTGCATTAAAGTCTTGATTATGTGCCAGAATGGGAGTCTGATACCCAAGTCCATGCTCTGACTAAACTGATGAGAGAAGGGAAGGGGAAGAGCAGAAAGGAAAGTGAAATGAATTTCCTGCATAGGGGAGGGGCAGGCAATATATGATTGACAGCTGCGATTTTTAAAAGCATTTATAACATTTATGGATGCTTTAATAAAAAATGGAATTTTGGTTTCATGTTTAATTTGAAAAGTACTTTTATTATACAGCTTTTTGTGTCTGGGTGACAGGTCTACTTTAAGTCTACTAGAAAATCATGTAAACATTAAATGAACCCAATATACTGGTTTTGCTTCCAATAAGGATTAATTATATCTTAGTTTGGACGCCATCTTCAGCCACTTCGGTAATCTTCGGAATGAGACCAGCGTAGCGGCGCATGCGTAGTTGAAGGAATTTTCTGATCAACTACGCATGCGCTAAAAATTGCAGAAGCGCTGGTCTCATTCCAAAGTTTACTGATGCGGATGAAGATGGAGACCGTGAACTCCTGAATCTGCACCGAGGGGTGAGTAAAATGTTAGGGGCATTTGCTCGGGGTAACACTTAGGCTGGGGGGAGGAGGGAGGGGGGTCTATGTAGGGTAGGGGTTTTTAACTTTTGGGTTTGCTTCTCCTTTAAGACCTTTATCACCTGGAAGTAAAAGTGCTACTAACACTTGTATGGCGCACCGCATGCATTTGTGGCCCTATGCAAACTCAACGCTCTGCTTCTGTTTTTTTTTTTCTATTATTTGTTTCTGTATTTTACACTTTTTGTGTAAAGTTGTGGTTCACCTTTAAAATAACTTTTAGTATGTTATAGGATTGCCAAATCGAAGCAACTTTTCAGTCGGTCTTCATTATTTATTATTTGTTCATTATTTGCCTCCTTCTTCTTATTCTTTCCAGCTTTCAAATGGGGGTCACTGACCCTATCTAAAAACAGATTCTTTGTAAGGTGACAAATTTATTGTTATTGCTACTGTTTATTACTCATAAAACTAGGCCTCTCCTATTCATATTCCAGTCTCTTATTCAAATCAATGCATGGTTGCTAGGGGAATTTGGACCCTAGCATTCAGATCGCTGAAATTACAAACTGGAGAGCTGCTGAATAAAAATCTAAATATCTCAAAAACCACAAATAATAAAAAATTAAAACCAATTGCAAATTGTCTGAGAATGTCACTCTCTACTAATACTAAATACTCTCTACTCATACTAAAAGTTAACTCAAAGGTGAACAATCCCTTTAATTACCCTGAGAGTGTCCATTCAAATTAACCACCAGCAACTGCAGTGATGAAAAGGCCATGATGGGTTAGTGGTGGGCAGGGCCGCCATTAGAAATCACAGGGCCCATTTTATGACTTTGGGTATTTTGTAGATTTGGGACCTCAAGTTCGGCTCTTTTTGTGACTTGGGGACTTCAGCAACTGCAGTGATGAAGAGGCCATGATGGGTTGGTGGTGGGCAGGGCCGCCATTAGAAATGGCTCGTTTCTTGACTTCGTTTCGTGACTTTGGATCTTTTCGTGACTTCGGGACTTGAAGATTGGCTCTTTTCGTGGCTTCGGGTCTATTCGCAGCTTCGAGACTTCAAGTAGACTCTTTTTGTGACTTCCATGTCTTTTCATGGCTTCGGGACTTCAAGTTCGGCTGTTTTCGTGACTTCAGGTCTTTTAACGACTTCAGGACTTCAAGTTTGGCTCTTTTGTGACTTCGGGGCTTTTCGCAGCTTCGGGACTACAAGTTCGGCTCTTTTTGTGACTTCTGCTCTTTTCGTGGCTTCGGGACTTCGGCTATTCGAGACTTTGGCTTTTTGGCTCTTCGGGATTTTGTGTCTTTTTGTGGTTTCGGGACTTCAAGTTTGGCTGTTCGGGCCCCCCTTAGGCCCAGGCCCGGTACAGGAGTACCCACTGTGCCGACCTGGTGGTGGGTATGTTGGCCTTTGAACCTGTTGCCTTATCTTAGCTATATTAAAACATGATGATATTTTTTTTTTTGTTTAGGTAAAAATGACAATAAAGCTGGCCATAGATGCTGAGATTTTTAGAAGATCCGATCGTCATCATGAGACCACGATTTTCTCGGAACGATCGTACGATTATACAAATTGACCATCAACTAAAAAGACCAATTTGCCAGGAAAACAAAGGGGAGCTGCCTGCTTGGCCCTGCAAACATAGATACATTGCACTGGGACCGACAAAGATTTTTTGACCCGGCCGATCAATTTCCTGACAGATGTTGGCTGAAAAATCGTAAGATGTACGATCGTTCGAATCCCACTAACCGCACGATAATTTTGAAGGATTGGTCGGGCTTCCCTAAAATCGGTTGTTCGGCAAGAAGAATCGTCGCGTCTATGGGGAGCTTTAGCCGTGATGTGTAACAGTAACTTGCCTTTCAAATAGAGATAAATGGAAGAGTAATAGCGAGAGGCAGCAGGGAGTCGTGTTGTGTGGGAGGATGTATTAGCAACAGGAAGACACAGGCAATGATAACACTCTGTAAATTACCAGTAATCTCTCAGCCTTTTATTTCATCTCTACAAATAGTGGGGGGTACGTTTCAGAATGTGTTAGGGGGTCAATGATGGGTGTAACTATAGGGGCATTAGTATCTTGTTCTCCAACGCACAATAATCCTTTGCTGCGTGTATATTACAAATACTTATTCATTTCATCTTTTTTATATATTTTATTTAACCTCTCTTGATGTTTGCCATTTTAAATCAACTGCACGCTGACTAGTGGCAAGGCCACAAAGGCGGAAAAATACTAGGTTTGGCATGCCCCCCAGCCGCTTTCTGAGAAGCACTGCAGACACACAGCTCCCCAGTGCTCCAGGGCATGTGCGTGTGTGCTCATGGGGGTGTGTGTGGGGGTGCAGGCAGCACTAGGACCACGCAGCCTAGGGACACCCGTGCAGTAAATCTGGCTCTGAGTCTATGGGGTCTATTTTGGGTGCATTAATACCACATTTTTGGATTCTTTGGGGGTAACATACTGTTACCCACGAGTAAATAATGTCTCCCTGTTCCTTTAGTAACCATGGTAAAGATGTCAACATCAGATGAACTTCTCTCTTGGACAACAGTAGGCAAATAGACCACAGTAGAGTTTAAAATAAACTGGAGGGGGTAGAGGCAGGAGCAGCATCGGACAGCTGGCCCAAGCCCTACTGGGGCATCCACATTATAGGCCCACACAGTGCCCAGTGGGCCCCCCACCTTCCCCCCTGGCACCCCTATCTGGCACCCCTCATGAGCCCCCTCCCCCCCAGAGCATACCTTCTCTTTATACAGCAGAGGCCATGATTGGATCAGGGAGTGGCAGAAAGCGAATCTCAGGTGGCACTGGCAGCGTGTCAGGTCTGGTGCGGCAGATGAGGACAGGGGCCAACCAGGTTTTTTCCCCGGGGGCCGGCTGGCCCAGTCCGACCCTGGGAGTCCAGAAGGCCACTTAGTAGAAGGTTGCAATAGTCTAGGTGGGAGACTAATTCATTAAAGGAATTGTTCATCTTTGAGTTAACTTTTTGTATGATGTAGAGATATTCGGAGAAATATAGTTTTTGAGTTATTTCGCTTTTTATTCAGCCAGCTGGTTAATCCTACTAATATGTGACTCCAAATGAGAATATCAAATAAAACTCAGCAGCAGAATTTGGTGGCCCAGGCGCTGCAGCCCAGAGGTCGTATAAATCAAAACGTTCCAAACTAAAATGGGTGCACACCACCAAACCACCAGTATCACAGTGTATCAAAACATGAACCTTTATTGGAACACAGCTTAATACTTGCATGATGAATTTCATGTTTTGCACTAAAGCGTGTGAGTCGGTGCAAGACATGAAATGTGCCAGTGTTCCGATAAACGTTTTTATTGATTAACTTGTTGGTGGTTTGGAGCGAGTGCACCTTTTTTGGTTTGGACATACAGTGGTGGTGTCTGTGAGTATTATTAAGCAATTGAAGAGACTGTTTCAATCAATTACTCATCTACTCAACAAAGCATAGGAGGAGAAGCCAACACGACACCAACAATTTAGCTCTAATCACCCTTCATCAAATGTTTTTTTTGTGAGAGCTTCAACATTTGCTCTGCTGGAGGAATCTGTGGGCTGACACAGTTCTCAGGCATTTGAATTCCTGTATCATATAGAATTTACAATTTGTTCTATCCGCTGAAGCGAAGACGATAGGCGACTATAAATGATGGTGTGCATTTGGAAACTGTCTGTTACTGACTGCCCTATGGCTTTAGTGGTTGAACAATGTTGTTATTTGTTCTGGAAGACGCAAGAACAGCAAAGAAAGAACTGGCACATGAAGTCACCGCTCTATTTTGAACCTAATGTTCTCCGGAGTTTCTGCTTAAGAAAACCAGAACAATGTTGTTTAGAGCTGAAGAAAAGTTGACCTGAAAAGTGTCTATAGCAGAAAACCTAACAAGGACAGGGAAGAAGTAAACAGGATCCATGTTGTTCCCAGTAGTGGTTTTAAAGAGAACAATGGAAAGCAGTATTGCTCATTTATTAACTATTGCGTTTGACTGCGATTATCAATACTAAGGGAGAAAATATCCCTTTATCCAATGCCTGTTATTATGCAACTTAGACCTTTCATTTCTTTGCATGCTTATCATGTTCTCAAAGAAAGGGGCCATCATGACTCACGATATTGGGCGGATTCCCTACACCTTTTAATCTAAGTCATTTAAAGATTGACACTGTGAAGATAATGGAAGACTAGGTCGGATCATTATGCAGTGCAATTAAAGGAGATGTTCACCTTTAACTTTTGGTATGATGTAGAGTTGTTTTTTAAGTGGGGTCAGTAACCCCTATTTAAAACCCCTGAAGATAAAGACAAATAATTAAGTCCAATTGAAAAGTTGCTTAAAATTCTCCATTCTGGGCACAAATTAACATGTTTTTACCCAGAATTTTTTCCCTGAATTTCCAGTATTTTTGGCATTCTGGATAACAGGTCTTATACCTGTTTAGGCTGTTCTGAGAAAAAAATTCAAAAATAGGAATGTGGATTTGAATCTCATTGAGGAGAAAGGTTGTTGTTTCTGTATTTAGTGGGTTAGATAAGATCACATTTCTATTCTTCTTCTAAAAACAATCTTGATGATTACTCCTCTTTTCAAAAACAGAACATTCCAATAAATGAAGCTAGGATTTATACTGTATGTTAAAGAAATTACAATTCCATGGAATGAAAAAAAATAAAATAAACAATAATGGCAAAACTAGACGATCTTAATGGTTCAACTGAATTCTGTTCTCTAGTTATGGTCCAATTACTGGTAAATAATGAAGTTCAGTTGAAAATTGAATAGGGATGCATTGAATCCACTATTTGGGATTCGCCCGAAACCCTCGAATCCTTGGTGAAAGATTCAGCCGAATTCTGAACCAAATCCTAATTTGAATGTGCAAATTAGGGGTAGGAAAGGAAAAAGTGGAAAAAAATCGCTACCCACCCCTAATTTACATATGCAAATTAGAATTTGGTTCGGCCAGGCACAAGGATTCACCCGAATTCGAATCCTGATGAAAAAGGCCGAATCCTGGCCGAATCCCGAACTGAATCCTGTATTCGGTGGATCCCTAAAAATTAACAATTCTATATCATACTAAAAGTTAACTTAAAGGTGAACCACCCTTTTAATGCAGTGCAAAATCTGGGCACAAATTACCATGTTTTTACCCACAATTTTTTCCCAGAATTCCAGTGTAACTATGGCAAACCTGCATCTCCGATCCCACCTGGGCATTCGCATCCCCCCTTGCCCGCTCTCCACCATCACGGTCCTTTAGCTCCAGCCGCAAACCCTCTCCTTTCCCCTGCCAGCCCACTGAGCTTCTGAAAGTTGAGGTGGCTCCTTCAATGCCCCCACCCAGCCCCGCAGCGATTAGCTTTTCTGTGCGAGAGAGGGTCGGAGGGGTCACATCACTAGTGTAGAGGGGAGGTCAAGGAGTGCACAGTCTAAAGCTCCCCATAGACGCAACGATTCTTCTTGCCTTGGTCTTGGTCTTGGCCTTGAACCACCGATTTTAGGGAAGTCCGACCAATCCTTCGAAATTATCGTGCGGTTAGTGGGATTCGAATGATCGTACATCTTACGATTTTTCGTCCATCTGTCAGGAAATTGATCGGCCAGGACAAAAAAAATCTTTGTCGGCCCCAGTGCAATCTATCTATGTTTGCAGGGCCAAGCAGGCAGCTCCCCTTTGGTTTCCTGGCAAATTGGTCTTTTTAGTTGATGGTAAATTCGTACGATCGTTCTGAGAAGATCGTGGTCTCACGATCAGGATCTGATCTTTTAAAAATCTCAACATCTATGGCCAGCTTTAGACAGCAATGGAGAACAGATCGTGGGAATTAGTGATGTGCGGATTAACCCAAATTTGGCCACAAATTGCAGGTTAGTGTTGGGTGTGGGTCTGACTGGGGAAGGACACTCCTCCATTGCACCCAGAGATTCCTTGTCTTGGAACCAGGAGTGCACAATATGGACTGACTATAAGTAAAAGCTGAAAATCCAAGTACAGGGGATCTGTTATCCAGAAACCCATTATCCAGAAAGCTCCAAATTAGAGAAAGACTCTCATAGACTCGATTTTGTTCAAATAATTAAAATGTTTAAAAAGTATTTCCTTTTTCTGTGTAATAATAAAACAGTAGCTTGTACTTGATCCCAACTAAGATATAATTAATCGTTATTGGAAGCAAAACCAGCCTATTGGGTTTATTTCATGTTTACATGATTTTCTAGTAGACTTAAGGTATGAAGATCCAAATTACAGAAAGATCTATTATCTGGAAAGCCACGGGTCCAGAGCATTCTGGATAACAGCTCCCATACCTGTACGAATCTCATTGAGGAGAAAGGATGTTGTTCCTGTATTTAGTGGGCTAGATTGCATCACATTTCTATTCTTTTTTTTTTTTGGTCTAAAAATATTCTTCATGATTACTCTTCTTCTTTTCAAAAATTGCAACAAATATTTGCCAGGCAATATGATCATATTTTAGTAGCAGGAGTCCCTGATGGAAGCATTGTTAGAAAAGCAGGTGGCCAGACCTTGGGTCTGACATTGGAGGGGAGGACAGTAGTGTAAAGAAATCTATATTTGGAAGCAATAGTGACAGACGGCATGACATTCCAATAAATAAAGCTAGGATTAATATGTGATAGAAATTAAAATTCCATAGAATGGAGAAAAAAACTAGATGTTCTTATTGGTTCAGCTGAATTCTGATATTATATGTTTTATATCTAGTTATGGTCCAATCACTGGCACACGCCGTTAAAAGGCAGCTATTCTCTTGGTGAATTCTGTTTCTCTGTCACGCGGGGCCTCAATGGTAATTAGTCAATGGCCTAACAAGTCAATAAAGAGTAATCTACAGATTTACTGACTTAAGGATCTTAAATATTTACAGACCTAGAGATGTGAATTCAATGAACACTGACAGATTAGAGATGCAGTTTTATTGGAAAAAATATCCTGCCTAGTGGTCCTTGGCCAGACTGTAAGGTTGTGTTGTTTAATATTATTGTTATTTACTTAGTAAAGTTACATCTACTGAGAACAGCCATGTCTCTAAAAGAAAAAATACATCAAAACAACCTTAATTTACCAGTTAGTCCTTCTTTTTAATATCAAGGAGCAGACATTAAAGTACAGTACTATCAGGGTATTTGGTCACAAATAGTTGTGTTTCTAAAATGATGTGCTCAATCCATATCTGCACACATAGGTCACCAAAATTATCACAGGTATGGGATATGTTGTCAAGAAACTGGTTATCCAGAAAGCCGTATATAGTAGAAAATCAGATGGCACACACTCTGGCAAATGTGCAAAAAACTTGTAGTTTATTAAGATACACACACAACGTTTCGGAGGTACAACCTCCTTTCTCAATTGTTCTCCCTCTCAAGGAGAGCACTTGAGAAAGGAGTTTGTACGTCCAAAACGTTGTGTGTGGATCTCAATAAACTACAAGTCAGAATTAAGAAACCAGGAATACTGAAACAAGGACAATCTAAATTTACTACACCACTTGAAGTGAGACGCCAGTGAGGACCATACACATATGAACTGTCTGATGGACGCATATGGAATGCAAGTCGTCTTGCTCCTGTTAGATATGACTTTGGAGAAGCTCCATTTGATAAAGGACATTTTCCTACTCCTGATGCCAACTGCAATGGGCCTGAAGAAAGTGAACCTAAAAGGCGCACTGAGAGAATCAGAAAACTACCTGCATGGACCCAGGACTTTGTGATGTGAATGGTTTGCCCAAATGCTTTGCTACTATAGGGTTTATATGTGGTGTTTATACAAATGGCCTGTAGAGGTCACTTTGCCCAGACTTATACTGTGCATACTTCTTGGTAGCTTAAAAGTGAAAGTGAAAGTTACAGTTATGTAATTCCTAAATGAGCCTGCTAATAAAGCACTGTTATACTATACTCATCCTCAGCTACCCAAAACATAACACCTATGATCACCCCTCTGACTGCCTCTCAACCTACTGCCAATGCCTCCTGCACACATACCTGCTGAACCATGGCGGGGGTCAATCCGGACCTATAGCTGCTTGGTGGTGTGTGGCTCCATTCTCAACAAAAGACAAAAATATCAAAAAAGAAAAAAAATAATAGTGATGATATAGTTTACAAGGTGGTCTCTTACCAAGGTAACCCCCAGTCCATGGGTTGACCGATATGTAGAAAGTCCAAGTATGGGAAGAGTCCATCCAATAGTAAAATAGTAGCCAAAATATTTATAAAGTTAAAAAAGCTTTATTAGGACATGCATAAGCTTAATGCATTTCGTGCCTAAAGTGGCCACTTACTCATAGGCTTCTCCCATTGTGTGTGTGGGACAGTCCAACGCTGCACTCAAAACAATGTCACTGGCTCTCTATACTGTGTGGTCTTTCCTTGAGTATTTACAGTCTTCCAATATATATATATATATATATATATATATATATATATATATATATATATATATATATATATATATATATATATATATATATATATATATATATACTATTCCAATGACCAGCAACTCCAGGGGTTTCAGTGAAAAAATTGTATTTAAATATGTGCAGTTACAGCCAATGTGACGTTTCGGTCCACTCAGGGACCTTTCTCAAGACAGTCCAACGCTGCACTCAAACCAATGTCACTGGCTCTCTATACTGTGTGGTCTTTCCTTGAGTATTTACAGTCTTCCAATATATATATATATATATATATATATATATATATATATATATATATATATATATATATATATATATATATATATATATATATATATATATATATATATATATATATATATATAGCCAGATATAGGATGACTTTGATGTAGTTGGCCAGTTTAAATATATTGCAATATATGGACAAACAATCCCTGTTTTGTTTAAAGGGGAAGGCATTTTTCAGTAGCAGTATGCACAAAATGTCTCTGTCTTAAATATATTGATAAAGGGTTGAGTGCAGAGGACTCTTGTATTTGTCTATATATATATATATATATATATATATATATTTGCTTTGCATTCATCAGTTGCAGTTGTGTATAATGAACATTCCAATGGTGAATAAGCTACAGACACAGCTCGTTTGGAACAGAACTCCTTTCCTGGTACTTAAAAGTCCGGACTGAGCAAAACATGCAGACATTGTCTCTCAGGAATTCTTCTAATGACAGAGGAGTCTAATTCTGCCGCTTTCCAGCCACACGCCTAATGAAATTCTAATTATTAATCTGTCGAATCAGAGCGTTAATTAAAAAGACATTTTGAAAAAAAAGTAACCAAAATGACTTTTTAAATGAAGTACGATGCTATCCCCTTATCTAATCACCATGCCAACGTGCTTTATTAGTGCAGCACAACCGTAACCCTTTCAGTAGACAAATGCTGATTATTATTTTAAATAAACCAATATAATTCAAAAGGCGAATGATCCCAAAAAGTATTGAAATAAAATATTTCTTGTTAGTAGCCGCCCTACTTTTTTTTTTTTTTTTTTAAAACACATTCCCTTAAATGATATTGCCTGAAACCATACTACATAATTACCTGTTCTCTGCTATGGATGTGGGCCCTATGGTCCAGGTCGTGGGTTAGAAAAAAAAATCGAAAATATGAATAAAATCAAGAACCGTAATGAATGGAACACTGAGATTTGCATTGCGACTCTGTGACTTCACATGACCAAAGTTTTCTTTCAGAAATATGCTAGCAATGTAGAAAACCCACATTTTTTTCCCTGTAATTGAATTTTTAAAATAAATCAATTTTGAAGATGCGAAGGAACAATTGTTTTGATGATGGGTGGAACAAGACAATTTTCATTCTGTTTCTGTTTTTTTTCACAATTTAACACAACCAAGTTGATTTCAGTTTTTTGTAAACTGAACAAAAATCAATTCAGTTAATCAGCATTTTTTTTTTATCACAGTGGAGTTTCAAGCAAAGTCAAATTCTAGAATTAACAAAGATATATTTAAAAACAAATGGAACAATTAGATTGTAAGGGTTTTTTTTTTAATGCAACGCAATTTTTTTTCCCATCAAATTCTCCGTGGTGAATTTTTGCCGCAGTTTCATAAAAACATTTGCGGGCATTGAAATGCGTATATTCTGCATAAATCGATGCCTGGTGAATAAATTTGCCCATCACTAATGACCAACTGTGCGCTAGCTCTGTGTTGTTAAACAAAATATATATTTGACTTCTATTCACATAGGCTATATTTACTCATAAAATAATCCCTAGATTTTCTTTCTCAAGAATACTACTGAAATCCAGACGAGAAACATGTTTACATATCACTACACTGACCTTTCTATTTGATATGACCCAAGGCTATAGGAATGACAGGCAATTAACACATTTGCAAATAATGTGAAACCAGGGAAGAGAGTGTAGAATTCAGACAGACTTGGGTGTGAAGGTGATCATCTCCCAGACCTTACAGCAAAGGGAACGGAAATCAACCAGGAACCAAGCTGATCCAGATCAGAGGGATGCAGACAAAAAAAAAATAATTAAAGTAATTGCACAAGTAATTATGTGCCCATTATAATGATGGGATGAGTAAGAATTTTTGCCTTACGCATTTTGTGCCTTAAATGGCCACTTAATCAAAGGTTTAAGTGGCAATTTTAGCCTTGAAATGCGTAAGGCTCTTTTTTGCAACAAGCAGTTCTATTAATTAAAAGGTTTGCCCTCCAACTAACACATGATAATTAAAAGAGACATCCATCCTAAGTTTAACGTCAGCAACCATTCAGTATGATGAGTAACACATGTGTCATGAGACAATGAATTGAAACCACAACAAAGAGCTACACAAAAGTCCAAAACAATTTCAATGAAAACTATGTCCTTGAACATTGCAGATGTCTATACAAATATATCACGAATGAAAGAATCCTTATGTAAAGCTGGACAACTTAAAATGTAAATACACTATGTATTTAAAACTTCAAATCTTTGCTAACAATGTTTGAAACGATTGAATCATAGCCAGTGTCGGACTGGGCCGGCGGGACACCGGGAAAAACCCCGGTGGGCCCCGGGCTCTTGTGGGCCCCGCCGGCCCAGTTCCGCTACTTAGTGGGGCGGCGCGACCCCACTTTGTTTGGGGTCGCGGTAGACTAGAAGGGCTGCGCATGCGCACAAACGCGGCGCCGCGCGCATGCGCACAAACGCGGCGTCGCGCGCATGCGCACTAGCCGCCTGCAGCACTCCGGAGCGGCAGTGGCGGCTGGAGGGGGCCCTGGGGCAGTAGCCCCGGTGGGCCCCATGCCTCCCAGTCCGACCCTGATCATAGCTTGCAGTTTTACAGCCTTCTTTATCTTCTTTATCTTCTTTATCTTATTTAAGTCCTTAAAGCATAAGTAAACCTTTAAAATAAGTGAATGGAAAATTGACGAGGGGGCCATTCTAAGCACTTTTGAAATTTACAGTTATTATTTATTTTGTTTTTATTCCAAGATATTAAGGGATACATGTACTGTTAATATGAATGAATTTTGTTCCAACAGCGCCACCTGCTGGTCATTTTCCCACCAGTCTGACCACCAAGTAGTCAAGGAAGTTGTCAGGAGAAAGAAAGGGGCTGCTCTGATGTTCTTCTGCTTAGGAAACATTTAGAACCCTTTCTAAAACCTTTCCTAAGCAGAAGAACATAAGAACCACCTCTTTCTTTCTCCTGACAACTTCCTTGACTAATTGGTGGTCAGACTGATGGGAAACTGACCAGCAGGTGGCGCTGTCCCTTCCCAGAGACTATTATCCCACTTTTACTATAGGCACCATCTCTCCCTACTATACCTGCTATCCCACAGTCACACTCCCTTCCCAGAGACTATTATCCACTGTTACTATAGACACCATCTCTCCCTACTATACCTGCTATCCCACAGTCACACTCCCTTCCCAGAGACTATTATCCCACTGTTACTATAGGCACCATCTCGCCCTACTATACCTGCTATCCCACAGTCACACTCCCTTCCCAGAGACTATTATCCCACTGTTACTATAGGCACCATCTCTCCCTACTATACCTGCTATCCCACAGTCACACTCCCTTCCCAGAGACTATTATCCACTGTTACTATAGGCACCATCTCTCCCTACTATACCTGCTATCCCACAGTCACACTCCCTTCCCAGAGACTATTATCCACTGTTACTATAGACACCATCTCTCCCTACTATACCTGCTATCCCACAGTCACACTCCCTTCCCAGAGACTATTATCCCACTGTTACTATAGGCACCATCTCGCCCTACTATACCTGCTATCCCACAGTCACACTCCCTTCCCAGAGACTATTATCCCACTGTTACTATAGGCACCATCTCTCCCTACTATACCTGCTATCCCACAGTAACACTCTCTTCCCAGAGACTATTATCCACTGTTACTATAGACACCATCTCTCCCTACTATACCTGCTATCACACAGTCACACTCCCTTCCCAGAGACTATTATCCACTGTTACTATAGGCACCATCTCTCCCTACTATACCTGTTATCCCACAGTCACACTCCCTTCTCAGAGACTATTATCCCACTGTTACTATAGGCACCATCTCGCCCTACTATACCTGCTATCCCACAGTCACACTCCCTTCCCAGAGACTATTATCCACTGTTACTATAGACACCATCTCTCCCTACTATACCTGATATCCCACAGTCACACTCCCTTCCCAGAGACTATTATCTACTGTTACTATAGGCACCATCTCTCCTTACTATACCTGCTATCCCACAGTCACACTCCCTTCCCAGAGACTATTATCCACTGTTACTATAGGCACCATCTCTCCCTACTATACCTGCTATCCCACAGTCACACTTCCTTCCCAGAGACTATTATCCCACTGTTACTATAGACACCATCTCTCCTTACTATACCTGCTATCCCACAGTCACACTCCCTTCCCAGAAACTATTATCCACTGTTACTATAGACACCATCTCTCCCTACTATACCTGCTATCCCACAGACACACTCCCTTCCCAGAGACTATTATCCACTGTTACTATAGACACCATCTCTCCCTACTATACCTGCTATCCCACAATCACACTCCCTTCTCAGAGAATATTATCCCCACTACTGTTCTAGCAGCTGCTTTGTTCCCAGCACAATGAAGAGTTAAACTGAATAGAGCATTACTCCATTTTCACTCAAGCACCTAGTAAGCTCTGCATATTTATAAATAAACTTCTTTACCTTTAATTCAAAATACTTTAAGATTTATTGTACAGTAGAGCTACAGTAATTCACAACATAGAACTTTATATGAATCGGACTTTAGAAATCTCTGCAGTGAAGACCTCATCATTGTCCTTGGGAACGATTCAATACGTTATGATAAAACCTCAATATAAGCTTTTTCATACTTCTTTGATTATTTCTCTAACACATTTATTTTCTGTTCCATTACCGGTGAAGTGTTTTCTTTTGTGAGCCGAGACAAACTGACTTTAGCAGCAATGGCCTTGAATGTTATTTAACAAGAAAAATACTCTTTCCCATGGTGATATTGCATCTGAGTTTGCTTTATGATTTAACCTTTCCCACACCAAAGATTTTCAACTCCGAGACAAACTGACCATTTATGGTGCTTCTTATTATCAATATCTTTTGAGTATGGATGTTAGGAAAAATCTAAACTTCCATATCCCAAATAGTCTTAATCTCACCTAAAATAAATGTCTACTTATATTTATCTTTCTTGCAATGACTTGGACATGCCTATTGGTTTTCCCTGCTCATGTCTGCTCAGCCTCTCTCCAATTGATCCCCTTTACCAACTGCACCTAAGGAAAGTGCCTATGACCATCTATATTACCAGGTATCCAGGTCCAAAGAACTGTCAACCTATTTTTCACCTATGCTCTTCATTGAAACCCCTTGAGGAGAAGCCCCAGAGACTGGACGCTCATACGAAGAGATGGATAGATAGATAGATAGATAGATAGAAGAGAGAGAGATGATGATGGATAGATAGATGGATAGATATATAGATAGAAGATAGATAGATAGATAGATGATAGATAGATGATAGATGGATGGATATATGATAGATAGATAGATAGATAGATAGATAGATAGATGGATGGTTGGATGGATGATAGATACTGGAGAGAGAGAGATAGAGAGAGAGAGAGAGAGAGAGAGAGAGAGAGAGAGAGAGATGATGATGATGATGGATAGATAGATAGATGGATATATAGATAGAAGATAGATAGATGATAGATAGATGATAGATGGATGGATATATGATAGATAGATAGATGATAGATAGATAGATAGATAGATAGATAGATAGAGCGATAGATGGATAGTTGGATGGATGATAGATACTGGAGAGAGAGAGAGAGAGAGAGAGAGAGAGAGAGAGAGAGAGAGAGAGAGAGAGAGAGAGAGAGAGAGAGAGAGAGAGAGAGAGAGAGAGATGATGGATGTGGATGGATAGATGATGATAGATAGATAGATAGATAGATAGATAGATAGATAGATAGATAGATAGATAGATAGAATTGTGACCTCACACTTCACTATCATGGACCATCTATTACATTCGAAGAACAAACATTCACAATTATTGCATTAAATTCCTATTTTAAGTTGATCTGATGTATTCCTTACCTTCTGTATGAACTGCTGAAACATACGTCCAGTTATACCTTTTCACAATGTCCACCATAGCCCTGGCTTGCTGAGCATCCGAGGGTACGACCCTCATGAAATACTGATACAGGGTTTTGTCACTTAAGTCCATGCTTGTGGCCGAATAGGCAATCTGAGGTATATTAAAAAGCTGCAATAAATTCTGGACTTGGATAGCGACGGAGCTAGACCCAGGACCAATAACTCCAACAATAGGCTTTTTTGCCCGGGATGGTGCAGAAGATCCATCAACACAACGAACCAAGCCTTCTTCTTCTTCGGAAGAAACCAAGGAGTCTCTGATAAACTCAATACTTTGCTCCAGAGCCACCGCAGAATGCCAACAGGAGTCTCTTATTTCACACCCAAGAGATATGTTTGGCAACAGCGCTGGGTCAGCGTTGATTCTATCAAGTGCATGTAACATGGCTTCCACTCTTTGTATGCCATACTGTTCCCTTATTTCTCCACATTTCCTTTCATGAACCTTGTCAACAGTGGGTTGGTGATGTACCGAAAACAACGCACCAATAATTATGTCACCGGCCATGTATGACACCACCCTCCTTTCATTGGTCTGTGCCGACACCAGAAACCAAACATTCCCATTGCCGTCATCCTTTAGCAGCAGAAGTAAAAGGATAAAGTGGAGGACCATTGTAAGAAATCAGTTAGGCTGGTAAAAATAACATAATGCAGGTAAAATATTGAATTAAAATCTTCTTTTATTCCAAAGCGGAAGACATTGTCCACCCATGAACAGCTCCCGACGGTTGATCCAATCCCCGCTATGTGCCAGAGACCATTGGTGAAACTCTTTCCAGATCATCCAAGGGCTCATTCCCTAAAGTATTAAAGAAAAAGGGCGTTATAAGAGACTTCTCAGCATTCCTGTACATTGTTGGAGATGATTACTGATTAGACCTGCAGTATTTATTGTAACTGTAGACTATAAATACGTGGACATTAATGAGCTTCACCAATTTCGATTGTCTCGAATTACAATGGATTGGAAAAGAGAAGACAAACACAAAAAAACCTGCTACTTTAGATGGAAATAGTGAAGTAATTGAATGATTTAACTGGGATATACCATGCATTCATCAACTGGTATCTCTCTGCTCAGTAACTGATCCAGAGGAAGATGAAAAACCCCCCAAAGGCAAGGCAATCAACCAGTCCCTGGATCAAAGTTATTAACTGTAACCATATATTTTCTTCTTGTTGAAAAGGCTTCAAATCCCTTTGAATCTATCTAATGTGTGTACCAGTATAACCACTTTGGGGAGAGAATCTCACAACTTCACAACGCTCACTGTAACAAACCATTTTTTTTAAGATAGAACCTCCTTTCTTGTAATCTCAATGGATGCCCAGGTACAGTATCTACTGGTAAATGAAGTACTGTGTTTAATATATTGTCCCCTTATATATTTGTACATAGTTATATCTTCCTCAAGCGCCTCCAGTGTGAACAACCCCAACTTGAATTCGTAGAGGACGGAGCACCAGTGGACGCCAAATATACGTTAAAACAGCGTGCCCAAAATAACATAGGGGCCATGCGCTCAACGCGTTTCGTAGCTTCACGCCTCTTCCTCAGGAGCTACCCCAACCCCAACAACCCCAACTTGGTCAGTCTTTCATCATAACTGTGATTTGCCATTCTTTTTACCAGCTTAGTTGGCCTTCCCATTTGAACACTGGAGACCAAGACTGCATGGCATATTATTTTCTAGATAGGCCCTTGCATTATAATACCTTGCTGGCCCTTCCTACTGCTGCCTGGCGTGGCTTGCTTGTTATCCAGTATATCTGCTAGACCACGGATTCTGATGTCGGCCAAGGCAAAGCACTGAATTATGATAAATTTGAATATGCAGAAAAGATATGATCTGAGCACTCAGGTAAATAATGTCTAAATAAAGGTCTTTATCATTTGCTGAAGATTATCCCAATTTATAAGAATAAGAACATTGCATGCTAGCGATGTGCGGGCTGTCCCCCGAAACCCGCGGCAGGTTCGGCCGTCAAAATTGTCGCACGTTAAAATGATTCGGACGCTCATTGACTTTAATGCATTTAGACAAAATTTCATGCATATTAAAGAATTGTGGCTTGCGTCAAAATTATTGTGACACGCATTGACTTCAATGCGTTTCGCGAAACGGGACAGGTTCACTCATCACTATATCCAATATGATCATTATTATGAAATCATTTACTCACATCTCTGCCTTCTCCTCCGTTTCCAAATATCTCAGTGACTCGCAGGGGCTTTTCCACTAAAAGAAAAGTCAAATGCATGTGCACGTTTTCTCTGGCTTTGAAGTGTATTCAAGTGTAATGTCCTACATTCTGATGCCGTCTAAAGGGTCTACTTTATCAGCTGGCATCTCTTGTGCATGGCAACATGGTTTATAACAAGACCCTTGGTGATGTGCTGGGAACTGCAGCTCAATGGCAGCTTAGGGGGTACAGGTTGGACATAGTGATGGGCGAAGTTATTCGCCAGGCGCGAATTCGCTGCGAATTTGCGCGATTCGCCGCCAGCGAATAAATTCGCGAAACACCTGTGAAAATTTGCGGTCAAAAACGGGCGCCAGCGTCAAAAACGGGCGCCGGCGTCGAGAAAACGGGCGCCAGCGTCAAAAATGAGACGCCGGCGCCGTTTCGCGAATTTTTTGCCATTTTGCGAATTTCGCACGAAATTCGCGAATTTTTAGGCGAAGCGAAACAGCGCAAATTCGCCCATCACTAGTTGGACATCATTATTTAGATTGTAAGCTCTTTAGATCAGGACAATCTTTACCTACTGTATCGGTTATTGTTGGTGTTTAATCTGTATGTTCAATGCATGCACAGGGCTTCAATGGGAGAATCTGCTATTAAATATATAAATCTGATAACTGGATCAGGTCCAGTATACTATGTGTTTTTACCTTTTGTTCAAGGTTCCAACCCCACCCTGAAGCCCAGGGAAATAATGTCGACAGCAAGAAGATAAGCACAGAATGCTTTGGCAGTATGGCAGCTTCAATATCCCTCTCCGAAACATGAAATACCTTTAGCAAGATTGACTTCAATGGATCCGCGAGGTTCTTTCCCATGATATATTCAGGCTTAGATAAGACGGTGGTGGAACAGATATTGATGTCATGTTTAATTCAGTGTATTTCTGTTCTCCGGGTTATAGAGCAGACGTGATATGGACTCATACATTTGCCATGAATCGTGTATGTTACTGACAGGCAACAGGTTAAACCACATTATGCTGCGCTGGGGGAAATGAACATTGCCAGGCGATTATAACAGGCACAGCCCACACACATCAGCTGTTAGCAATATTTATGGATTTCTCCACAAAAAAAAAAAAAAAAAATCAGGATGATATGATAACATTTTATTCTGGGTTTCTGCAGTTACAATAGGGTCACCACCACCTGGAATCGTGGGCACCCATAACTGAATGTTGGGGCCCCCAGGTGACCATTACAGCTGGTCCTTTATAAGAGCCACATGGACCCAGGTATTACCTTATCTGACCAAGAGCAGGAGGATTGTCTATATATCTAATTTGCTAACACTCACCCTCTAAAGCAGTCCTAGCTCCCCCAACCCCTGATGGCAGCCGTGTAGGCAAAATATTGAGGGAGGGACCTCCATTATTTTTAATCTAATCACAGCTGTCCAGGCTGCAGCCTCTATCTGTTGCTGAACTACAACTCCCAGTATCTCACATGGAGCAGCTCTAATACCGCATTTTAACTATATCTGTATTACAGCTGTAGCCCTTTCTACTGACACCATCTTGGCTTACTATATACACTATCCCACAGCTGCAGCACCTTTACACTGCATCATACAGTTGCACCGCTCCTGATACCAATTAGAACGCACGCTATTTGACTCCACCTTATACATATAAATGAAAAATCATGAATCGATAAGGTCATCAGGATAAGCTCAACACTTTCCAAGGCGGGTCTGGGTGCTCATGCCCCAGACCTTCAGCACAGGGGAGTAATTCACAGGAATTCGATAACAGGCAGGCACCACTCCGGAACACCCATCGTGAAAATAGTGGAATCCAAGAGCCAGAGTTTACGTATAAAAATAAAGCATTTCTTTATTTGACATTATGTCTAAAAGATAAAGCCTTACGCGTTTCGCGTCATCCAGGGACACTTAATCATAGTAAATAATGATAAATAAGGAAATGTTTTATTTTTATCCTTAAACTTTGGCTCTTGGATTCTACTATTTTCACCTCTTGTTTTCCGGAGTGGTGCCTGCCTGTTGTCAAATTCCTGGCATTACCTTGCCTTGCAATACATACTACTCCATAGTTACAACCCCTTGCCCTGTCACTGTTATCTTACTACATCAAGGGCAGAGACACACGTGGAGATTCAGGGAGATTAGTTACCCGGCGACAAATCGCCTTTACTTCATGCGACTGATCTCCCCAAACTGCCTTTCCGCCGACTAGACTCTAAATCGCCGGCGGGATGGCACTCGGAGGCGTTCACGTTTCATCGTGAGGCAACTCAGAGTGCCATCCCGTCGGCGAGAAGACAGTTCGGGGAGATTAGTCGCCCGAAGAAGAGGCGATGTGCGATAGAGTGTATTCTATGCCCTGCAGCAGGTAAATCTATGAGGTGCAATTACTTTTTCCCCCCAGTGCTCTGGAGGGCCACAAACATTTTAAACGCTGCGGTAGCACAATCTTGATTATACCCCCTCCCAATAGAGCTCTGCTGTCACTAGTCTATAATTACACTGCAATGACCTTCCAGGCTACGGACTCGTCACACTTACATATTCTTCCTACATCTTAAACCTCAATGCAAATGCCAAGAATTTCACATTTATTTTGCACCTAATGCGAAATGCTCTCAGCGTCTCAATGTCCTACAGCAACAAATGCCTCGTTTGCCTTATCCTTCCAAATAACCAAAAAAGGCGTTGATAGAGCAGCCAATGCAACCACTTACGTCGTTAATGTGGATTCCTCATTAGAATTATAGAGACAAAAATGGGAGAAAGGGGGTATTTATTTCCAGAAAAGTGCCTCACACCAGTGACCTTGAAATCCATGGGAGTTATTTGGAGCTCAATTAGAAATGATCCCATGCAGCACTTGCCAAGGTATAGGAATTAATCTTCAAAAAAAAAGATCTCCCTTCTCTGCACTACTAAAGATTTGTATTCAGCACAGGCAGTGACATGGGAGGCTGGTTGTGTGGCTATTACTGAGCAGCAGAGGTAGAGATGGGAATTATCAATGTTATACAAAGACACATGAATATCTCTGGATCTATCTCAGTTATTCAGTATGTATTTATTTAATTGGGGGGCAGTAAAGGCTGGCATCTGTATTAATTGCTGCAATGAGACGTGTAACGAGCTTCACACTCAGCGCAGGACTGTCTGTGACAAAGAGATTTGAAGTCGGCAGCGATTTTAACTTGCTCGACGGAGCTGCCCGTGGTGCTGAATATCCAGCAGGCTACACTCACGTCCGCCCGCGCCTTGCAGCCTTATTAACGCTAATAAATGCCCTAATAAATGCCCTAATAAATGCCCTAACTGTGGGTTAACACGACTCTGAGAGCTGATTATTTGGGTCAATAGGTGACCAATCATAAGGCACAGATGAACATGGAGATCAGATTGTCGGATGCATGTTGGGTGTGTAGATTAGTTGACGCTAAATAAGGCAGCTGTCAGGAGAATGTATCGAGCTTGCCCAGGGCACAGCTGTTCCTGCAAGCATGACATATACATACTGAAAGCCCATACATCCCTACACAATGCATGCATGACAATAACCGGGCGATCAAGCGTGCATACAGTACCTGTCAGCGATTGCAAGCTCTTCTGCAAGCATGGGACTCCAGTGAAGGCAAATCAGTCTCTTACATTCAAGGGAAACCCCCACAGCCACTCCTGGGGACCCCTTGATCTGACAGTAGCTCCCCTACAATGTCTCAGGTTGGATTAATAGGAGGGGGAGAAGGTGAGAGAGTGAGAACGAGCTTCTCTAGAGCAAATCCAATTGCTCCCTCAGTGCAGCACCCAAGGACCCCTCCATCTTTCCCTTCCTCCCCCACAGAGAGATTGAGAGGGATTGTGCTCCTCCTGTGTCTATTGGAGAGAAGAGTTCTCTGGTGAAAATCCCAACTCTTCCAGGTCCCTTCCCTCCAGCTACTGGTTAATACACTCCTACACTGCACTGCTCCACAGCCCTCAGTCTCTTAACCCTTTCCCTGCCAAGCAAGAGTGGGAGAAGCTGCCTTTCTTACAGTGTTTTTGCTCTCTGGCTGGCAGGTTAAGGGTTACACTATCAGATACCAAAATAAAAACAAATTATTATTATCCTATGTTTGCATAGCACCTACACGTGCAGCTCTCCCTTTCAGACTAATCCCAAGGCTGCACCAGAAATGGGCAAATAGAAACCAAACTAGGCTGCACAATAAAGGGTGAATACAGTTAGGACAGTGGGTCTCAACCCCCCAAGGGTGAAGGGCACCAGTGGTACATGGGTTAGAATTAGTGAGGGGGAGAATTTGTTCCATCTCGCTTCGAATTTCCGGCGAAATTCTCAAAACGGCGCTGCCCTGATGGGGTGTCCTAGACCTAATGGGTCCCCTAGAACTGATGTATTCCATTTCCTAGGCAGGATCCCAGAGAAGCTGGTGCATCATTAGCCAATACTCTTTAAAGGAACAGTAACATCAAAAATTTAAAGTGTAAGTAAATATAATGTAGTGTTGCCCTGCACTGGTAAAATGTTCGCTTCAGAAACACTACTATTATTTATATAAATAAGCTGCTGTGTGGCAATGGGGGCAGCCATTCAAAGGAGAAAAGGCTCAAGTTACACAGCAGATAAGCTCTGTAGAACATAATGGTGTTATCTGTTATCAACTATTTAACCTGTGCCATATAGACTTTTTTCAATTTCCGCCATTGCTACACAGCAGCTTTTTTATATGAACTATAGTAGTACTTATCTGTTATCTACTGTGTATCCTGTGCTTGAATGGCTGCCCCCATGGCTACACAGCAGCTTGTTTATTTAAACTATAGTAGTACTTATCTGTCATCTACTGTGTATCCTGTGCTTGAATGGCTGCCCCCATGGCTACACAGCAGCTTGTTTATACAAACTATAGTAGTACTTATCTGTTATCTACTGTGTATCCTGTGCTTGAATGGCTGCCCCCATGACTACACAGCAGCTTGTTTATATAAACTATAGTAGTACTTATTTGTTATCTACTGTGTATCCTGTGCTTGAATGGCTGCCCCCATGGCTACACAGCAGCTAGTTTATATAAACTATAGTAGTACTTATCTGTTATCTACTGTGTATCCTGTGCTTGAATGGCTGCCCCCATGGCTACACAGCAGCTTGTTTATACAAACTATAGTAGTACTTATCTGTTATCTACTGTGTATCCTGTGCTTGAATGGCTGCCCCCATGACTACACAGCAGCTTGTTTATATAAACTATAGTAGTACTTATTTGTTATCTACTGTGTATCCTGTGCTTGAATGGCTGCCCCCATGGCTACACAGCAGCTAGTTTATATAAACTATAGTAGTACTTATCTGTTATCTACTGTGTATCCTGTGCTTGAATGGCTGCCCCCATGGCTACCCAGCAGCTTGTTTATATAAACTATAGTAGTACTTATCTGTTATCTACTGTGTATCCTGTGCTTGAATGGCTGCCCCCATGACTACACAGCAGCTTGTTTATATAAACTATAGTAGTACTTATCTGTTATCTACTGTGTATCCTGTGCTTGAATGGCTGCCCCCATGACTACACAGCAGCTTGTTTATATAAACTATAGTAGAGTTTCTGAAGCAAACACACCAGTTTGACCAGTGCAGCGCTACAGTACATGCTATTTTCATTACTTTAAAACACTTTCATTTTTTGGTGTTGCTGTTCCTTTAAAGCTACTTTAGCAGCCCAGGGTTTTCATTTTTATTATTTGCGATTTTTGCTTTTTATTCAGCAGAACTCCAGTTTGCAACTTCAGCAGCCTGGTTGCTAGGGCCCAAATACCCTAGCAACCAAGCACTGATTTGAATAAGAGACTGGAATATGAATAGGAGAGAGT